>NW_028261381.1:32484401-33684401 GCF_051295495.1 Thamnophis sirtalis
CAAAGTGTTAAGAGAGGGAAAAAAAGAATCCTACTCCAAGAGTAAATTAGGAACAATAAAAGAATGCGACAATTATAACATTTTCATTAAAAATTTATAAACAGGTTTGCTGATTTACTTTCACCGAAAATACATGGCCTTTTTCCATGTCAGAACATTTGTCAGGATTTGGCGACTCTGGGCTAACCTGACATGTAAGATGATCAAAATGGATTATGTAATCTTTTCCATTTATTTCTATTGATTTTAATCATGATAAAATTCATCAGGGTGGGCTGGGAACGTGGCACCTGAGGAGAGGTGGTTAAATGAAAAAAATTTAAAAAATTAAAAAGTCTAACCAGGAGACAATCCGTCATTTGCTTAGGAGGAGGAGGAGGAGGAGGAGGAGGAGGAGGAGGAGGAGGAGGAGGAGGAGGAGGAGGAGGAGGAGGAGGAGGAGGAGGAGGAGGAGGATGGAATGTTATAGCAGCAACAAAACATGACAATGACAATATCCATTATTAATACTGCATGGCAGGCTTCTCTTTAATTTGTCCTTCTAGATATAAAGTTAAGGACAAGAATTCATATCATTTCTTAAAAACTGAGGTTTAAGAGATTGTTTTAAACTTTTTTTTTTAATCACAAGCAAAGAAAAAAAATCAAGGAAAAAGGAAGGTAGCTGGGGGTGGGGTTTCCGAGCTAATCAACTTTATTTCCGTAACTGCCACTAACATCAAAATGCCAACGAGTGGACCATTTTAATCAGTTTTATTGATTCATGCTTTCAGATCTTATTCAGTTAAAAACAAGGCACATTAAATACATCCTCTTATTGCTCTATAAATGCATGCAGCTCATTCTGTATATCAAAAGTAATAAATAATGGCAATAAAACACCAAGACAGTTATAAAAATGACAACCCAGCCTCAAACACAGTATTTAACAGTCCAATCCTGAACAATAACCCAGCGCAATACATAAAAGTGCCAGATGGAAAAACATGCGGTATATGTATATGTATACATATGCATATATGCATAGATATGTGTGCTTACCTATTCATACGGTTCCACCACAAAAGCGCGTAGGACAAAATCGCGCTCGACAAAAGCGCGCTGTGACGTCATCACAGCGCGACGAAAAAGATCGAAAAAATGTAAAAATAAAGCTAAAACCTTCCCCTAACCCCCCCAAACCTAACCCTAAACCTAACCCTAATCCTAACTCTTAACCTAACCCTAAACCTAACCCTAAACCTAACCGTTAAAGTAACGAAAAACGGAACGGTAACCCTTATCCTAACCCTAACGCTAACGCTAACGCTCTAAAGCTAACCCTAACCCTTACCCTTACCCTAACCCTAACCCTAACCCTTACCTTTATGTGAATCGGCTTGCTTTAATTTAATTTTTATTAATTTTTATTTGAATTTTTCGATCTTTTTCGTCGCGCTGTGATGACGTCAAAGGCGCGATTTTGTCGATCGCGCTTTTGTCGTCCGCGCTTTTGACGGGTCACGATTCATACACACACACAACCACTAGAGAACTGCCTACTCCTATATTTCTTTGTTTTCGAAACAATTGTACAGTAGTATCACACTAAATTACTGTTATACAAAAAGGAGCTTTGTGCTTCCTATACATTAATATATATTCTCTCCCAAATATACAAAGAAAACCCATTACAAAGAAACCAAGTAGAGAGTCTACTTTTAACTGAATTTGAGCCACTGTAAAATGATGTAGGGGAATAATACTTTCCCTGCCCAAGGGAAGCAGAGGGGTGTGTTGGCTAAAACATCTCCTAGAGGTGAAATCAATGCGTAAAAGAAATCATGGCTTCCTGATCAGGGTGTGATGGCATCAACAGTAAAACATGACAGGCCATGTGAAGAGACCTTTATTGGGTTAAGGACAATCATTAGACATTAGTCCAACCTCTGGTTATCAGAGAAGTCTATCTGTAAAGGTGAACACTCAAATGCTCATTAAAACTCTTCCCTAAGAACTGTGGTAGATCCTCAGCATATATCAGCCCCATGATCCTCAGCTCACTTCATTTTGGGTGCTTGCTTAACTCTTAATGTTTCCAATGGACAAGGTGTTTCATATGGACGAGATGCACTTGGAGCTTTTGATAACCTGTCATTAATCTTTTGCCTCAAATGTAGAAAAATGTTGCGTCCATTATTAATTAAATGTGTAACGATCGGCACCTCAACGTCTTTTCTGGACCTCTCCACACTTCGGCAATCTTAGAAAAGCTATCTATAATAGTTTTTTTTGTTAAGGCTTAGCATTTCTTGGCCTAAGCTAAAATGGAACAAATTGAAAAGTGCTATGTAAAAAGCATCCAATATATGTTGGCGATGAGAGATGGGGGAGGAAGAGAAAGATTCGCCACAAAAACACCCCAACTCTTTGTGCTAAAAGAGAGATCTCCCACTGTCAAGCGCAGGCCAGTTAAGACCTCTATTCCAAGTCATTCTGAAGTGCTCCAGGCTTAGAGTGGATGAGAATCTTGCTTTGGCTTCCACCTCTACTCTTAACCTATAAAACATAAGGCTGACATTTCTTGATCATAGCAGTAACTTACATGGGAAATGGTCTGCAGAGAATTTTGCTAGAGGGTGTTTTTAGAATACTACCTTTTAATATTCTTTATGAAGACTTTGTTCCTTCCCATCAATGCTGCCTAAATTTCTAAATAGAAAATAGGAGTGCTTCATGCTAATGGCTGGACTGTTTTATATAGCAATGTTTGCGTCTAACAATAGATGCCCTTAATATATTCACTTTTTGAATATAGAGTAATTCTGAATTTTAAATTCATTTTGATATTGAGGCCTTATGAAGGGCCAGTTCCTAGAGACTGCTCTCAAGAGTGAAGAAATGCACAGCACTGAAATGCTAAAATAAGTAAATGAAAGAATTTGGGTCTGCAGGTACCACAGCTCTTACTGATGTATAAATTGCATTGGAATATTAAGTGTTATTAAAATCTGTAACAAACAAATGAACAATGCCATCAGAGGTACAAAGACAAAAATTTCCACAGTAATGTGACTTTGTTCCTTTTAGGTTTGTTACTTTGCTGCAATTTCATTTTCCAAATAGCAAAAAGCAAACTTTCTATTGATTTTGCTATTAGTTTATCATTGTATTCTGGAAGGATTTCTACCCTAAATACTAGGGGTTTTACCTAAAATGATTTTAAACAATATGTAAAAGTTTTTAGTTTTTTTTTTTAAAGAAAATATCCTAAAATTGAACCTGCAATTCCTAGTAAAAAAAAAAGTAGCGTAATCTTGTTTAGTATTTTCTTCACTATTTTTCTGAGGAGTTATGGGGCACCTATCAAAATAAAGTCAGATTTTAGATACCCTTTTCTTAAAATTTCTTTGAGAATTTCAGAGCCAAGTCAAACCACCTACATGATACAGGATTTAGCTCTCTCTTTTTTATATACACAAGAGGTACCAGGGAAGGAGTGGCAATTTCTTTCTGTGGTAAAGTAACAAGAACCATTGGATTTGTTTATTTTCTATTTTATGCTGGCTTTTGGGGTTTAGGACATTTTTGAAGAATTAGGCCCCACATAGCCTCTTATTAAAATACAATTGTATCACTGCAATTCCTTGGTTGGACATTATACTTCTATTTTGGGATACAGTCTATGAATATTCTAAATGCAAGCACTCTCCTCCATGATAAATCACTCATTTTTATGGCATGCGCTTTTTAATAGACTGTGGCCATTATAAAAAATGTTTGTACCAAAGTTCTAGGCAAGCGATGAATATTTAGCACAATGTACTTCTATGAAAGGGTGGGGAGGGGAAAAATATATCTGCAGGTTTAACCAAAAAAAGTCCATTTTTAAGATATGAAAGGCATGCTGGCATTGTCCACTTTTGCCTGATTAATGCATCAAAAGGCAGAAAGAGAATGGAGGAGAGGAATTACTCTTGCTTTTGTATAAATGCAAAAAAGAAATCTACATTCATGCCTGGCTATCACCTGGATCCCTTGCCATGGTTGGAGTGTTCAACTCCCGGGATTAGCCCCGGGGGAGGGGAGGTGGGGAGGTGGACAGTTTCTCCTTTTCATGGTCTTGTTGGCCATGGATTCTAGAGAAAGCCAGTTCACCACCAGTCAAGTAGACTCTTCGCACAAATATAAAAAGAAGAGCTGCACAATGTGACTTTCGGTACAGTTGCTCAGAGTGAAGAGAAGCAGAGACGTCTGAAAGCAGTGGAATGTTTTTCAGCATTGAAAGAGGCAACCAAGGGGGCACACCTTTTTCTAAGCTGTAAGAGCCCCCCCACATCACAGTCCACCACAACTCCGGTCCACTGAAATCACTTCCCGTTGATAAATGTTCTCTTCAGCTGCTTTCATAAGTACGGCGAGCCGGCTTCCAGATACATATCCTTTCTGAATAGCAGTCATGAGCTAAAGAGACAAGATAGAGAAAGCTTTATGGTCAATACTCTGTGTCACTGCATTATTAGATGATACCTTTATCTCCATATCCCTGCTTAGAAGCCATTTTTCCTTATAATTTGTCATATCTCTACCAACTTGATATTGAGTGGTCCAGTTTCCTTAATTTTTCAACATTATACATGGCCCAATGACTTGAAAACTCCCTCACTTCCTGCACATAAAAGATTGCAAAGAAAAGACCAAGATACAGCTGGTCCATCTACCTGTTTGCCAGAAATGGGAGCAAAAGGAGTCATTTTTTTTGTACCCTCCCGACAAAAAGTAACCACCCTATAATATAGATTCAGTCTCTCTGTTTATTTTTATTTCAAATCCAGTATTCCTTTTGGATTGTTAACTTCTGCTTTGTAAAATCAAAGGGTAGGGACTGATATGTAAATCATTCTGATGTACATTTCCCGCCCCCCCTCTTCGAAGTAACAGAATAAAAATGGTTTCAACTACAACAGCAGAAGCAGCAACATAAATACATCTTTGGACATCTTTTTAAGGAAAGACAGTTCCACGGAAATAAGACAGCAGGATAAACAGTTTTCACTTCTTACACCAGCCTTCCCCTATCTGGGGCCCTTCCAGATGGATGGGCCAATTCCCAGAATTCCCAGCCAACATGGCCTCTGCAGAGAATACTAGAAGTTAATGGCCACGTATTTGGAGGGCTCTCTCTTACATTACAGCCAATTCAAATAAGCTCCCTCTTAAACAAATATGGCAATCTTTCCAGCATCGTGCTCTCCCTAAGGAATTTGAGAAGAAAGCTAACAGATTGGAGAGCAAGCCTGGAGGTTGAAACGTGGCCATGAAGTGAGACTACTGCTCTTAAAAATATTTAAAAGTAAATTCTATACTTTGGGAGCCTTGCAAATAAATAAGAAATAAACATACAATTAGGTGAGGGATATGTATCAATGTATGTATGTATGTATGTGTATGTATGTATGTATGTATGTATGTATGTATATGTATATATACATGAAATTGGTATGATTTAAATCATACAACAGATTTTTCAAGTGATCTAAAAATGTTCAGAGTGCTTTTTTTCTTTCTTTCTTCTCTCTCTCTCTCTTTCACACACACACACACACACACATTTCTGCATTTAGATTCAACAGTGCTTTTATCAGCAGCCCATCTTGAGAGAGACAATTACCGTTTTCCTTTGCCTTGATCTTGTTTGTTTAACGTGACATGCAGTGAAGAAAGGGCTGACATGGACTGAAATCCCCAGCATTAATTTATCTCATGTTCTGCATTCATCATTGCCACAGCGCAGGAAGGACCTGGCAGTCAATTGAAAAACCTG
This sequence comes from Thamnophis sirtalis, assembly GCF_051295495.1. Lineage (NCBI taxonomy): Eukaryota > Metazoa > Chordata > Lepidosauria > Squamata > Natricidae > Thamnophis > Thamnophis sirtalis. Next base: position 32,490,205 of record NW_028261381.1, read on the forward strand.
ACCAAGAAAGGCTCTGCAAAAATAAACCTGGCGAACAACTGAAAACAAATAAGCAGCTGCTTGCATAAAAGGAGTCAAAGGGACACTTGGAAACATTCTCCAAGTCTCTCTACAGCCTTCAAATGTGTATCATGCCACATGGGAGGTTTTTTTAAGGGGGAGGGGAAACAGGCACGTGCTCTTTTGTTCTACTTCACACTAAATTATCCCCTATGATTCACAGAATAATGGAACAGTTTACAGGACAAGTGATGCCGAATAGCTCAATTCCAATGTCATCACCAAAGCAGGATGGTTTAGCAATAAAAATGGACTGCAAGCTTTTGCTGAATACCTCTTTCTTCCCTGCCCTGATCACTGACTTCCTGTCTGTTCATTTGTCGATCTTCTCCTCCATTTCCTGGTATTTGACAACCACAGACTGCCACATCTAGAACTGGGATCACTATGATTACAATTGGTTGTATTTTTGCCTCCAATGTGGCTTAAGAAATCTACTTCAGCCAATGAAGATCTTAGCAAATGGATGGATTTATAACGAAAGACGTGGTCCTTCATTCACACAGTCAATCCCCAATCTGTTCAGGGTTGTAGAAGTCAATCCAAACATCTCACATTGTGACCAATAAGCAACTGGAAGCTGGTGTAGATCTTTCAATGCAGGCATAACATTATGGCTGTACCGTAATAGCTTAGTTGCTGCATTGTACATCTTGTTACCAAGACTTGCTTTTTTTGAAATGGGTGGCCATATTAGTTTGAGACGTAAACAAATAACATCTTTCACCAATTGTAGCTTTCCTACATTTTTCAGGTATAGTCCTATGTAGGGCATATTCTAGTACCGATGAGAGGGAATTAAGGTATAGATAATAGTCACCAAATCACCAGGGAAAGGATCCTCGACATCACTGTGTAAAGATGTCAAAGGCATTTTGCTAGCAACAAATCCAATGGATGAAGATCAAGGAACACTCTCAGATTGCAAAGTTGCTCTTTCAATGAGAACCAAAATTTCAATTCTTGATTTAAAAAAAAAATACTTTAAAACTCAACAGTCACACTTACATACATCATTTACACTTTCGAATTCTACTATCGTAAAGAATGTGATCACGTTTTTTTGTTCGTTGGCAAGAAGTAGCTGAGTTAAAACAAGAAAGTGGTAGAGTTCAACATTAGTGGAACTTAGTTGTTTTTATTCTGCTGTGCATGGATGAGATATATGCCCTCGATAGTGAAAATAATGCTGTTCTTTCGTCTTCTTCTTTATGAAAAGGTGTATTAGCATGTAAGTTCACAAGAAAGAAAGAAAGAAAGAAAGAAAGAAAGAAAGAAAGAAAGAAAGAAAGAAAGAAAGAAAGAAAGAAAGAAAGAGTAGCCTGTTTTCTGAACCTTTTTTAGAGCAGTTGAATAATCATTATCACTTACTGTAATAACAGAATATCAGAATTCGAAAGGACATTGGAGGTCTTCCAGTCCAACTCCCTGCTCAAGCAGCAAACCCTATACTACTACTACTTGTTCCTAGTGTGTTCCTGCAAATGCATGGTCCGCTTTTCGGATCATTGAATGCCACTTTGCATGGTAAGCTGCATCTCTGGGGCACAGGCCTGTGGCTTGCATGCCTTTGTTGATGGTGTCTTACCATCTCTGTTTTGGTGTCTCGCAATCTCTGACTGACACAAACCTTATACCATTTCAGACAAATAGTTGTCCAACCTCTTCTTAAAAATCTTTATTGTTGGGGCACCCAAAACTCCTGGAGGCAAGTCATTCCATTGATTAATTGTTCTGTTAGGAAAGTTCTCCTTAATTCGAGGTTGCTTCTTTCCTTGCTTAATTTCCACCCATTGCTTCTTATTCTACCCTCACGTGCTTTGAATAGCTTGACTCCCTCTTTTTTGTGGCAGCCCCTATCTTGGCACTCCCAGTCTTTCTTTTCATTAAACTAAGCATACCCAATTCCAGCAACTGTTCTTTATATGTTTTACTCTATAGTCTCCTAATCATCTTTGTTGCTCTTCTCTGCACTCTTTCTAGAGTGTCAACATCTTTTTTATGTCATGATAACCAAAACGGGATGCAGTATTCCAAATTACACATATCATTAGAAATTAAGGAGAGATACACAGCAATTTAAATAGCTGCGCTTAGAGAGAATACAGTGCATGGCAAAGACTTGAGCTAAACCAAACAGTAACAAGAGTGCAATTTATAGAAGAATTTCCTGCCCCTCACTGGTGCAAAACCGTTATTTTTATAACACAGGAAAATAAACAGAATAGATTCCGCCAAATAGGTTGAGGGATGCTTTTCCGCATTTAGAAAATGTGTCTCTTCAACAAAGGACATTGTTGGTTTTAGCAGGCTAAATTTCCCTCCAACTTGCATTGTAGTGGTTTACAAACTTATTTTTAAAAACTTCTCAGTAAAATGATGACCTAAAGGTTTCTCTGAAGAAAATGTAAATTATTGTTCCTATTTCTGATGATCCCACTTGTGGGTATCACTCCAATTCAGGACAGAACTTCAATATAGAGATAATTATTTATATACATCTTGTTTGGAGAATTATCCAATTGTACGGTTACAACAAGCTTTGCCAAGTTTTTGGCACCATCTGGAGACTTGTTTCTATTCCTAGAACTTAGAGGTGAATTTATGCTGCCGTGCCTCTTTTCTTGCTTTTACAGGTTTTTTTTTAAACTGCTACTTTTTAATGCAGGCTTATTGTTTTATAACCCATTTTAACAGGTGATAAATTTAAAAATAGGAGTGAAGAACAACACTGACAAAAAAACCTGGTTGAGCGAAGGAAGGTGAAAATTGGTTGTTTTTTTTAAAAGGCAGAAATTGCTGGAGCAATTCAAAATTTAAAATGTGGATTAATATATTCAGAAAGCAAAAAATGCAATGTTTTACCCAATGCCATACCAGCCCTTTTATTTATTTATTTATTTATTTATTTATTTATTTATTTATTTATTTATTTATTTATTTATTTATTTATTCATTCATTCATTCATTCATTCATTCATTCATTCATTCATTCATTCATTCATTCATTCATTCCATTCTATATCCTACAATGGACGTCTCTGCATTTGCGAAGTGGCAGAGGTAGAAGACCTGGCTTACATCCTATTTGATTGTTGCCTGTATAAGAGGGTTAGAGACAGGTACCTTGGTCTATATACCAAACGAATGACTCATTAGGATCCTTTATCAAAACAACTTACCTTATGTGCGGCCAGAATTTGAAAGTAACATTTAACACAGCACAGTACTTAAATAAAATGGTTCAGTTGAGATCTGAGTATCAGGGACTGATTGGGGTAGATTGTAGGGGTGACACCAAAATATAATTTTATCATATTTTATCTACATCTTAAATTATTGTATTTTATTCCAATTTCATTTTAGACTGTACTTTACTCCAATTCCATTTTAAATTCCTTTTATCAAATTTTGGTAATAATTTGTTTCTGGATCTCTGCACTTTGATATGGCACAAGGACTAATCAATCAATAAAATAAATACTAGCACTAGCTACAACCATACTAAAGAAAAGTTACCCAATCTGGGTGTAACCATTAAAAGTTCCTATCCTGAGTAGCAGCACTATGAATAATAGCCACAAGTGAGTTCAGGGGCAACTGATTCTATACTTTCCTCTGATTGGATAATTACTGCTATAGGAATCTTTCAAAGATTCAAAATACAAGGCCAAGGTCAACTTTTATTAAAGTCTGACAAGATAATAAAAGTCAAGAATCTTAACGTCTTCCAGATGGTGACCTAAAATCATTTTACTACTTTTATTTTGGTATTTGAGGCATTTCTCCTTCTTCTTCTTTCACACTTTTATAATAATACTGTGCAGATACTGCAGAGGCCTCGCCCCATACAATCAACTCAGATTAAATATAGGAACCTCTCTTCTATCTGTCCTAATAACTTCATAACTAGTATACATGCAAGTTAACAGAACTAATAGGGAATGTAGCATAAAAGGTGTATGTTATTTAATATGGATACATTTGATATGTATTATGTTCTAGTGCAGGGGTGTCAAACTCAAGGTACGCATGGTGCTTAAATATGGCTCACAGGACCGGCCTGGGAACATCAAAGAACTGGCCCATGGTGCCTCTGCTGGCTAAAATGGACCACGTGCGTCTCCCCCACCTCCCACAGCCCATTTCTGACTGGCAGTGTTGCAGGAGGCCATGGAGGGTGAAAACGAGCCCCCACCCCCATGCCCCGTTTTGGCCGATAGAGGCAGTTCAGGCTGAAAACGGGACGGAGGGAGGCTCACACAGTCCCCTGCACTCTGTTTTGGGCATGGCCAGCATGTGACACATCTGGCCTGCGGGCCACGAGTTTGACACCCTTGCTCTAACTGAATCAAAGAAATATTTTCCATTTTGCAGCAACTAAGATGTGGTTTCCATTTTTGAATAATATCTGTCAGAAATGAATGCCTGTACATTTTCCCTTCTAATATTAATGAACTGAACACTATGAGTATTGTGAGGGTTTTTTTATACCATTATATTAGATTGATATAGATATACATGTATAAATTAAAAGTACTCACTTGCAAAAACTCGTTGAGTTCAACCTGCCCATTTTTGTTCAAATCCACTTCATTCAAAATCTCATGGAGTGCACTTTCATTAATTTGAAGGTTGATGCTCTATAAAATATATGAAAAGGAGAAAAAACTCACATGGCTGGATTAACAACACACTATTAATATCATGCCAGGAAATTCTGATGAATTAAAAATAATAATAATGAAGTAAAATGTTACCTGTAGCACACTCTGCACATCCAATATAGTAATAAAACCTTTGCCTTCTTTATCAAACATGTGGAATCTTTTTTTATACCTGCAATATAGATAACACATGAAAAATCTATACATACTGCCTAAGCAGCTTTAAACCAGCAAAGAAAAACCGCCCTTAGACGTGTAAAGGATTCTCAACCGTCTTGATCCATGCACACCTCCACTCCCACAAAATTTCCTTCTTATAATGCTATTTCTACTGCAGAAGCCAAAGAGAAGCCTAGAGAAAACATGTTTCTACACCCAAGGACAGCCAAATCCAATATTGGCATGGACAAATTAAACAAAACTAAAGTGATGGGTGGGAAATTTTTTTTTGCCTATAGCCATTCAGGTGTGATTCACTTAACAACTGCCTTGCTTAGCAACATACATTTTAGCACCAGGTGTTCTCTCTTTCCTCCCCCATCATTAGGAAAATAGGTGAATGAAGGTATATGTTCGCTGCCTTGAGTTTTTTGTAAAAATAACAAAGGAGGGAGACAAACAAACAAATAAATGGTTTAATGGCCTCTACTTTTTTCTAACCCAGGATAAAAATACAATTACCATATTTTCAGAGTATAAGACGCGTCTTCCCCCCCCCCTAAAAGAGGGTGAAAATTTGGGTGCTACTTATACACTGAATGTAGCCCCACCCACTCGCCGCCCCCCACCCTTTGGCCTCTGCCTTGCAGCAATTTACCTCCTTGCAGCAACCTGGGCTTGTGGAGGCTATGGCAATCCCTGCAGCCTGAAACAGCTGATGATTGGGAGGCCCATGCTGAAATTGAAAGTGAAACTTGCTGTTTTCTGCAGAGGCAAATTGCTGGGAGGCAGAGGCAGATTTTTTTTCTTGTGCTAATCAGGCTGCTGGCTGCAAGGAGATAAGTCAATAACTATAAATGCCTATAGAATGTTCAAATTATTAGACTTACTTTTTAAAGACTACTTTATTATTGTTCTAGACAACTTAACAAAACGAAGAAGCTTTTTAAAATAAATGCTTGATCTGAAGATACCCAGTGCTATTGTATCTTCTTTTAAATAGCAGAGAATAACATATACTTCCAGAAAGCCACATCAATTGTAACAGCTTCTGTACAAGTATAGTCTGAAATGTAACAGTGTCCTATTGTCTAATTAGACTCTAACTTAGTCATGTTTGAAGTAGATCTATTTAAATAATTGGGAGGAGTTAGTGTAACTACATTAAAAAAAACTTTCTGGCATTAATAAACTGCCATAATGTACATTTCTCCAATTCTTTGCTATTTCTATGGGTCAGGTGCACACGTGCACAGAAATACACCACAAACAGTGTATATTGTCTGTACTGTTAGCTGTTTGTTGCAAATTGTTGGGAGGCAGAGGCAGATTTTTTTTCCTCTTGTTTCACTCCCCAAAAGCTAGGTGCATCTTATACTTCGGAGTGTCTTATACTCCGAAAAATATGGTACATTTGAATTTCTCAGAGAGGGGATAATATCATTCAAATATGCCAAAGTGGGGAAAAGGAAGGGACCAGAATATGGCAAATACACAAATCTAGCACAACTCAACTTGCAGGGCTGACAATACCATTTTCAGATACTCATATGATATATCCAAATCCCTGGAAACTAAGTAATAGCTATTGGCCCTGAGTTAATAGTTACCTGTCAATATCTGCTGGGGATAAAGTGATTTCACTCCGATCTGTCAGTTGCTCCGACCGTGCCTTGTAGCCCATTTCATAGTATAGGAACCTTTTTGCCGTTGCGAGCTCTTCCTAAGAGGGGAGAGCACACAATCTGAGCTGTAGGATAACAGCAAATATTTACATTCTGAATTTCTCCTTTGCTGGAATGTTTTATTGGCTCCTTTCACTTTAATTATAATTGCTGGTCCTTAGAGGAATATCAGCAGTTGATGACCAAAAAGTGCTTAAAGGTGAACAAGGTAATTAAGATTAGGCAGCATTTCATGCTTCAGCTAGATCACTGGTTTGGTTGTACAAGTGTTGATTATCAAGTGATAATTACCCCGGGAGACGTGCAAGGTAAAGAATTTTTAGGGATGTATCATGCCCTTAATCCATACAGGCAACTCACAGCGATGTTGCGCTTGCAAACAGAAGGACCAAGAGATGGCCTTTAAGTTTTAGCACAATGAATGCCCTCAGTGAGGAGACTCTGGGTTTAATGCATTTAGTTCTTTTAGGCTGATGGCATGTGCTGATTACTCTCTTCAGGCAGCAAGGTAATGAAGGAGCCTATAATTTGGAAACGGCAAACTCCTTCCTTCATTCCTCCCCTCCCCTTTCTCTACTAGAAACTCCCAATGGTTTACACATAAAGCAAATATTAAAATCAATACTTAAAACAGGGGTCTCCAACCTTTTTCAGGCTTTGCGGACTGGCGAGGGGGAAGAGGGGATGGTTCTATGCATGCCTCATGCGCGAAACTCCATTTGTGCGAGCAGCAGGAGCATGCACCCGCTTGCATAAATGGAGCTTCCCATACAAGTGCCCACTATTCATGCAAACATGCTTATCTGCCGCTTGTGTGGCCTGGTTCTGAATGGTCACGGCTTGATCCCAGGGCCATAGCCTGGGGACTAGGGACCCCTAACTTGAAAGAGGATTTCAAAAGTAATTAAAATGTAACAAGCAAAACAAATGAAATTAAAAATCAACCGTTTGACTCGGTAAGTTGGTACAAAAAGGTATGATGCAACAGCCTTCCTAAAAGCTAATGAAAAGCTCAGGCCCCTCGCCATGCCGGGAGTCTGTTCCAAGGAACCTGAGCGACAAAAGAGGTGGCTTGATTCTGGCTGACAGCCAGATGAGCTCATGGCAACTGTAGGTGAACCTCCTCGATGATCTCAGTAAGCAAAGAGGGTCATTTGGAGGAAGGCCATCTCCCTTTTATCATTGTCTGCTTTGCGCTGCCTTTTATGCTCAAAATCCTGCGCTTGAAAACAGGCACCTGTAACTGAAAGCAGCTATCCAGCTGTGACGAAGGAGCCCTCGGCACAGCATGCAGGCTTGGTAAGATTGCATCTTTTATTTTCAAAAGACCGGGAATAAGACCCAAGAACTCCTTTTCAAATACAGAGGGTTTAAAAAAAAAGTACTTTGCAACAACCAGTTATCTCTCTCATGTGGAAGCCAGCACACACACTGCAGTCTGTGTGAAGGGCTTCACTCAATGCCAAATTTGTGGATGCTTGTTTGGGAGAACTATAGGTGTGTACATGTGGGGGGAGAACAGGGGGGATTCCGGCCTCCTTTACTGCCGGTTTGCTCAGGGACGTGCTTTGGGCACACACTTGATGCGTGCTATGTGCGCATGCGCAGATGCAGAAAGTTGCTTCTGCGCATATGCAAAAAATTGCTTCTGTGCATGCTCCACGCAAAAACCAAGATGGCACCGCCGCCGATAGAAGCAGTCCAGGCGTGTGTCCAGCCGAGTTACTACCTACTCGGCCGAACAGGTAGAAACCCACCTCTGGGGGAGAATACTTGGCCTGTAATTTCTGTGCACTCATTTCCTTACTTCAACCATATCTGCACAGGGCTTTGGTTTTTCTACAGATACAAGTGTTCTGTTCGTGGTAAGAAGACAGTTCCTGCAAGGGGTGTGTTTGTGTGTGTGTGTGTGGTCTCCCATTTCTCAAAACAAGACTGTGTGGTAGAGCTGACATGGGAGATTGGCATAGCTCACACATAACTTTGTCAGTATTTTTTAACCATCATTTGTCACCTATGCCATAGAAGGATCTGATCTGTATATTACAGCAAGAAGAAGTGGATCGAGGTTCAATGTTCACATTAAGGACTGTTAACCCAAGTTGTGACTAGTGATACATATGGACAGTCCCTTTGATGGAGCCCACAGCATTTAGTGGACACTATGGCCGAGTCAGGGTTTTGCAAATGAGCCTCCCTTACTTTGTACAGACACGTGAACCATTATGCAGCCCTTGAGAAAGTTATTCAAATTTTCCACCAAAGCCAAATAAGGTCTCGGAAAGATTATTGTAAGCTTTCTGACTATGAAACCAGGAGCCTTTTCAATACCTTCTTCTTCTGTTCACTCCATCTCAGTTTCTTGCCCATTATCTCAATGATTCTTGGTAAGGCTTCATCGGCAGCTTGGACATTTAGAAAAGCCAAACGAGTGCGACGAGCAATTATGTCCACTGCAGTGCAAGCATATTCACCGATGGCATACTCAATCTAAAAGGTTTGAAAAGAATAACTGCTTCGGTTTGATAAACTTACACAAAAGGATTGAAATGCAATGTAACCTGATTACAATCCATGTTGAAATTATTTACTACCATTTTTACTCTAGAACATCCAGGCTACTTAACCAATTTTTTCACCAGTTACAAGAGGCCTCTCTCCCCATTTATCTTCTTGGACTACAATGGTGACCTACCTGGAATTATAGTTGAGCAAATATGTATGTTTGGGGGAGAAGATTTAACCTCATATTTAAATATCTAAACCAGTGGTCCCCAATCTTTTCAGCTTTGCAGCAGTGGTGGGGAAGGGGGAAAGGGAATGGTTCTGTGTGAGCGGTGGGGGTACGCAAGTGTGTAGCTCCACTTGTGCAAGTAGATGGGAACACGCTGCTCACACAAATGGAGCTTCGCAGGCACACACACTCACCCTCCACTCGGGCAAATGGAGCTGCATGAGTGCGCATGCCCTTGTCCACTGTTTGTGAGGTCTGGATTTGAACAGGCTGCAGCCTGGTACTGGGCCATTGCCTGGAAATTGGGGACCCCTAGTCTAAACTTCTCCAATCTTTTATCTCTTGCCAAAGAAGCTGCTTGGATGAGAAGCAAAACATTTTAAAAGAAAAAAAATCAAGAAAGTCCAGTTGCCTTTTGGAAAAACACCTTTGGGTCAGGGGTGGGTTCTGGCAGTCACTACTGCCGGTTTGCTCATGCACGGACACGCACAATGTGATTAAAATTGTTCTGCGCATGCACAGAATCAAAAAACAAGATGGCAGTTCCTATGGCACCACCGGGAGAACTAGTACAGGGGCGCGGCAGGCCTGGATCGCTGCTGGTTCCACTGACCCAGGCCTCCAAACCACTACTACCAGTTGGGCTGAACCGATCCGAATCGGTAGGAACCCACCACTGCTTTGGGTATTCTACTGATTCCTTCATCTGCATCTCCCCCACACCCTCCAAGCTGTTCAGGATTCTAGTGGGGACTGATTTCCTGCTGGTATACATGTGTACTGCATCTGTACCTTTCAGGTGTACCCTGTCACGACAGAGTAAAATATTCAGAATTTACTATTAATGTAAGAATCAAAAAGCCTTTTCTTGTGGTGATTACATGAGGTGAATGAAGTTTCCTATTTTAATAGGGCAAGAAAGAGAACCTTCAAAAACCAAAAGCAAGAATGTAGGAAAGGAGGAGGAAGAGAAGCAGCATCACAAAGCGTTTTGTACCTCTGACTCGATATATGGAAACTCTGAGACAAGACGCTTCCCAACGATAGGCCACCTCTTGCCAGTGACCTGGGCTAGTTTTGCCACTTCAAAAGCCTTGTCCCCAAATGTATTTGCAAGATGCTGAGCCACCTGTGGAATTGAGAAGAGGTTAAGAGACTTGAGGCCTTTTGGAAGAGAACTCCATCTTGTTAGGAGTCATCCTTGAAAGCTCTCCCCTTGTCTGTGATTCAAAGGCCAACCCAAGATGGCATCCAAGGCAAAAAGCCAGCAAGTCCAGAATAATAATAAACATTCAGTCTATGAATAATTAAAAATTTAAAAAGTGGTCAATAACATGATTTATAGATAACTATAAATCGCGACGAAACTATGTGATCAGGCTATGCAGGAGAAATTCGGTTCCCAATCCGTTGGCTCAGTGGTGGTCAGTGATTGAAACACATACTGTATGGGAATATCGCTCCCATCGCCTTGAGTCCAGAAGTAGTTCCATAGGTGAAAAGCGTAGACATTTTGGTGAGGTACCAATGTTTAGTACTGTAAAGAGCCCCAGACCGCTACTGAGTGAAGGAGTGGAACGTCTGCCAGTTTGAACTGAGGTAATGGAATGTGAGGCAACCGGCAGTTGGAACAGAGTTCTTTTCAGGTGGGGAGTGGAGTAGAAGCTCTAACTCCTTAACATCAGAGCGTGTTAATTACTGTATAAGAAATACTAATGATCTGATGGTCATTTCGAAAAATCCTTTCTTTGTGAGCACCTAGAAGCTAAGCAGAACATATGTGCCAAATTTCAAGTTTGTAGGCTTTACAGTTCTGGAGATTTCGTGATGAATGAGTGGTAATTGGCTTTTATATATATATATATATAGATTTGATGCTCTCTTTTTTTTAAAGAACCCTTCTTCCAATGAAATAAGATCTGTACTGAGCTGTTAAGGCAACATATGAAGAATTTTGATTAACATAATCTTTTGCCACTATCTTTCCATCAAGTGTTTGTCTCATCCTCTCCTTGCCTTCTACAATAGTCCTTCTCAATCACCTTTCTTCTTTATCCCATTTCTTTTGATTACTTTGCTGTCCTCAGAGCACTCCCCAACTGACTGTAGTGGGGATTTCAGGGCAGAGTCACAACTTGGAGGATTTAACTTGCTCCCTATGGTCTCCATTTATGTTACGGTTCACAATCATGTTTATAGAAACCTCCTCCACTCATTTGGGGTGAATAATTCCCCTGCCTCTATTCCATACTATTCAAGGGGATGGAACTTCAGAGAGAGCCTTTACAGGCAAACAAGCAGACAAGAAAGTTCCATTCCATCCATACCCTTCAGCATGGAATTCTGCAGATTTAAGTGGTTCTACTAACCTGAATAAACAACAAACTCACCTCATTTTCAAGTCCATAATCTTGAACCAGGCGGATATATAGAGTAGGGGTCCAGCCCTCTGCACCCTGCAGGAGCAGCCCTACAGTTTTACAGGGACCGGCCTGAAGGTTATGAGATTTTACTGCAGCATCAATTGTATCCTGGGCCATTGAGCGGTAAGTTGTCCACTTCCCACCTGGGAGTATCAACAAATACAGATAGTGTACAAAGATTGATCCCTTAAGCCTCTATTTAAAAACATACAGACTAAAATCTTAAAGAAAAAGCTCTTAGAACAAAATATTTCTATCGTACAGCCCTAACCCAACAACACCCTTACTGGATAAAGCTGATGGGATCTGTCATCCATGTTATTTAGAGGGCATCGGTTTTCCAACTCTTCTTCTAGTGTTATGTATCTGACCAGCTTCCTTCATATCACTAAGAAATAATTCTAACAAGAAAGAAAAGAATTATAAGTAACAACCTAGTACCTGCGATAGTCACAAGACCGCTGTCACTAACATGCACCACATGATTTCGAGATATAGACTGTGTGTCTTTAGAATTGGGATCTGTCACAAGGGGACGAATCCCACTCCATGCTGCCAGAACATCTCCTCTCCTCACTGTAGTGGGAAACAGAAGAGAGAGAAAAGAAGTCTTGTCAGAAGCACCATCTCAGGAAAGGATTTCAAAATAATATATGATTTAAATGCTGTTAGGAAAGAAAGTAGTCGCAACTTTTAAAATGTCATCTTGGAGAAGCAATGGTGTCAGTTCCATGAATTTTAATAAGAAAAGGCAAAGTGAAAGAGAGATACAAATTCAGTACAGTTCCGTCTTTTGATTCAATTAAACAAATATTTAAACGGGACACAAAACTATAAGAGTTTGGTAATAAAACTGAGAAACAAGTTTTCTGAGGAAAAAAGAATAAGTGCCAGTGAGGTAACTTGAAGCCTGCCCCAAAAACCATGATGTCCTAAATCTCAAAATCTGGAATTCTTATTAATATTTTTCACAATTTTTTCTTACAACAGGCATTTTTATATGATTCAACCTTGACTCATCTCTGGCTAAGCAATTAATTACATATTTAGCTTTACTCTACTATTTAGTAATTACACATATCTCTTACTTATGCCAAACTTCACATTCACATAGCTCTATAAATGAAGATTTGGCTGTTACGTTTACATATAGTTCTTGACACATTTTAGTATTTGGGATATTCTAGCTAATTCACACCTTGAGAATTCCACTTATTGTTTTGAGTTTGTATCCCCATTGTTTGAGACAAGTATTATCTATACAAGATCACTAACTATTATCAGGAACTCTTAAGTCAGTATCTCAGAAGCTCCTTCACAATTTGTATTTAAATAATTCAAATAACTAAATACATTGCATGGAGAAGTTAATAGTTGCTAACTTAGGAAAACACCATTGTAAATTCTGAATTTGTAAACATGGACTATAACTCACTTTCAAAATGTATAAACAAAACATTTTAGCCTCCAGGGAAAAATAAAGATGAATAGTGAATTTTTACTATGGGGGAAATACAATCTGCCTGGCCAGGAACTTATAGGATGAATTTTATGAACTAGTCTGGAATTGTTCATTATTCTATTTGGCCAAAACCTCGGGAAAGAGTACTGTCATCACTCTCTGCAAGCTATTTGCAGGAAGAGGCAGAATTTGTCAGGCACACTTTGCAGTTCAGAAAGGTCAAAAAATTTGAAATTGCTGTTTTTACTCTTTAAATTCTCTTCCTTGAATTTTTTTTTTAAGGACTAAAGTTATCTGGCTTCCTGTAGACCACCTCAAGGGGTCACTGAGATAACACTAGAGCACTTTATTTTCACATGTCACTAAGTCAAAAAGAAAGAAAGGCTCATCCATCATTTTTCTCTATAGCTTACTTCTAACTAGGTTGTTTCTAGTTACTAATATTTCAGAGCAATATAAAAAATACTAATGTGTTTTTCTTAGGATAGGGAAAGAAATATACCATCCAAATTGAAGAGGAAAGCGTAAGAATATTAAACAAGGACCCACCCAAATTTTATACCCAAAGAGCCAGGACCAAAAATACAATTTGTTTATATCTATATCTATATCTATATTTCTATATTTCTATATTTCTCTAGTTGTGTTTTCATCATTTTTCCCTTTGGTCCTATGAAAAAAATTCTAAATTAATAGCAAACAAAAACACATCTGAAAAATAGCAAGGTGCTTTTAATGAGTTTTCCCCCCAGTTCTGTTTGAAGCTTTTTGAATGTTGGAGAAAAATATGAAGGTAAGTATTTTAAAAAATGTGAGCTTGGATGCAGGAAATCCCTGCTTTGTTGTATTCACTGAGTGACTTCTCATCTCCTCCTTTCATCTTATCCACAATTAGAGGCTGTCCCAGACCTACTGTGGTTGATTCCTTAAGCTCACTTTAAAGCAGTTAATGCCATTTCTGTTGCTGCCTGTCCATAGATGGCTTTTGAGCGGCAAGCTGGTGACCACAATGTCCCCGGGGAGGGGCAAGACATAATTTTTTTTTATTGCAAATTGAATGAAATCTTGCTTGGTCAAGAACTTCTGCAATTTTGGGAGAGGTTATGGGAAATGCCCTAAGATTGTGACCATCTATTTTGTATTCCTTGTTTGTTTGTTTTTAAACAAACACAGGTTTATGTGCTTCCTTTTCCACTTCTGATTTCTTGGTAGACAATGGCAAACTATAGTTTCTACAACCAAGAAAAGGAAGAAGAAAAGTTGAATATTCATAAGAAGAAGAAAAAAGAAACATGCAGCTACAGCTGCCATCACTTTCTAAGACCCTATCATAGCAAATAAAAAGCAAGTACAATAGAACCTCTGGTCACAAACACTTCTGACCACTACCAAATCGGGTTCCGATCAAAAAATTCACTTTTTTTTTTGCGGCCAATTTCCCCTTCCATGCCATTTTTTTGTAAGCACCAAGTTTCCAAAATTAGGTTCTGGTCATGACCAAATCGGTTTGCGACCAAAGTTATGGAACGAATTATGGTCGTGACCAGAGGTTCTTCTGCATCCAGTTTTTTTTCTTTTGTCCTCTCAAAAAACTGACCTATTTGATTAACATATTCATACATCTTATGTAATTCTCCCATCCAGCTGAGCATGAGGTCAATCAACAGTAAGCAAGTTCTTGCTTTGTCCCAACCCAGAATGTGATCAAATTTATCCGCAGAAGGTACCACAATACTTAAAAAAGGGCTATGCCTTGATCCTATTATTATTGACATCTCAAGAATATGACCGTGACAACATTACACTCTATGGTGAAAAGAGATTCATCTTCTTTTCCTGCTTCCTATTGAGTTATTAATCCATTGAATGAATTAACTCAGTGGCTCCAACATTTTGGACACCAGGACCAGTTCAGTTAAGAGAGTTTTTTCCATGGACTAGAGGGGATGTGGTTTTGTATACTGCCTACGGATGGGGATTTGCTTGTTTGTGTGGCCAGGTTTCTTGCATGCCACAGCCCGATGTTGGTCCACGGACCAGAGGTTCGGGAACCCTGAATTAACTCTGACCTCACATAAGCATTCACATAATTCAAATACATAAAACACACAAGGCTATTTCTCTCGTATCTCTCTATCATCCATGTAATGTCCAGGGGTGGGTTTCAGGCGGTTTGCGGCGGTCCCCGCGAACCGGTTGGTCGGCGAACCCGGAAGTAAGTAACTTCCGGGAACGCCGAAGGATCCACCCGCCCGCCCGCGTTTCTTACCCGGTTTTGACGAGTTCTGCGCTTCCACGCATGCGCAGAACGCATACAGCGCCTGCGCAATCCTCCAGGAGCAGCTGGAGTATCGCACAGGCGCTAGTATGCATGCGTGCACTGTGCGCATGCACGAGGACACCGCCGGCCCCGTTCCAACCGAACCGGTTGGAACGAGGCGAGAAACCCACCCCTGGTAATGTTTATTCATAAATAAAATATGGAAGTCTAAATTACTGTTGTGATCTTCCGTCAGTGGACTAAAAACTCTTACGCAGGCTTTTGTATGTGAGTGTGCATGCGGGGAGGATTGTTTTAAGGACAGTACCTTCACAAGGGTGTTAACAGAAAAATCAATAATGCCTTGTAAAAATATCCCGAAAGAACAAGAAATCTGAGAAATCAATGTTGTGTGCCAGCGTGTTTAGCCCACCAAAATGAAGTGCTAATCACTGAAATAAGATACCATATTACATTTATAAATTAATGAAACTAGAAAAAGCAGCATGTGTGACACTATAATTAAACAGCTGGAACACATCCAAGCCTGTGTAAGTTGATAACCCTGCCACTGTCTTTGGCAGCAAAAAAGCAGGTCTGCCGTGAGTTGATACGGCCAGCACAATTGCTAATTCTCTAACAGACAATCTATAAACACGACTAATTACACACGAGGAAAACAGTGCACAGCCCAGGTTGGTTACTTTCAAAAGCATTAAAACGCTCAAGAAGGCTACTTTTGCAGAACTGCCTTGTAAATAATTAAATAAACAAACAAACAAACAAATGCTGCCTTAATCATTTCTCCAAGCTGTAGCTTAGTAGAATCAACCACCTTGCCTGACAAACCTCAGCTCTTTTATAAATTTTTGCAAGAAGTACCTAATGATAATGGGTTTTTTCCCCTCCTCCTCCTCCTGTAGGCCATTTTCCTTTAATGGCTACAACAATAACAGAACTATCAATTATCCATTTCAAGGTAGAACAAACAAGCAATCTAGAATGTTCGGTCTTTTTTTAAAAAAAATTGAAAAGGGATTACGAATATGAGTATAAATCTACAAAGGACAGGTCAGAGTCTAAATCTTTTTAGAGAATCACTTTAAAGAAGCTGGATAATTAATGAAATCTGTTCAGGTCCCCCAGTTATCAAATCTCATTCTAGATAGACAATGACTAAAAATTTATTCAGGGCGCATCTCTAGTTAAATAAATAAATGACACATTGCAAATTGTTTTCTACCAGTTATATCATTCAGGGAGTGAAGGAGGAGAAAGAATGTATTTTATTTTTTAAAAATTACTTCAAAACACAGCAGAAAGGTGTGTTCCTTAAACAAAGACATTCTTTTTTTAAAAAATTGAAAGGATGGCAGGTGAAAGGTAAGTGGTTTTTTAAGGAATGTGATAGGGCCACATTTCAAAAAGTTAATAGGGACTAACCTTAATTTACATCTTAATTCAATTAAAATTAGATTTTGCCACGTTGAAAATTAAAGGCTTTTGAGAGTCACCTGCAACATTGGATTCTTCAAGTTGTGTCATATTGGTTTAGAATAAAAAGGACACGATAAAAAGCTGCAAATCCTGGCTCTTAATAGATTGACTAAACAAGAAAACAGAGTTGGTTCATGCAGTGATTATTCAATGCAGTGGCAGGGCTGTCCTGTGGAGTTTAGGTATGAAAAATCAGGATTTAGACTCATAAACAAAGCTGCTTACCCTTCATAGAAATACTGATAGGACAGGTATTCCCTGAAGAAGATCCTAACTGTTAAGGGAAATATCTCCATTGATACTATGCAAGTATTATAAAGAAAAGGGCAGAACTGCTGCCTCTGTGTGTGTTTGTGTGTGTAATTGGCACCTCCTATTAGCAGAACTCATTTAACACTGTAGAGTTCCAAAGAAAGCATTATTTTCCAACTTACTTACAACAAATCTTGTTGATTTGTTCAAGTACTATTGTAGCTTCATTGAAGTAATTGCAGAATTTGGCAGGAAAATCAGCTATAATAATTGGTATATTAGGCCATCCCCACGACAGTACTGAAAGATTTACTGGTTTTGTGGTAGGCAGAATTATACAAAAAAATATTTGGCATGGGGTGGGGAGACCTGGCTTACCTTACAGGTGAAGGATAAAAATGGTTTTTTTTTCTAGGGCAAGGGAGGCACTCATGATGCAAAGGGACTTCTGAAAGTTATGTTTTTAATGTGAATCACATGTAAAGTGAAGCACAATTAGCATGGTGATTCTTCAGTTATATATTTTGTTTGTTGCCTCAAAAATTACAATTATGATAAAAAATTTGGGAGGCAGGGATCATGTGCTCTTGTGGTCTCGGGTTGTACACTTCTGCCTTAAGAATAAAATTATTTTAAATAAAATAATTATAATAAAATTACATTTTAATGTTACTGAAAATTACCTTCAACATCACAGTTAAGATAGTTGCGCACTTCTGTCAAAATGAAGTTGATATCTTCTTCGGTTGGTATCGGGTGATGGGTAACTTCAGTTGCAGTATCAGTAGTGCCAGCGATAGTCATCTTTTGCCATGGCAGAAAGAAAATCACTCGCCCATCACTAGTCGATGGGTCAAGAAGTCCCATATTATCAGGGCTAGAAGAAGCCAACAAAAATATTACTTTTTTCCCCCTTTTCTTCCCAGGTTGTTGGAAAATGTTGCTTTGTATAATAAAATAGCAATGAATACCACCTTAGCAAAAAGGGCGCCAGAGACCTAGGAAGAGTACAGGCAATATTGCAGTCATGGATTTGAATCTAATACAGGTAGTCCTCGACTTATGACCACAATTGAGCCCAAAGTTTATGTCATTAAGTGAGAATTTTTTGCACGAGTTTTGCCCTGTTTTAGAACATTTCTTACCACAGTTGTCAAGTGAATCACTGCAGCTGATAAGTTAGGAACTTGGTTGTTAAGTGAATCTGGCTTCCCCATTGATTCTGCTTGTCAGGTTGCAAAAAGTGATCATGTGACCTTGAGGACGCTGCAACAGTTATAAGTATGAACCAGTTGCCAAGCAGCTGAATTTTGATCATGTGACCACGGGGAGACTACAATGGCTGTAACTGTGAAAAACGGTCATAAGTTACTTTTATCAGTGCCGTTGTAACTTTAAACGGTCACTAAAAGAACTTTCTGTTAGGCCTAGAAGCCATCTTTTGCATTGGGCCTTTAGGCCTGCCACATTTAGTCTGTGGGAAAATGGGAGAGGGGATTGTATGGAGTACGGGAGATATATAGTCAAAATAACATTCCTTCACAGAGAGTCAAGGACACCTTGTCCTGCACCTGGAGTGGTGTGACTGGGAGGCATCTCCAGTTGGGACGAGGTCTGATTGGACCATATGATGGACATGTGAGTGCTGGGCAGGGACTTGAACTTTCCTTTGGGTGGGGAAAACCTGGAAACCTTCAGATTTGTGTTTCCCAGTTGTGCCAATATGACATCTCTAATAAAATGGAACTTTGAGGAATCTCAAGCCTCGGAGTCTTCTTTTGTTAGGGGTGTTACTTGGAACCCTGACACTGTTGTTTAGTCAAGAACTACCTGTATTATGTTGACAGGTGTTTCATCCCAAACAATAGGAAATCTGGGTGCAACTGTGACAGTCAAGGCAAAAAGGGAGCAACAAGAAGGCCAGTGACACAAGCAGAAGAGCCCCTGTAGCTCAGGGGTGTAGCTCACAGACTAACAGATTGTTCTTCAACATTCAGAACTGCTGACACATCATAGATACATACACATACATTCACCCACTGTATCTCTTCAGGCTGTACTTCAGGAGTTACAGTGTCACAGCGCAGGACACAAATATTCAAAAAATTCTCAAGGACAAAATTTCAAGCAAGCGTCTGTAGTCTTCTGCTTTAATAGTAAATGGGTGGCAATTTCTCTTTCTCCAAATTATTAAAATCCTTCTTGATCACACAAGGCCTTAAGATAAAAACCAGGGACGATACGATGATGATGATGATAAGTAATCTGCAGTTAGATTCACAATCAAACACTGGTGAAAACTTAATAATTCAAGTCCTAATTAAGGACCTAAGAATGATTAAGGTAGTGCCTAAGGATATAGGCAGTTCCGTGCAAGGTGTGCTTTTTTGTGTGTGTAAAATTAGGGTATTCAGGTCTGATAAATTCAAAATTTCCAAATGGCAAGGGAGTCTTTAAGGTATTGCTCCAAGGGTTCCAATCCTGATTGATGTAACAGTGGATTTTTCCCCCCATATAATTATTATTATTTACTGTTATTATTTTTTGCTCTGGGGACAAGGTTAAGGGAAACGAACACTTTCTCAAATAAAATAGTCAGAGAATTAGATGAACGGAAATGTATAAATAATATATATTGAAGGTGCACATTAATTGGAAGGAACGCCATTTGGGGCCAGTTATATGTGAGAAATTAATTGGTTTGCCTTCTGTGAAAGAGGTATTTAGTAGTAGCATCAAATGGGGAATCAAATGATTAATTCATGATCTAAACTACTTCACTCTGGTTCTGATCTTGGCCAAATCGCTTGTTTTCCATTTTCTTTAGTACTTTGCAACAGAGGCCAGCCAAATGTTTTGATAAAGGTATCAGCAGGTTAAGAGAGCATCCCGCTGTTTATTCCTATAATGTTTCTAGAAGAAATAAGGAACATAAACACACACATACACACAGACATACTTCTGAGCTATAATTGCACCATTGAGAAAGAGGATTGCTATGCCCCATTTTCTTTCCTAAATATTAGCAATGTTTGTTCTCATGTCCTAGCAATAGCAATAAGCACTTAGACTTATATACCACTTCACAGTGCTTTACAGTGGCTTACAGAGTCAGCATATGGCCCTCAACAATCTGGGTCCTCATTTCACTGACCTCAGAAGGATGGAAGGCAAGTAGGACATGCCTGCCCTCCATCCTGGCAGCCTAATTCCATACAAAGTCCACTGTAAATGGTTCCTACTTACCGTTTTCTTTAGACAAGGCATTATAATGGCAGCAGCAAAGCTTCTCTTACTGGATCCAAAGAATCCACTGGATTCTTCATTTCTATAGGAAAGGCATAATTTGGGTGGCTAATGACTAATATCTTACCTCCATGCTTCTTAAGGAAAAGGAGGTTTTAAAACAAAAAGAACCACATGCCCTAGAAACTCAGCAAAAATACTTCTTTCACTGGCAGAGCTTAGAATGATACACTCTCTCACTCTCTCTCTCTTTCTCTTTCTCTCTCTCCCTCCCTCTCTCTCCCCCCCTGAACCTTGCATTAATATAATTTATTTGACTATACTGAGTTACATGGATTATAACCTTCAATAGCCATTGCTTAGTGCACAGAGCTAGTCTACTATGATGCAGAGAATTAGCTCGACCATGATGGTACTAATACAATGTTTTAAATCGCAATACAATTTTAAAATGTGGAGTCCTTTGTGTTTTCTGAGTTTGGTTGTCTTCTTGCAGACATTTCATTACCCAACTAGCTAACATCATCAGTGCTAGAAGAAACTTAAAATCACTTGTACAGATTATATACAAGGCAGGGAGATGGACCGTTCCTAATATGATAAATATATACACCAATAAACAAAATGATTAAAATATTATAAATATAAAAATACAGAAAGCTTGTATTATTCTTATTCACAGATCCAAATAGAAATTCCACTGCTATTATAATTATATATTTTTCCTCTGCACAGGTCTGGGTAACAGAAAAATATGCACGAGATGCTCCTCTGAGAGATAATGACAATTATATACACTTGAAGTCTAACTTCTACACTAAGTCTTTGAGATGATATTTATATATAGCTTAAGGATACATTTGGAAAAGAACAGCTTAAAAAGTAGGTGTCAACATGGACTTGTGCAAGGTAAACTATGGCAGATAAGTAATTACTTTTCAAAATGAAATCACTATTGATTTAAAGAAGCCAAGAAATTTAATATACAGGCTCAAACTATTTAAAGAAAAAAACTTTTGACAAGTTTCAAAATGAGGTTTCTAAATTGCCTTAAAAGAATCTGAACTGTAGATTGAGTACATTTTTGAAAAGGCTGCTGGGAGGTAATTTGCATTTGTTTTGACTGCCACTGATTTAGCTAGAGGAGCTAAAACCAGAGAGAGGGGTTAACTTTCATATATTACCGCCTTGCTCCCTTTCACTGTATTTCAAATAACTACCAGGGTTGGCTGCCAAATGGATTAATTCCAGAATGTAACATGGATGAAATTCTAGATGACAATAATAATATTCACCATTCATTGTATAATATTTACCATTTATTCATTGCTTCAGAGGAATCAAAGAGCTTGACGTACAACAAGGAAGGAGCGCCACTGCCCACCTCTGTATTTCTGAACTATAATTCCCGCCACCAGTACTACTGGCCATGCTGGCTGAGGCTACTGGGAACAAAAGTTCAGCATCTGGAGAACTGTTAGCTCTTTATCCTTTATATCTCTGTTATCCATACTTCTTTTTAGCATTTCAAGCTAATGACTGATTAGGGAACTGAACGCATAGCTTAGGCTCTGATTGCAGCAATTGCCTCTTTGGATCAAGTGCCTGTTTTTTCCCCCATTTTCTGAGAGGCAGAATGACAGTCAATCTAAAAGCAGCATCCACTGGATTGAAGTTTAGAATTATTAAGAGATTACATGCTAGCATCGCTGCGGTGAGACAAAGCCATACAGTCACTGCTTAAGTGAAAACATGTATTGGAAGAATAAAATTAATGAGTGCAGAGAGAATGCCGGGACTATTAATGAAGAATATAAAATTTTAAAAACCCGATGGGAAATGCTTGCAGTGTATTAACATTAAATTAATTAAATCAGAGGTACATTTATACATAAAATGCCTTTAAAACTATTTATCATTTCCCCCAGATGATGTCAAAGTATTTTTTCCAAAAGATAACAGTAACTATAATTACATGACATGCATTTTCTTTAATAAGACTCAGTCTGGCACCCAAAGTAAGAGCCTACTGCTAAATTAATACATACATTTACATTTTGGCATTATTTATTTATTCACTTATTTATTTATTATACAGGGACAACCCTTGATTTATCAAATCCATCACTAGGATGAAACTGGTAACTTTAACTCAATAGTATTGAGAATGTCCTATTTAAGGAGCAATTGCTTTTGAAAGAAAGCAATCCCAATCATTGAAGGATGCTGAAAATAAGTCAGAGATGGAGGTATACTATGAGTATAGGTAGCCCTCGACTTACAACAGTTTGCTTAGTGATAGTGACTGTTTGAAGTTACACCAGCACTAAAAAAAGTGACATGACTCTTTTTCATACTTATGACCGTTGCATCAAAATTCAGACGCATGGCAACTGGTTCGCATTTTTATGTCAACTGCCATGTGCCGGGGTCATGTAATCACCTTTTGCCACCTTCTGACAAGCAAAATCAATGGGAGAATAGCAATAGCACTTAGACTTATATACCGCTTTACAGTGCTTTTACAGCCCTCTCTAAGCGGTTTACAGTGTCAACATATTGCCCTCAACAATCTGGGTCCTCATTTAACCCACCTCGGAAGGATGGAAGGCTGAGTCAAGCAGATTTACTTAACAAGCATGTTATTAATTTAGCAACTGCAGTGATTCATTTAACAACTGTGGCAAGAAAAGCCGTAAAATGGAGCAAAACTCACTTAACAATTTTCTCACTTAGCAACATAAATTTTGGGCACAATTGTGGTCGTACGTTGAGGACTACCTGTATATGATAAATAAGTAAGCCAACATGTACCCCTTATGTAAACACCCTTTTGATTTTTATATAAAACAAGGAGAAACTAAGACTAGCATTAACTATTCCCAACCTATTTCTTGATAAAACAGACCAACATATTTGTTTTTTATATGCTATATTGGAAGTCTTCCAACTTACAAGCATTTCTTCAGTGATCCTCAAAGTTACAACAGTGACTTATGGCCATTTTCACCCTTATGATGGTTTCAGCATCCCCATGGACATGTGATCAAAATTTGGATGCTTGGCAACTGGTTCATATTTGACAGTTGCAGTGCCCCGGGATCATGTGATCACCTTTTGCAACCTTCTGATAAGCAAAATCAATGGGAAACCCAGATTCAATTAACAACCATGTTACTAATTTAACAACTGCAGTGATTCACTTAACAACTGTGGTAAGAATGCAGCAAAACACACTTAACAATGAGTCAGTAACAGAAATTTTGGGCTCAATTGTGGTCATAAGTTAAGAACTACCTGTAGTCTTTTCACTCCTTTTACACAGAAGTGTAACAATTCGTTTTGTGTGTGTGTGTGTGTGTGTGTGTGTGTGTGTGTTGCTACAGTTGCTGAAAGACCCATGCAAGTAAGAAAAACCATGCTTTACTAATCCTATGGTTCCCCATTTTCAATTTTTATATGATTAACTCTATGAACCGTTTTATAGCAAGGTCCCTCACCAAGAAGGTGAATTCTATTAGAACTGAATCTGGAGACCAAATCCTGTCTTATATGACAAAATAAAGTGGATGCTGCACTTGGGCAAAGTGGATTTATTCCAGTCACAATAAATTGGCAACTCTACAGGAAAAACTCCCAATACATTAATAAGTCCTAGGTTCAATTTGTCATATTTATTTATCCACCTAGAGCACTAGTCCTCCTACTTCTGCCTGGCCGAGGCTTGGCACAGCTTCTTTTGGCAAGCAGAGCATTTTGGATTTTCATTTTCTCATTCAGTATTCCAACATATGGTGAGGAAACACTGCCCTGCCACAAGCAGAAGGGCATATCTGAATAAAACCCCTTATTAGTAGTAATATTTAGCATTCATATAGTACAACTGAATGTACTGTATGAATGCTAAGAGCTGCAGTAATTTTTAGAATATTTGTGTAAAACTGGTTAACTGTCTGCTATACTGGCTGAACTAGCAACGACTTGCTAAAGGTTATCTAGGACTTTCCTTATGGCCAAGAACCCCTTTTGAATTACCTCACCAATGTGAGGGTAGAGAGAACACAATGTGTGAGAGAACACAACTTTTTAGAGCCTTAGTTGTTTGAGGCAAGAATAAAAGTGGCATGGAGAAAATATTCCCATCTGCCAAGTCAGCCCTGTACAAAAACTGTCCATTTAGCATTCTTCCAAAGACGTTTGTTGCCAAAATCATAAAGATGTAAAACTCTGGCTTTTGAAGGGGTAGAAGGAACGGTATCCATTCTTTTTTCAAAACTCCAGCTGTCTCCTCCAGTGGCAGGGATATTGAACCACCATTAAAAGACTACTGTATTTTTCGGAGTATAAGACGCACTGGAGTATAAGATGCACCAAGATTTTGAAGAGGTAAATTAAAAAAAAACATTTTTGCACTCTGCAGGCTTCCCAAACCCTCTGCATGCCAATTTTTTTGTGAAAAACGGGGCATGAAGAGAGTTTGAGTGGTCTGCAAAATGCTGCTGGGGGCTGCCCCCCCAAAAAACAAGCAAAAAATGGCCCATTTTTCGCTCATTTTTGCCCTCCCCAGCAGCACTTTGCAGACCTCACAAACCCTCTGCACGTCTATTTTTGTGAAGGGGTGAGGTTTTGGGAGGCCAAAAATGCTGTATTCAGTGTATAAGATGCCCCCAGATTTTTACCTCATTTTTTGAGGGAAAAGGTGCGTCTTATACTCTGAAAAATACAGTAGTTAACTTTCCTATATAATGCTCCTTCCTTAGTAAATGTGATGGATTATGTTTGACTCACTCAAAATAAATTTCCATACTGCAGGTAAGGTGGAGGGAAGGGGGGGGGGGGGAGGAATGAAGGCTTGAATTCAACATGGACCATTTAAGCCAGAAAACAATCTCTTTAGATTCTCCTGTCTCGACTCCATTAGATTCACATCCTAAGATGGTTACAAATGGCCTGTGCTTTGAAGACTGTTACCTGTAATAGCCGGGCATCACAATATGAACGCCTGCGCTTGGTTGACAGATGTTTGATACTTCCTGCTCATCCATTTTCCGCACAGAATCTGTGAAAGGTCCTGTAGCATTGATAACACATTTGGCTTTGACATCAAATTCCTGCCCTGTGAAAGAAAACAGCATCAATCACATACTCCATTTGTTTTTCTCTTCGCTGACTCTCTGGATTATTAATTTATCCATGAAGTTAATCTATTGTGAAGTGTGTGTAGACACACACACACACACACAGACAGACACACACACACAGGGCTTGAACACGTGCACATAGAACCAAGCAGCTCAGTTTCCAGCAAAATTAGAATAGAGATGGCTTTTAAGCCAAGAGTACACTGACTCCCCAATGTTTATAAAGTTTTTGAAGATCAGACTCGTATAGAACGAGGGAAAAGAAGCAGAAAAGAATGGTAGCAACCCATCCGACTTCTTCGGGCCCCCTCATCATTCGGCTTTTATTTATCGACATTCTCTATTTAATGACATTCTCGAAAACCCTGAAATTTGTTAAATGGTACTTATTGCTGAAATGCACCACCCGGCATCTCAGAACGTCAGCTTTGCTTGACAGAAGGGCTTGGATGTAAAGCACAGCTTAGCTTGCCAAAGCACTAGGATTTGAATGGAAGCCTGACAGAAGTTAAGGATGATTGGCGGTAATGACATGCCACTGCACTTTGGAAACATGCCTTTTTTGTCAGCTAAGCGATATTTACAAACTCCAGCCCCCTACTGCAGTCTCCCTTCACCCACCTTCCTGCACTTAAGTTTGAGGAGGGGAGGATTTCCCCGTTTCTTTTAAGCCGGAGTTAAAATGCCTTTCTGGGTAGCAGCGCTTCCTCCCACTTGCGCTCAAAGTACGTGCAGCTACTGAGGGGAAAGGGCTGGAGGGAGACTCTGGGCAGCCACCCAGCCCCAGAAAGCATAAAAAGGAAGGGGGTCTCTGAAAAACAGAAAGACACCCCCCCCACCGGTACCTGCCAGAGCAAGCTACCTGGAGACAAGAGAGTTTCACAAATGCCAAGGAGAGCCCAAAGGACATACCTGTTTGAACATCCCTGCACCTTGCTCCACAAACTCGGCTCTTCCCGCTCTCTGGATCCATCTTCTTCAGCAAGTGCACCACTTCAGTGTAATTGGCTATGGCAGCCCCATACCTGGCAGCAGTGAGGGCGATGGCAAGGTTCATTCGTGCATCATTGTGCTGTCCTGCAGCGGGGGAGTGGGGGTGGGGTGGGGGCACAATCACAGAAGGACAGGAGTCACCTCCAGTCACTGATTTGTGGTATGGAAGGGTGTCAGAACCAATCTGTCACATCTGTCCCTGTCACACTGAATAGCCATGACGGCTGGTCAGATCTACCAGGAAATATCCAGAGAATCACTGACTCTCTGCAGCATAGCATATTCTCCTAGGAAAAAAAAATAGGCAGCAAAAACTGCAGACAAATTCGCAAAGGGATGGGATTCTTGTCCAGCGGTGAACTTATGTGCTATAGCTGAAGTGCATGTATTTTGCATCCAGTCCAAAACAATGCAACACTTTCTGGTACTGGAAAAGGCGGAGACCGTACTGGCAGTAATACAACATCTTTGAAAGATGCATTTCTTGACAGCCCCACTGGTGTTAATTAAGCATCTCTATTAACACATGTACAGCATGACATTAAAAAAAAAAGTTAATGATCTTTCAGAGATACTATGGCTAAGCTTTACCTTCCTACATATAACAGTCCTTTTGTGCACCCTTGAAGTTCACAACTTGCAGCATTTACAATAGGTATGAGTGTGGAGAAAAAATCTTGGACATGTTAAGGTACGCACAAGGGGGGAAAAAACCCCAAGGGTTAGGTAACAGATCACTTTAAACATATATATCATTAAAGATTTATTGCTGAATTTTCCTACTTGGAGGTAGAGGGAATCAACATGGAAGGGAGCACATGGGGCTTGTGAGGGAGGGAGAGAAGGAAGAGTGGAGATGATTAATTACTTTAAAATAGTGGCATCACCTGAGACTTTCTATTTATTATTGCCACTGAAGTTAAAACCCTGTCTGTTGGCTGGGAGCAATTATTCCCCGTAGCAAGGGCCAAGCTCTATGTGCCCGGCATAATTAATTACCAAGGGCTAGCCTTCTGAAGGCAGGATTCAGATGCCCAAATGTTGGGACCAGCCGCATCAAGATAATACTGGTAAGGAGGGGATGGGAGAGAGAATGGTAATAGATACTGTTGTTGATTTATGTAGCCGGCATACCAAGTGTTCAGTATAAATGATTTATGTAAAGTTCGTCCCTTTCCAATTCTGTTTCACCAACACCCAGACACTAAGCAAGTAATCCGTTTCAAAAAAACCAAAAGGGCAAAATTGCAGAAAAAGGATCAATGTCTACCAGAATTCATCACCTCTCCTACCCTGTCTTTAAAACTTCTTTTTACGCCAACCTGCTGGAAGGAGAAGAAAGGAACCTAAACAGGGGCCAGGGAGGGGGAAGGAATTTCAAGGCAAATGAGTGTGGAAAACTGAGCATGGGTGAAAATGTTCACCGTATTTGAGTGCCTAACAAATGAATAAAATGGGACAAATTGCATACTTCGAGGAAGATGACAAAGAACCTAAATGAACTGCAAACTACATAAATAGAAGAAAATGTGGTTAGACACACGGACAATGTAAGACCTGGAAGTGGAGGTGTTACTTGGAACCCTAATAACACAACAGTTCCTTCAGCTCCTGAGAGAGCTGAAGAAGCTTCTTGGATGAGAAATGAGACATCTTCAAAGAAAAAACAAGAAAGTCTGGTTGCCTTCTGAAAAAGCACCTTTAGGACAGACACACGGATACACAGGCACACAAATGATGTATCCCGAAGCAGCTTGAAAATAGGCAAGCATTTTGTTCATGACTTTAAAAATATCTCACCAAAGTTCTCCACTTGGGCTTTGATTTTCTAAAAACAAAATCACACATTTACATCTACACCACACTGATGAACACGAAGAGGTGAATTCCAAGATTGCTGAAAAACATTTCACTAAAAATAAATAACAGCATGGAAGTCCTACGGATAGCTTCCTATTAAGGAAAGATTAGCAAAAACCCATTTCATTTAGGGAACATGGTCTCTAAACCAAAAATCAATCCACAGAATAAAAAGACGACTAGAATCCTTCCATTTTGAATAAGACAAAGCAAATAATTCCATTAAAAAAGACACATCAGGAAGACAGAAAAGGGAACTGATCCTAAAAAGGATTTATTTTCATTTTTAGTTTCCCCCCGGTCCTATTCTTTTGCCTTAAGCAATGTGTTAGCTGTTCAGATAACTGCGACATTTGAATCAGAGCTTAAAATAAGGAGTTCTTGCTACTCTTCTTCTGTTACAAGAACTGTTTGTATAGTTGACATGGCAACTACAGAATGAAAAGCATAGTGGGTAGCCGTCCCTCACCAGATGCTGTGGACCATGTTTTTTTCAGAATTCAAAGGCTGCCTTGGCTGGGAATTTTAGGACTTGCAGTCTAATTTGTGGACTCCGTCAGGTAAAGGAAGACTAACCGAGGGCTGTTCACAAAGTCTGGTGAATGTGAATGTCATGCAGAAGAACTGGGGAAAATGGGGAATTGTATACATTTACAGTAACCATAATTTTTGGCAATGCTAAATAGATACTGTAAATGCTAGAATCTTGAATTTATTTTGCAAGCCTAGGTTTTATTTTTCCAGGAATCTGCTTGATCGGCTGCAAATGAATGGAAGGATTTCAATACTGGTAGTTCTTAGAATATTCATGACTGGGAGTGACATGGGAACAAGGTCAGTCAATGAATAGGCATAGCAACTAAGTCAGCCAATGGAAGCTTAAACAGATCTGAGTCTGTGCAGAGAATTGAAACAGAAACTTAAGAAGTCTGGACGTGGCTTAGCTGCATTAAGCTCTGCTCTGAGAAGTAAAGAAAGCAGTCTGTCTGGTCTTGTCTGCTGAAATGAAGCTAACTGCTTGTGTTGGCCTCTAACTCTCCTGCCTTGTGTTTACTTGGAAGAACCACCTGTTGGCATTGTACATTTTATTCATCTATTCTTATGTATATAAATAAGTTAATGAATCCTGCTGCAATCAGTTATCTGTGTGTGCTTCTGGATTTGGATTTATGCAACAAACTCTGACAGTTCTCGACTTACAACGGTTCATTTACTGACTGCTTCAAATTTACAATGGTACTGAAAAAAGTGACTTATGACAGTTTTTCACACTTAAGGCCATGGCAATATCCCCATGGACACCTGATCCAAATTCAGAAACTTGGCAATTAATTCATATTTATGATGGTTGCAGAGTCCCGCGTTGCATTAAGATGTGTGAGTAAAATGAATAAATAAGATGACTCGTGAGTAAGCAGTTAGATGCTTGCTGTCTCTTCTGAAGAGTTTCAGTGCTCAGAAGAAATGCCGCAAAGAAAAAGAGTTGTTCTCCAAAGCATCTGAAGGCGGAACAAGAAGCAATGGATAGAAACTAATCAAGGAGTGGACCAACCCAAAACTAATTTTCTGACGGTTAGAACAGTTAATCAATGGAACAACTTGTCTCCAGAAATTGTGGGTATTCCAGCACTGGAGGTTTTAAGAAACGATTGGACACCCATTTGTCTGAAATGATATAGGATTTGCTGCTTGAACAGGAAGTTGAACTAGAAGACCTCTAAGGTCCCTTCCAACTCTGTTATTCTGTCTCAGGGTAATGTGATCACCTTTTGCCACCTTCTGACAAGCTAAGTCAATGGGGAAGCCAGATTCATTTAACAACCATGTTACTAATTTATCAACTGCAGAGATTCCTTTAATAACTGTGGCAAGAAAGGTCTTTTATCGCTAATATTTTGAGGAAACATGGGAGTGGCAAAATATGTTTGCACCAAAGGCGGACAGAATGGTGACTTAACCACCGGGCCAAGCTGGAGAGCCAGTTTGGTGTAGTGGTTAAGGCACGATGCTAGAAAGCAGGAGACTGTGAGTTCAAGTCTCGCCTTAGCTATGGAAAACCCAACTGGGTAACTTTGGGCCAATCATTCTCTCTCAGCCCAACCCACCTCACAGGGTTGTTGCTTTGGGGAAAATAGGAGGAAGAAGATGTGTTGGGTGTTTGTCGCCTTGAGTTATTTGTAAAAAATAATAAAAGTGGGATGCAAACAAACAATAAGGTTCACAAATAAAAATTGGACCTAGTCAGAGAGATGGGATTGGGATGACACCAGGTGTGAAACTATACTTAGACTATTAGAAGTGTAGCACCAGAGGCCTTACCAGATAATGAATTTCTCCTTGAGGGGGAAAGGATGCGGAGGGACAGATCAGAATTAGGATTTACTTGGTTGAGGCGGCTTTTAATTATGTTGTTACCCACTTCTTTTGTATCAGCCTTCAACATGTCACAGACATCTTATTGCAATGTCAGTTAAGTAAATGCAGAGTGTTAAAATGAAAACCAAATGTTGTCAGTGCCAGTTTATGGAAGCCACACTGAAATGTCACTCAGAAAAATGTCATGACAGCTTTTCTGTGTCCATTTTACAATACTGGGAACAAGTGCAGTGATGTCAGGGTATGTTACTAAAGAGGGGATAATTAACATGTCTTGTGGGTATATACAAGTGCAGACATCTGTGTAAACAAACAAAAAAAAATTCACACAGGTCAAATTCTGAAGCAGGATGAAAAGCAGAAGTAAAAACGTAAGTCACGGTCACGTAAATTTTTTCACTTGGTGACTATCTTGCTTCATGTTAAGAATCAAAGTAAGACTACAAGTTCACTTGCGGTCGCATGATTTTTCCTCTTAGTGATGGCATTTCTTAGCGGATGCCCAAATTCCTGCTCCCAACTGTGGTGCTAAGTGAGGACCTACCTATAGAAAATTATAAAGCACCACTAAATGCACATTCACACTAACCCAAATTACAATTAAAAAATTACCCATTACAAATGTGGTCCTGATTCATTCTACCTGTCCCAAGTTCACTGGAATCAAATGACCCTCACAATCTTGTGGCATACAAGCAGAATGGGGACTTCTACCATCTCAGGGGAACAAGATATTCTGCAGCATGGGGGCTGACACATCTCTGGGGTGTCATGTTGTTATCCTTATAGGCGGAGGAGACCATGAGCAATTGGGTTGAATGCACAGATGGGGCAGGTTCGGTCTCATGAGACAAGCCTGGAAATACTGTAAGCTTGATGTCAAGCCTTATAACATTTTATAAAAATGCTAGAGAACCAACCCATGACCTGTTGGGTGATCATTCCAGAGATATTTCCTCACCTAGACAGACAATCAGAATGACCAAGGTAGGCAAAATATCAGCGGGAGTGGGAGGGTCTTACCATTGACTTTCCT
Source organism: Thamnophis sirtalis (assembly GCF_051295495.1). Lineage (NCBI taxonomy): Eukaryota > Metazoa > Chordata > Lepidosauria > Squamata > Natricidae > Thamnophis > Thamnophis sirtalis. The sequence goes on from NW_028261381.1 coordinate 32,522,056, forward strand.
TGTAGGAAGGTGGGAGGGATCATTGGATGATCATGTGACTGCGGCTGATCACAGCAGCATGTGGTGCAATAACATTAAAGCCAAATTTCAATCCTATGGAGTTCTGGCTCCCAGAGTTTGGATGCCATCTGAGCTACATTGATACAGAAATTATTGCTCTATAATGCATTTGTTCCAACTGAAGTTAACAAACATTCATACTGACACAATTTGTATAACTCTGAGTTAAATACAGGTAAATACCACTCTGACTGGCCCCGCCCCCATCTATTCTCTGTCTCCTAAGTCCCAGCTGATCGGGAGGAAATTGGGATTTTGCAGTCACCTTCTCCTGGAGTGGGGAGGGAATGGAGATTTTACAGTATCCTTCCCTTCCCTTGCCATGCCCACCAAGCCACACCCACCAAGCTACGCCATACCCACCAATCCATGCCCACAGAACCGGTAGTAAAAAAAATTGAATCCCACCACTGAGCTGGTTGTATTTTTTTCAGTTCAAATTGACCAGAAGACTTATTTTTTTAATTTAAAAAAAGTAGAAACAGTCAACAGTTTTATATTGTCTGTTTCATAGGACATCAAGAAAATTCTACCATACATCTTGTCTAAACCAACTTGGATTATGATCCCAGGTATTAAAAGAGACAGGAGACAGTATGTCAGAGGCATATGGAAGATGCAGAATTACTTTTCATGAAGCAAGGTGATTTCATCACTCACCAGAAATATGTGGTCATTTTAAAATAAATAACGAGAAAGTTTCATTCACTGTAGAGAAAAAAAGCTAGCACACTACAAATACACAGCAGAACAGTTATAATATTTGACTTATAAAGTATTCACAGCTAAGGAGATCATAGACCACAAAGATGCCAAAACAATGAATAAATATAGATAAAGAGACTAGAAGGAATGAGTGCAATACTGTAGAATTTTTTTTTTATCTGAGTCGAATGCAGCTAATTACAGCAGACCTAAGAGCCAAAACCAAGAGCTGCTTCCTGCTTTTACCTTAATCTGTCACGAGCACCCTAATGCTGCACTGTCATTTCCCACAGCAAATATTATGTATGGCCACCAGCTTCTCATACTTAAACACCGCAGGGCAACGAGAACGAAAAGCACATGTACGAAGATTGTTATTGACATTTGTTTGCCATTAATTTATGCTTGCTGTCTGATGGTATTAGCAATATACCCTATTTACTCATCAGGAAATTCTGACTACACACACACACACACACACACACACACACACACACACGGACATCAAATAAACTTGTTATGCTCTTTCTAGCTTGCCAAACTAGGATTACCAACTTTGACTGAAACTGGTAGATTTCCCCATTCCTACCAATAATGTGCTAGCGTGGCATGCTTGTAACTCTGTGTGCATATACTGCACACATCTCAAAAAGGAACAGGATAAAAATGTTTTAATAATCATTCATATTAATTTAATAAGTATTACTTATTCTACTCTAATAATAATAATAAACTCTATTTTTAAAAAAATTAACTCATTTCCCATATATTGTATATATATGAACTACCATTCTCTCATGCCCACGCCACTCTTATGTACGAAAACACACAATTGTATACATACAGTCCTCCTTCCTTTCAAAAGGAGCACCAATTCTCCCTCTCGCAAATAAATAAATAAATAAATAAAGCAGGATGGTTAAAAGAAGAGTTAGTTATATTGAGCAGCAATTCTCCCCCTCCCAAATAAATGAATGAATGAATGAATGAATGAATGAATGAATGAATGAATGAATGAATGAATAAATAAATAAATAAATAAATAAATAAATAAATAAATAAATAAATAAATAAAGCAGGATGGTTAAAGGAAGAGTTAGTTATATTGAGCAAGAAGAAAAACTACAGAAATTGTGTTCAGAGACTTCAAATGACATTAAATTAATCAGAGGAGACCGTATGGTATAATGGGTAAGGTATCAGACCAGAAAGACAAATAGATGGAGGAACATGGTGGCTCAGTGGCTAAGACACTGAGCTTGTCGATCAGAAAAGTTGGCAGTTTGGCAGTTCAAATCCCTAGCGCTGTGTAATGGAGTGAGCTCCCGTTACTTGTTCCAGCTTCTGCCAACTAGCAGTTCGAAAGCATGTAAAAATGAAAAATAGAAACCACCTTTGGTGGAAAGGTAACAGTGCCCCATGCGCCTTCGACGTTTAGTCATGCCGGCCACATGACCACGGAGACATCTTCTGTACCCCCTAGAGTCGGGAACAACTAGCACATATGTGCAAGGGGAACCTTTACCTTTATCTTTTTATCAGACTAGAAACCAGGAAACAATGAGTTTTAGCCCCATCTATGGCAGGAAGCTGGGTATCCTTCAGCCAAACCACTTCTGAAATCTTGCTAAGAAAACGTCAGGGTCTGTCACAATATTGACTTGAAGGCACGCATGCATACGTGCCTATCACCATGCAAGCAGCCCTTTCCATGAGAGCTGATGTTCCAGCTACTTTTAAAAGATATTCACTTAATGTCTCCGGTTACTTGCACCTCCACCACTGCTTGTTTTCCGTTCAGATAACCCTCATTTAGTGACTGCCTCTTTCAATGACTGTTTGCAATGATGAAAAAGTAACTTCCCAGCCAATCCTCACATTTAGAACCTTTGCAGATCTGCACAGCAAAGGAAAGCTGAAGTAAGATCCTAAGGACAGTCACGGGTTCCCTTAGGGACTGCTTTGCTTACAGACCGAGTTGCCAGTCCCAATTGTGGTCACTAAATAAAAACTACCTGTAGTGACTTCTATTCTTCTTGGTAATTATAAGGCAATTTCCTCCACGTTGAGGGCAAGTATAAGAAAATACTACTCATCTTTTCATCCAGTAAACACAAAACTCAAACATTAATGTTATGCAAGGAGTTTGAACTAAAAGACTTCTGAGGTCCCTTCCAACTCTGTTATTTTGTATAATTGCCAATGAACAGACACACTCAAATGATGCCTCCTGTGTATAAAGAAGAAAGAAAATGGTCCTGAAGTAAGCTGCCAGGGAGATCCTAAGTTTATGGAAGGTGCTTTTTATAAAAGTATACCAAAGACAATGCTCCTGGGTCAAAGTTTCAACAGGAACCTAATGTTTTATAGGTTGGTTATTCTTTATCTTTGGCCAAGATCCTGAACATTGAAGAAGCTCTTTCTAATAGGCTCCTAATTGGATTTCCAAAGATTATAAGTACTCCTTGATTTAGGACTAAAACAGGGCCCAAAAATTCCTCATTAAGTGGTGCCGTCATTGAGGCATTGTGCACCTGATTTTACCACCTTTTTGCCATTCATTAAGTGAATCACTCCCAGTTATTAAGTGAGACATCACATGACCACAACTTGAAGCCTCCCGATGGCTTCCCCACTGACTTTGATTCTCAGAAGCAATAGCAATAGCAATAGCAGTTAGACTTATATACCGCTTCATAGGGCTTTCAGCCCTCTCTAAGCGGTTTACAGAGTCAGCATATCGCCCCCAACAACAATCCGGGTCCTCATTTTACCCACCTCGGAAGGATGGAAGGCTGAGTCAACCCTGAGCCGGTGAGATTTGAACAGCCGAACTGCAGTCAGCTGAAGTAGCCTGCAGTGCTGCATTTAACCACTGCGCCACCTCGGCCGCTGGGAAGATCACAAATGGCAATCACATGGCTGCAGAAGGCCACAACTGTCATAAGTACGAGCCGGTTGCCAAGCACCCAGATTGAGATCATATGACTGCAGGGATGCTGTTACAGTCATAAGTAACAGGACTGGTTGTAAGTCACTTTTTTCAGTGCCATCTAACTTCGAACGGTTGCTAGATGAACAATTGTTAAGCAAGGACTATCTTTAAATCTATCCTAGAAAAATGTGAAATACAATTATGAAACAGGTTCTGAATACAGTGTTTACGCTGTCTTTTGGTACTCCAAATCCTTATTAAAACAACTTTACTTGATTTTATATTAGCTGGAATAGCCTTCAAAATATAAGTCCTAATTTAAACCAACAAACACAGAAGTACCTGGAAAATGCACTGAGTAAGCGGCCCCTTTCAATGGACAGATGTTACAAAGGCAGCTTTTACAACCTTTGCAACTCCAGTTATTTTATTCCATAAAATAAATAGACTTCAAACAAAACACTTCTACAACAACCAAGTGAAAGAGGTAGGGGGCTCAAACCCAATTCTATACTGTTTCCTTTAAAATCCAATGTAATCCATTCTTTCATTAAGCATAGTAGAGGAATTAACATCATATTTACATTTTTCTTTACATTTTTGTTTGAGGGGGAGGATGTTCAGCTACTGGCTTAACATCACAGAAGTGGAAGCTTCACTTTTTTGCAATAACCTTCTCTCCCTCTTTAAAACAGTATCTATGGCACCATTGTCAGTACTTCATGGCACGAGATCCATATTATTAACTAACAGCCTACTATTAAATTCACACAAACCTCACACATATAAATTATTTGCTTCAATGCAATCTTTTCTCTTGACCACCCCATGGCACCCTGGGGAATACCAATGGAGTTTGCAGGATAATGCTCAAATAATGTTGAGAATAATCCTGTATCTTTAAGGACAGCATGGGACCTGAAACACACTTTCACTTTAGATTTCCCTCTGTAAGAATCAGCATTTGATTCCCAAGCCAAAACGCATCAACAAAATAAAGCAAAGTCTGGACATTTCATCCAGATCCTCATAAATTTGCTGCCTTAAACTCGGAACACGCAAATGGATGAATCTAGCCAGTCAGCGAGCAAAGCCAATTTAATCTGTGGCTCCCCTGAGGTAAATGTAGATCGTAGTCCTGCCCCCCCCCTCCAATTCAGCCATAATCCCTGGTTCCTGGAGGTTAAAAAAAAGCAGTGAAGTGAGGAAAATTCTGCAGTAGGATATAATGATCCAAAATGACAGGGACAATAATGACAATGAATTTCATGTCTCCCAGTCATGTGCTGGGAATGCTTGACTGGGCTGACTTATACAATTAAATTGTTACAGGTACAGCAGGAGATGCAGCTATCATCTGCAAGTGTTTGGGGACGGTGCCTCCAGCAACCAAAGTGCTATCAAATGCACAGCCAACCTTTTGTTACAAGCAAACTAGCCATCTATTGGTACGTTTATGTGTGGAGCAGTGCCTGCAATTGGCGTGGCAGGGAGAAGGTGGGAGAGTAAGGGTTAGCCATTGGGGTACCACTACAGCTGCAGAAATTTATTTGATAACCTTAAAGAAAACATTGTAGAGCTGGATAAACAAGAAGTCTTACAGCAGGGATGTCCAACTAGAATAGAATAACAGAATTGGAAGAGACCTTGAAGGTCTTCTAGTCCAACCCCCTGCTTAGGCAGGAAACCCTATACCACTTCAGACAAATGGTTATCCAATATCTTCTTAAAAACTTCCAGTGTTGGAACATTCACAACTTCTAGAGGCAACTTTTAAGACTTGTGGACTTCAACTCCCAAGATTCCCCAATCAGCCATGCTTAAAGTTGCCAAGGTTGGGCATCATTTCTTTATAGCATCCTTACTACAGAGCCCATGTGCAGTATCCAGGCCCCTTTTTATAACACTGCCCAAATTTGCCAGCAATGCATTGAATGATTGGGAGAATTTTTTTCAAAACTTTTAAACAACACGCTGATTGAAAGATAATCCCAAGAGTCTGAAAACTTTGCCTCTATTGACTCCAATGAAATCACAGCCATGTGCACTGTGGTTATCAGAAGCCACAAAGCAAAGGAAAGCAAAACAAACAATATTTACAAATACAATTCTTGAACAGCTTACCTATTTTATTGCCTTGTCTCTGCTCAATAAATAAAATCACTTGCAATTCATCAGAATGGTGGGGTCCTTGCTGCTCTATGAGCTAGGTGGTTTTCTTGGAAACATTTCATTACCAAACTAGGTAACATCATCAGTGCTAACAGTTTGGTAAGGAAATGTCTGCAAGAAAAGCACCAAGCTCTGAGAGCACCAAGGACCCCACCGTTCAACCCTGAGCTACAAATATTCTCTTTTATCGATGATTCATCAGGACATTTCCTTCTATTCACATGAGATTGCAGGATTAAAATTCATTTAATTAACAAGGTGCCATTGCTCTGGAATGCAGCACCAAATCATAATCTTTTTTAACTGCAAGTGACTGCAAGTTTTGTATGGAGATTTTTCGGTTTACAGGAATGATTCAGAAATAATTTCGAGTTTCAGGACCTGCCTTTAACTACCCTTAATAGTTTCCTCACTTTGCTCCTGGCCCCCCATGGATTTCTACTGATATAAGAGGTTGTCATAATTCTATTGTGATGTACATGCTGGGTTTCACCTGTGAGAAACCTTTACAATAGCAGCTTGCGACATTGTTTTTATTTCAAAACGAGAAAAACGTTTTAAATAAGTGTATGAAGTTTTACAACTGCCTAAATTTAAAACTGGGCTGGACCTCAATCAAACACCTCAAGTCTCTCAAAATTATAAATTAGTCAAAAATGAATTATAAACCTATAATTTCTCATAATTCAGCACACACTGAAAAAGGAGCCATAGGAGTCTTAGAGAAATTAGGTTCCTATCCAACTGTTGACAGCTTAATGAATGTTCTACATTTTTCTCATTGATTTCTTTATGCTTCACCCTTCCTCTACATACATTAAAATCTCATAAAGTTTACAGTAGGAAAAAAACCTCCTTTTTGAAACAAAGTCACTTTATATTTCCAGAGACCTTAATTGGCTCTCTCCAATTCTAAATACTGTCAATGCAAAGTACTTACAAGTATCCCTAAACCTGTGTTATCTCTACTGGATTTTTTAAATCTTTACTTAATTAACAAATGCAGGAGGCAGGACCTCTTTGAGATAACTTCTCTGCCGTACAATTTATGAATGTCTGTTTGATAGGACCGCTAAGAAATTTCAAATCAGATAATACTTCTGTTTACATAGCAATCTCTTTGATGTGATCCTACAAGGGTTATGAAGTCCTTTGGTGTACATTTGAAAAATAAACAAACAAATGTGTGCATTCAACCAATCATGGCTGATCACACAAAAAGGCATCAGGGTTAATAATTGGACAGAAAACTACCAGAAACTCTAGGGCTACAAATTAAAATGGAAAGTAGAAAGAAACAGAAAAAGTAGGCTAAACCACTTTAATTATCTTGCAAAACAATATCAATCCCTATATGGACATCTCTGGGAACCAGAATTCAGACTTGAATTGAAGGAGATTTTATTTAAGACATAATGGAGAAAAAAATCTATCAATCTTTAAACGTACCTACACTTCAAGGAAAACCTTTAAAACTTCACTACATTTACTACATGTAAAAAGTTTACCACATTTAACGTCAAGAAAAATGAGCCTGAATTTTAAGCCAATGTTCAACTCCCCCTTGTCTCCCTCAAAAAAGATCAGACTGGAGAGAAAGTCTTCTGTCTACATTTAAACCACCAAATGCTCTTTGACAATGCTTACTTTAAACAGAGTTCCACAATCATTCTTGCTTTGTGGACGGGGGGGGAGGGGCGGAAGTGTGGATGATGGTTCAGCGTGAGCAGTGGGCAAGTGCATGTGTGCACGCAGCTCCATTTGCCTGCTGTTCACATAAATGGAGCACATATGCATGCATTCGCTTGCTGCCCACACAAGGAGGGTATGTGCATGCACGTTCGTGTGCTGCTTCGGGTGGCCCGGTTTTGAATAACTCGTGGCCCAGTAGTGGGCCATGACCCAGGGATTGGGGACCTCTGGTTTTTTTAAAAAGGAATCACTAAGGAAAAAGTATGCGGGGTCCTATAGGGCTTCCTATAGGCTTCCCCAGTTTTAATAAAGAAAAAGTTGGTTACAAGAAATCTTAGTCTAGCTTTTACATTGTGCCCCTTTTTTTAATTTTTCTTCAGATGCATAAGGGAAAATGACAGATCATTGCTCAGATAGCAGCCGCATTTCTCCCCCAAAATGTTGCCTTTTTTTTTTTGCTATTCAAGAGTATCCAAATGCTAACAAAGGCTAAATGAAGCTGACATGTACCCTTAAGAAACAAAGTTGTAAGTTGTAGCTTCAAAGGAAACCTTGAATAAATAGGACACATTGTGTACAGCTAGGCTAACATCCAACATATGCTTTGTTTTCCTGATGCTGCGACAGAGCACGAATAGCCCCTGGTAAAGTTTGTGATTTGCACTGGCTGGTATAGCCAACGTTTATAATGTCCCCTTTTTTTGCCTGTATAAACTTAAAGTGGAATTAAGAAAGCTTGGAGCAACAATATGTTGCAGAAAATGAATGCTCTGATATATCACTGCTTGGACAAATTGCTATGAAATTAGAAGAAATGAAGGAATGAAATTCTAAGCCTAGTTTTATAAGAACCTTTTTACCCTTATTTTGAAGCAGAGTGCGGGGGGAGAGAAATAGAATACGTACATTTATGAATTTGGTTGTATCAGTGCAAAGGTACAGACATAGTACCAATAAAGGAGAATATTTGTAGCTTAGGGTTGAAATGAGGGGGGGGGGGTCCTTGATGCTCTCTGAGCTTGCTTGTTTTCTTACAGACATTTCATTAACAAAACTAGGTAACATCATCAGTGCTAGTAAGGAGTGTGGTTTGCTCTCAGTTTATATTCTGGTGCTTGCCCTGTCAAGTGTTGGTGAGGGCGGTCTTAGAAATTCTTGGTTAAGCTGTTTGCTGTTGGCTTCTTTGGCAGTTTCTTGATTGGGGTTTTGTTTACTTGATTGTTGATCTGATGTTAACCTTGGAGTAAATCTATGATGATCTGAGTGCTGATTGCTGGTGGAGAGGTGCTTGGATTTTTTTATTACTTTTTGGACTGGATGACAGTCCCTTTTGCATAGTCTACAGATGTTATTGTCCATGTGTCTATTGATGGCTGGTTTATCAGAGTGCTTCTAGAAATTCCCTGATGTTTTTGGACTTGGCTTGGTCTAGGATGGTCGCATTTTTCCAATTGAAACTATGGGTGAATCTATCTATATGTTGTATATACAGTTGTACATCAGCATTACTGTTTGCAACCAGCTGGGTGCTGCCAAGGGACCAGGTCTAGCTTCTTCAAAGCAATCAAAAGAGTATACAGGAGTAATTATATACGAATTGAAAGCACCATCTTCATGCACAGAGTTCAGAAACTATGTAGCACTGGGCCAAAACCATCTTCTGTCGGTAAGATTTATATTATATGTGCAAATTTACATAAAAGATGGTGGTCTTGTCGACCCACAAGGCTTTACCTATTTGCCCTTAAACCATTCTAAAACTGCAGAGCTTTCCTGCGGAAGGAAGAACTGTGTCTCATCCATTTACTGAGTACCTTTTAGTCAAAATCACTGGAAGTTTTTTCCTCAATGATTTCCACAACCATTAAAAGATACTTGGAAAAGTTACCTTGTATTGTAATTTAATGGCCCTGAGAATCCCACACCTTTCCCTCCCAAAAAGAATGGAGATGTTTTGAACCACATAATTCCTAATTCTGATGTAAAGATGCAGTTCATTACCACTTAAAGATCCAAGAAAACTACCGTAACTTTCCATCTCTTCCAAATCCCAATTGGATTTATCAACCAGAGTGAACAAGACTCTTTTTCTTCCAAAGGCCATGTTGCAATGAACTTAAAGCTAATTGAAAAACAAGATTTCCCAGGATCCAATCAATGGGTAACTTAGAGATGGAAGGTTATCTAAAGACGAGTTTATTGAAATGTGAAGTTCTGTTTTGTCTTTTGCTTTCTGGGGAAGATTTTATGTTACTTTTCTAAAAAAAAAAAAAAAAAAGATAGGGGCACATTTTTGTTAGTGGATCTACATAGCAGGTGGTCCTATATTTTAAGCTTGAGCATTTTCAGTTTGTCAGAACTGATAGAAGGCTTGCACTGGATGTGACTTATGCGATGAATGGTATGTGCCATTAAGCAGAAATTAAGAATATGGCATCAAATAGAATATCCTACAAGAATTATACTAATAGTTGGCCTCCAGGAGTGACTGGGAAAGGAAGTGAAATGGGGCAAGAAGCATTTTTGCAACAATAAACTGCCTGCCTGATTCGGCTTTGTTCAATTGCCTGCCATATTCAGCTGTGCTAGACTAATATATATTTTCCACTTCATGAATCCAGGATCACTTCTATTTACCCTGTTACTGGACGTAGCACAGAGCTTTTTGAAAACGGGAATGTAATTAAAAAAAATGGGACTACTAGCTAAGATTCTTTCTGCTGGAAATGCCAAGGACTGAACTCGGGACCTTTGGAGTGAGTTACGTTTCTTTCCCCAATATTGGTGGCTATATTACTTTACAAAGAAAGCATGTCTTGACTATACTTCTCTCTTTAAGCAGGCTCAGAAAACTTTTCTGAAGCTCTGAAGTTTAAGAAATAGAACACCAAATCTTTAATTTTTTTTTGTTCTTCTCTAGCCCTCTCTGCTTGTAAATCAGTTAAATGTATCAGTACTGAGCCTTTAACTATTTGATTAAAAATGAATCTTCAAATAGGATTTTGGTTGTTCATTATAATGAACTTGAGGATCCTTAGGAAAAGCCTAAAAAGAACAATACCAGAATATTTCAGATGTCAGACTTCATACATTTTCCTTGAGAAACAAGATGCAAGGCAGAGCACAAAGTGAAAAACACATTAATGGTACTTCTTCACCAGTGAATTAAAATTCAGTGTATTAGTCCTTGAGCCAGCAGAAAGAACACTGGCTTAAAATGTGATGGCTCCACCAGCAATTCTTATCCTGCTAAAGGCACATTGTCAATTATCCAGAACATGTTAAAGATAAAGTTTGAATATCTCCTCTCAGCTTTCCTTCACTTATACAAATTCATCAGTTATTAGGAGAGCATTAGGAGAGCATCCACTAGTCCTTTTTCTTGGGATAGAACTGGGAGAGGCAATATGATTTACTAGGTGGCTAGTCCTCCCTGAAATATTTCTTTTGGATGCAGATTTAGCATTATTTTTTTTAAAAAGTACAGTTCTTCCCACTTTCCAGGGTAGACCTGGGTGTTTATGACTCCCAAGCCACATTTGGCCGTTTGGCTGTCTCTGTCTGGCCTAAATGGACTGCTTTTATTTTGAAAGTGACTGCTTTTATTTTGAAGGTGACTGATTTTCTTTTTTCAACTTACTTATGGGCATATGGGCATTCCTACACATCTGCCCTCCATAACAGTCCCAGTTTCTCATGTAGTCTCTTGGGGAAATTAATTGCCCACCCCTGCTCGAAGGGGCTCACCTGACTGCTTCACTAGCAGAAAGTGGGTAAAGCACAACAGACGGTATCTATGTGAAAAGACAACTGAAGGCAAGCTTTAGATATGGCTTCAGGATTGGATGATGGTAAAGCTGCTACAGACTATTTTATGACGTAGTATGTTCTAATGCTCACTGAATCCCACTGCAATCTACCAGAAGTTCAATTCACAGTTTAGAAATTATATTTAGAATCACTCAATTCAAGTAAATTAGTATGTAGAAGAACAGTCTACAGTAGCGTACTCATAACTATTGATAAGTATAAAATATAAGGCTTTTTTTCTTTTCTGTATTCATTTTTATTTTTTATTTGTTTGGCTCTGTCTCTTTTCTAATTTTTAAAAGCCTTTCTTTTGAGTTTAAAGATTGTTTTAATTTTGTAGGAATACAATTTTAAGTAAAATAAAGAAATAAAAAAGGACAAATTTAAATTCTATTTTCTTTTGTCCGCAATAAAATCCTTGTACATAGCTTTTTCGCTGCAAAACCAATTCATGTGGATCCCATAATTAGCACACACCATTCTAATGCTTCTTCAAAACGAATGGCAGAGAAGTACAAGAGAGTAGAAAAAGGAATATGGCTGGATACTGAAGCTCAGGTTTCCTACTTGCATGTCTATTCGTTCATGAAAGACATTCTAAAAGTACAAATCTGGTTTATTGGCTATGGCTGGAGGATAGGTAGAAAAAAACATTTTTTAAAAACTGCATGTTAAGACATCTTTATCTCAACAGAAAAAGTAAACCTATAAATCATCTTATAGAAAACTGAATACCTCTAACATAAGGACAAAAATAAAATCACAGTTAAAGCTGGCCTTTAGGCAGAGAGCAATAAAAATGTCACTAAATGGGCATCCTGCTGTGTAACTAGTTGTATTCCACTATCTCAGAACCGAGTCTCTTGGCTTCTAGTAATTTTCAGAGAAAGTACGGTTCGGTAGGCTGACTTCTCCGATGCTTTATGAAAATATATGCAGGCTCACCTCCATGTTTTTGTGCATATAACATTTTATTTTATGCCTCAAACTGTAGAAGGGATGTTTTGGAACATATAATCTAGTTTAGCACAAAAACTACTCTCTTCAACCACTCCGTCTCAAGACTTATTGGACAAAGAAATAAACTTACAATTACTCACAAAACTGTGGTCCTAGAAAACAATGATACATAGCAAGTACATATTCAACAGAATATTCAGATCTCATCAATATTATTGTATTATGGTTATAAAGCTTTTGAGCTAGCTTTTTCTGATATATACAAATATTAATCATGCTATAATCATAGGTTTGTGGATTCACTACACTGATCAATTTTTCAAAGAACATCAAGCATTTCCATAGTCGTCATCCTGCTTTAAAGTGGTTAATGGTCCTTTTTAGTCCTTTTGGTCTGAGGTGCTTCCCCATCATCCCCAACGTAAATTTGCACAAACTATAAATTTAATTTTCTCCTTCTCCCCTTCACAAAAAAGTAAATGGAGTAACTCTACTAGTATATTTCATATTCCAACTCATGTATTCATCCATATGTATCTATTCTTGCCTGCAAAAAGTTTTTCAAAGGTAGAAATTGGAGAATTATCTGATATAAAAAAAAGTAAAGATAATTCTGTATGCAGCAACACATTTTAATGAAATAGCAACGTGCACACAGAAGCAAATGAAACATCAACGTTCATTTGGGAAAATCCAAGGGAAGAATGAAATGGTTTTTTGAGTATCAAAAACCACCAGTAGGTGGAGCATTCTACTGGCAGACTAAAAGAGACATCTGGAAACCTCACTGAATAATGGAACTAAACACAGATTTTACAAAGTAAGTTATTTGGCACGCTCCCATGTATGATAACGCCTCATTCATCCACCAGCCACAGACAAGTCAATTTAGAAGACAATATACATGAGGAAAGAACAAATCTACCCGACTCTAAGACATGAACCTCTTCCCAGAACTAGTTCTGGCATGTTCTCAGGAATTTTCACACAAATAGGTGCAAATAGGCACCGAAAGCAAAAAGGGACAAGACTAATCTAGTACTTACCATACTTTTCGGAATATATTTTTCCTCAAAAAAGAGGCTGAAAATCTGGGTGCGTCTTATACATCGAATACAGCATTTTTTGCCTCCTGAAGCCCCGCCGCTTTAACAAAATGTCTGTGCATACCCTCATGGAGGCTTTCAGAGAGCTCCTGGGGCTGGGGACGGCAGAAATGAGCCCCCCAGCAGCACCCTATAAGCCTACGTAAGGCTATGCATGCAATTTTTTTGACAAAAAACAGGCCTGTTTTTGTGAAAAACTGGCCATTTTTTGCTTGTTTTGGGGGGGGCCACCCCCCTCAGGAACACTCTGCAAGCCCCCCAAGGCAATTCATGCCTTTGAAAAAAACAGGCCCATTTTCGCGAAAAAGGGGTTGTTTTTGGGAGGTTTGCAGAGTGCAAAAACTTTTTTTTTTCCCTTTTGGAAAGCTCTTTAATGGATTGATGGGAATTACACTGATCAAGTGCTGTACCAGCAGAAACAAAGTCTTAGGTGCTGCAGATTATTAGCAATTTCCTTCTCTAGCACATGGATAAATACACCTGAAAACATATACCTACCTACCTACTCTCTCCCTCTACCTACCTACCTACCTATCTACTGTATTTCTCTCTCCCCCCCCTCTATCTACCTAGGTACCTACCTACTCTCTCCCTCCCTCCCTATCTACTGTATTTCTCTCTATTTCTCTCTCTCTATCCCTCTACCTACCTACACTCTCTCTCCCTACCTACCTACTGTATTTCTCTCTCTCTATCCCTTTATCTACCTACCTAACTACTCTCTCCCCCACCTACTGTATTTCTCTTTCTTTCTCTCCCTCTCTATCCCTCTATCTACCTACCTTTTTTTTAAATTTGCTTCTTCAAAACCTTGGTGCGTCTTATACTCCGAAAAATACAGTATATCCTTGTAAGCAGTTTGCAGAGTCAGCCTATTGCCCCCAACAATCTAGGTCCTCATTTTACCCACCTTGGAAGAATGGAAGACTGAGTCAACCTTGAGCCAGTCAGGATCAAACGCCTGGCTATGGGCAGAGTTAGCCTGCAATACTGCATTCTAACCACTGCACTACCAAGGCTTAATGAAAGTTAGGGCAACTTTTTCTAACTGATTAGCAAAACAGTGCAGCAGGTGAAAAAAGCAGTTGGTACTTAAAAACTCTTGCAAGGGGTGTGTGTGCAAAGATATACAAAGGGAGAAATGTATGAACCTAAGGGCCATATACTACCTCTGCAATATAGCTACAGTGATAGAATGGACTCAGATTCACCACTAGGATCAAAGCTTCTGCTTTTTACACTGGCAAGAAAGGGGAGGACATACCATCATAGTAGACTATGGCGCCCACAAGTCTGTCCTTTCGTAACATAGGAAAGAGTTCCAAAGCTTTGGATTTGCTAAGCACGTAGCTGCTTTTCAGACATTGGGTTCCTGCTACAAGGTCATACATCTTAATTCCCACCCAGTAATAAGGCAGTTGCCACCACCTAAAAAAAAAAGACAAATAAATACGTAAGCATGTGAAACAAATCCATTTTTTTTTTGCAATGGACATTCTTTTAAAACAAATCTGAAAATTAAAACAGAATTTAGAAAAATCAGAATAGATCTGGATATGCGTGGGAAAGCTGTTCGAAAGATCACAAGGGAATTGTGCAAGCCAATGTTTCAACTAAGAGGCCACCCAAGAAGAAGAGAGATATCATTATTCCAATTACTATTTTATTCAATTTGATAGGTGTTTTTAAAATTCATTTTGTTATTTATTGAAGTGATCCTAAGTTTCTGGGAAGAAAAGCAGAGGATATACAAACACACCCAAATATAGATACATTTTATTTGCAAGGGCTGAAACTGTAATTTATAAAATAGGCTCCAAATCAGTTAGCATGCAATCAATTCAGTAAAAAGAACTGGACACTGGGACCAAGGTGTCCCAGTGTCCAGTTGGCTATGAAGCTTTACTGTACAGCTGGATCCAAGCATCAAATACTGGGAGTGGGGAAGAAGGACCATTCAGATAACACATCTTCTAATCTCATTTTAACAAAAAACAATTCCCATACTATCTAAATTAACTGCCTTAACATGGTGTCCGGGTTTATGTAACATACTAAGATAATGCTTGGGTTCCTACAGTACTGAGTCAAAAGCTATTCAAATCCATTTTAGCCTATCCTATCCTTTTACACAAATCCAGCCAGAGAAATGAGCAAACAGATTCATAGGCTTAACATGGATTCACTGCAGCTCATATTGTTTTATAATGTTCTTATTTTAAAATATATTAATGATTGGGGGCAACTATCCTAGCACACAAAGAATGATCAGTGCTCAATGAAAAAAATCTTTAAATATAAACCATTTCTTTCCACCAAAATGATATTTAGTGCCATATGAATTACACAGCAGCTTAAAACTCTACAATTACCTGGCTGGACCATGTGTCTAATCCTATGGTCAGGATATTAAAATAATCATCTTTACTGTTTTCACTACCCCCCTGCCCACCCCCACAGATAGGCCTTTGTACTAGAACATGAAAACGTTAAACAATATTTGAGATTGCAAACTAACTGATTTGGAGACACATCTACTGACATCAATGGGTCTTAAAAGTAAACATGAGTAGCAGTTTTGAAAATATGTTCAACTTCAAGCTGGCTAATGAATGTTATTCTTGGTTGTTACAGTCAGCCAGAATTGATCAGCAAGGACCTATTCAAGATTATTGCAGGGGAAATATAGTCACTATTCTACTAGGAAGAGGGGGAAAATACAAATACCAGGACAATAACCTGTAGCATATAATTCCATTTACATTATTCAGGAAGCTTGTTTAACAAGCTATGAAGTCCATCAGGTGTTTTATCAAAAAAACAAAATAAAACCCAATTCTATTTATGTGAATTTGGAATTAGTAGGAACCCGAGGCTAACTTTCTCTGTGTCATCCTCTTCAAAACATAGTTGATTAAACCAACTTCACTGGACAGTTGAGTCACAGACTGAGAAAAACAGTCACTCTCCATTTTACTTTGACAAGGTGCATTTAAACAATTATTACATCCCACGGGCTAGTCTTTAACGTTCTTCAGGTATGGAATTCCTTTAAATGCCTTAAATTTCACAGGTACTTAAAATACCTTTCAACCCTTAAAGCTGCTGAACTCCCACTTCCATATTGGGCCTGGCCTTGCCAATTTTTGGAATAAAGTGTTGGATAACATAAAGCCAGCTGCAGCTCTTAAGGCAACAGAAATTGTGCATGCTTGGGCAAAAGAAAGCAATGACTGATGATTTGCATACTAATGTTTCTAATGTTTAGTTAACAAGTTTCTAACAACAGTACATAAATAAGCAGCCGACAGGCATTTGAAGCTTCTTACATAACAAGAAGTCTTATTTAAATGACTCAGATGATGCTTCAAAATTCCCTTTCTTGTAAAGCGTCTGAACTGATGGGGATCAAAGCAAGCTTGTATACTTTTACCATAAGATATGGAAAGTACAATGTGCCAGAATTATACTTGGAAGACATGTTCTGGGAATGCTGTAGCATCACCATATTTTTCTTGGATAATAACATCACATTATCTGAGCGCAATATGTTTATTTAGGTTTGATGACTTCTCTTTCCAATCCTTGATGTTTCCCCTGCTCAGTGTATTCTTTGTGAGTCATTGTGGTGGGATGTGTGAAACTAAGTCCCAAAACGTCACTCACTTAAAAAAGTAATTTAGAGACCCTGGCATCATCTCAGGCTAACATCCGTCCCCCACTACCACTCCAAAGATCAAAATTCAAATAGATAAGTTACAAAACATTTAAATATTCTCTTCCTGTAACATCCCCTCAGATGCATCCTTCTGCAAGTCCTAAACAGCATATCTTTGTGCATTTATTTACATTTTTATTGGTTTTATTATAAATTCTTTGATTTTCCAGATTAATTGAGAATCAGGCATAATTCAAGTTTAATAAATTATTATTATTCAAGAACATTAATTGGATACTCTCTTTTCACAGCTCATTGACTAATTTAAGGCAAAGTATTGGTCTGTCTAAACAGAGTAAAAAAGCTACTTATGTATTTTTCTTTCTCAAGGCACTTGAGAAGTCAGGAAAATTAACAACATGCATACATTTGCATCTCATTTTCTCCCTTTTTATATCACAGAGATGCAGACACGGGTCCGCTTAGAAAGTAGATATCATTATAAATAAATAAATGCACATAAAACACTGATGCACATACACACGTAAGTTGCAGTTCTGAGATGGCTAATCAAGATTTAATTCAAGCACAGTTATGGTATAGCCACATCAAAGGTTTCTGCCACTGTAATCAATCTGTCAGTAAAATGCCAACAGGATTCTTTGTGCATTTGCCATACCAAATTAAAACAACTAGAATCAATGGTTCAAAAGATTTCACATTACACTTCTCCAAAATAATGGCAATATTTTGTTCTTGTGAAGAAAAAAAAATGGTTTGGCACTAGCAAAAGCAAAACAAAACAAAATAGAAGAATAACCCATAGGAAAAAAACACTACAATTCCTATACAGTGACACAGATTAAAATGTAAGATTAAACTGCCAAGCAAATCAAATAGGATATATTTTGAATAACTTACTTGTAAACTGGAAGCATTATAGGTAGAGGAGCAGATAAATGAGGTGCAATTTCAAGCAGGTTGGCACGTTCATGGAGAGCTTCTTTCACCATTCTATACTAAAAAAAAGTAAGAGTAAAAAAAAAAAGAATTTATTGAACTGATTGTCAATGATAGTGTCAAACAATCATCTGTTGCTATTTTGTAGACTCCCTGAAGTATTAAAAAAAACTTTAGAAATTATGATTGTTAGAAAAACTTGTACAGGTCATTCTTTGATCAGGGAAAAAAAAATATTGCAGAAAACTGTTAAAATATATCTCAAAGTTTCTTCAGGAGCTCAATATCGTGTTCACATTCTCCTTCCTCCATTTTCCACCACAACATCAACTGTGTGAAATAGGCTGAGGCGTGAGAGAGAAAGGCCAAAGTCACTCAGTAGGTTTTCACAGCTAAGAGTGGAACAAGAACTTGTGTCTCTCTTGTGCCACTTCAATAACGAGGTTGTAAGTTGTAGATTCAAAGGAAAACTTGGATAAATAGGACACATTGTCTACAGCTAGGCTAACATCTAACATATGCTTTGTTTTCCTGATGCTGCGACAGAAGAACTTGTGTCTCCCTTGTGCCACTTCAATATCTTAATCACCATAACATACAGGTAGGTAGTCCACAACTTATGACCACAATTGAACCCAACATTTCTGTGGCTAAGACAGTGTTTCTCAACCTTGGCAACTTAAAGATGTCCGGACTTCAACTCCCAGAATTCCCCAGCCAGCATTCGCTGGCTGGGGAATTCTGGGAGTTGAAGTCCGGACATCTTCAAGTTGCCAAGGTTGAGAAACACTGGGCTAAGACATTTGTTAAGTGAATTTTACCCAGTTTTACGACCTTTCTTGCCACAGTTGTTAAGTTAATCACTGCAGCTGTTAATAACAAAGCTGTTAAGTGGAACTGGCTTCACTGATTTGGCTTATCAGAAGGTCGCAAAAGGTGATCACATGATCCCGGGACACAGCAACCATGATAAATATGAGTCAGTTTGCCAAGTATCTGAATTTTGATTATGTGACCATGGGGATGCTGCAACAATTGCAAGTGTGAAAAACGGTCATAACTCCCTTTTTTCAATGCCATTGTAACTTCAAACTGCCACTAAACTAACTGTTGTAAGTCAAGGACTACTTGTACTAGCTCTATGGAGATGAATTACAGCAGTCTATGCAGTTTCTAAATTAATATGTACCAATTATTGCTTCAAAAAATAAACAATTCAGTATTTATTTCATATTCTTATAGCTCAACTTCATAACATAAAGACATGTCTAATCAATAACAGAATATTTGGAACTAATCAACCAAATTCTAGGAAATTTTGTTGTTTGCCCATCCAGAAAGTGTTCTGTCTGACCTTAAAATAAATACTGATTCCCATTCAAAATATCAGTCGGGAACTCAAGACTGCAGAGTCCAAAACTTCTGAAATAGTAAAAACTACAATTACCACAGCATTTTTACACCTCACACTAGTATTTAATTATATCCACTTTTTAAGGATATAGTATTTTCCCAGCATTACACACACATCAAATTTGTTCTTGAGTAAAATATGAGATATTTACATGACCAATAACTATCAGAAGATATCTGAGGAATGTAAAATGAGAACCCTGAAGCAAGGACAAAAATCCAATGTACAGTTATGGGAGGAGGCCCAACTAAGTTGGAAACAGCATGTGTGAAAAAGATTTGCCATAGTAGTTACCGGTAATTACAAATGAATTTGAGACACTGCGGCTATAAAAAAAAGCAAATTAAATTTTAGATTCCATCAATTGGAAATATAATGATTGCATTAAGGGAAGTAATTGGTCAAGTCCCAACTTCCATACGTGGTTAAGATTAAAATATGGTATAATGGAATAGAATGAATAAGAATCAAGATAAGGAAATAATTACTCCTACCAAAAATGTTCTGCCTGCAGAATTTAGTCTTAATATGGAGAAATGCACTATGAAACAGCTTGTTCGGTGCATAAGTGAGAAGAGGGAAACTAAGATTCACTATAAATCAGACATTAAGAACCCAAATTATTCATTTTTCAAGGAAGGCATTTAACATTGTCACAAGATCAGGAAACCTTTGAGACAGAGGTGCAAATGATGAGATCTTGTCAGATTTGATAATCTTTCATACATTGGAGCATTTCTACATTTTTTTGGCAGTTTCCCCATCACACAAATTTATATAATGGCACTTGCTGCTTGAAAAGGATACAAACACTTCTACAGATAATATAAAGGTGTGCTGCTACTGCAGTTTTTAAAAAAATTATAATTGTCTTAAAACATATTGAAGCTTTTCAACTTGTTTACAAAAAAATAAATTGTACCATAACGAATTTTAGGATTTTTTTTTTCTCCTAGTGAGAATTTGAACTCAAACTTAATAAATAAAATATAGTGCTATGAAAGGGTCAATTTATTAAAATGGACACTTTGCATTTCAATTGCTCGACCAAATGCTAACATACATTTCTGAATTTTAATTACTTATGCATTTCTTCTATATATGCGTTTTCTGCCTATATTCCCAAAGTTTAAAACAATTCAAAACAAATAGTGTATTAAAAGTGTGAGAACCGATTTAATTAGATCAAGCAACATGTTGTTTTGCTTTACAAACAGCCATCATAAGCAATTTTACCTGTTCAATATCCAAGTTCATGATCGCCTTCTGTAGATATCTCACTCCACCATGGATCAATTTAGTACTTCTGCTGCTAGTCCCTGATCCGAAATCATCCCGTTCTACAAGAGCTGTGCGGAGGCCTGCATAACCAGAAAACCAAATTAACTTCTTAAATTACACAATTTGTATGTAATTCATTAAAGACCCCTCTCTAAAGTACAGACAATCACAAGTTTAAAAAATTGCTCTGAATATAAATCAAGTTGTATTCGAAGTACATAATGTCATTTTTTTGGCAGTGAAGTGTGGCAGCCTTTTCAGGGAAATATTTTGACTTAAGTCATAAATACTGGAGATATGAAAATGACCAAAGAAGGAATTTGAGAGTACGTAAATCTTTCTTATTAATATACGAGTGCAATTAAAACCTTTAGATAAGTGATTCTAAATGAAATTAAGCTAATGCAGGACATAAGAAGAGTTCAGGCCCAGACACAGTTATCACACTCTTGATATTGGTACACATGAGAACAACAATTTAAATAAAGTAATTAAATCATAATCAAACAATTAATGTTATTAATGGAATTTTAAATTTGCATATGCTTTCTTTTTAGCAGAACTACAACATATGAACATGCTGGTCTATAGATTTTTTTTTTAAAAAAAAAACAATATTGGGTTACACTTTTATTAGAGCCACCCAATTCAGAGAGTGCAAGCTTTCAAGTTCTTCAGAACTTTTAACCAGGTAGAATATTATAAAAGCAGAACAGGAGACAGACGGAAGATTAATGGGCTTTGGGGAGGTTGCAACTAATTCACATTTTGTCCTAAATGAAAACTGTAATGTAATACTGATAACATCTCCTCTCTAACTAATGCATTCAAGTGTACAATCACTACCTTGAGACTGACTTTGCATACCTCATTACTAATTTTCAGACTTTCCCTCCTGCCCTTTCTATTGTTTTGTAAAATATAATCACACGGAAAGTAAATGCAGTTAAAATAAACACCTACAGAACACCTGAAATTCCTTTTAGGGGGGAGGAGGAGAAATCACATCTAATACAAACTAACTTTGTTCGACTGCTATTTTATGGAGCCGTGGTGGAGCAGTGGTTAGAGTACAGTACTGCAGGTTACTTCTGTTGACTGCCAGCTGCCAGCAGTTCGGCAATTCGAATCTCACTAGGCCCAAGGTTGACTCAGCCTTTCATCCTTCTCAGGTGGGTAAAATGAGGAGCCAGATTGTTGGGGGCAATATGGTGCCTCTGTAAACTGCTTAGAGAGGGCTGTACAACACTGTGAAGCGGTATATAAGTCTAAGTGCTATTGCTAAGTACTATCTTCAAAACTGAATAAAGTAGCAATGCTAATGTCACAACCACTGTCAATATACTTTCCATGTGGCAATCTCTCATACAAAGCCACTTAAGGAAGAAAACAGGAAGAATGAAAGCAAGTACTGCAAGATTTTAACAGAGGGTGTGGTACAGGGCTGGGTTCCTACCGGTTCGCACCGGATCGCACGATCCGGTTCGTCGGTGAACCCGGAAGTAAGGAACTTCCGGGAACGCCGGTACCGGTCCTGGGCCCTGTCGCGCGCTCCCCCGCCCGTCTGGACTAAGCGCAGCCTGCCGTTCACTGTTTGGCTGGAGTCCAGCCAATCAGTGAGCGGGCTGGCTTCGTTTAAAAGTGTGGCGCCAACGGCTAACATTCCTCTTTTGAAAAGAATCTTTCTCTCAAAGAGTCTTTTCCAAAGGGTTTGTTAACTTTGTTTGTTGCCGAGACGCCTCGTTTCGCGCTTCACGCCTTCCCTTCGCCTTCCAGGAGCTTGCTGCTTTCCCCACAGGTAAGCAACCAAGCCCTGGCGGCAAGACTCGGGACGCTAGCGGCGGGACTTCGGGTGGGCGGTGGCGACGGCAGCGGCGGTAGGAAGCTGGGGGGGATAGGGGTGGCAGCGGTAGCGGCCTAGGTTTCGCCAGGGAAGGCCTCCAGGCCTTCCCTCGTGAAAGCCGCGGCGTCGCGTAGGCCACGTGGCTGCCTCCGGGTGGTGGGGGCGGCGGCCTTGCTTGCGAAAGCCGCGGCCTCGAGTAGGCCACGTGGCCGCTTTCGGGTGGGGGGGCCGCCGGTAGCCGCCTAGCTTTCGCGAGGGAAGTCCTCCAGGCCTTCCCTCGTGAAAGCCGCGGCGTCGCGTAGGCCGCGTGGCCGCCTCCGGGTGGCGGCGGCGGCGGCGGCCTCGCTTGCGAAAGCCGCGGCCTCGAGTAGGCCACGTGGCCGCTTTCGGGTGGGGGGGCGCCGGTAGCCGCCTAGCTTTCGCGAGGGAAGTCCTCCAGGCCTTCCCTCGTGAAAGCCGCGGCGTCGCGTACTACGCGTGGCCGTCTTCTGGTCGTTGGGGGGGGGGCGGCCTCACTTTCGAAAGCCGCGGCCTCGCGTAGGCCGCGTGGCTGCCTCCGTGTGGTGCGGGCGGCGCCGGCGTCGCGGCGGCCTCGCTTGGGAAAGGGAAGTCCTCCAGGCCTTCCCTTGCGAAAGCCGCGGCCTCGCGTACTACGCGTGGCCGCCTCCGTGTGGTGCGGGCGGCGCCGGCGCCGCCGCGGCCTCGCTTGCGAAAGGGAAGTCCTCCAGGCCTTCCCTTGCGAAAGCCGCGGCCTCGCGTACTACGCGTGGCCGCCTCCGTGTGGTGCGGGCGGCGCCGGCGCCGGCGCGGCCTCGCTTGCAAAAGGGAAGTCCTCTGGGCCTTCCCCTGCAGAAGCCGCGGCCTCGCGTACTACGCGTGGCCGCCTCCGTGTGGTGCGGGCGGCGCCGGCGCCGGCGCGGCCTCGCTTGCAAAAGGGAAGTCCTCTGGGCCTTCCCCTGCAGAAGCCGCGGCCTCGCGTACTACGCGTGGCCGCCTCCGTGTGGTGCGGGCGGCGCCGGCGCCGGCGCCGGCGCGGCCTCGCTTGCAAAAGGGAAGTCCTCTGGGCCTTCCCCTGCAGAAGCCGCGGCCTCGCGTACTACGCGTGGCCGTGGCTGCGACCGTCTAGTTTTCGCTAGGGAA
The DNA here is from genome assembly GCF_051295495.1 of Thamnophis sirtalis. Taxonomy (NCBI): domain Eukaryota; kingdom Metazoa; phylum Chordata; class Lepidosauria; order Squamata; family Natricidae; genus Thamnophis; species Thamnophis sirtalis. Next base: position 32,545,792 of record NW_028261381.1, read on the forward strand.
GCAAGCCCCCCACCCCCCCTCTACCCTCGCCTGGCTTGCTAAGCATGCCAGGCAACCTAAGTGACTTTACCTAGCCTTGTCCCTCCAGTCAGGTTTCTTACCTGTTCCTGCTGCCTGCCATCGCGACGAGGATCCATCCATCGCATCGGAGTGCTGCTGATTCTGCCTGCTGCTGGTAAGTGGCCCGGTTTTATTTAATTATTATTTTAATGTATTTTAAAATATTTTATTTAATGCATAGAATTTTTTATAATTTTACATATAAGTATTGAGTGTAGAATACTTTAAAATGGTTTACTTTAATTTATTTTGGATATAATATTTTTTTAAATCGTCTTAGACGATTTAAAAAAAGATTCTATCCAAAATAAATTAAAATAAACCTTTTTAAAGTATTCTTCACTCAATACTTTGAAATGTATTGTGCATTGAATTTTTTATAATAGTTTTATTGTAACTTATTGTGTGTGGAATATTAGTAATGGTTTCATTTATGTTATTGTGTGTTGGCATAGTTTGAAATGAAATATGAATTATTGCTTGTGCTTTGAAATAATCCTAATGCATGAAACTAATTATGATTGAATAGTTTTACTGAAACCTTGGGATCTAACATCAAAATTTTGATCGCGTGGCCATGAGAATGCTGCAACGGTCGCTAAGTGTGAAAATGGTCGCTAAGTGTGAAACATGGTCATCAGTCACTGTTTTCAATGCCATTGTAACTTTGGTCACTATACCACCTTTCTGGCCACAGTTCTTAAGTGAATAACTGCAGCTGACAAGTTACTAACATAAGTAAGTGAATCTGGTTTCCCCATTTGACTTTGTCAAAAGGTCACAAAAGGCAATTACAGGACCCCAGGACACTGAAACCAGCATAAATACGAATCTGTTGCCAAGCATCAAAATTTTGATCGCGTGGCCATGAGAATGCTGCAACGGTCGCTAAGTGTGAAAATGGTCGCTAAGTGTGAAACATGGTCGCTAAGTGTATGTATCCTAGAAAATCAGATTTAGTGTGTTTCACCCTCATTGTTTAGGTAATTCTGAGGTGGTTGATGGTTCTGTGAATGCCTGTCCTTTAAAATTGCCCGCAATGCCTTGATGGTTTTTATTCCAGTGGCTTTGTCTTTCCTGTCCTTAGGCTTAGGGAAAAAAAACCTGGTTTCATTCGCAGTCTGGGGGTGGGGGTTGTTCTTATTTTTTTGTGTTTTCCATCATAGTTTGTGTGTGTGTGTGTGATCTAGTAATATTTCCTTATACATTTTAGGGACCTTTCTTTACATAATTGGTCTTTTCTTTCATACTTTTGGCTTTCTAATTCCTGTTTCCGTTAGTTGGCAATAGCTAAAACCAATCCCACGTGAAAAAGTATTCAAAGCCTTCTTGATTTTAATTGTCAATTTATTTATTCCTGCACATTGTAATATTTATTCATTTACATATCTCTGTTTTTCCACTGTTGTGCAAACACATCCCATGTAATCTACCTTTACGATTGCTCTTCTAACCACTAACTTCTGAATAGCTTCTTGGACCGACCTAAGTACTAATTCATAATTTCATATGCATTCATATATTCCTGTCTTTTGGAACTGAGAACTAAATTTCAGAAAAAGGAAATCTGTATTGCTCTGGGAATATGACATTCATTCTTGAACTATCTTCTTGGATGAAAGACTATATCTTTCCTGTTTGTTTATATCTTTCCTGTTTCTCATCCTTCCTGAAAAGGCTGTACATTGTTGGTTGAAAGCAGAGGTCCCTTCTTGTTACCTACAGAGTCCTCAACTTACAACCACAATTGAGTCCAATATTGTTTTATTTCTTTGGCAGCAGTTAGATCTACTTAGCACAATGAAGAAGAGGCAACAGAGTTTGACCGCTTTCTTCTGCAAAAAGCCAAGAGTTGATGAATCAGCTGATCCAAAGCAGTCACCAGCACCGCCAGCTGCACCAGCACCGCCAGCACCACCAGCTGCACCAGCACCACCAGCTGCACCAGCACCACTAGCTGCACCAGCACCGCCAGCCGCACCAGCTGCACCAGCACCACTAGCTGCACCAGCACCGCCAGCCGCACCAGCTGCACCAGCTGCACCAGCACCACTAGCTGCACCATCACCACCAGCCGCACCAGCACCACCAACTGCACCAGCACCACCAGCTGCACCAGCACCACCAGCCGCACCAGCACCGCCAGCACAACCACTACCACCAGTTGAGGTCGGAGAAAGCAGCCATTCCATCGACTCCACTGCAGTTTTACAACTTCCTGACTGCTGGAATTTGCAGCAATACACAAACTTCAAGGAGAGGTTTGATGGACTGGAAGTATCCAACAAGAAGCTGGGTTGTGCATACTGTGCAAAACCCATGTTCGCGTTGGAGAAAGGTATTCATGTTTCCAAAGAGTGGAAACATTTCCAGGTGTCAACATCAGGGAAAAGCAAGGATGTTCAACAAGCATCGCTGAGAAAAAAATTAAGGGAACATTTTCAGTCAAAGGCACACCTTATTTGCGTGGAGACCAGTAAGCAACAGGAGCAGGAAGCTTTCACCAAATCCCTGGATAAGTCAACTGAGAAACATTTATCCAGTACCTGCACAATATTTTCCACCGTTTACGATCTGGCGCAGAGATGTAATCCATTCTCAGACATCGAAGCGCAAGTAAATTTGCTGAATACGCTTGGAGTGGATGTTGGAGTTGGCTTGCATTCACGAAGAACTGCAGTAAAAATTATGGACTTCATTGCGAAACAGATCAAGACCACCGTGTTTTCAACGATTATTGCAAATAATCGAAAGGTGTGCCTAATAATTGATGAAGCCTCAACACTTTCAATGACAGCAGTGCTGATAGTTTTTGTTAGAGTTGAGGATCCAGAATGCCCAGCAACCATCTTCGTTGAGCTTCTGGAATTAGAGAGACAAGATGCGGAGACCATATATTCCGCAGCAATGGAAAGCTTGCACAAAGTTGGATTCACCACCGAATATCTACGGAAGAACTTAATCGCTTTCTGCTCCGATGGCGCCAACGTTATGCTTGGAAGAAAATCTGGAGTCAGCGCCAGAATAACTCAAGAATTCCCTAGCATCATCATCTGGCACTGCTTGAACCACCGCCTGCAACTTGTGCTGGATGATGCAATAAGAGAAGTGAAGCAGGTCAACCACTTCAAGATCTTCCTGGATAAAGTGCACACCATCTTCCACAAATCCTGCAAGAGCCAGAGGGACCTATTCAACATTTCTGAGCAATTGGGCATCGAAATAGTGAAGATTGGCAGAGTTTTGGGACCAAGATGGGCTGCCTGTAGTTTAAGGGCAACCATGGCTGTGTGGCGTGCTTATCCAGCGCTATATCAGTTTTTTCAAGGCAACGAAAGGTTCCCAGGCATGGCTTCCCGCTTTCAAAATTTAAATTTTTTGCAGGATTTGGCCCTGATGATTGACATCCTACGTCAGATTGCTGCCCTGTCAAATTCCCTACAGGAGAGAGCAACAAACATCATCGTGGCCGAAAAGCTAGTGTTGCGAGCAATCGATGGTGTTGAAGTGCTACTACAGAGAAAGGGCGAATATGAGAATGAACTTGAGAGATTGTTAAAAACACAAGCCTACCAAAACATGAATTTAGCTCCAAATCAACGGTTTGTTGCCCTTCCCCGTGAAAAACTTTTGGAAAGCATCATCACCAACTTAAAGAAAAGGCTGATGGATTGCGACCATCTAAGAACAGGTAGCCTATTGCCAGCAGCACAAAAGTTACACTTTATCACCTATTTGGAGCCAGATAGCTGGGACATGAAAGATGTAGTCGTTCCATGGGCTGATGGAGAGGAAGCATTGGTTGAATTTCGCCACGTTTTTAATTATGAAATTGATTTGAACGACTACAGGGATTTTTTGGAAAATGTGCTGAAAAATCCAAAGAACTACAAAATTCCTGACACTGTCGGAAGAGCTAGAGACATTGTCAGGACAATTGCTGTGAGTTCAGCAGAGGCGGAAAGGGGGTTCTCAAAAATGAACCTCATATGTTCACACCAAAGAACAAGCCTAAGCATTCCAAACATCAGTAACCAGATGGTGATAAGTGTTGTTGGCATACCTGTTGAGAGATGGGATCCAATTCCTACTGTGAAAGTTTGGCTCAGAGCGCACCACCACACGGCTGATGACCCACGCGTAAAGAAGAAGAAAGCTGCAACAGAGGAATCGGGAAGCCTAAGAACAATATGGAGATATCAACAACCAGAAAAGCAGTAAGACAAGTAAGTACTTGAGTGTATCTCTTTCATTGTGTTATTCTTATGTAAGGTGTAAGTGCCAGCAATTAAGGCGTTTCTTTCCGTGTCTGTCCTTTGTGCAGGTATTTGGAGCCAAGCAAAGCCAATCAGCCTAGATGTAAAACGGTGGTGTGCAGAAGACCGGCAAGCCAGGGATGCTTCCCCTGTAAGTACCTGTCTTTATTGCTGGGTGTGGTGTGCTCTGTGTTGTCTTCCTCCTTGAGATAGTGAAGTGCCAGCAATTAAGGCGTTTCTTTCCGTGTCTGTCCTTTGTGCAGGTATTTGGAGCCAAGCAAAGCCAATCAGCCTAGATGTAATACGGTGGTGTGCAGAAGACCGGCAAGCCAGGGATGCTTCCCCTGTAAGTACCTGTCTTTATTGCTGGGTGTGGTGTGCTCTGTGTTGTCTTCCTCCTTGAGATAGTGAAGTGCCAGCAATTAAGGCGTTTCTTTCCGTGTCTCTCCTTTGTGCAGGTATTTGGAGCCAAGCAAAGCCAATCAGCCTAGATGTAAAACGGTGGTGTGCAGAAGACCGGCAAGCCAGGGATGCTTCCCCTGTAAGTACCTGTCTTTATTGCTGGGTGTGGTGTGCTCTGTGTTGTCTTCCTCCTTGAGATAGTGAAGTGCCAGCAATTAAGGCGTTTCTTTCCGTGTCTCTCCTTTGTGCAGGTATTTGGAGCCAAGCAAAGCCAATCAGCCTAGATGTAAAACGGTGGTGTGCAGAAGACCGGCAAGCCAGGGATGCTTCCCCTGTAAGTACCTGTCTTTATTGCTGGGTGTGGTGTGCTCTGTGTTGTCTTCCTCCTTGAGATAGTGAAGTGCCAGCAATTAAGGCGTTTCTTTCCGTGTCTGTCCTTTGTGCAGGTATTTGGAGCCAAGCAAAGCCAATCAGCCTAGATGTAAAACGGTGGTGTGCAGAAGACCGGCAAGCCAGGGATGCTTCCCCTGTAAGTACCTGTCTTTATTGCTGGGTGTGGTGTGCTCTGTGTTGTCTTCCTCCTTGAGATAGTGAAGTGCCAGCAATTAAGGCGTTTCTTTCTGTGTCTGTCCTTTGTGCAGGTATTTGGACCCAAGCAAAGCCAATCAGCCTAGATGTAAAACGGTGGTGTGCAGAAGACCGGCAAGCCAGGGATGCTTCCCCTGTAAGTACCTGTCTTTATTGCTGGGTGTGGTGTGCTCTGTGTTGTCTTCCTCCTTGAGATAGTGAAGTGCCAGCAATTAAGGCGTTTCTTTCCGTGTCTGTCCTTTGTGCAGGTATTTGGAGCCAAGCAAAGCCAATCAGCCTAGATGTAATACGGTGGTGTGCAGAAGACCGGCAAGCCAGGGATGCTTCCCCTGTAAGTACCTGTCTTTATTGCTGGGTGTGGTGTGCTCTGTGTTGTCTTCCTCCTTGAGATAGTGAAGTGCCAGCAATTAAGGCGTTTCTTTCCGTGTCTGTCCTTTGTGCAGGTATTTGGAGCCAAGCAAAGCCAATCAGCCTAGATGTAAAACGGTGGTGTGCAGAAGACCGGCAAGCCAGGGATGCTTCCCCTGTAAGTACCTGTCTTTATTGCTGGGTGTGGTGTGCTCTGTGTTGTCTTCCTCCTTGAGATAGTGAAGTGCCAGCAATTAAGGCGTTTCTTTCCGTGTCTCTCCTTTGTGCAGGTATTTGGAGCCAAGCAAAGCCAATCAGCCTAGATGTAAAACGGTGGTGTGCAGAAGACCGGCAAGCCAGAGATGCTTCCCCTGTAAGTACCTGTCTTTATTGCTGGGTGTGGTGTGCTCTGTGTTGTCTTCCTCCTTGAGATAGTGAAGTGCCAGCAATTAAGGCGTTTCTTTCTGTGTCTCTCCTTTGTGCAGGTATTTGGAGCCAAGCAAAGCCAATCAGCCTAGATGTAAAACGGTGGTGTGCAGAAGACCGGCAAGCCAGAGATGCTTCCCCTGTAAGTACCTGTCTTTATTGCTGGGTGTGGTGTGCTCTGTGTTGTCTTCCTCCTTGAGATAGTGAAGTGCCAGCAATTAAGGCGTTTCTTTCCGTGTCTGTCCTTTGTGCAGGTTTTTGGAGGAAGATGGTGAGGTGGTGGTGCAGAAGACGCAAAAAAGGAGAGTAATTTTCCTTTTCTATTATTTTGTGTGCTGGTTTCATCCCAATGCAGTGCATGCAATTAAGGCGTTTCTTTCTGTGTCTGTCCTTTGTGCAGGTTTTTGGAGGAAGATGGTGAGGTGGTGGTGCAGAAGATGCAAAAAAGGAGAGTAATTTTCCTTTTCTATTATTTTGTGTGCTGGTTTCATCCCAATGCAGTCCATGCAATTAAAGTCTTGCTTTCTGTGTCTCTTCTTTGTGCAGCCCATTCATTGGAGTCCGTGATTCTGAAGACTGGCAAGAACAGTTCCCCCTTTGGAACGAGCTCCCCGTAGAGATTCGTACCCTCTCCACCGTCCAAGCCTTCCGCACAGCCTTGAAGAACTGGCTCGCCCGTCAGGCCTGGGGATAAGGATTCCTACCCCGCCCGAATGTTGTATGCATGTTGTTCATTATTTTATTATGTGTTGTTGTCTCAATGTTGTATTTCCCCCTTCCCTGGTTTTCTGTGAGCCGCCCTGAGTCCCCTCAGGGAAAAGGGCGGCCTACAAATGCAAATAAAACCTCTAAACCTCTAAACAGGCATCTTCCATCTGTAAGTAGCTCTTTTATTGTTTTTGTACTTATTTTAATCATATTGTAGTTGGGGGAAAGAATTCAGTGACATCGTCTTGGACACTCCCATCCGGTCACATGGGCGGCAAGCCACTCCCATCCGGTCACATGGGCGGCAAGCCACTCCCATCCGGTCACATGGGCGGCAAGCCACTCCCATCCGGTCACATGGGCGGCAAGCCACTCCCATCCGGTCACATGGGCGGCAAGCCACTCCCATCCGGTCACATGGGTGGTAAGCCACTCCCATCCGGTCACATGGGTAGCAAGCCACTCCCACAAAGGAGGCCACGCCCACGGAGGTGGTTCGAACAATTTTTGAAACCCACCCCTGGTGTGGTAGAGTGTGTAACATGATATTGCAGATCCAAAGAGGAAGTTCTCTGCGCTCTCCTTTAGCCTTCATTACACTAAAGATTCTGCTATGCTTTATTACAATATAAACAGCCACATTAGCCTCTCTTGGTCCCCCTAAACTTTCATGTCCTTAAAAAAAAAACTAATTATTCCTGGTAACTTTAGAAGATCAGAGCAATTTATTTTTGTCAAATGTGACTGAAGATTAATGGATACAATCAGGAATAATTTGGCAAGAACGTATCACAGACGAAGAAAACGGAATTTGCTAAGTGAAGCATCAAACTTAATATGAGAGCAAATCCCGTGAATGAAGAGCAACAATATACAATTCATTAACCAAATGCCTATGATTATTTCACACTTCAGAAAGCTACTGATACAAATCAACAAATGTACTACGAAAACGATAAATAGAGATTGGCTTCAACTTTGGTTTTCCTATATAGCTCTATCATCCGCTACGTCCATGCCTACCCAACACTGAAAAGATTTATTTGTTATGAAACCAAAATCATATCCCTACAACAAAATACATGGTAGGAAAAACAAATACAAAAAAGTTGCCAAAAATATATCTCAGCTACATATACTACAGCTACTTCTAAACTTGATCCCTCTTTCTAAATCTAGCAAACTTTGGCCAGAAATAATGCAACTGCAATTATGCAAAACAAAATATTAAGAACGTTTAGGCCTCTTCTTTTGAGATATACACATTCCAAAATTTCAAACTGGTGGCTAATGCAGATTAATCCATCAGCAGAATTGGGGATATGGAAAACTTGAAACAAAATAAAAACTTAAATAGGAGTTAAGGAAGAAAACATAGCTGAAACCAGGCCCATTAAATTAAAAAAAGCCTGTGTATGTAAAAATAGAATGGTTTATAAAACTTGAATTAAAAATATAGTTAGTACTTTATTTTCCAAATCATGTCAACACTTTTTATATGGCCAAACATACACATGCGATTAGTAGCTAATTAAAAGAAGTCATTATAATCCAAAGCTGGCATACAGAGAAAAGCAGACTAAAGTGTACTGGTACAAATCAAAAATGATTCAGAATTTTTTTCTTACATTTTTTTTACAATAACAATTTTTAAAAAGGTTTGCAAATCACATTAAGCTATATTTTGTTTAACTATGGTTTACTGAATGTAAGTTGACTGATGTTTCTACAACATACTAAGCTATTTTTGTTCAATTATGGTTTGCTAAACTGATTTGTCTGAAACACACTGAGCAAATTCAATCACATTACATCTTAGGTTCGTGAAATATATGATTCCAATGATTTTTAAAAAGTAAATTGTCCCTCATATTTAATAGTAAAAATAAATATCTGAACCTGGGGTTCTATATATGCCATTCATAATATCTGCACTAGTTGACAGATCTTGATGTTTACTGAAGAAGTGATAATCTAAAGACAATACCTGACTTAAATTTTTCTCATTCAAAACAATTTTCCTCTTCTTTCTCATTTGCTCTTCCAACCAAGCCTAGTTATTCTTATCAATAAATTTCAATATAGGAAATTTATTTGTTTATTACATCAGCATTACCATTACACATACAGGTGGTCCTCGACTTACAAAGTTCATTTAGTGACCATTCAAAGTTATAATGGCACTGAAAAATGTGACTTATGACCATTGCAGCATCCCCCATGGTCACATGATAACTGATTCACATTTATGATGGTTTCAGTGCCCCAGGGTCATGTGATCCCCTTTTACAAGAAGCAAAGTCAATGGCGAAACCAGATCCACTTAACAACCCTGTTACTAATTTAAGAACTGCAGTGATTCACTTAACAAATCTGTCAAGGAAAGTCTTAAAATGGGGCAAAACTCACTTAACAAATGTCTGTCTTAGCAATATAAATTTTGGGCTCAACTGTGGTTGCAAGTTTTTACTAGTTAGGAATTATGGAAATTTTAAAAAGACAATTCATAGCTAGGAAGGAATAAGTTATTTAGGACTTAATGCAAAGTGGCTTAGCAAGGAACAGCCCTAAAATAGGTCATAACATGAAGCACAGGCTGCCCACATAGTTAAGATGAGATGGATATATTGGACAATGACATTAAAAATAAACGGAATAGAAGAAAGCCCAGCAAGTCAAAGAGATAATCTCAAATGATCAAATTATATTCATTTCATCTTTTAAACAAAAGGCACTTTGTTGAATTCTCCATGCTTAGAAACTATGCTTCTGGAATATCAAAAGGCAAGAGCCTCTTAAGTTTTCAGAACTGAGAACTGTGATGTTAGCAACTTATCTCTATCATGATCCAAGACATTTTAAAATGCCTCAGGCCTATCACAGGCATTATATTGGATTGAATGACAAAAGTATGAGAGAAAGAGAGAAAGAAAAGAAAAAAGAAAGACCTCTTATGGCATTATGTAATAAAAGAACTGCAGCAATTAAATCCCAACTCTGTTAATCTTTTTTAAACACTGCATTACAAATTAAAAAGCCCCCAAATCTGTAAATATAATTTAAAAGATTCAAGCAAAAGACTACTGTAAATAATACAAACAAAAATACAATAAATGTGAAAAAAATATAATAAAAATAAAAGTAGAAATAAAGCAAAAGGAAAAGCAATTGAATTTACTTTTAATGTAAAAAAACATATTCCTAACTCTGGAACATATGAATGCATAGACACAACAAAACTGACTTCTTTAGTGATGTGAACCCCTTACCTCTTGTAACAGCATCTAAGGCACAACCACTTCCTGTGGCACCTCCACCTATGATAAGGACATCAAATTCTGCGGTTTCTCTCAAAGCCTCGAAATGATTCTCCCTAGTCGGAAGGGAGTTTAGCATTGGTACAGGTCTACATTCTGAAGCTTCCACAGTTGCAAGATGACCCTAAAAAAATAAAATGTGAAGAAGGAAGGAAGGAAGGAAGGAAGGAAGGAAGGAAGGAAGGAAGGAAGGAAGGAAGGAAGGAAGGAAGGGAGGGAGGAAATTGGGAATAATTTAATATTGATTTCTAAAGGGCAGCACTATTTGTCCAAAATCCTTGCCTACTAGTCATTAATAACAACACAAAAGATTCATGTGAGAATAATATTGAAATAAAATAATGCCCAAATATTATTACAATATTAAGTATTATTATCATCATTATTCAGTATCCCAGCATGCCCATTATTTTTCCTAAAACCACACAAAAGACTTTTTAATGAAAGTGTCTTTAAAAATAAATCAATAGAAGTCACAACTCTAGTTATTAACTGAAAAATCTCTATTACAAATACCATCACTACAGTGTGATATAATGTTTATAGAATTGCTTTGTCATCAAGCATAAATCTATGTTAAAAAAACAATACCATGAGCACTCCATAAAAGCACAAATTTTTTACAACCATGAACCCCACTCTATTTTTTCACTAATTTGGCAGATACCAACTAAAGAGATATGAATGCTATATCTATATTTTTTTTAAAGTGAAGTGCAGAGCCTTAAAATATACTAATGGCTGGTTTTCTATTTTCTAAAAACCTTATTCCTCTTCCTCGTATTTTTAATTGCTTTCTTTCTAATTTTTCCCCTATTGATAGAGAAGGACCTTAAAACCCAAAGGGTTCCCTAGAAACCATGGATCATGGTTTTTTACCTTATCATTTCATCTTTTATGAATAATGCTTTAATTTAATTTGGAATATATTTTCCATTTTCTTCCAAAATGGTAGAAAACAGAAAAATGTATTAAGAAAAGTGATTGTACCTTTGCTGACTAAATTTGGTAACTATTGCCAAGCTACAAACGTATATGATTTTGAAATGGTCCAATCTGTTTTTTAATTCTGTATACTGAATATGATATCAAAGCATAGAGAAGGTTATTAAAAAATATTGGGAACAGGTGGTGAAACACATTTCTGGAACATTAAAAGATCCAGATTACCAAGCCAACTGATCCTTCTGATACTGTTTTCCTATAATACCATATGAAGAACAACTTCCACTGTAGAAGAAAATAAATCACAGAACCTTAACTGTAGAAATAATAATACTTTCTTGGGAGTAAATCTCACTGCATAGAATGGAATTGACTTCCCACTGCATTCTACCGTGGAATTATATCAATATTAACTAGGAAACGGCCAATTATAAAGAAGAGGGGAAATTCCACATGTTCTGATACCCCAATCAAAATGGAAAATTCATTCAAAGTAAAAGGACTTTGATTTTTTAAAACACAACTCACAGAATAAACCAGGGGTGTCAAACTCACGGCCTACTGGCCGGATGCGTCACCTGCTGACTCCGCCTGGTTTATCAAAGGGGGGGGAGTCCTTATATGTCACATGACGCCAACATGACGACATGAGTTTGACACCCCTGGAATAACCATAATTGATTTGGTTCATATGCCAGAACCAAGCAAATTATCCTAAGTATTTCTTGAATAAATGAAACCAGAATTTGCCTATTCTATAGGAAGATCCCACTCTAATTGCAGCATCTTTACAATAATAGCACAGCTGAGTGTTAGCACTAAGAAAACCTCTGGAAAGACTATGGACTTATCTTAAGTTAAATCAACTTCTGCCAAACTGCATCTCCAAATATATTGTAGGTGGGAAATGCTGGTATAGCTATAGGTAAGCTCCTCATGGTTATAAGAGCTGAGGTGGCACAGTGGTTAAATGCAGCACTGCAGGCTACTTCAGCTGACTGCAGTTCTGCAGTTCGGCTGTTCAAATCTCACCGGCTCAGGGTTGACTCAGCCTTCCATCCTTCCGAGGTGGGTAAAATGAGGACCCGGATTGTTGTTGGGGGTAATATGCTGACTCTGTAAACCGCTTAGAGAGGGCTGAAAGCCTTATGAAGCGGTATATAAGTCTAACTGCTATTGCTATTGCTATAGCAAGAAGGACATAGTTGCTGGTCTTGAAAATCTGTATCAAGTGAAGAGCTCATGATTTGCCTACAATGTTCATAATAATTGTCAATGTGGCTCAAACTTTATATCTCCCATATGATGTTTCCATTCTATTCTATAGAGTTTTTATAAAGGACTGGTCATTATTATTCTCAAATTGATATTTACATATTATCCATAAAAGAATATTTACACATTTTCTGTCTGATGGTTCTCTATCTTCAGAGAAGTAGAAGTTAGAATGGGTTGCCTTCTAACCCATTTTCATCACTGACAAAAAACCAAAGTCCAGATATTATGCAGTTTATTTCAAACCTTTATTTTGGGCCCAAAGTTCTGAAATTAGTTATCCTTCCGTAGGTTTTTGACTAATACCCATCAGTAAGAATGATTCCAAAGGATTTGGAAGGCTGTAGGCAAAAACATGTAGAACCCAATAGGATTTTTTTTTTATCCCCAAATTAAGGGTTCTGGCATATTTCTTCTTTTTTAGGCAGGATTCTAATACAGAATGTGATCATTTGGAAGGAAGCAATAGGTTTATAGCAAGAGGGAAGGACTAAACCCCATAATTACTCTTATGAATAAATGGTGGTCACGAAGGAGGGCTTGGGTTTCGGATAACATGTACAGTACAAGCCATCCTTCAGAGTACTAATGACAGGAAAGAGGACAACTGCCAGTTTATAGTAAACCTCATCAGAATTCAAGTAAAAATACAGTCACTGCACCTTGGAACAATCTGGATCTTTCAAAGAAAAGCTTTAAGATGTCCATAAGAAACTTTGAAGCTAGTAAGGATCAGTCCAAAGGAACAGGGTGCAAGAATAGGACACAGTACACAGAGAATACAAAAGCAGAAATCAAAGGCAACTCTCAGGCAAATGATTGCAGAAAAATCTATAAGACTTAGAAAAAAGGATGTCAACTACATATTTAAAGCATTTGGAAAACACTGAATTGAACTTCCACATTACTTGCAAACATTTGACAATGTGACATAATTTCTATCTAGAAGCAAGATCAAAATAAAGTTTGGATTCAAACCTTGCTACTTTGAACTATGAGAAGCATTTATACCTTAGACCCATGATGGCGAATCTATGGCACATGTGCCAGAAATGGCACGCAGAGTCATCTCTCCAGCCATGCTAGCCGTCGCCTGTTGTTCTTCCTGGTTTCAGCGCACCAGCCAGCCCGTCTTCACACGCAGGGGAGCACTGGAAACCAGAAGAACAGCTCCCTGGAGCGCATGCACATGCTGGGAAGTTGAACTTCCGGTTTCTGGTGCACATATGCATGCTGGCCAGCTGATCTTCATGCACGCATGCATGCCAGAAACCGGAAGACCAAGTGACCAGTGTGCATGTGCAGGCTGGAAACTGGAAGTTCAGCTTCCCGGCGTGTGCATGTGTGCTGAGAAACTGCTCTTCCGGTTTCTGGTGTTCCCCTGCCCACGCACTCCGTTTCAGCACTTGGTGCCGAAAAGGTTCACCAACACTGCCTTAGACTATGGTAGAAGGCTCACATGCTTTGAAAAGGTTTCAGAAGAGAGACTTCAAAATGTGTAATATAAGTGCAGCATCTCTTTAAATCAACCACATATTTTTTTAAGCCTCCGCATGAGACATAGCTGCTTTAAAGACGATGGTGGTCATGTACATCAGACCCTATCTTTCCAATCATTTTTGAAAGATGCACAACCATATAAAGTGTTTTATTTTTTACCACATCTGCACTGTTCTACACTTGTAAGTATATTGACTAAGAAAACCAATCTTGTCCAGTGGTCAAGGCACCACGCCAGAAATCAGGAGACTCTGAGTTCTAGACCTGCCTTAGGCCTGAAAGCCAGCTGGGTGGCATTAGGCCAGTCACTCTCAGCCTACCAGCTGGTTAGTCAATTCCTGTTGAAACCAATGGATTAAAAAAAAAACAGACCCTGAACTTGTGACGAAAATCTAGGAAGGAAAAAGAAATAAAAAGTATAATGACTAAGAGATCCTGCTTATTATGTTTTTGTTTTTTACAAAAGACAATTGAAATTATTACATATAAAAAACTAACAGCCTACAAAAGAATTAATGAGATTGCAAAATAGCAACAATTAGCACTAGCTACTGTATGAGGGTGCAATCTAATATTAGAGATGTAAAAATACATTTTTAGTTTTCTGGGTCTTCATATAATTGTATTGCTTTAGACGCTGAATACACATTCTGAAAATGTGCTTTCTCTGTCTTAATTAACACAAGTTGCCATTTTATAGCTACAAAGATATATCCTGCACAAATTTACGGTTTGCAAAATTCAGTGTTTCATCACGTGTGTGATCACAGAACACATTTTATTTCGAGAAGATGTATGCAGAAGTAAAATTGACTTATATGTATCCAAATTATTTCTATGTGTTATTAATTTCTATTACTATAAATTCCTATTTTACTTTGAAACGAACTCTGAAAAAAGTAAAATAAATTCTTAACTAGACTATCACATGTTTATTCAGAAGTCAGCCCAAGAAAGCACAGGCATATTTCTGCTAAGTGGGTCAAGTCCACACCCTATATCTTCTATTATTGTCTGAGTGTTGTTGCTGTTATATGCACAACAGTGAAACAAACACAGAATGTTTACATTACTTTTTAAGATCAATCTCTATGCTTAATTTCAGCATATGAAAGCAATTATGAAGGTCAATACTAAAAATAATCTAAGAGTAAAAATATTTTTAGAAAGAACAAAAACTCATGTTCACTTGAAAATGGAATTGAAAATCTGATAAGATGTACTCTCCTACGTCTGTTTAAACAACTTCTACTGGAAGTCTCTTTCAGATTACTCTTTTCATTATGTGAAAGTCAAGGATCAAGCAAATGTGGACAAAGATGACTTAAACAAGTCTGTTAAATGCCTAAATATGAGCCACTTAAATATGAGCCAGAAGTGTGCTGCAGCTGCCAAATAAGCCAACACAATTCTACGGTGCATTAACAGAGGGATAGAATCAAGAGCACGTGAAGTGTTAATACTACTTTATAATGCCTTGGTAAGACCACACTTGGAATACTCCATTCAGTGTTGATTGACATGATGTAGAAAAGAGGTGGAGACTCTAGAAAGAGTGCATAGAAGAGCAACAAAGATGATTAGGGGAGACTAAAACATATGAAGAACGGTTGCAGGAACTGGGTATGTCTAATGATGGCTAATCTTTTTGCCATCATGTGCCAAAAGCAGGGGGAACGCAGGGGGGTCATGCATGGGCGTGCCCACACCCATAATTCTATACATGGGACACCCCCCCCCCTTTTGGCGTAGGATGGCACGGTGGACCTGTTTTTCGCCCTCCCCTGGCTCCAGAGGCTTTTTAGGAGCCTGGGAAGGGCAAAAACGACCTCCCCACACCAGAGGTCCTCCAGAGAATTCAGGAGGCTTCCCTAAAGCCTCTGAAGTGTGAAAAACAGTCCTACGGGCAACCCAGAAGTCCGTTCCCGAACTTCCAGTTTGCACGTTGGGTTGTTTTTCGCCCTCCGGAGGTTTCAGGGAAGCCTCTGGAGGGCGAAAAACGACCGAAAAAGAAGGCTGAAGTCAGCTGACCAGCGCGTGCATGCGTGCTGCAGCTGACAGAGCAATGCCTCCCATGCCCTAACAAATGGCTCCGTATGCCACCTGTAGCACATGTGCCATAGGTTCGCCATCACGGATCTAGTTTAATGAAAAGAAGGACTAGGGGAGACATGATAGCAGTGTTCCAATATCTCAGCGGTTGCCACACAGAAGAGGGAGTCAAGCTATTCTCCAAAGCACCTGAGGGTAGAACAAGAAGCAATGGGTAGAAACTAATCAAGGAGAGAAACAACTTAGTTCTGAGGAGAAATTTACTGGCAGTTAGAACAATTAATCAGTGAAACAACTTGCCTCCAGAAGTTGTGAATGCTCCAACACTGGAAATTTTTAAGAAGAGATTGATTAACTGTTTGTTTGAAATTGTATAAGGTTTCCTGCGTGAGCAGGGGGTTGGACTAGAAGACCTCCAAGGTCCCTTCCAACTCTGTTAATTATGTTCTGTAAATCCTTTCTCTGTTTTTAAGCCTTTGTATGATCAGACTAAGCACCGGCATAAGGCTCTTATCCAAAGTGTTTCACTTAAAAATATAGCAAAAGTTTTAGAAACTTCATTTTCCTGTCTTCAAGGCTGCTTTGGCAAAGGCTAACCAATGACTTCCTAAAAATTCAGACAGAACAGCTTGCTGCTGAAAGCTTACTAGTTGTACAGTAAATGAGATGTTTCTAGAAGACGGAATATACAATTGGCCCAAATGTTAATTGGCTTAGGTCTTCTCTTAGCACAGGTGAGTGTTGAAAAGGCTTGCTTAAAAAAAATAATAGAGCCAATTAAAACTTCCTTAGGCCTCCTTCTCTCTTGTTAATCTGGAGGTCATTTGTCACATCCTCTACATGACTGACAGGTATAATAAAGCTAGTTCTGCCCCACAATTAGATATCTCAACAGGACAAACAAGCCATCTTCTTGTGCAACAGTTCTTACATTTGGTATCATCTGTTGGGTATGAGCAGACAACAGCTACAAGGGAAACTACACTACACAAGTGGTGGAAAAGTCAGAATAAAGGGAAAAAACAGAATTCTCTTATTTTCTTGCCATTATTACTTTCTCTAGATACACCATGGTTTCACAGAATACCATATAGATTTTCACTGTTAATTATTAGGAAATGCAATTTAGGATTAGGATTTACAACTGAAACATTGGGGGTATGTGGGTGTTTTTTACTACTGCATACTACTATGCTCCTTTTTCAGCCTTCAGTCATATTTTTCAACTCTATATGAAGACTCGTAAGACAAATATTATGGGCTGTATCAAATTCCCCATATATTCAACTTTAGGAAATATTTAGTATCTTCACAGCATTCCCTATGCTTAAGCTACTGTATGTTATGTGTGTGCACGCTCATGCACACTTTCAAGTCAGAACTGATTCCTGGTGACTGCCTGGATATAAGTCCCTGCAGGTTTTTTTTTAGGAAGATTTCACAAGTGGTTTGCTATTCTTCTTCCAAGGGCTAAGAGAGGGAATGGCCCAGGCCACACACCTGTTTTTATAATCTCCAGATTTCTAGACTGGTGTCTTAACTCCTATACCAAACTGCCTCTCTGTGCTTAAACTGGTCAATAATATTCTCATCTACATTCAGTTAAAATGCCAAATACAGCTACAGCTACCAATAGGTTTTTTTTTAATGACTATAAATATCCATTCCTTAATTTTTACTCTCTAATCTGAATCATAAACTTTGGAGAATCTAAAGGGAACAAGAAGCTTTTAATTTCTTTTCTTTTCATCTAATGTGGAAGATGTCATCTCAACACAATAATTATTAGTTAAAGACATATAACAATTATTAAGTATAGTCACGGTGCACACACATATTCTTAAACTGGCATGACTATATACCAAGTCACATGGAATGCTATTACCTTCCCACAAAGTGGTGCCTACCTACCCTGTTTTCCCGAAAATAAGACCTCCCCGGATAATAAGCCCAATTGAGCTTTTGAACGCATGCGCTAAAATAAGCACTCCCCTGAAAATAAGCGCTCCCTAAAAATATTGTAACACAGCAGCAGCCATGAAGTGACCACACTCGTTGCTTCCTGCGCCTCAAAAATAATAAGACCTCCCTGAAAATAAGGCCAAGTGCTTATTTTGGTGATCAAAAGAAAATAAGACCCTGTCTTATTTTCGGGGAAACACGGTATCTACTTGCATTTACATGCTTTTGAAACTCCTAGGTTGCAAGAGGCAAATTATTAAATATTCAAAGAGAGCTTCATATTAATTCTATTTTGCCAATTAAACAATTGGATTTCATCTTATTGTACAAATACAAAATTAGCCTCCATTACTATTAATTACTGGTGGAGGATTTCAACAACATTAAAAGTTTTAAATTACATTTGATATGCTGCTTGTATATGTTTTAATCTAATTACTACAAAGAGGATGATGTAAAATGGTACTAAAACTGACTTCGAAATTAATGTAGAAATGAAGGAACTTTTCATTGGTGCCAATATAAAATAATATACAGCCAGTATTCTCAGTTGAAGCCTCTTCCAATCTGCATAACATAATACAGCACTAATCCATCATTATAGTATTCGTGTAATATAGAAATAACATATTTGCATGAACTTTGCAAGTATTAAACCAATTTACTTACCTTTTTTCTGTATTGAGAAAGTTGTGAGAGGCCAAAGACAGTTGCAACGGCTCCTCCTCCTATGAGGATAGTTCCTTTCACTACCTTCCGAAAAGCCATGATTTAGTTCTAGAAGAAGAAAAAAATCAGGAAAGTTTGCCCAATTAGAGAACGTTCCTCTAAACTTGAAATAAGAAACTTGAGGAAGTCTGTGTGATACATATGACAGTGAGTTTAAAAGGTTCATGAAGGGAAAGCCACATTAGGTAAGGAACTTTGGATAGAATATTTAGCTTTGCTGACTAAAAAGAAATACGATCCCAGAGTCCTTTGAAGAACTGTTTGATTATGAGTAAAGACTAACTCAAACATTGGCAATCATAGTATTATTGCAGTGCAAAACACAAATAGTCAAAAGCCCGAGTCTCAAAAATAATAACTCCCTACCATAGTCCGTTTACTTATAGTATTAATATTATTGTATTTTAGGCATAAGGGTATTCAAGGCAATTCAATATCATTAATTCAAAATAACCTCAGATTATACCTCTCTCACAAGAACGTGTCTGAAGATGCTGGAGAGATAATAGGGCTTTGGCTCTGCTTCTGTTAGACCTGCATGCCCCAACTCCCAGAAAATAATTGGGAGACTTTGTCTCAGCCTATGATAGTGGTGGCTAACCTTTTCCAGAGCGAGTGCCTAAAGCTTCATGTATATGCATGAATGTGTGCCCCCCCAGCCCCCAAAATACAATGCACATGCATCCCCTATGCATGTGCTCCCCTGCATGTACATGTGCCCCTCACACCCCTGCGCATGCATGCGTGTCCCCCGCATTCCTCCTGCCCCCATGAATGCACATGTAACCCCCCTCATGCCCCCCTAACCCTAACCCCCCCACACACACCCACATGTGCTCCACCCCCGCGCATGCACAGCAAGACCTGAAGACCAGCTGGTAGGCAGGAGGCGTGTGCACATGTGCGGCAAACCTGAACTGAGGCGACGGCTTGTGTGCCATCAAAGAGGGCGTTGTGTGCCACCTCTGGCACACATGCCATAGGTTCACCATCAAGAGGTATATCCTATTAGTGCACCCATGTATGTCATCCAGCAGCAAGCTTGTAAACTATTCTCTTCCTTGCTCAAAGACTAGTTGTGGGAAAGTTCTACATCTATACCCATACAAAGCCAAAGATATAATTCCCTGTTCTGTCCCCCCTTCATGGCTCTTAACAAACGGCAAGCAGACAAAATTAAAAGGAAGTTTTTTTATCAATTCTAGGCTCCGACTGGCTGTGAGCCCAAAAATAACATAAATAGTCTCTAACGAGATAATAGAATACTAAACAAAAACTCTACAACGCAATGCACTACTCCAAGTGTATCCTTGAATCATGGTTACATAAAACCAAGCACTTTTCCAAGTGTAAACCACGACTGCTGATTAATCAATGTTGTACGAACCAAGGAACATTGACTCCTGCGACTAGGGCGTGGCAGCATCCGTCCTTTTATCCTCAGAATCTGCCCCTAACAAGCCCCAGCTGCATAATGAATCTTGTATCCCGAAAAGACTCACAGAAGACATCTGCTGAGTCACAACAATTCTCTATGTATAGTATTACATAGGGAAGCCCAATGAAGCCGGATACTGTAGGAAATGCCCTTATTTTCTCATCCTAACATTCTAAGCTTAGTACAGTAGCAGCAGTAATATTGTACAACTTTGTCCAGTCTGATATACTTCACAAATACACTGTACATTACAGGTAGTTCTCGACTTATGACCACAATTGAGCCCAAAAAGTATGTTGCTGAGACATGTGATAAGTGAGTTTTGCCCCATTTTATGACCTTTCTTGCCACGGTTGTTAAGTGAATTACTGTGGTTGTTAAGTTAGTAACACAGTTGTTAACTTAATCTGTCTTCCCCATTGACTTTGCTCATCAGAAGGTTGCAAAAGGAAATCACATGACCCAGGACACTGCAACCATTGTATATGTGAGTCAGTGTCAAGGGGCTGAATTTTGGTCACATGACTATGGGGATGCTGAAATGGTCATACATGTGTGAAAAATGGCCGTAAATCATTTTTTCCAGTGATGTTGTAACTTTGAACAGTCACTAAATGAACTGTTGTAAGTCAAGGACTACCTTATATTCAAGTCCTGCCTTAGACATGAAAGCCAGAGGGTGAACCTGGGAGTTGGGGGGGTAGTCGCTCTTTCTCAGTCCAACTCACCTCACAGGGTTGTTGTTGTGGAGAAAATAGTAAAAGATATGTTGGATATGTTTGGTGCCTTGAGTTATTTGTAAAAAATAATAAAGATTGATATAAACAAGCAAACAAATAATTAATCAATTATGGTCCCAGTCCAATCAATCGAAAAAATTCCATTCATTTGATTTCAGAAATCAAATTATAGTTTCCCCAAAACTACAAGTTTCAGAATTTCCAACATTTCAAAAGGTAACCACAATGAGAAAGTCTGGCACAATATAAATACTGACAAAATGAATTCACAACCAGAAGTTGGCCTGTGGCGTCTATAAGCCCCGTCCTCTGAAGCGTCCCCCTATCTGCCAAAATAAAAATGGGGGGGGGGAGGGAATTGTGAATCAATTTTTTTGTTAGCTATGTTGTTGTGTGATTCTAAACAGTGATGCTGTAGGAAGAAAAAATGGACCATGCAAATATCTTGATTTATTATTCAAATGCAGATGGGAAGCTTTACATTATTAGTACTTTCTTATTTCTCAAGTGGGACGGAAGGAATCATTATTTATGTTGTTCGGAATGATACAGTGATGAACACCAAGCTGAAGAAGCCTGATCTTATTAGATCAGTTTGTTGTTATCTCAACAAACCCTGATGATAAAAAGCAGTCGCCAAGCTGGTCAGACTACTTGTCCGCCTACCTCAGCTTTCCCTAATCTCCAAATGCATTGGAATGTCAATGTTCAACATTCCTTGATTTGCATGGGCCTCTAAAAAAATTCCAAAAATTGAACTAACACATCTTAAGGGGCATGAGGTTGATAAAAATCGATCTAGCCAGGTCTTATCACTACTAGTCTCAGTTGAAGCAGCCATCCAAAGACTTTTCAAATTACCTTCTTCCTGACTTTTTAATGAGATTTTTCCAGGAATCTTCTGCGTGGTGCTGAACTATAGCCTCTTCTCAATGCATTGCACATACCTTATGGCCCCAGTCTTATTCATGCGCAAAAAAGTCTATATTTTTTGGAAGGCATTTTAATGGGGAAATACCAGGAAACAGCCTGCAAAACTGAAAAACTCTCCTGGAAGAAAACAACAGCAAACCACATCTGTATTGTTGCCCAGGAAAATGACATAGACATCCCCATGAGGTCACTCGGTATCAAGCTCCACTCAAGAGTGCCTTTCTTTTCTTTTTTCTTCTATAAAATCTGATGGCAGAAAAAGGAGTGCATAAACACCCTTTTCCAACTTCCAGTTTGTGCGTTGGGCTGTTTTTCTCCCTCCTGAAGCTTCAGGGAAGCCTCCTGAAGCCTCCAGAGGGAGAAAAATGGCCCAACATGCTCCCAAACTTCCAGTTTGCGCATTGGGTTGTTTTTCACCCTCCGGAGGCTTCAGGGAAGCCTACGGAGGGCTAAAAAAAGCAAAAAAAAATGAAGGCCGAAATCAGCTGGTCCAAGAGTGCATGCACACTGGAGCTGACAGGGCAACGCCTCGTGTGCCATAACAAATGGATCTGCATGCCACTTGTGGCACACGTGCCATAGGTTTGCCATTACGGGCTTATGCTAATGCTATTTTCCAAGTAGGTGGAACAGGCTATGTGTTGGGATACAAGAACAGCCCTGTCATTGAAAAAATATTGACTGTGGAATGGGTAATGCACGCTTATCAAGTCCAATCATCAGCAGTTACACCGTTACAAGCCATTCTTTTTCAGCAGCTATTCTTCCTTTGCGCAAACTGTCGTAATTACTCAACCTCTTCAATACGTTTTATGGAAAAGCATTAAATTGAGGTCTTTATGGGAAAAAAAAACCAAAGTTTTAAAATATCCTTCCTAAAATAAGATTACATAAAGTTATTGCAGTACAATTTTTTTTACTCTTTTCAGGACCCAGTGTGAAGGAAGAGAAAAGACGATTCTTCTAAAATGATGCCTTCCATCTGGTTTTTATAAATTCTTATGCTAAAATAACGAACATTTTAAAAATCTCAGCCACTCCAAAAATGTCTGTTTGCATCAGTTTAAAATATCAAAAATATTTTTAAGTATTGTCATTTGATCAATCTAACTGGCCTACCTAAGCACGTACTAATTTCCCCAAGAATAACCTCCACTGAAAATAGAATTTACATGAAGACAACACAAAGACATGCTCAATTCCTGATTACTTCATGAATATAGACTTAGTTTGCCACTATCTTCTCCTTATGATGTTTCAATTTCTCAATCTGATCTACAATTCAGACCACAGGCAGTTCAGATGGAACAGAATGCTCTGCTCTTTTAAGAGGGGATTAAATACAGACGCTCAAGCTATACTAGTCTGAACCTGATAAAGACACGTATAGACACATAACAGATAACAGAATGGTAGAGCTGGAAGGATCATCTAGTCCAGCTGTTTGCAATGTACAGGAAAACTATTCATTTACTGATTTATTTTTAAGACTGTGTAAAAAGAGAAGCAAGAACCCAAAAGGTTTTTTTTTTAACTTACGTGGTGAATTCAGAAATTTCCTTATCCTTCTTTTAAAAACACCTTGATAAATGGAGAACTGAATCCACAATCTTCATAGGTAGATCTTTATTTTGTCAAACCTGAAGCTGCCCAACTCATTAACATCTCTGGGCGGCCTACAACTTTTACACACACACAGCCTTATATGTCATCAAGTTCCTAATGACCGCATAGTTTCATCAATCAATCACAGATGCACTCCATCAATAAACTAATAACAACAATAAACTAACCCCAAAGAAGAGCTTTCCATTGTCAGTCTGTCAACATGGCTGGAAAAACAGTCATAAAAATTTCCTAAACAAACAAGCCACATGGATCGGGGCGAGGGGACGGACAGACAGACGACACATTATTCCAGAGGGCAAGTACAGCAGCAGTATAGGTTGGTCCAGTATCATACAGATCTTCCAGTGAGGTTTTTGCTATATTTAAATGAACTTTTAGGCCATTGCAATTTACGAGCATTGTTTCTGGTTGTTCTTTCTTCTTTTCTCCAGTCTAAAAATATCCCAGGTTCTTTCAGCTGTCTATTAGGGCAACTTGTCAAAGAAGATGAGATTTGTCTTGGATTATCTGTTTTTGACAAAGCTATGGTGACTCTTGGCAATCACAGCAACCTTCAAGCTTACAAATGGGCTGCTTGTTCAATCATCCCTCCAGAGCTTAATGTCCAGTTCACTGTTGAATAATTACATTTTTTTCTTCATTTGGCATCTTCCCACCTATCAAGGACAATAGTTCCCCAGCAGAACCCTTGGGTATATTTCATCCTATGACCTTGAAGGCATTCAAAATAACCAAATACTCCTTTATTTCATCCCTACCGTTCTGCACCCTTTCTTGTTCCTTCCCAATGTATGCTAATAAAATAAAATAAAATTTAAAAATATAAGACTGAAGCAAAATTTCTCCGTTTTTTCCCCTCACCATTAAGAATTCCCTTGGAGAAAACACTTCCTTTGCCTTTTTTTCTCTTTTGCTATGAATGTATTTTTAAAAAAGCTTTCTTGTTGGATTTCATCTCTCTTGCCAAGTTCAGCTAATTTTCCATCTTACCTTTGTGTACTTCCTGAACTTCTGAGCCAAAGCTTTACACAACTGCTTGAGTTTTAGTCCTTCCTTCTAAAGAAGCTCCCTTTACTTACAAACTGCTTATTCAAACACATTTAGTTTTCCAACAGATTGCTAAAATCTCCCATCACAGCCACCTCATAATTTATTTATTTTTTGAAGCTTTGGTTAATCTGTTTTAATAAACATTCATCCATTCCTTTGGACTGCTTTGGTGATCTACAGCATGTTCCTAGCAAGATATCCCTTCTATTAGTTTGCCCTTTTACCTTGAGCTTTTCAACAATCATATTAATATCATCAACCCCATGGAAGATCATTAAGATACAGAATGGTACTCCACCTTCTTTTTTGTGTTGTCTGTTCCTCTAAAGTCAACTGTAGCCATCAAGCCCAATGTGACACTGGTAAATTCATCCCACCATTTTTCAGTGCCTAATGACACCTAACACTGCGCAAAGCATTAGTGCAGAGGTAAACAAGATGTTTGTCAACTATGCTTTGCGTACAGACATTTAAAAAATTGGATTGAACTTTTTGTATCCAAAAAGTCCAACCCATTCTCTCTTTGGTATCATCTCCTTTGTCTCTATCTAGCAATTTGTTTTGCTTCTGTATTCAATCCACTACTTGACAATTCATTGGTCCCCTTCTTTTGCATTCTAGTTTAAAACCCTTATAATGAGGTTAGCTAGTCATCATCCAGAAATATACTTTCCCTTCTTAGTAAAATGAATACCATAATGCAAAGCAAATTTTTTTCCTTGCTGATGTTTGCACCATTCTTTGAACCTCAAGCCTATTGATTGCACTAACATTGCAACTGGGAGTTCACTTAATGTTTTTCCTTCCTTTTGCCTTCAATGGGACACCACTTAGGTCTCCTAATCCATCATCCCCTTTCCCAATGCCATATGGTAATTCTGAACCTACTGGAAGTCTACAATATAATTTATGCCCACAAGATTAGTGGGACAGGCTTCTTATCAGTAGATCCAACAAGACTTATCAGTCCTCCTACCATATCTTAGACTTGGTAGATTGCATACATGTGACGATGAACAATATGAATAATAAATGGGAATTACTCTGCCTCTTCACAAACGTCCTGTTTATAATCACTATGTTTTCTTCTTCTTGATGACTAGTATAGATCACCTCCACTTGGATCAGGTGACAAATTTAACTATGAGGGCTTTTTGTAGCTTACTCATGTCTGTAGAAGCTTCCTCTCAGGCTAGAGGTTGCCAAGATATAGGACAATAATCTCATTTGTAATCATCTTGCTTCTGACTGTGATCTGTTGCCAACTTTTTTATTCCCACACTTGGGCGAAGTTGTAAACTCTTTGTGTTGAGTAATGGTATCCACACTACTATTTCAGAAGTCTTCCTCTTGATGAATGAGATGTAGGCCTAACACTCTGACCTCCAGTTCTCCAATCTCTGCTTTCAGAATTTCCACAAACATTTTAGACACATGAAATCAGTTTTGCCTTCAGGAAAAAAAAGGCAGATCTTACACACATATGTTGCAGCTGAGTACCAGAATCCCATCTCTGGCCATGATCTCTCCTCTATACTCTGGAGGGGAAAAAATCCCCAAAGAATAAATGCAAGCGCATTTGTTAAGTTTTGTGTGCCATCAGAGGCATGTGTGCTGTTGGCTTGAGATGGTAAGATGAAGTCCAATTCCTTTGTCATTAGCAGATCTTTCTACTGTCTTCCCAGGATACAGAAGGAATATACAGATGAACCTCTAATTCTTGGATTACGGGTTCTTTATAGTGTTTCTGAACTACAATTCCTATCATGCCTGGCCAGGCAAGCCAAGTGTCAGAAATTATAGGGATTGCTGCCCTGGTATAGCCAATATATTTGTATATGCAAAAAAAATAATCCCTGGAGCAGTGATGCACACTGCATTGTTCCCACAATCAAAGGTTCATATAAGCACTTCACATAATTTTTGGTATATTAGGATAATTAGGATAGTGAGGTTAAAACCAATTTCGTTGTATTTAAGTACAATGACAATAAAGATTATACATGCATAACTAGCCAGAACATGACAACAACCTATATACAATAAATTTACAAAAACGAATGTTGGTCCTTACCTGAAACGTTGCTTTTCAGTGTGGTGCGGGAGGGGCAACACGTGGGATATTCGCAAACCCTGATTGGTCCAAAGACTGAGGGGAATTCTTTAATACACCTCTTTCTCCCCTTGGCTCTCCCAGTTTCCTCGAGGTCACAAATGCCAAACACTGCAGCGACATAAAGACAACTGGGCTACCCTAGCACTCCACCTGACTGACTACGTCTAACTAGGGAGGGATGTAGCTCCTCCCGCACCACACTGAAAAGCAATGTTCAGGTAAGGACCAACGTTCATTTTCCAGTGTGTGGTGCGGGAGGAGCTGCGCATGGGACGTACCAAAGCTATAGTCCCTAGGGCAGGAAAGGCTAAGACGTAGGAAGTGGAGTGGCCACCATCTGTTGAAGGACTCTGCGTCCAAAGGACGCCTCAGCAGATGCGAAGGCATCCAACCGATAGTGGTGAATGAAGGGCGTCGGGTTTGTCCATGTGGCCACCCTGCAGATGTCCTCAAACATCTAGTTCGGGGACATCTAGTGGCCCACGCCGCCTTGGTTGCTCCACTCCGCGTGGAGTGGGCTGTGATCCCCGAAGGAGGAGTCTGACCTGAAGCAATACCACCAGCTCAGATAATCAATTGAAACTTTTTAGAAATTTTAGAGTTGCATAAAAGCCAATTAAATTCATTCAATAGCAATAGCAGTTAGACTTATATAGCGCTTCATAGGGCTTTCAGCCCTCTCTAAGTGTATCAGCATATTGCCCCCACAGTCTGGGTCCTCATTTCACCCACCTCGGAAGGATGGGAGGCTGAGTCAACCTTGAGCCGGTGAGATTTGAACCGCTGAACTGCAGATAACAGTCAGCTGAAGTGGCCGGCAGTACTGCACCCTAACCACTGCGCCACCTCGGCTCTATAAATAAATCAATTAAACGAATTAATTAATATTCTCAAGGAAGAGCCAATAATTAGTCTGTTTGGACCAAAGACTGAGAGGAAACTAGGAGAGCCAAGGGGAAGAAGAGGCGTATTAAAGAATTCCCCTCAGTCTTTGGACCAATCAGGCTTTGAGAATATCCCACGCATAGCCCCTCCTGCACCACACACTGGAAAACAGGAAGTATTTATAGAGAGCTAGACTGCATTTGTTGTTAGTATTAACTAACAGCATAAACCAAATGCTGGATTGTGATTCTCTTATCTCTTACTATACTATTCATGAGCTATAGATGGCACTCAAATTTAGACTCCTTTGCTAGTAAAATCAGTAACGGTAGTAAAATAAATCATAGTGTTTAAAAATGCAAAGATACTGTGAATTGTATCCTAATCATAATATTCAACAATAATGTTAAATTTGAGATGTAATTTTAACATTGGAGCTATTTATTAGTGATTAAAAGATAAATATCATTAATAGATTAAAATTGCTATTAATATCTAAAATTTGATATTCTGCACTAGATGTATATAATAAAAATCTGCTTGGAAACAGCAGGCTCTGGAATATTATTTATTCACAATTATGAATACATTTTAACACATACTGTTTTAAAATACTGTGGCTGTGAAACATTAATACACAATGCACAAATGCACAATGAAATCTTACATTAGTAGCTAACTAGACCACATTTCAAAACCAACTGTGTCTACACAAAATGCAAACGCTTATTATGCTTTTGCTTCCTTTAACACTTAAACTGTCTGGACTTCGTTTTTTGAAAAGATGTCATTATCCAAATCAAATTCAGACTATTAATTAATTCCACTTTATTTATTACCCCCTGCAGGTACGTGTTTTTGAAAATAAAGAGGTTGGGAGAAGAATTAGCTTTCCCTGGCTACATGCAGTGCCTTTGATCCAAATTGGGTCAAAAAAATCAGGAAGTGCTTCTCAACCAGCCACAGAAAATGTTGCTGGGATACTGATGAAAATTGTTCACAGGAAGGTGGTCTTAATCATGCTTAACCTAATGTGCCACATAAATAAAATCATTCTCAGTATCAGAGAAGTTAGAACTACATTCCTAATATATACAATGGAAATACATTCAACTACAGAAATCAATCATCCTTCAGACAACATTAAGCTTTTTTTAAAAAGAAAATGGTGCAAAGACTAGGTTCTAAATCTCCTTGATTTGGACTTATTCTTTTACGTAAGCTCAAACTATTGTGGTGTATTTAACAAACTCTACTCGAATAAATGATCGCATACCACAATATATGAACCTACCATAGCTTTTCTGTGGTCCTAACAAGAAAAGCAATGGCCACTCCTGGGCTATTTTAAACTTCCTTTCTCAAAGATTACAGAATGGTGCATGCTGTCCGAGATTGTCCAAAATACTTTTGTTAAAAGAAAGAAAGAAATGCATCTGAGGTTATGGGGAGAAAATACGATAATCACTAGAGCCAATGGTTAAAAATATATGCAGAAATTCTTTCTTTCCCCCTACAAGTCAATGTTGCGTGATATTTTCTGGAAGCTCAATTATTCACAGAGAGCCCAAGTTGTCTTCTACCTTTCTATCAACCAAGGGCACAAGGCAAGCAATTGGCTTTTCCCCTTTTTAATTAAAATGAAATTGTGTTTAGACACCAGGGAGGGAAGCAGCTTGACATCTGACTCTAAAAAAAAAAGGAACAGACTGAGATTTTTTTATCTGGATTTTTCTTCCTCTTTCATGAGATACAAGCAAGTGATGCTTAATGAATTATTATAGGTAGAATATTAATTGCAGAACAATGGTCCTAACTTTATATAGTGTATCACCGATTGTTTCATTATGAGTTGGGGTTGTTGGTTTGGGGGGTTTTTTTGTTTTTGTTTTTTTGTTCTAATACAGCACTGAACACCTTTCTTTACATTCCATGGTTCTCTAATCCAAGTTTTCTGGGGTACTGTTCTTGGAGAGAGAGAAAAGCAGAAATGAGCACATAGGAATAATGGGAACACGTAAGATTAATGGTAAGTGGTTATAGTATGCCCCCTCCACTCCTGCAAAAGCCTCATGAAATGTAATAATCTGAGGGCTCTTGGAAAAAGCTAGTTTTCTTTAAGGTGAAACAATTTCCTCCAGATTTAAGTTAGCTTTGTATAAATCTGTACAAATTTGTATACTGCATGAGCCAAAAAAAAGAGCTAAGAAAATATCTACAGACCCTTCACACCCTGGTCATAGAGTTTCCATTTCTTCCCCCAGGACACCGCTATAGCAGGGGCGAAATACAGCAGGTTCTGACAGGTTCTGGAGAACCGGTAGGGGAAATTTTGAGTAGTTTGGAGAACCGGTAGCGGAAAATTTGAGTAGTTCGGAGAACCAGCAAATGCCACCTCTGGCTGGCCCCAGAGTGGGGAGGGAATGCAGATTTTGCAGTATCCTTCCCCTGCCATGCCCACCAAGCCACGCCCACCAAACTGGTAGTAAAAAAAATTGATTTCACCACTGCGCTATAAGGTACTGCATGCCAAAGCAACTAGACACAAAGACAGTTTTCCCCCCATGCCATCACTCTGCTAAACACCTAATTCCAACAGCACTGTCTTATGCCTAAGGATATCTAACCATGTAGTAGGGCTGAATTACGATTATCGTTCTCATCTTTCCTATTACCTACTCCTGTTGATATCTTATGACTATCATTTTGTTGTTTGTATCTTATATGATTTATCATTTTGTTGCTTGTATGTACACTTACAGCTTACAAATTTCTTGTGCATCCAATCACACTTGGCCAATAAAGAATATTGCATTCTTCTATTCTATCTGTGACCCTCCAAAGCTGACTGTTCAGGGCAGCTCATCGGTCATTAAATCAGATTTAAGCACATTGTGGTAACTTCTTTCCTGTTTTGTCTTTTTGGGGGATGAAGTTAACTGTTGTAGTTGGTAAATCCATAGTCCATCACAAGTAAATTCAATCTAAGTGAAACCAGATTCACTTAACAACTGTGTTACTAACTTAACAACTGCAACAATTCACTTAACAACTGTGGCAAGTAAGGTCATGAGGCACAAGTCAATTAATAACTGTCTTACTTGGGCTCAATTGTGGTCATAAGTTGAGAACTACTTGTACTGCAATATCGAAAGAGTAAAAAGTGAAGTCTTCTAGTTCTTGTGTACAGTAATAGTAAAACAGTTCCTCCTTAATCCTCATAAACACAATTTTCCAGTACAGTTAATCCACGACTTATAGTAGTTCATTTAGTGATAGTTCAAAGTTATAACAGCACTGAAAAGTGACAATTTTTCACATTTATGACCGTTGCAGCATCCCCTTGGTCATGTGATCACCTTTTACAACCTTCAGACAAGCAAAGTCAGTAGGGAAGCCTGATTCACTTAACAACCACGTTTCTAACTTAAAATGATTCACTTAATGACTGTGGCAAGAAAAGTTGTAAAATGGGATAAAACTCATTTAACAATAGCAATAGCAATAGCAGTTCAACTTATATACCGCTTCATAGGGCTTTCAGCCCTCTCTAAGCGGTTTACAGAGTCAGCATATTGCCCACACAGTCTGGGTCCTCATTTTACCCACCTCGGAAGGATGGAAGGCTGAGTCAACCTTTGAGCCGGTGAGATTTGAACCGCCGAACTGCAGTTAGCAGTCAGCTGAAGTGGCCTGCAGTACTGCACTCTAACCATTTAGCAACATAAATTTTGGTCTCAATTGTGGTCATAAGTAGAGGACTACCTATAGTAAGAGCAGTCTTGCCTTAGTCAGAAGCATAAAGTACTTTTTTTTTTAGAATGGGATGGTCATTTGGTACTCTGAGTTTCTTTAAAAAAGGTGGAATATAAATTTAACGCAAAAATAAACCACTGCAGTGCCATTCATAGATTTTTCATGCACTAAAAGATATTCAGTGGGAGATGGATAGGAAGCACATGAGACTTCCTGAGCTCAATCCCAAATTTTAGCAATATAAAAACCAGTACAGCTGCTGAATGGCTTTAAAATAATAATTTGTAAAAAAAGAGTTGGATAGGCTATTAACAGTAAGTTATAGATAACTTATCAATCCTAAAACTTTGACTATAATCTTTAATACAGTGACCTGGCTCACATATTTTGCTACCTCAAAAAGTAGTTTGATTTGGATTTATCATGATGGATAAATCAGGCCACTGTGGCTCTTTTAGTTTATAGCATAGTGCGTTGAGTGTATCTAACATCTGTGACTCAAATCCCAATTTGACTCAGCACTGTATGTGAACCAGCCAAACATGACTTATTCAGTAACTTTGGCTAAATTATTGTTAGCCAACTAGAGCTATTTTCTATCATATAAGCAGCTATATTTTTTTCTAATAAAATGTGCAAACCAAGACAGTGTTTTAATCATCACAGCCATCTAAATGTTTTCATTTAAGATTATATACTCTGAGTATTGGGGAAGTGAGGCAAAATTTTCTTAACATTTTAAGACATCTGATACGGCTTTATAAAATTAAGCATAGTATCCAAAATCAAGTATTTTTAACACAACTGAACTAATTAGATATTCATTGCATCTCTGAATACACACAATAGCTCCTGCTTGCAACAGAAGTAGCACTTTGCAAAGGACAAAATATTGCAAGGAACTAGAAAAATTATGCTATCAAGAGTTCAATTCTAAAGACAAAATATGTAGTGAAATAAAAATTCTGAAACTCATAGAGAAACCCATGACTTTGCACTTCTAATATGTCTGTCTGTCTGTCTGTCTGTCTGTCTGTCTGTCTGTCTGTCTGTCTCTCTCTCTCTCACACACACACACACACACACACACACACACACCAGTCAAATCTACCATAAGCTAAGTATCATTTCTGGGCATGTTTCTATTTAACGTTGATTTAAAAAAAGCTTGATGTAGTTTCAATTCCGATCAAAAAATAAGGAAATGAGAGTGAAATTTTATATTAATCGTATTTTAACCATTAGTTGTCATAACACATATGCATTCTTTTGAGCTATTCACAATTATTCATTAAGTATTAAGCATTTCTTACCTCGTTATTGATTACTGTTGATACCAAAATCACTGCACTAATAAACAGATGTTGCCTCCAAACCATGAGCTTCTATGCAGGTATGTAGATTATGTATAGATTGCTTCTGGTAATAAATTGTCAGCTTTAAATAATAAAGACTATGAATCTATAATAATCTGCAAATGTCCAGATATTGTTTAACTGTATCACCAGCCGCCCCAGCTGTCACAATGATTGGTGTAGGATGCTGAGAATCACAGCAGTATTGAATGACTACTTCCATCTTTCCTTTGAAGTCTATATCCCATTTTAAAATACTACAGCTTTATCTGCTAGGTTTTGCTTCTTGTAAGCGTCCCATACTAACTTAAGCCATGTGGTCAAATGCAAAGTATCCAGAGAGCTGGAGTTTCATTTATAGGGTTAGCTGTTACCACATGGTCATAGTGCTAGCATAAGCACAACAGTGAAATGGTAAGCAATTCTCTGGTTTCACTGCACCCTAAAATAGAAAGTGTGAAAGCGTTAAATTGCTTACTCTACCCTGGATGAAGATATACCAGGGATCTATATCCACAATGACTCCAGCAAGTATTATTTTTATAATTAAAAGGTTGTATATCAATATATAATGAAACATCAATATAGCAAAGGATTTATTATTATATGTCAGATTGAGTTACACATTAAAGACTGCAAGATAAGCTATAAATTTGTGTATGTTTATCTGTTGGGACTTACTTCCA
Organism: Thamnophis sirtalis; assembly: GCF_051295495.1. Classification (NCBI taxonomy): domain Eukaryota; kingdom Metazoa; phylum Chordata; class Lepidosauria; order Squamata; family Natricidae; genus Thamnophis; species Thamnophis sirtalis. The sequence continues at coordinate 32,578,948 of NW_028261381.1, forward strand.
AATAAATAAACCAAACTATAGAATTATTTTATCCCAAATCATTCACCCTTTTTATGATGAAGATTTTGGTAATCTTCTAATCCCACTAATCCACCCACAGTTATTCAGAAGTTTAGATCTAGGGAAAACATAGCAGCCAACTCTTACCTATTTCCTAGATCTCTAGAGCAGTTAAGCTCTAAATTTAAGACTTCTACAAGTCTCATGTTGGACTAAGCATGGTTTGCTTTGTCATGGTTAAACTGAACAACTATAATGAACTGGTTCTATGTAACATGCCAAGCTATAAATCAAAGTCTATTAACTATAACTCCCGATTTCACTCAGTAATATTAAACCAAAACACTAAATACCTTATGATTTAGAATTATGAGAGAAACCAACCATATAAATAAAAATAACCTGCTCTCCTAGATATACATTTGGGAAGTATGAAGTAGTGGTGGGTTTCAAAAAATTTTGGAACTTACTCTGTGGGTGTGGCCTCCTTTGTGGGAGTGGCTTGCCAACCATGTGACCTGGTGGGAGTGGCTTGCCGGCCATGTGTTTTCTTCTCTCTCTCTCTCTCTCTCTCTCTTTCCTTCCTTTTGTCTCTGTCCCTTTTTTCTTTTATCTCTCACTCTTTTTCTTTCTTTCTTTCTTTCTTTCTTTCTTTCTTCCTTTCTTTCTCTTTCTCTCTCTCTCTGTGTCAGTCTGTCTGTCTGTCTCTGTGTGTGGGGGGGGGCAGTGGTGGGTTTCAAAATTTTTTGGAACCTCTTCTGTAGGTGTGGGCTGCTTTCCGGGTCCACTGGTGGAACCTCTTCTAACTGGTTCGGTAGATTTGATGAACCGGTTTGCCCGAATAGGTGTGAACTGGTAGGAACCCACCTCTGGTATGAAGTCACATGAAGAGGCAAAAATAAGAAGCTGGGGAGCAGAAGCTGAGACTCCACCACCAAAGCTAAGTAAATAAATGCTCTTTGCATAAATACATTAGATGTTACAAAAATAAAAGAACTGAGCAGCAGGAACGCAAAGGAAATACAAATTCAGCTTATCTAATCACAACCTCTTATACCACCGTTAAGATATTTTTGAAGATGCTGTGATGAAAAGTCATTCAAGAATATAATAAGAACGGCCAACTGCATCACCATACTAGCTTTTGAGCAAAAAACAATTAAAGAAAATAAATGTGTTTTAGCTTTTAATTGGTTAAGAGGAGGAGGAGGGGCAGAAGGAGGAGGAGGATGACGATTTCTCTCAGGAGGCTGCCAGATATTTATGGGTGGTATAGCTCTTAAATTACCATACACCTAATAGAATAAAGCATAAGATGTGCCTGAAAAATGTCTTCTCTGACACTTCCCCAAAAATCATTTTACTATCACACAAGCTCTACCCCTTTCAGACTTGCATACAATGTCATGATACATATACAAAAAGAGTAAAGTTCACACCATGTCAGCACAACACTCCTTTTGTGATTTGTCCTCCTTGACCATCTCCCTATAGATGTTTCTGGATGTGTAACACATATTAGTCAAAACACTGAACGTCTCTTAACCTACTAAAAAGACATAGCAATGCCTCTGATGAAGTCCATCATAATTATTGTACTATTTTATTTTACTGTAGTTTGAATTATACTGATTGTATTTCCTAATGTTTACAAGCACTCTAAATATATATATATATATATATATATATATATATATATATATATATATATATATATACACACACACACACACACACACACACACATACATTACATACACACACACACACACACACACACATACATTACATACACACACACACACACACACACACACACACACACACACACACACACACACATATATATATATATATATATATATATATATATATATATATATATATATCCCTCGCTCACATATGTTACTAAGTAGAAAGGCCAGCAGAACTTAAAGCAAAAGTAACATACAGGTGAAACTCAAAAAATTAGAATATCATGCAAAAGTTCATTTATTTCAGTAATGCAATTTAAAAGGTAAAACTCATATATGAGATAGACTCATTACATGCAAAGCAAGATAGTTCAAGCTGTGATTTGTCATAATTGTGATGATTATGGCTTACAGCTCATGAAAACCCCAAATCCACAATCTCAGAAAATTAGAATATTGTGAAAAGGTGCAATATTCTAGGCTCAAAGTGTCCCACTCTAATCAGCTAATTAAGCCATAACACCTGCAAAGGGTTCCTGAGCCTTTAAATGGTCTCTCAGTCTGGGTAAGTAGAAATCACAATCATGGGAAAGATTGCTGACCTGACAGTTGTGCAGAAAACCATCATTGACACCCTCCATAAGAAGGGAAAGCCTCAAAAAGTAATTGCAAAAGAAGTTGGATGTTCCCAAAGTGCTGTATCAAAGCACATTAATAGAAAGTTATGTGGAAGGGAAAAGTGTGGAAGAAAAAGGTGCACAAGGAGCAGGGATGACCGCAGCCTGGAAAGGATTGTCAGGAAAAGGCCATTCAAAAGTGTTGGGGACTTTCACAAGGAGTGGACTGAGGCTGGAGTCAGTGCATCAAGAGCCACCACACATAGACAGATCCTGGACACGGGCTTCAAATGTCATATTCCTCTTGTCAAGCCGTTCCTGAACAACAAACGTCAGAAGTGTCTTACCTGGGCTAAAGAAAAACAGACCTGGTCTGTTGCTCAGTGGTCCAAAGTCCTCTTTTCTGATGAGAGCAACTTTTGCATCTCATTTGGAAACCAAGGACACAGAGTATGGAGGAAGAATGGAGAGGCACACACTGCAAAATGCTTGAAGTCCAGTGTGAAGTTTCCACAGTGTGTGTTGATTTGGGGAGCCATGTCATCTGCTGGTGTTGGTCCACTGTGCTTCATTAAATCCAGGGTCAACGCAGCTGTCTACCAAGAGATTTTAGAGCACTTCATGCTTCCTTTCATGGATGAGCTTTATGGGGATGCTGACTTCATTTCCCAGCAGGACGTGGCACCTGCCCACACTGCCAAAAGCACCAAAACCTGGTTCAATGACCATGGGATTACTGTGCTTGATTGGCCAGCAAACTTGCCTGACTTGAACCCCATAGAGAATCTATGGGGCATTGCCAAGAGAAAGATGAGAGACATGAGACCGAACAATGCAGAAGAGCTGAAGGCCGCTATTGAAGCATCCTGGTCTTCCATAACACCTCAGCAATGCCACAGGCTGATAGCTTCCATGCAACGCCGAATTGAGGCAGTAATTGCTGCAAAAGGGGCCCAAACCAAGTACTGAGTACATATGCATGCTTATACTTTTCAGAGGTCCGATATTGTTCTATGTACAATCCAAGAGCCAAGGTGGCGCAGTGGTTAAAAGCAGCACTGCAGGCTACTGCTAGATCAGCAGGTCAGCGGTTCAAATCTCACCGGCTCAGGGTTGACTCAGCCTTCCATCCTTCCGAGGTGGGTAAAATGAGGACCCAGATTGTTGGGGGCAATATGCTGACTCTCTGTAAACCGCTTAGAGAGGCCTGAAAGGCCTATGAAGCGGTATATAAGTCTACTGCTATTGCTATCTACTGCTATTGCCTTGTTTTATTGATTGTATGTAATATTCTAATTTTCTGAAATTGTGGATTTGGGGCTTTCACTTTTTAAGTTGCATTACTGAAATAAATGAACTTTTGCACGATATTCTAATTTTTCGAGTTTCACCTGTAGATACCAGAGAAAAGTATGGATTCTCCTGAAGCAAAAGCATTGGTAAGATATATTAAATGCAGAAGCAATCTGCTCACAGATATCCACAGAAACACAAAAATCCTAGAGTTACTTGCACTGATCATTTGTAGCAAATGACTCATACAATAACACTACAAAATCACAGATCCTAATTGTCAATACTAGCTATGTTGCATTACTGTGGAGTATTTACTTTGTTGGTTTTCTCAAGCCTCCCAAGAACTACATTAAGACTGACAATGAGCAGTGCAATATTTCACAATCCAAACCTTAGCAAATAACGATCTCATATTATTCTGCCAGTTCCCTAAGGAACAGGGTGCGTGACAAAAAAACTCAACAGGCCAAAGGGAAGGTTTAAAGAGAGAAAGGGCACAAGGAGGCAGCTGCTAGGTAATTAATATGTCTGATGTAACTTTAAACTTTCTGCTTAAGGAATATCATAAGACACGATTCTATAACAGTATATGGGTAGATTTAGTTCTAAACATTTGAAAATATTTACTGTTATGAAACGCTGTCATGGACATGCCTCTTTTTTAATTCTGGATAATAAGAATTATAAGTCATTCATTACAAATCAAACATTGAAATAAAGTGATACAGCAGCCATGTTAGTTAGTGATACGTTTGAGTGCACAAGTATCTGGTCATACTCGTTATCCTGAACGCATGGAAAATGCATATTCTCCTACTTGGCTTCCAAAAGACTATAAGTATGATTTTGAACGTCATTGTAAGAATAACTTTTTTGTTAGCCTTTGAGTCAGTGTTGATTCCTGGTGAGTGCTTGGACAAGTCCCTGCAGTTTTCTTGGCAATGTTTCTTGGAAGTGATTTTTTTTTTAACTGAAAATTTTAAAAAAGCTTTTACAAATATTTACCTCCCCTCCCCCACCCTCCCCACCCAAACCCAACCCCCCCAACCTCCCCCCCCCCAGCTTCCCAGAGTGAATACAGGGTATAAATCTTTAACAAGCATATTCTACGATAAACTAAAAGAAAGTTAGTATCATCTTTCATTTGTGCTTTAACTCCTCTTTTGTTAGGCTAACTCTAAACACATTATCTCATTCCTCGCTTTTTTAGTCATAAACTATCTGGAATTTCGTAGTCCCGTATTTATTTTTAATATAATCAATCCATCTTCTCCAGTCCATTTTATATTTCTCATCTGAGTGATCCTTAAGATATGCTGATATTTTAGCCATCTCTGCTAAGTTTGTTATTTTTAACGTCCATTCTTGAATTGAATTTCTTGGAAATGATTTGTTATTGCCTCCTTCCTAGGGCATAATATCTGTATATTAACACAGCCTCAGGGTTGAGGTTTCAACCATGGTTTCTCCAGCTCTCTGGGCTAACCATAAAGGAGGCCTACTCCCTACCTCTGTCTCTATACATATATAAGTGTTATTGCTTTCTCACCACAATAGGGGCCACCGAGAATTCAGCACTTGGCATTTCTGTCCTTAGGTATTTACAGGTGAGTTGTCAATCCCACAACTTGCCTCCCCTAGGATATCCTATTGGAGCTGGCCCAGGAAGCAAGCTGATTTGCTATGGTAATACAATTCCTTTGCATTATTGACCTCAGTTATTATTACCATGGTGACGGAAAATACAGCCACTCTTCCGACAGCAACCCATAATTCCATCTGGGAAGCAACTTCAGTTTTCCAGCAAGGACAAGTCTTGGATCCTAGACAGGCATGAATATCCTAATCCATCATACTCATTGTCCATACTACCTGGGGAACACAGGAATATAACACAACATTTCCACGTGATAGTAAATTGGGTAAAGTTGTTCCAGATCAATGTAGTGACCTCAACAATAACAACATTTGTAAGTAGGTACATTTTCTTGGTGTGTGCTCACACCTGTGGAATTATACCGTACTAGTGGAAACTTTTTACGCCTAAGAAATATGGTTTTCAGCATGTAACCAGAAGAAGAGTGATAAGGGCAGAAATAATTTATGATGTCAGTGGATTTTCATCTGCACGTCTTCAATTTTCAAATAATATTTAACATTTTATATTCTGATCTTAATCTGACTCCTAGGAATAAAAATTCAAATAAACTTTGGAAAATAATTAGAGAATAAGACCATTCTTATTATTCAGAATTTAATTTTATTATTAAAATAAAGTGTTATAAAATATAAACTAGGAACCTGAAATGAGATTCCAAAATCTAGGACTGCAATGGGTACATAAAATCTGTAATTTTTCAGGTATCAAACAGGCAAAACTTCACCTTAGAATCTTCAAAAAAAGGTAAACTTTAAAACAAAATGGGACAGAAAAAAGTGAGTTATCCTTGATCCTTGTTGTCATTTATAAAATATTTGTGTTTCCTGTTATGAAAACACTCATGGGTTGGGTTTCTTGCCTAGGAACTCCCTTGAATTACCTAATTCTAAAGAAGTATTAATTGATCAAGATATCATCTACACGTTCTTTGTAATAGTTAACCCAAGACATACTTCCTTGTTCAGCAGCCAAATCTTCAACAGTTGTTCACCTAAGAAATATGTAAGTGATCTTATCTTATCTTGAATTATAAGATCCTCCAATCATGCTAAGAAGCAATACAATAGTTTCTGTCAGAGACCTATCCGAAGGTAAAAAAATTACTTCAAAGATTTGTTGAAAGTCTACTTCTATATTATTCTGCCAAATGTATAGAAGTAATTTGCCACAAGGTTTTTTCATGATCCTTTTTGACTTAAATCTTTTGAATTAAAAAATTCCAAATTCTTGCAAACAGAAATCCACCCTAGTTCACAAATATGTATCAGCTATTTTCATCACTTTCTTAGCCCAATCTACCTCACCTGCGGAGAAAATACGCAGGACTATTAGGTATGCTTACCCACTTTTGAATTATATATAAAAATGGTGGGATAATAATTAGGAAGGAAAATTTTGCTTTATTCTTTTTTTTCCTTAGAAAAACTGGATTCAGAAATCTTTCCCAATTTAAATTAGGTGGTAGTCATAACTCTGTCAGTTACCTGTTTCCAACTTAACAGGATCTACTCAACATCTGTCCTGACTCAGGATAGATTGAATGATCATATTGCCAACTGCTTCTTGCACTTATCCATTTCTTTCTACCTCAAGCATCTGCTGTGACCATTTCCCTCTGATTAATGGTGGGGCCTGCCATCTGTTCATTTACTTCTAATAACCCTAACCAAGTGTCCTCTACAGTAGTAAGTCAACAATGCCAAAAGAACTACTGTGTATTTAGCATATCCAAACTGGCAACCAGAAAAAGCACTCAATCTAGGAGAGAAAAAGACTCAAAGCCTTTTTTTAAAGCAGGAATTAACCTTTTTGTAATTTGTTCTCAAATGAAAGACCTCACTCACCCTTATGCCTGCAGATGATAAGCCCAAACCCAATATTATATATTAATGCGGGTTAGGTTACAGGGGGTAGGGGTGATTGATCCTTTTGAGTCCTGTTATTACACCACACAAGTCCCCAAGCTTATCCTTGGAAGTGAAAACAGTCACCAAAAGTAAGCTCAGAATGCAACTAATGACTACCAGCATCAGACCCTTGAAATAGAAGCAAGTATATGGATGTCCTCGGGGCTGGGGGGCGGGCTTTTTGTGGTACTACAAATTAAACCTTATACATTTTTTTTGCCAGAGGAAAAGCAGCTCAGCAATGTTTGGCCTGCAAATGAGGTCTCTGCGGTGACAAAAAAGTAGAAAGTAGGGCACACGATCGGGGGCTCCGCCACAATTACATAAGCTCTGACCATTCGCAACAGGTTTCAGGTCTGAAGTCCGGCGGTGGGGAGACCACCTGTGCCTTCCCCCCACCCCCTCTTCGCTCTCTCTTCTGCCCCACCGTGTCCCGACCCCAGCCACCAAACCCGCAAGCAGGCGCGCGAAGGAATTGGGGAAAGCCAGAAAGGACGCAACCAGACCGACCCTTCGCGATGCCTCCTCCGGAACCCCGTTCCTCCGATCCGGGCGCCGGCTCCACTGCACCGCCTGTTCCCGCCCGACCGAGAAGGGAAAGAGAGAGAAGGCGGGGGTGGTAGTGGTGGAAGGAGGAGTCAGCATCTCCCAGTGACCGGCACCTTTCCCTCCAGCTGCAGCCGCCCACGGGCTCAGCAAAACGGAAGATGCGGGATCGTAGGGCTCCTCCTCGGACAAGCAAGCGGGGAGGGTACCCGAGCCAGTCAGGGGGATCCTTTGTCCCCGCCGAAAATCAACAGGCTTTTCCCACCGAGGCCCGGCCGAGGCGGGGAATCTCAGATGAAAACTCCCGCGCTCTGTAGGCCCCGCTGCGGCCGCCGCTGCAACGCGAGGACCATTCCGGGAAGTCACCCGGCCGTTGGCCTAATACGCCAAGCTCTCTTCCACGGCGTGCCTTAAAAGCGTTCGCCTGCCTCCCCGGGCTGCAGGTGGAGCCCAGTCGGAGCGACTTGCTGGCTTACCTTACTTGCTTCTTTGCCAGCCCAGCAGCTTCTAGCTAACCTCGGTGATGCATTATTGTTTTTTTAGGAAACCGGGCCTCACGGGGCGAGCCCTGGAAGTCGCTCGCGGATGAACAACAGAGGAAGGAAGGGGGGCAAAGTTAGGGGGCTCTTGGCGGCCTTCCTTCTTCCCGCCTCCGCTAACCGGCCTGCAAAGGAGCAAGTTGCCGTAATGGGGCGGCGGGGGGGGGGAAGCGGGTGGAAGAGAGCGAAGCGCTTCCCGCTCCTCCCTTTCCACACACGTGTTAGCGCCGAGAGAGGGAGAGAGAGAGTGACTGGCGCTGCGAGTCGCTCAGCCGCCCTGGCCGAGCCAGAAGCGGCTTTTTCTGAAGAAGGAGGCTGTTGCAGCGCTGTGACATTTGCAGCCGGTAAACAACTCTCCTGCCAAAGGAAATGACCCGCAAAAGAAACAACCCAGGGCCTCCACACAATCGCCTCTCAGAAGACCCAGATTCGTTTCCAAGGGGCTGCGCGCGTGCCATTTTACTTGGGATTTTGGCTTTGCTAAAGAAAAAAGGCAAGGGGGCGGCGAGGATGTTTTCCAAATCGGGCTTTTCCTGTGCGGTTCTTCATTGGGCTCGTTCATGGGCAACTCGCTTTTATTTTCCCTCCATTCTTGCCTTTTCTTTAGTAGGAGGAGGAAGGGGGGGGGAACTAACGGAAAGTTGGAGCGGCTGAACTTTTCCCCTTTCCGCCGATAGTGCTAGCATTACCCAGGCACTTCCTACTTGATCAAGTGATTCATCTGGGGTGGCGCCTCTGTTTGCGAAACGAACGGGGCATTCCCCACCTACTGTCCAACCGGAGGTAAAGTCTTTTAGAAGCGACTTTATATCCCCTTGGCAGATCAGGGAACTGCAAACAGGTGATCTGGCCCGGAAAAGAATTCGGGGGTTCTTTTTTGGATCCCAGCATGGTAACCAAGTGGGTTTCTGGAGGACATAATCCTTACTCTTCCTCATGCTTACACGAGTGAGGTCTTTCTGCTCCTTTTTTGCAAGTTGCTGTTTTGGTCTAACCTTGTTAGCTAGAAAGCTGAGTGCCCAGTTGGTGACAGTGGAGTGTGAACTCCTGCTTCTGCTTCAGCTCCTGCCCACCTAGCAGTTGGAAGGCATGCAAATGTGAATAGATTAATAGGTACCACCTTGGTGGAGAGGTAACAGCAGCATTCCTTGCACTATTGGCATACGCTGGCATGCGCGGCTGCTTCCCTTAGCCAAGAAACAGAAATGACCTTCTACCCACTTAAGTCAGACATGACTGGACAGGGAAGCCCTTTAAGACTAGTTTTAGCTGTGGTAGCATTTTTTAAAAAAAAAAAGTATGGCATGTTGCCCTACACATTCGGTTAGAATTCCACTTGGAACCATTGCATTTATAAAACTATAAATATATTCCAAATACTGATCCCTTTTGTCCTGAAGAATAAATATCCTTACACACTGGTTGTTATAATGTGTCATACATAACTGACTCTAACCACTTTTAGTTAATGTAGAATCCTAAATATCAAATGCTGGTTTTTTTAAAAAAGGTGGGGGGGGGGGGTAGAACGAACTGTTGCCTGCATACCATGTTTTCAAAGTGGCCAAAGGCGTTTGTGTAATTAATGTTGAAACTGCAGGATCCAATCTGGGTCGGTCACAAGGACCAGAAGTTTTGCCTTTCTGAGATTTCGGACTCATGCTGGAGGCCATCTTCTCTATAGCCTAGAGAGAAGTTCCATGAATATGGGCTGCAGCACGAGTCCGAAAGCTAAGAAGACAAAATCTCTGATCCCAACCCAGATTGAATCCTGCAACATTATCCTGGGACAGGTATATTCAGCTTCATTCGTGAATGTCGTAACTGAATGTAATGCCATAAGAAATCCATGTATGGCCTACAGCTAGTATGTGTTAACCCAGATCCTGGAAACAATTCCACTATATTTGCATCTAATTTATAATCAGCATACTGTGCTACCTTATTCAAATAATTTGCATTTTAATGCCTACATACAAAGGTAAAACTGAAAATGTTTTCATCTGTTTGTTTAATAACTTTCTGGAACCAGATATACCAAAAATTAAAGGATGAAACTCAGCATTCCTTAGACAAATGAAAATATAACAACTAAAAGCATGAGATATTCTGGGCAGCCTTTAAAAAGCTCTTTTAGAGAAAAGAGCCTCAGGCACTTCTGAGATGTCTTTAACAATTTGTATTCGGGTTTTTTAAAATAATTGTACAGGTTGAGCTGCTATTTTGGGAACGCAGTTTCAAGCGAACATACAGATCTGCGGTCTCAAAGGGACTGGCTTTAGGTCATGAGCCCATAAACCAACACGTGATCTTTTCATAAGGAAATTCAAAGTACTTTTTCGTCAGCCTTAAGCAACACAAATCAGACCAGATAAATGTTTTCAAGCCTGACCTTTTGAAAGGACCTTATGTATTTAAATAGGGATAAACCGTTGAACATCTGAAATATAATATTTCTATTTGTATCCTGGTTTTTTTTCTTCTAAGGGGGGGTCATGTCCAATATCAGCCCACTTTTAATTTGGCTGCAATATTTGGTGAATAACAAACCTATTTAGAAAGACATGGTTAGCTAAGATTCACCAGGCACCCAACTTACATATCCAGGCCTAAGTATGGTTACTCAGAAGGACATCCAAGCATAATTTCTTTCTCTTGGTGCCTTTAAAACAATGAGTTAAACTCGGAGTCTTCCTAAATAGGCCTACTCTGGACAGTTATAATAAAAGGAAGATATTATTTTTGCCAGTTATTGCTAAAACTTCAGTGTTCCCAGAAGGTTTCTCTGCATCAGTATGTGAGGGAGAGTGAGAGGCTTGGGGGACTGCTATGGGAGAGACGGAATTTAAGAGTATATTATGCCCTCTTTTGCCACTGGAAGAGACCAGATAAATTTTCTTACAAATGGAAAATAGCAATAGCACTTATATACCGATTCACAGTGCTTTACAGTACTCTCTGAGTGGTTTACAGAGTCAAGATATTGCCCCCAACAATCTGGGTTCTCATTGTACCGACCTTGGAAGGATGGAAGGCTGAATCAACCTTGAGCCATGTCAGAATCAAACTCCTGGCTGTGGGCAGAATCTGGCTACAGGAACTGTGTTCTGAACCACTCTGCCACCAGGGTTCTGTGGTTAAAGAGAAGAAACTCTTCCGTTTTGACAACTAGTTTGGTTGGTCACAAAACTGGTATAAGGTATCACAGTGATGGCGAACCTTTTAGATCCTGAGTGCCCAAACTGTGTGCACATGCCCAAACTGAAAGGACATGCATGTACGGACATGCGCATGTGGACATGCACATGCACACACCTTTCCATTTGGGTATGTGCAAGCACACAGTTTGGGCATTGGGTCTAAAAGGTTTGTCATCACTGGCATATGTGGGGACATGCATGCAAATATGTGCACCTGCGGACATGCGCATGTGCATGCGCAGACATTGCATGCACGCAGCAGAGACCCAAAGACCAGCTGGCCTGCGGGGCATCCCAACTCTGGCAGGGCAGCAAGAGGTACAGTCTTTTTCTTTCATTTTGTTTCATTGTTTGCAAGGAAACAGAAGCTCACAAAAGAAGCGCCGTGGAGATCTTATCTGGGGCGAGGGGGCACGTGCCAGCAGAGAGGGCTCTGCATGCCACCTGTAGCACACGTACCATAGGTTTGTCATCCCAGAGGTATCAAATCAATTGGCTATTCCTTGAGTGTTATATAATTGGGTCGGGTCTGGTCTGGTCTTTGACTGTAATAAACTTGATTTTTGATTTGGTATAAGGTAGGCACAATGATCCAGTGTGGGGAGCTCCAAATTAATTTCTCGCAGAATGAGAGAAATCCAATCCATTTATTATTACTGCAGCAATAAAATAGCATGGACCCAAGTGTTAAATGTTCAAAGAGGAGAAACAGTTGTTTGGAACTTGATACATACGTATGTCATTTTGCCTATCACATAATATATGAGTGGGGATGCAGTTATAATAAATTATAATCGCATAGGAAATGTGTTTTTAGGGACCTTTTGTGATAAGGCAACAATAGTTCACCAGGCTAATCACCCAACCAGTTTTATCTGGTTCTGGCTATCAGTCTTAGTTTTATAAGCTTTTTCTGCTCAGCAATACCTGGTATAGGCCATCAGTTTAGTAATCCTCCATCAGTCTAACCACTTTCTGTATCTGATAAGGTGAGTTGCAGCTCAGGAAAGCTTATGCACTTTAATAAAATGTGCTAGTTGGAAAAGGACTCCTGCTTTTTTTGAATAGAATAACACTAATGTTTAGCTGGATTGTATCCAGAGTACAGTTTCCAAGCAACAGCATTGTGTAGGATAGTAATTAAGACCTGCTGTGTTCCCAGGCCTGGGGTTAGGGTGTCTGTGAGCCCCTCTCAAATCTTTTTTTCAGTGTTGGGAAATGCTGTTTCAGTCAGGGAAGCCTCGGTGTTCTAGTTGTTGTTTTTTTAATTTAGGTATTCCACATATTGAAAGCTGCCTGTAATTGTCCTAGAGTTAGGTAGCTTTAACAAATCTTATAAATAAAATTATGACAATTCCCAACCCTTTCTGCCCATAATCACTTTGCCTGCACTCCCTCCTTATCTCGGTAGGAAGAACATTCTCCCTAGCTAGCAATCAAGATAATGGTTTACATTAGAACAAAATTGAATGTAAGCGAAATACAACGCTCCACCCTGTCAAAATATCATTGTGCAACAAGATCATAATTCCTGTTCAAACAATTATATTTTTATCCTCATTTCTAACAGGTTGAGCAGCCCAGGAATATCATGCCAACAAAACTAAGATCCGTTCTTGACTGCTCATATTCCAGCTTACTCGATTTCAGATGCAGTGGATAAAATCTGGGTATACTTGGTATGTTTCTTTGCCTGCATGTGTAAAATTCATAAAAATAAGAAACATGTGCAAGGATTACATCCCATTCAAATGTGACATTCTTTAATAAAAACTATCCAACCTTCATTACTGCATTAAATTGGTGGTTTACTATAACTCAAAAAGGCATTCTGTTTTATGCTTTCCAAATTGCCTTTGCAATCTTTAATCCTGGGTTTTTCAAAACAGGTGCAGATGCTGCGGTTCAGCGGCTTAAAGATGCTGGAGATGTTCTTTGCTCTGGCAGTTCGAGTCCTACACTACATGGTGGCGTGAGCTCCCATCACTTGCCTCAACCTCTGCACATCTGGCAGTTCGAAAGCATACTACATGCGAGTAGATAAATAGGTATCACTTCGGTGGGAAATGTGGCAGTGTTTTCTTGTGCAAGTTCGGACCCTGCTGAACCTGCCTGAATATGACACCCAACTGCAATGGTGAGAGAAGGCCACAGATGGCACCACAGGAACTTGTTTGCCCCCTGTGATGCATCTTGGATATGCACACAAGTATGAACTAAAAGGACTAATACTCTTCAACAGTCAAATAACTGTATAGTTATATATAGTATATATATATAGTAACATTGTAGCCTCTTAGCTAATTGTACCATTGCCAAACACTAAATACCCTGTTTCCCTGAAAATAAGACCTCCCCGGATAATAAGCCAAATCGGGCTTTTGAGTGCATGTGCTAAAATAAGCGCTCCCCTGAAAATAAGCCCCCCCCAAAAATATTGCAACACAGCAGTAGCCATGAGGTGACTACGCTCACTGCCTCCTGCACCTCAAAAATAATAACCCCTCCCTGAAAATAAGGCCAAGTGCTTATTTCGAGGGTCAAAAGAAAATAAGGCCCTGTCTTATTTTTGAGGAAACACGGTACATAACAAACCATCAAACAAGGTTCTGCCAGAACAGGATCATGTTCTGTGAGACATTAGAGACAAAAAAAAATCATTACAAAACGTTGCTACACACAGCCAAGGGCTCTCATAGAAATTCGTCCGAGGTACCTCAGCCATTTAAAAATGCCATGGCCACCAGTTTCCTTGTGCCCAATCTGCCTTCTGCAAATTAGCCCTGCCCCTCACTGCTTCCCTCTAAAGGAAAGGTTTGGATTTTGGGTGGACAGGAATTTCCCTTCTTAATTATCCTTTTTTTAAGGGAAGTGAGGTGGCAATTAACCAATTTTCTCTCATGAGGGCTTTGCCTATTGACTAGGGACTTAAAGAAAACAGGTTTGGCAGCCTAAGAAACTCTGAAAAGTCCTGCTTTAGTCAATGTAAAGGTGAAAGCTGCAGGTTTAGCTTACTGATGTCTGTCCTGATCTGTTGTGCAGCTCTGAAACTAAAAGAATTCCAATTTAAAAAGAAGGTGGCAATCTAAAGGTGTATAAAAGATTTGCAAGTTGAAATGAGTTACAGTGGATGGTTCCAGCCATTCTGGAAGATTTTCCAACTTAAAAACTTCTTTTTGAACCTGGAGCAGATGATTCAAGCTAAGATTTGGTTTGTTTCAAACTGGGAATATTTGCAGAATGATCAGAATACAGTCAATTTTGATCATTAAAATTTCAATTTTGATTTATGAGCCGTGGTGGCGCAAGCGGTTAGAGGGCAGTACTGCAGGCAACTTCTGCTGACTGCCAGCTGATTGCAGTTTGGCAGTTCAAATCTCACCAGGCTCAAGGTTGACTCAGCCTTCCATCCTTCCGAGGTCAGTAAAATGATGACTCAGATTGTTGGGGGCAATAGGCTGACTCTGTAAACTGCTTAGAGAGGGCTGTAAAGCACTTTGAAGCGGTAAATAAGTCTAAGTTGCTATTGCTATCCCATGACCATGAAAATGCTGCAGAAGTCATAAGTGAGTAGTCATAAGGCACTTTTTCTAGTGCTACTGTAACTTCAAGCAATCACTTATAAATTGTTATAAGTTGAGATATATATTTAGCCTAAAGTCAGATCAATGAATTCAAACTCTAATATGACCATCCTATGCACCAGAAAGTAACCTCAATGAAACTTTTTTTCTAAAAAGGTATGTTTACTGTGAGACTGTAACACACCAGTTTTTTTCAGCACTGAGAAGATTTAATGCACAAAGAACATAAATTAATTGTTTAAATCAAAATGCAATTTATATTACCATAATATACTATAGTTAAGTTAATGCATGGTATATATTATGGTGATATAATATATACCATTACTAATATGATCAATATTGAATTCATGTGCCCTTTCTGTTTTACTCTGGTCATTCTTATACTGCGAGATAATTCCCAGAATTTATCAGCATACGATTTTGATAAGCCTTTTTTGCTTTACATCATGCCTAAATATATTACTATAAGTATTAGCTATAAATACCTCCTAACTAAATGTATTGTGTGCATGATATTTTGTCAAGCATAGATCTTCATCCTCAACAGAGAATAAATGAATACATATATATGCTGTGCAGAGATGGTATTCAGCCAGTTCACACTGGTTCATGTGAACCGTTGGCGGAAATTTGGCCAAGGTCGGCAAACTGGTAGTGACGGTGGCTGGCCATGCCCCCAACAGGTCACCTAGTTACCGCTCACTCCCCTCGCCCACCCGCTCGACACTCATTCACTCGCCCTGCCAATCCGAGCCCTATATATGCCGTCACTTCATCAGACGGACCAGCTACATGCCTCGCCAGTCACTTACACGCCTCACCTGCTCTATTCAGCTCACCAAAGGTAAGTAAGCATGCTGCCTGCTTGCCCTAGGTCGGGGGCCCGGACCCCAGGGGAGTGCCATTCCCTGAGGCCTTGGACCCACCACATATCTTGCCCATATTGGGAAATACGCCATTCCCTGGCTCTGGCCCTGCCCCAGAGCCACTGCCCTCTCGCTTCCTGCCTCGGCCGGTTTGGGGAATGCACTACTTTCTGCAGTGGATGGTCCAGACTCTAAAAGGCAAGCTGACTGGAGTTTAGTGCGGCTCCCAGCCAGCCTGGCAAAGAAGGTGGTGGCTGGCCTCAGGCCATCGAAAAGCCAGACTTGTAAGGCAATGGGATGTGCGTGCACAAAGAACATGGCGGTGACGGCAACAGCTTTTTCACCGACCTCCAGTACTTTTTGGCAGCCTGTAGGCACTTCCCAGCAGCAGAGGCTGGCTGGGGGCCACTGAAAACTCCAATCAGCTTGCCTTCCGGAGCCTGGAGCAACCGCTACGGAAGGTAAGCAGCCCGAACAAAGAGGCGGGGGGAGGAGGAAGCGGGTCTAAGGCTGGGGCCACTAAAAGAGGGGAAATGGGGATGACTGGCGAAGGGGGGGGTAAATAGGTAGACATTTCAAAAAATTTCCTACCTTTTCCTGTGGACGTGGGCGTGAGTAATGTCATGTTGGCCACGCCCACTCAATCACATGTCACCCACTTAGCCACGACCAGTGAACTGGTAGCGAAAATTTTGAAACCCACCATTGATGCTGTAGGAGGAGGTTGTATTTTGCATTAAATTCTGACACTTTCTTTAGGATGCATCAAAATCCTATAACATTCTGCTGAAGAAGAAAAGAAGACTCCCTCACTTGTCTTTTGTGACCAATGTCAACACTTTGATTTGGATGCCATAGTTAATAGAAGATGCAGTTGATGTTATTTTAGCTCTTCTTTACCAATTTGCATAGGACTTTTAGTTGCTGGAGTCCCACCCTTATAAAACTGAACGAGAAGAGAGAGAAAAAGGTGATGGTGAACCTCTATTTACAGAAATAATTCTACCATGTGTAAAATAAGAGGTGATATGAACTTTCTCCAAAAGTACTTTTTGGGGGAAGATGTTTACATTTTAATGCTACCTCAGTACCATATATTATACAGTTGGAAGTGAGAGTAACATATATGCCGCCTTGGATGTAAAAGATGATATATAACTCAAATAAATAATAATTGCTTTTCAATTTTGTATCATGCCTAGTTAAACTAGACAAAAAAAATTGGTTTGTATATAATTGATAACTGGATAAGCAGTGTGAATCCCTATTAGTTTCTTTCGAGGAGACTCACTATCATCACTATTTTTTGTCATTGCACTGTTTCTTCTGTCAGCAAACTGAACAAGTCAGCCATGGGTTTGAAACATTAAAAACTTCTGTGAGATTATTTCACCTTGTTTATATGATCTGAAGCTGTATGGAAAAACACCATCTGAAATAGAATAGCTGTTCAACAACTGCCTGTACATACAGCCAAGATATTGCAAGGGAGTTTGGACTGGACAAATGTGCATTGTTTACTATCAAACAGGGAAAAATAGTGAAAACTAAAGGAATCAAGTTGCCCTATGAAAATAGCATCAAAGAGACTGAAGGGAGACAATAACTACAAATATCTGGGCATCCTTCAAGCAAATAACACCAAGCATGCGGAAGTAAAAAAATAATGAAGGTGATCTTAAAAGTCCAAACTTAGAAGAGGAAATATCATCAAGGCAATTAATACCTGGGCAATTTCAGTCATTAGGCATAACTGGAATAATGGATTGGACTCAAGCAGAACTAAAAGCCCTGATTACAAAGATCAGAAAAATAATGACAATGAATTGTGCCGGTCATCCTTGCAGTAATATTGATAAGACTCTACTTACCAAGAGAAATAAGGTGGGTGGGGAATGTTGCAAGTACACCAAACAGTTGAAGAAAAAAAAGGGAGGCATTGGAAGGATAGTGAAGAAGGTGCACTGACGTAGTATAACATGAAGGTCTAGTGTAACTAGGAGACCAAACTGACTTGCAAGAAAGACCAAATGAAGAACAGAAGAGAGATGGCAAGGCAGAGTATTACATTGCAAATACATTAAAAGAAATTGGCAGTCAAAACAGATAACAAGATCTGGCAATGGCTAAGAGCAAAAAAATATATATGAAGAAAGAGACAGAGCAGTAGTTCTAGGTGCACAAGACCAAGCCTTAAGAACAAATGCATAGAATTGAGAAGACAGCAACAGATAGGAAATACCACGTCTGCAAAAAAAGATGAAGGAATAGTGGATCACTTAGTTAGCTGCTGCAGGAAGATTGAACACACTGACAACAAATAATGGCATGACAAAGTAGCACAAATACTGCATTGGAAGCTCTACAAAAAATACCCTTTGACTGCAAGGAAAAATTGGCAGGACCATACAAAACAGACAGTAATAAAAAATAAGGAAACTAAAGTGCTTTGGGGCTTTAGAATTCAAAGAGACCGACATCTGTCTATATAACACCCCAGACTTTATAATTGTCCATAAGAAAGACAAATCTGGATAATGAATGTTTATTTTTCTTCTTGTTATCCGCTTTGACTGCCAATTTATTTTTATGTATTTGCAATGTAATACTCTCTGCCTTGCCATCTCTCTTTTCTGTTCTTCATTTGGTCTTTCTTGAAAGCCAGTTTGGTCTCTTAGTTACACTAGGCCTTCATGATATACTACGTCAGTGCACCTTCTTCACTATCCTTCAGATATCCTTCCAATGCCTCCTTTTTTTTTTCTTCAACTGTTTATTTCCCACCCACTTACTTCCCTAAGTAAGTAGAGTCTATCAACATTACTGCAAGAATAAAGGGCATGATTGATTGTCATTATTTTTCTGATCTTTGTAGTCAGGGCTTTTAGTTCTGTTTGAGTCCAGTCCATTATTCCAGCTATGCATCTAATGGCCAGGTATTAATTGCCTTGATATTTCCTCTACTAAGTTTGGACTTTAAGATCACCTTCCTCTTTTTTTTTTTTTACTTCAGCATGCTTGGTGTTGTTTTCTTGAAGGATCCCTAGATATTTATAGTGATTGTCTCCATCCAGACTTTTTGATGCTATTTTCATAGGGAATCTTGATTCCTTTAGTTTTCACTATTTTTCTTTGTTTAATAGTAAGCAAGGCACATTTGTCCAGTCCAAACTCCCTTGCAATATCTTGGCTGTATGTACAGACAGCTGTTGAACAGCTATTCTATTTCAGATTGTATTTTTCAATTCAGCTTCAGATCATCCATATAAACAAGGTGAAATAGTCTCGAATAAGTTTTTAATGTTTGAAAGCCTCTTTTTTGACCTGTAGGTTTTGGTAGGTTTTGGCACAAGAAGCCTCCCAGCTACCGCCTCTTTGCCAGCTAGAACCAAGCTGGCAGTGGTGGCTGCAGGCTTCTTGCGCCAAAAACTACCGACCTCCGTTTCTCGAACACACCAAAAAGAGCTTCAGTCCCACCACCATCACCGCCCTGTTCTTCCAACGCAGCAGGCATGGAGAAAGAAGCCTGCAGCCGCTGCTGCCAGCTTGATTCCAGCTGGCAAAGAGGCGGCGGCTGGGAGGCTTCTCACACCAAAAAGAAGAGGAGATAGTTGCAGGCATCTCGCGACAAGGGGAGCGAGATGCGGGTTGGCGGGGAGCCCAGTGGTGATGGCTCAGCCCTGGCTTGCTTTGCCCTCTGCCACCAGCCACAGAAAGATTAAGGTAAACCCACGGGGAGATTGAGTAAGGGCTGGCCAGGCCTCTGAAGGAGGGGAAAGGGGGTGATGCATGGCGAAGGGAGAGCGGGCGGCATGCAGGAGAAACCAGAAAGGCCAGAGCTGGGATATGATGCATTCCCTGGCCAAGGTGAATGATGAGCGGACGGAGGCTCCTAGGCCTCAGGGAATGTCGCGGCCCTGGCCCCTGACCCAAGCTGAAGGGCAAGCAGGAGGCATGCTTACCTTTGGTGAACTGAGCAGAGCTGGTAAGGCAACTGGCAACTGGCAAAGTGATTAGCAGCTGGCCGCGTGGCGAAGGCAAGATAGATGATAGATAGATAGATAGATAGATAGATAGATAGATAGATAGATAGATAGATAGATAGATGATAGATAGATAGATATAGAGATATAGAGATAGATAGATATAGATACGCACACACACACACACACACACACACACACACACACACATATATATATATATATATATGTGTGTGTGTGTGTGTGTGGCTGGGATGGGCAGGGTGAGCATCCGGCAGGTGGGGGGGGCAAGGTGAGTGAGCAGGCAGGCGGGTTGGGCATAGACAGAGGTGGTATTTACCGGTTCAGCAAACCAGTCAAAATTTCTGCTACCAGTTTGCCTGAACTGGCTGAATACCATCTCTGGAGTTGTAGTGCCAGCAGCAAATAGCCAAGGAATTCATTTTTGATATCATGGACAACAGTAACCAGAAGAATTCACTTGGTGGTCATGGAAAAGGTATAATTGTGTTTAACTCTATGTAATAAGCAGTCATCACCAGGGCAGCCGAGGCCATTAATCCAGAATGGAGTACAATAGATACAGTGGCATTGCCCCCGATTTAATAACCAGTACAAAATTATGGCAATGGGAAACTCCCACTCAACAGAAGCAGCAAATACCCACTTGTGACAGAAGTAGCAACAAACAGCTGATAGAATCCAGCCTTCTTTCCTGGTTTAATCTACCTTTGCAACTTAGAACCACAAGAACACAAAATTCATGTTTAAAAGCAGCTGCATCCCACATAAGGTCTGGCAAGTATTTTGAAAAACATCAGGCATTTACATAGGGAGATGTTTGTGGGGGGGAGTGAAGTTTTTGCCTTTCTTGTATCCCCAGCCAATTTGTTCATGGAGGATCTTGGTAACCCCAGGACATGTGCCCACAGCAGTCTGAAGTGGCCAATGACAGCTGGACAGAACCCAACCACTGATTAGTTCAGCAAGATTTCAAGAAAGAATGCCAGAATTATGTTGGAGGAAGAGAGAATATTCTATTTTAAAACTGGAACCTCTAAGGGAGGTTATAAACTATCTCAGCTATGGGCCAGGCAAAAATACAACATTGTACAATACAATGGCAGCATCGCAAGGGCATGGCAGAAGAACATGCATTCTAAGGCATGTTCACATCACTGTTGGAGAAAATGATAAAAGTATCATGAAAACATTTACTTTTGCAAGATTTCACTAAAAGTAGTCATGACTGCTATTGAGCCCACAATTTTTGTTGTTAAGCAAGACAGTTGAATTTTGCCCCTTTTTACAACTTTTCTTGCCATAGTTGTTGAGTGAATCACTACAGTTGTTAAGTTAGTAACACAGTTGTTAAATAAATCAGGCTTCTCCATTGCTTATTAGGTCCCAAATGGTGATCACATGACCCCAGGACACTGCAACTGTCCAAATTTTGATCACGTGACCATGGAGACACTGCAACAGTCCTAAGTGTAAAAAATGGCCATAAGTCACTTTTTTCAGTGTTGTAACGGTCACTAAAGGAATGGTTGTAAGTTGAGGGCTATCTATACATATTTTTTCTTAAGAATTTGCTTGTAAATAATAAGCTTAGCTGAGGGATGTGGTGGCTCAGTGGGTAAGAAGCTGAGCTTGTCGATCAGAAAGGTCTGTAGTTCAGTGGTTTGAATCCCTAGTGCTGCATAACAGAGTGAGCTCCCGTTACTTGTCCCAGTTTCTGCCAACCTAGCAGTTCGAAAGCACATAAAAATACAAGTAGAAAAATAAGGAAGGTATTGGTGGGAAGGTAACAGCGTTCCGTGCGCCTTCAGTGTTTAGTCATGACCACGGAGATGTGTTCAGACAACGCTTGTTCTTCGGCTTTGAAACAGAGATGAGCACCGCCCCCTAGAGTCAGGAAGGATTAGCACATATGTGCAAGGGGAACCTTTACCTTTACCTAATAAGGTTAGATCTGAAGACCAAAACATCAGCCTTGTGCATTCTTAGTAAGAGCTAGGTTACTGTGAAATTGGCAAGGGTTGTTTCTAAGGATTGGGGTATTTGTGACCTTCTACTTTTTCATAAGCTTTATGTGCTCTTATTATGCTGAAAGGAACAGTGTCAGACTATGGACCCTGAAACATTTAAAACATGCTGACAATTTCTTGTATATGATAAATTTTAGTTTGAAATTGAAGCTACTGGTTTGTATTGTGTATAAACCTTTCTCTGTTTTGCCTATTCTTTTCATGAACACCGATAATTCTTTTAAAAGCTTAAGATTCTCTCTCTCTCTTTCTCTCTCTCTCCCTCCCTCCCTCCCTCTCTCTGAATTGCTACAAGTAAATGTAGAAACAAGTTATTGTGGTAGATAAGTGATATTTACAGTATACAATCGATGTCCAGGAAAATAGCATAATAACAATGCAACAGTCTAACTAACAGGAGTATTAAATGTGTTTAATTGCCACACAGCATTTATGCCATTTAGTTCCAAGTATTGGGGTGTTCTCTAAGACTAAAGTATGAAGACCAAAGAATTCTTCAAACTAAAACAACAAATTGTCCCAAAGGTGCTTTTTCGAGAGGCAACTGGACTTCCTTGTTTTTTCTTTTGAAGATGTTTCGCTTCTCATCCAAGAAGCTTCTTCACCTCTGACGGTAGTGGGGAATGGAAAGATTTATATTCCTTGCAGACAGCTGGTGTGCATCCTTTTAGAGCAGGGGTGTCAAACTCATGGTGGCATCACGTGACATATCACAACTTTTTTCCCCTTCACTAAACCGGGCATGACGCATCTGGCCCATGGGCTGGGAGTTTGATACCCCTGTTTTAGAGGGTTGTTGAAGCACTTGGAGGTTTATCTGTGTCTTCAGGGTCACCTGCGTAGTGCTCCTGGTTCCTGTGGTCAGCAATTTTTCTTCTGGAAATCCATTCCTACTCCCATACCATCCAAAAGGAAAGACAAGAAAGTCCAGTTGCCTCCTGAAAAAGCACCTTTGGGAAAACCATGACCTGGATAACTGAGAATTTCTACGGATTTTTAGCTATAAAGCAACGAATTGTTAGCCTAGGCTTGCAAACGTGATTCTGATAGTGCTTCCAGAAGTAGGAAAACATGCTTTGAAAGTAACAGGATACCCACAAGTGGTATTGTGCTGGACAAAGGATACACTATAAGTGTAATGACTGGAAGCAGGCTTCTATTGCCTGTTTAAGAAGGTCTAATCTTCCTTTCCAGTTTCTTGCTCTCTACTTGATAATCATTTTATTAGCCTCCCGCTTCTCTTGCATACGTGCATCATTTACCAATGTTGTTCTGATCCATGCTACCTGGGCTGCTTTTCTCTTGTTTCTTTAAAGGCTTCTCTACCTACCTATCCTTACCTTCCATTTCATGCAACCTTCTCCCATGACACAAGTCCCCTCTTTCTCTCTCATTTTGTGGAGCCTGACAGTCCATGAAGTTGTTGTAGCAGCCTAATGGAAAGGAAACTATTTCAAAATCCCCCTTTAAAAAAACCAAACCATTGCTTACTAACCCCTGAATCGGGTGAAATGCTACTGGTTCAGACCGGTTTGCCCAACCCAGTAGTAAAAAGTGCTACCGGTTCAGGGAAACTGTTATTTCCGATGATCAGCTGTGACACGCAATTTATATTAGCTAGAATCATTGGATTTCCTGCTTTCTAGCTAATCTAAATTGCATGGCACAGCGGATTCCCCCCCCCCCCCCACTATTCTACTTACCTTTGGAGGCATGCTCGGTAGCAGGCTCAGCCCACCCACCCAGACGTCATCACGTCCCCTTTTTGATGCTCTGCGCATGTGCGGAAGATCCTGCTCATACATGGGGGAGGCGTGTGCGCTCACATTTGCCAACCAGTAGCAAAGGTAAGTTGATTTCACCCCTGCACTGAATCCCAAGTTTTCTGAGTATGAATCTATGTTAGTTTTGATATTAAGTTTGGATCTGCTTCATAGATCTGCAGTTGGGCTTTGTCATTCTTTCTAGGTATACAACATATGGAATTTAAGTCCTTTCTAATTGGTTGCCGAATTGGAAGTACATATTTTTGTTCAAGCAAATAGGCATATGTGAAGCCAAGTTTGGGATGATTCGTAGAAATCAATTTAATGGTCTATATACAGTATGTGTTGCTTAGAGTACAGATAGTTAGAAGCACGGGAAATTTATTATTTATTTACTAAGCTTATATGGTGCCCATCTCACTATCAGATTGTTACACACCATGACAGTTCACTTATCTAACTAGCCCAGTGCAACTTATGATGATTTCCAGCAGGCATATTTTACATCTATTTGGAAATAGTGGGATCTGAACCTATTTCTACTTATAATAAACAAGGACCATGTTTCTGTTGGAATTTATGAATCAAGCTTATCTTTATCAAGAGAATTATAAAGGAAAGAATTGTAATATTTGCATATATGTATTTAATCAATCTTCATGGCACCTACTTGCTGATATGACTCTGGATGATTAATCTAACAGTATCTATTTACAACACAAATAAAAAGCAACCATACACTCCAACCACTCGACATAGTGTACATTTAATGTCCTGGTCCAAATGCCCAGGGGGGAAAAATATCAGAATTTTAGTAGCTCCCAAAGGAGGGATGGTTAGCAGAGTTGGGGGTCAATCAAATTTGGGGAGGAGCGGAGCCATAAAAAAGAAACAAAAGGATCTGGAGGATTCCCATTCTGGAAGAGTGTGTGGGAACGGACAATGTAACCCGAGATAAGCAGTTGCACAAATAATGTATATGTCATAACCAGCACCCAGTACATCAGGAATTCTGTTACAAGCCTGTGCAACTTGCAAAGTTATAATTGCATTCCAAGCAGTGGTGAAATTCAATTTTTTTACTACCGGTTCTATGGGCGTGGCTTGGTGGCGTGGCAGGAGAAGGATACTGCAAAATCCCCATTCCCTCCACACTCCTGGGGCCAGCCAGAGGTGGTATTTGCCAAACTACTCAAAATTTCTGCTACCGGTTCTCCAGAACCTGCTGGATTTCACTCCTGATTCCAAGGTAGATGCACAAGTAGGCATACTGCTGATTCTGAACCAACTGCAGCGTCCTTATTGTTTTCAAGGAAAGCCCTATGTGGACATCATTGCAATAATCCAAAGAGAGGGAAATTAAAATGTAAGTGACCCTGAGCAAAGCTTCTCAGTCCAGGAACAGGTACAATTGCAGACCAGTTAAAGGTGTGCAAAGCAGTCCTAACCACAGCCATCACCTGGTTCTTGAGCAGGAACCTTGAATACAGAAGGACGTCCAAACTGAAGTGGTCCCAAGAGAGGAATGTAATGCTCCCACCAATATTTTAATAAATGTTTTATAAACTGGTTATTAACATCAGCTTTTCATTTGGTTTTGTGATAGAAACACATAGGTAGTCCTCAGCTTACAACAGTTTATTCAAAGTTACAACAGCAGTGAAAAAAGGTGACTTATGACCGTTCACACAACTGTTGCAACATTCCTATGGTCGTGATCAAAATTCACAAGTTTGGTAAATGGGTCCTATTTATGACGGTTGCAATGTCCCAGGGTCATGTGATCAGCTTTTGCAACCTTCTGATGAGCAAATTCAATGGGGAAGCCAGATGCACTTAACAACCATCGTACTAACCTAACAACTGTAATGATTCTATGGAAAGAAAAGTTGCAAACCGGGTCAAAATTCACTTAAAAAATGTTTCACTTGGCAACATAAATGTTGGGCTCAGTTGTGACCGTAAGTTGAGGACCACCTGTATATCAATATGTCTGTAAATATATTGGCTTTCTCCTGACATAATATGGAACCCCTACACTGTACTGGGTTATAAAGTCACCTTGGCTTACTTTTACTATAGCTATACAGTAATTATTTTTAATTTTAATTCTAAAATCTCTCCTATCTCTTTATTACCGTATTTTTGGACTATAAGACACACTGGAGTATAAGACGCACCAAGATATTGAAAAGGTAAAAAAAATTTAAAAGGTTTTTGCACTCTGCAGGCTTCCCAAACCCTCTGCATGCACCATTTATTTTGTGAAAAACTGGGCATGCAGAGAGTTTGGGAGGCCTGTAGAGTGCTTTTGGGGGCTGGGGAGAGAAAAAATGAGGGGAAAAAATCAGCCTGTTTTTCACAAAAATGGACCTGTTTTTTACAAAAAAAGGGGGGGTGGAGTGAGTTTGGGAGCCCTGTAGAGTGTTCCTGGGGGCTGGGGAGGGAAAAAACCAGCCTGTTTTTCACAAAAACGGGCCTGTTTCTTACAAAAAAAAATGGGGCATGGAGTGAGTTTGGAAAGCCTGTAGAATGCTCCTGGGGTTTGGGGAGGGCAAAACCCCCCCAATTTTTGCAAAAAAAACCCACGCCCGTTTTCCACTCATTTTTACCCTCCCTAGCTCCTGGAACACTTTGGGCATTCATTTTTGTGAAAACTGGATGCACAGGGCAAGGTTTTGGGAGGCCAAAAATGTTGTGTTCAGTGTATAAGACACACCCAGGTTTTCACCCTTTTGGGGGGGGGGGAGAAGGTGCACCTTATAATCGTATTTGTGCTTTCTTTGTCTCCTGTTTGTCATATTAACGCGTGTGCCTCTTCAACTTGCATTATTCCAAGACGGCTGCCTTTATTTCTCAGCCAGATGTCCCTCCCCCACCCCTTGCCACCCCTTTTTTTCTTCTTAAGGAAAAATCCGCCAGGCTAGGCTTCATTTAGGCACGTAGACTCAGCCTTTTGTTGTAAAAGGAAATTAATACATCTTCAAGAAGAGTTTGGATGGGCGAAAGCATCCTGTACCTTCATTATAATGCACTATGATTTGATGTTGTAATGCCTTATCTTACAAGAGAACGTCTCCTCACGATGTGATTTAGATAGGGCAAAAATCAGCTTCAATAAGATTTATTTTTATTAGATGACTCTTTGCCCTGTGGCTCAGTTTCAGAGATAGTCTTGTATCTTCCAAAGCACAATTAAATAGATTAAGAAGGGGAAAAATCTTGTTGGGAGTGTAGTATATTGTTAGTACAAAATAATATCTGCCTCTTTGCTGATGATTTTACATTGTTCTTCTCAATTAACCGAGCGCCTGCTTCTTTTAAAGCACTGAGTGCAATTAAAATAAATTATTATAGGGACATGTACAGTAATAAGAAGAATATATCTTATGACAGTTGTATTACTGGCGATGAAGCAAACTTTTTTATTTTATTTTCTCTTGACCAAAATTAAATTAATTCCAGCTTTAATATAATACTACTGCACATTTTGTTTCAGAATCCTTTACAGCAAGCCTGGTGGACAAGCAAGTAGAATGATTCCTATACAGAGATTAAGGACAGAGTCCATATCTTGTCCGAAGGAGTGAATTCATGGCTGAACAGTCAGATTTCAGATGAACTTCCACAATATTAGCTGTAATATTGTGGAAATTCTCCATGATACCAATATATCCACGATATCCAAATATTGTTTGGATATTCTCCAAAGCACCTGAGGATAGAACAAGAAGCAATGGGTGGAGACTAATCAAGGAGAAAAGCATCTTAGAACTGAGGAGAAATTTCCTGACAGTTAGAACAATTAATCAGTGGAACAACTTGCCTCCAGAAGTTGTGAATGCTCCAACACTGGAAGTTTTTAAGAAGATATTGGATAATCATTTGTCTGAAGTGGTGTAGGGTTTCCTGCCTAAGAAGGGGATTGGACTAGAAGACCTCCAAGGTCCTTTCCAACTCCTATTCTATTTAAAAGCAACTAATATTTTTTTTAAATCTACTTGGCCTCTCAAAAATTCAAGGCAGCTTATAACTTCAACTGGGAATATAACTGTATATACAAAAATATATACCTTTGCTCACAAATACTAAAATAAAATGTAATAAAAGAATGCTAAATAGAGAACAAGTGGAGTCTTCTGTAGGCGATAATGTCACATTGGATCTGAAATATTATGTGTTGTGTTGATGAAGAAAGAAGGAGGCCATTGGTTTGCAGCTGCAAAGTAGCTTTAAAAAGCTTCAGATTTTTTTTAAGCGATCAAAATAAGAAGAGTGTACTTGAAGTCTCAGTTCAGTATTTAGATATAATGGAAAAGCAAAGTTTAAAAGACTAATATAGGTTAAAGAAGAAGTTCCCCCTGTCCAAACCGGCCACAAACAGTGAGGGCTGGGTCTTTCATATCCTCCTCCCTGAAGCTCAGCACTGGCTCTCCTCAGGGCCTTGTGCTCAGTCCATACCTGTATTCATTGTATACATACGATTGTGTATCTTCTGTGATAATAAAGTTTGCAGATGTTACCGCCGTATTGGGCCTCATTACAGGTGGAGATGAAGCAACATACAGGTGGGAGGTTCAAAGATTATCCACATGGTGCTCAGAAAATAACTTGCACCTGAACGGTATTTTACGCACATATATGTATAGAGCAGTGATTGCTAATCTTTTTGTAGTTGCATGTTGAAAGTGTGCATGCACCTGCACCCATAATGCAATGCATGTGTGATCCCCCCGCATGCCCCCCCTGCGTGCATGCACATGTGACCCCTGGATGTGCCCCGCCCTCTACATGAACATGTGACCCCCCTGTGTGCACCTTACTCTGTGCATGCACGCATTGCACCCCAAAAGGAGGCTTTTTTATAGAAATTCTTTATTTTCAGAATTAGTCTGCTTTTGTGCCTATCCAGCATTTTATTTGTAATTAGCAGATAGGTGGATGGATAGACTGACCCACAGAAGTTAAAAATGTATTTCATTCTTGTTAAATACAGGGGAACACACTTTTTTTTCAGCAAGGGCTATAATTGCTCTTTACTATCATTCTCAGAGATCCCCACTGCCCCAAAAGTTAGTTTTTGTACAAGGGCAAAAAACTAAACATGAACTGGGGGGGGGGGGGGAGAGAGAGAGAGAGAGAGAGAGAGAGAGAGATATTGATTGGTCGGTCAGTCAGTCAGCCTCAAGGTAGACCAAACTAGGACACCTAACCATACAAATACTACTTGTAATAATAATTCTCATAATAGAGGGTTTTGTCCATTGTCTTGATTCTTCTGTACCTCAAGGTTATATTTACTCAGTTTTTATGATTAACTGCTACTTGTTTTATCTGAAATGATACTCATGTTCTTCTCTATGCAGGGTCTGTGATGCCACATCCCTAGACATGTTTGCTTCACCAAAGTTTATTTATAACAAACGAAGATTTGACGCAATGAACCACTTTAAAAATTGCAAAATCTTTGTAAATCTTCTAATTACTTTCTAATTCCATGCTCATTAATTTTAGTTTTCATTGAAAAATTACTTCCAGGGGCTTCAAACTTTCACGGTGAGTATAGGCATTGAAATAATTTCACATGGTTCATGTAAAAATTCCTCAATTTCTCAATCTGCTTTTGTAAACAACATAAAGTTAATCCAATATTGTTATTCCCTAAATGACACACATATTACCGATGCCATATGTTCATCATTGTTTGGAAAATCTCTCATTGCATCACTATATTCCAGATGTCTGGCAGGAAATGTGTTGTATTATTGCAATGAACTTTTTTTTTTAAAGCCTGGATACCACAATGCAAACCTAACATTCAAATTTCTCAAAAATGTTCTCCTGGGGCATAACTGACCTCTTTGCGTCTGGATTTAATGCTGACATCAGAAGGAAACAATGTCTTGTAATTCGCCAGTCCTTCCTATGTTGAGCTCATTTGTGGTATTCTAGAAATGTTTACAGATGCTCAGATTACATGTTTCATTCTTCTTCTTTCTCCAACACAAGACTTTCAAATCTGCCACTATCCACTGCTTTACAGATGAGCAGGAACATCCCAGTAATAGGCTATTATTACATTCTGTTGTTTTGCAAGTACACTGAGTGTTTCTGTACCAGAGACAAATTATTTGTGTGTCTAAACACACTTGGCCAAATAAATTAAGTATAAGTATAAAGTATAAAATAAAATTTGTTTTTTTTACAGAAGATTTTGCAAAGGCTTAAAAATTACAAAAACATAGAAGAAATATAAAAAAGGTTACAAAAGGATTTTAAAAAAGCAAAGGATAACAAGCAAGAAAAAGATATTTTACTATACAACAATCTCCTTACAATCTTCTTTACTGTACAGCAGTTATATAATAAAAGTACCCCATTTCCCCGAAAATAAAACCTCCCCAGATAATAAGCCCAATCGGGCTTTTGAGTGCATGTGCTAAAATAAGCTCTCCCCTGAAAATAAGCCCCCCCAAAAAATATTGCAACACAGCAGCAGGCATGAAGTGACTATGCTCACCGCCTCCTGCACCTCAAAAATAATAAGACTTCCCTAAAAATAAGGCCAAGCACTTATTTCGGGTATCAAAAGAAAACAAGACCCTGTCTTATTTTCAGGGAAACACAGTAGTCCTTGACTTATGAGAATTCATTTAGTGATATTTCAAAATTACAACAGCACTAAAAAAAGTGACTTATAACCATTTTTCACACTTATGACTATTGCAGCATCTCCATGGTCACATAATCAAAATTCAAATGTTTGGCAACAGAGGAATAAACTATTTAGTGGAATAAGACTATATTTACAAGGGAAGAATTTAAAATAAATACTACCAAATGAGATACATACACAATATGAAAGTAACGGACTGTGATTCCATACAATTCTGAGATTTTTTCCTCAAATCTGTACTAATTTGGCTCAGTTTCTGGGAGATTATTTTCCTTTCTATCTGAAGTACAGTTTTTAATGACATGATAAATTTCTCAGCTTTCAGTTTCTCTCTTCCAGTGGTTGTCAATAATAAGAAAATGGTTCCTCGGTCCTTTTAAAAAAAAATGGAATAGATTACCACTCACCTGATTTTTTTAAATTATTATTTATTTATTCGATTTTGATAGCCACCCAACTCAATCAAATGACTACGGGCAGCTTACAATTTTAAAATTCTAAAACAATTTAAAAGACATTAAAACAATGAAATCCGTGTCCTTTTCTACAAAGTTCTCATAATTGCTTGTCTGGCTTCCCCTGTATTTGTTAAAATAGGAAAGCTGGGGCCAAGTCAAGAATAATACAAGTAACTACTCAGTTTGTGAGCATAGTCTTTGTAAGCAATCTTTCTTCCTTTGGTAAAGAAAACAAGGCATCTGATTGCTTCCACTTTGGACCTCTTATCTTCCAGTAATGGTATCCTCTTATCTTCACTACCGGTTCGGTAGCAGGAGCTCATGCGCAGCACATCTAGGCATGCACAGAACCTTAGGTGCATGTGCAAAAGGTCCGTGATGATGTTTGGGTGGGAGGGCAGAGCCTCGCACCATTGCCACTATTGTTTTGCCCAAACCAGTGCGAACCAGCAGAATACCACGTCTTGTTTGGACCTACCCTTCCACAAAGAACCTTCAACAGAAGCCTGCGGCATCAGGGAATAACTAAGCGCTACCATTTTGTGACATATTTTTTAGTGCCATCGCTGCCTCTTTATTGGCAGAAGATGGGGTTATCAGAGGTACTTTGCAAAGTGGATCATAAATGAGATGGATCTATTATTGGATGTAGTTTCTCTGAGCATGCTTGAACCCCTTCTATGACACATTAGTGGTCCCTGGCCACACTTGAGGAATTACTGCTATAAAGAGTGAAAAATTAAAAGGCTCACTGAAGATAACATTTTATTATTCTTTTATGGAATTTTTTAAAAGGGAAAAAGAATATCTCTGAAGGTTTTGCCATGAATAGAAACATGGCTGTAACAATCACATATAAAGAGATGCTGTGATTGGGGTACTTATACAGATTTACATAGATTATAAATCAGAGGTTTCTAGACAGTTAAATGATAATGTTTTTATAGACTTTTAATTTATAATCCCACGTGAGAAGGCAAAAACAGAATCTTACTTGGAAATCAACAATGTAGTCCAATTATAATAGATGATTAAACAGAACATTCCATATTTGATTGCAGATTGCTAAAATAAAATACACTGCTGTGCACTTTCTAAATAAAATGTACAATTATTTATAGTGGGTTGGCATCATTTCTTAAACCATAAGCTCGTTTTATTGAAGAACTAAATTACATATTATCTCCAGTACACCTCACAAAAATTAGTTCAGAGATGTGATGATTTTGGAAATGAAAACAAATCTTCACGCAGTACTAAATAAATATGTATTAAATGTGCAAATGTTTAGTTACTATCTGAATTTAAATTAATATTTTCCTCTTGCTAACAACCAGCCAATTTCTCCCCCAAATGTTTACAGTTTTACTAATTCAGCTACTTGATATTAATAGATTGGTATAAGGTAGTGGAGTAGATAGTGAATATGAAGAGCAAAGTGGAGTTTTAATTAAGACAGAACTTTTGAAGAAAAGTTAATGCAAAAATAAGGGTAGCACCTCTGGTGAACATCTTTTTAAACTTGGTTAGCTTCTATTTTTTACTCAGTGCAATTTCTTAAATTGCTAATTCTTAAATTAGTTCTGATTTTGTGACTTTTAACAGTAATCTTCTTAATTGATGTTTCTTATTTTTTTTCAACCAGCAAAAGTTACTTCTTTCACCTTTGCAACTGAATATCACTTCTACATTTTGTACAGGATTTAGTTGGCCACTGCAATTGATTTTTAAAGGTTTCTAATTTGTTGCATTTGGACTGCTAGTTGAATTGCTATCAGAATTTTTATCCTTGAGATCTTAGCCATTTGGAGACCATCATCACACGACACTCTTGCAAAACAGTTTTCTCCTTTTCTCATCTTTTAGTTGTAGTTGTCACTCTATTTCCTTCAGGAAAATTGCATTTTTGTAACTTAACTTTGGATATATTTTCTCTTATTTTTTTAATATTTGATTATGGTTATTCTTGGTCTAAAGTTTGATTAAAACAATTTCATTTCTACCTGGTTTCCCCCCCCCCTCCAGAAACAACATGTAGAAATTCTCTCTCGCTCTACTTTTCTCCCTCCCATCTTTTGACAAACATTTATTCCTCACAACTAACTACACACTGTCCGCTAACTCATTACCCAGACTAAATACTATCCACTTGCACATCTTAGAATTTCTTTACCCATTTCCCAGCTAAATGTCTAAATACGTCCATAGTAAGCATTTAATCAATGTATGCAAATTCTACCTGCTGAGTAATGACTACTCAGGCTAGAATGCTGCTCCAATAACAACCAACTCTAATTTCCGCATATCCCAATTCAGGAAATGTATTAAACATTCAATAACAACATACAAATGTGAACACCACTTAAATCCTACCACACTGAGAAATAACATATCTAAGCCAGATTAAAATAACTTATTTCAGTAGGGATTCCATACCACAAATCACTCTTTAAAGACTTCTTAAACTGTCAACCAAGAAAACTCAAAACAATAATGGAGAAAGATGGGGTGGCTCAGTGGCTAAGACGCTGAGCTTGTCGATTAGAAAGGTCAGCAGTTTGGCGGTTCGAGTCCCTAGTATAAGGTCTCCTGCGTGAGCGGTGGGTTGGACTAGATGACCTCCAAGGTCCCTTCCAACTCTGTTAATCTAATCCAGCAGACATAACGAGCCCTGGTAGGAACAAAGAAGAAAAGGGGCCTTCAATCGTGTTTGCCACGAGCAAAGAGCCAAGTTTTCATGGCCTTTTGAAACAGAGTGAGACCTGTTCAAATCTCAGGGGCAACCCTTATTCCAGAGGCAGAGGACTGCTACAGAGAATGGGGGTGCTGATAAATTGTGTTGTTTAATTAAAGGAATCTGGAATACCCAACCAGATTGGATCGGCTGGCCAGATACTATGGGAAGCAGGCAGTCCCTCAAGTAACCAGCCCTATTCCCTATAAGTTGAAAGCCCAATGCCAATCCTAAACAGAACATTCAAAAGAGCAAGGCTGAGTCTATTTCACACCTTTGACTCCCGATTTTCTCTAATGTTCTACCAGAAACACATTAAGACAGATGTGAAGTTAATTGCACAAATTCAGTTAAGATTTCTAATTCTTAAAAGTTAAATGGCAACTGCACAGGCTGTATATAGGGTTATTACCTCTATTTTCTCATGCTACAGTTCTAATGAAAATCCCACCTTTAAATATGATGTTCATACCTTCAATGCCTCTCTTGTACCCAATTCCTTCTGTCTGGAGAATCTAGATGGCAGCATCTAGCTGATCTTGGCTGATTTTAAAAGGACAGCAAGGTCTGACATGGTTAATGCTTGGATGAGAAATCTCAGGGCTCTAGGCCAAACTGGGAAGTTGACAAATAACGGCAGTAGCAAGCCAATTTTTTCTTTGTCCAAAAACCTACATGGTTATCTCCATGAAATCTCCAGGAATTGACCTCTATCATTTTACTTACAAAGAATAGCTGGGATTTCATGTACTCGGTGAACAGCACTTCAAGTTTGCAAAAGCTGTGCAAACTTTCTGGAGGAAGCACTGAGGTGGCTGCTTCCTTCTAAAGGCTGGCATGACTGCAAGAGCCTTATAAAGTTATCTATATGCCATTGGTGGGATTCCAAATCTTTTCCTACTGGTTCTATGAGAGAGCACTTCACGCACGCATGCAGCACTCAAAGACCACCCTCTGTGTCAGTGCTGGTGAGCTGAGCTGTTTTTTTTTTAGCTCAGCTGAGGTGCGGCAATCTGCTCTGCCGCGCAAATCAGCTGAGCTAAAAAAACAAGGGAATATAGGACAGGGAATGACAGGGATGGGAGTGCAGGGCCAACCAGAGGTGGTATTTGCCAGTTCTCTGAACTACTTAAAATTCCCGCTACCGGTTCACTTCAATCGGTCTGAACTGGCTGAATACCACCTCTGCTGTGTGTGTATATATATTCCAGCAATCTTTTTTTCTGCTGCGTCTTCGTGACATTGTCTTTCCTTGATTCCAAGCCCACTCTAGAGAAAGCTTGAAATCATCCTTAACTTGTGATTAAAAATTAGGTCCCCCACCCCCTCTTTATCCTGAATCATTACTTGTTTCTCTCCTGCTTCATGGCACAGCACTCCCTATGCTTATCAACTTTAGTTTGGGCTGTTTTTGAATGTGGGTTTAGCTCTCTTCAGGAATAGAACAATTATCCAAAAAATTATCCACTGATATCAAAACTGTTAAAAACATACCTTTCTCCCATAATCCTAGCCGTTTTAAGGGGAAAGAAGGGAAATAAAACTGGATAAACCCAGCTATCCCTAACTTAAAATACCACATATATTCTAAATATGGATAATACCATTTACAAGCACCTTTCCTTGACAGGATCAAGTTAACCAACCTTATGCCATGCAGTACAGTTTTCCGCTGATTCAAGAACTATTAAACAGCTCTTTAACCCAGTCATGAGGAAGAACTCTATACTCATTAACAGCTCTTTTTGGTTTTTTTTTACAATGTGAATCTATGTACATAACTTCTAAAACTTTTTATAAACATGAACTTTAACTTGGTGAAGTGGTACATCATATGGCAACAGTTTTTGAACCAAGGTACTTCAAATTGGACTTACATAACGTGTCCAAAATATGGCACCCATGATTCCTGAGGAAATGAAATTAGGGAAAGTAGTGGCTGCTTCGGTGCTACTGTGCCTATAAGCTACTGCTGCACTCACATGAACTTCATTTTCAGTGTTCCATGACAGTTTCCCAGTCAGTCTCACAATCCCTTGCTCCCTCCTCCACCTGGCAGCAGTCACTTACCTGCTTGCTAGCTTTGCTTGTAACTTTCTGTCAGCTTTCCACTGACTTTCTCCCTGAAACCTTCCTACAGGAAAAGTAAAGGGGGACACAGCAAGAATTAGAGTGAGTGGGTGAGGAAGGAAGGACAGAAGGATGGAAGGAAGGGCAGATAGAAGGAAGAAAAAGAGAGGGAAGGAAAGAAAGACAAAGGAGGGAAGAAAGGAAAGGGAAGGAGGGAAGTTTCTGATGCTCCCTGCCAGCTTCCCACAAGGAAATTTAATAGGGAAGCTGACAGGAGCTGCTCCTGCTCCCACTGCTTTTCTGCCCATAACCCGTGGTCATTCTGTTTCTCTCTTTGGGTAAGGAAATATCGCTGAATCATTGACTCAATGGAGCATGGGTTGTCTATAATTTTTAAATCTAAGTGCAAGTCACACCAACCATCCTTGAACACTTTCTAATATGTTCAAAATTCAAGAGCAAGATACACTTACAAGATCTCTGATGCTGGAAAACTAAATTGCAGTGTGTCCACTAAAACAATATACCAAGTCTCTGTAAGTAATGCAATTTTATTTTAACAGCAAATATTGTCACAAGGAGACAATTCTGATGACTGCAAGCATTAAACGATGTGTA
Source organism: Thamnophis sirtalis (assembly GCF_051295495.1). NCBI lineage: Eukaryota > Metazoa > Chordata > Lepidosauria > Squamata > Natricidae > Thamnophis > Thamnophis sirtalis. The sequence goes on from NW_028261381.1 coordinate 32,615,216, forward strand.
CAGCATTAAGCAAGAACTTCATTTTACATCTGCTATACTTCAGTTAAATGAATTCTGGCTATTCAATATGAAGAAGCAGATGAATGATGATATGAAAATTGATTCTTATTTAATACTATTAGCAAAAACAAACATATTGCTCTTCAAACCAAAGAAGCTTAATAAATGAAAAAAATGAATGACACTAAATCAAAACTGAGCGTTATATTCATCAGTTAATTCGATAGAAGACCCAACAAAATTAGACTATATTGATACAATAAGCAAATGTGGATGCATTAGTTTCCTTATCGCAAAATTTCAATACTCAAGATCATTAGAAAGCAAAATCAAATCTGTTATTATTTTTACAATAACCAATTATAATTAGCCTATATTATTCAAACAAGAATCACATTATTTCTAATTAGGTTTCTATTAACATACTGGAAGCTCAAACATGCTTACTAGTTTCATATCACATAATTTGGCACAGAAAGCAGAACAATCTCCAAATCAATATGATTTACATATTGCTAACTGATCCAAACCATAATCCATTTGCAACTGGTATAGTTAGTGGCTGCTTTAGCAGACAATGATCTATAATACATCCCAGAATTATTTCTACATGATTGAGGATATGGGGCTCAGTCGTTAATCAACACAAAATCCAACCAGTTTGTATGTATCATGGTAGCATCTCACATAAAATATTGTGTCTGAAAACAGCAGCCTGTTTATATTATATATACTTTTCCTGAAGCATTACCCTATTATTTATAATTTTACTGCAGCATAGTCTTATTCACATGTATAAAAAGCAAAGATAAGAAGATATCAAAAAGCGTGATTGATTTTATTTCTTATAATAAAAGGCCGCAGGAATTAGTGAAGAATACAAGGAAGATTTAAAATCGTAAATGTGGGATAGATTTTTTTTATAGTATAAAGAGTAGATATTGAAAACTGAATATGAATTGTGAGAAAAGTAGATGTGGAAGCTGTAAGCAACTAGGAACAATATCAGAAATGGCCTTAGAAGTTATAAATTAAAAACCTAAAAAAAATTTCTGGCACCAAAAAAATAACCACCTGGTTGGGTTTCTTTAGAAAAATTATTCCATCCAATATGAGAGTTCCACTGGAAATTTCTTTTACTTGGATTCTTATTATTTGCTGAAAGATCTCAAGAACAGCGCCAGAATGTGATCTTAGATGTGGATTTAAGAAAGTTGAGATCCATAGACAATTCAGTCTTAATCCATTTTGACTCTTATCTGGTTAATACCAACATCTCACATTTGTTTCAGAAATGGACAAGACCATTTCCAATGTCTTTGGAGCAATGACAAAGCTCTGAGATAATCATTGTATCAGCCAATCTAAATGAATATTATTTTCATATGATATGAAGGGAGGGGAGATTCATATGAAATCTCTATGCTAATAAATAGCGGCATCATTCCAATATATCACTTCTATACAGGCTGGCCACTCAATTAAAATTTTCTCCTCTAAATTTGAGTTTTAAATAGCAATGTTCATAGCCAGTCGCAAAGTTTCACTGCAGAAAAAACATTTTAATTGATGAAACAACTCACCTTCTTGCTAACTATGACATCAGAGTGAGCAATCTGAATTCAATTTGCCTGTCTGACTACCAGTATTATTTTTGACACATGAAAGCAATAGCTATGTATTAATTTTACTTTAATTTCTGAAAATCTACAAAACTGGGGGGGAAACATGTTATCCCTCACCGTGTATACATTGTGACCTCAATCACTTTCCTCATTGCCCTGCTTGCTAGCAGGCAGGCAGGCCTGTAGCCAACAGTTTCCTATCCCTTGCTGCTTTGCTACGGAGTTTTCAAAAATATAATCTTAACAGATCCATAGAGCACTAAATTAAGGCAGACTGTTTTTTTTATTGCAGGTACTTGTTGCAAGCAGATATTGTTATGCATAACAACATTTTTAATAGTAGTTCTGCTCCATATATGGGTGTCCAGAATAGACAGTGGAGGAAATTACAAAAGGAGTGGGATATCATCGTATGAAGACAGGGATGTATATACTTGTTTCAGACCATGGGGCACAAAAACATAAAATTGACATTTGCACGATGTCACTGCATGCAGAACACTAACTTTGGCATAGTGCTGCTTTGCTGCATAGGCCACTACAAACATGATAATAAGAAATTCTAAGTAGTGGATCACAGCTTGCATTTGCCATCACTCTTTGCATATTTGATAAAATTGCCTAGGTGAAAGGAAATATTCTGACAACTTGAGGAGAAATATAATCCAGTCTCCTGAACCTTTTGGGCGACCATTGGAGGCTATCCAGTGCTATAGTTTTTTTTTCCTTGGAAGAAAGGTGGCTGAAATTTGTTGGCCTTTTTTTTAAGCATTTAAGACAGAAGATATCTGTCCCTCACATCCTGGACATAAACTGTTTCAGCTCCTCCCTTGGGATAGCACTATAGATATAGAGCATTACATGCCAAAACAACTAGATAGTTTTTCCCCTAGTGCATCACTAAGGTGACCAGATTTTCAGATTGGTAAAGAGGGACACCTTTCACTGGGGGGGGAGGGGTTGTTGATTAAAAATTTTATACGGAGCAACAAAAAATTACATACAACACAAAAATAGTATTGTAATATTTTTTTTTATTTCAACATAACTACAATTTACAAATATAAATTGTAACTGTTGCCAAACATCAAAATTTTGATCACGGGACCATGAGAATGCTGCAATGGTCGCTAAGTGTGAAAAATGTTCATTAGTCACTTTTTTCAATGCCATTGTAACTTTGGTCACTAAACCCATTATACCACCTTTCTTGCCACAGTTCTTAAGTGAATAACTGCAGCTGGTATTTTGTATTTTGGATAGAATCTTTTTTTTAATAATCTAAGACAATTAAAAAAAAATCCACAGAGAATAAATTGAAGTATAACATTTCAAACTATTCCACACAGAATAAATTGAAGTAAAACTATTTTTAAAAATTCTATGCACAATACATTTCAAAGTATTGTGCATAGAATTTTTAAAATGGTTTATTTCAATTTATTTTGGATAGAATCTTTTTTTAAAGTGTAAGACAATTTAAAAAAAGAATCCACACAGAATAAAACTATTTTTAAAAATCCTATGCACAATAAATAAAATATTATTTTAAAATACATTAAAAAAATAAAAGAAAAAACCCGGCTCACTTACCAGCAGGCAGGCACTCCAAGTCAATCCAGAATGATGTAGATATTAATACAAAGAACTGAGCAAATTAAAATGGTGAAATTAGTCCCAGGGAAATATTTTTCAAAGAAACTTTGCCACCATTTTTCCCACACGAGCCGACCTCCAACCTTCGTGACCCTCCCGGCCGGGAAATCCAGGAAGGAACAGTCGCTACTACTCTAGCCAAAGTATTTCCTGGAGCTCTATGGTACTGGGTCATCTTTTCTTATAAAAGTAAGTAAAAGGGGCGGGGGGGGGGTTCCGTTTTCTTGCTTTAACATTTTAATATCTTCAATGAAAGTACTGAGACAGAGACAGAGGTTAGACAGAGTGTCTTTGTCTTGCCCCGGTTAGGATTTCTTAAGCAAATCCACTGCGCTTTCAACATGAAGCCAGAAAATCGGGACTTTTTAAAAACGCAGCGGGACACGGGACAAATTGTTAGAAATCGTGACTGTCCCGCCAAAATCGGGACGTATGGTCACCTTAGCCATCACTCTGCTGAACACCTAATTCTCGCAGTGCTGTCTAATGTCTATGCATATTTACCTATGCAGTACTGTTAATTATCCTTCTTATTATCTTCTTTACTTCATCCTCTTATTGGTATTTTTATGATTATTATTCTGTTGATTTGCATGTACACTGAAAGCTTCTGTACCAGAGACAAATTCCTTGTGTGTCTAATCACACCGAGCCAAATAAAATACTTAATTCAGTTCAGTTCAATTCAATGCAATTTTAAAGCTGAGAATTAGAGTAGAAGGTATGCAGAAGATAATCCACTGCTATTCCCACTTAAAAAAAAACACCAAACCTTTCAAAATAATCTTAAAGCATACTTTATTGAGTTTATTGTGGCTGGCTATAATTTCAGAAAATAAATGTACTTCTCTAAAATTCAACCATTTTAATCACTGAATATTGATGGGGCATTCTCAGGATGCTATTGGTTTGCTGATCTATGAATTAACAAAACAGGCAGGCTAATCCATTTGAAGATGAATAGAATAGAATTCTTTGATTGGACACACAAGGAATTTGTCTTGGTACATATGCTCTCAGAGTGCATAAAAAGACAAGATACATTCGCAGAGAATAATAAAAAATAAGGAAACCACTAGAGAGCATTTTACTGAGGCAGCCATCATCATCACCATCCTGGATCAAGAACAGGTTATCTGGAAATTGACTAATGTATTGTCACAGAAGTATTGAGCTGGCTACATTTTATCCAGTAGCAAAGGAAATATGTTTAGTATCTGAGTATGTATGTTATACTGTACATGTGGTTTTTATCTGAACAAGCCAGAAGACAAGCAAGCAATCATCCTTGCAATGGCGTTGCTGTTGCCTGGAGCAGATATGCTGTATGTTATATTTTCTTTGTTTAACTACTACATAATTTTTTTTAGAGAAGTATCACATTCCTCTTAAGTAGATTGTGTGGGATCACACTCTGGTAAGCTTAAGCATGATCTTAAGCGCCACCACTTTACTTAATCTCTTTTCTAAGTAGCTAGGCAGTTTTCCAACAAAGCACAAAGCTGCAACCAGTCACTATTTACTTATTTAGATACAGATTCTAATTATTAACCTTTCATGTTACTAAAGCTCTATATTTTGATGGTGATCTTAAATTGGGTTATAGAATAGAGGGGTTTTTTTGGCTTCTTTACCTATATTTTATAAATTGAGCTGTGTCTAGTCAAAAGGGCATGACAAAATATTATGATTATTAGTAATTTTTTTAAAATTAAAATGAGGTAGATGCTGTTAGACTTGCTTAAAGTGTAATGTAGCAGCAGCAGCAGCCAACAATTAGCAGGAGTCTCCTGGATTACAGAAAGCTAAGTTACAGGTGGTCTTCCTTTATTTCTTGGAACAAACTTGGATTGGGGAGAAAAAGTGACAGCAAAATGGGATAAGGATGAAATAACTATATGGGTGGAGCAAAAGGGAAGGGTAAAAATAGCCAGTCATTGTAGTGTAGAAAGTCAACACCTCCTCCCCACCAGAAGAATGAAATATTTGGGAAATATTAAAAAGGCAGAATATATTTCCCTCAAGGAGAAATGGAGAAACATGCTCTTAAAGACAGAAAGCAGACTCAGTTTTTCTTAATAGCCCCCAGAATATATTTTGTGCCCATTAAGAAAGATTGGGCCAGCCTATTCAGAAACCAGCCCCAGTTTCCCTGACCCAAGCAGAAACTGAAGAGGCCAGTTTTTAGAAATGCAGATTTGACAATCCATTCAGAAAGACTGCGTCAGGACAGAAACTCAGATAAGCAACAAACAAAAAGTTGACAAAATTAACTCAAACACTAGGATTTGCATTTCCTCTTTTGCCTATAGAGCCAGCTATGACTCCTACATAACCCCTACATGATCCTCAAAGGAATCTGACAATAGCCAATAGAACATTAAAGGACATGTTCTTGCACAGGAACAGGAAACTCAAATACAAAGCCCAAATACAAAGCCCAAAGAAGATATAAAAACCCACCCACTCTATTTTGTCAGCTGGTCAGAATTACATGTGATTCTACTTCATCAATAAACCATCTTTCCGATCAGCCTCCGTGTTTCCAGTGTCTTTCTCCCAGCTTGGAACTGAACCAGTTGGATTTTCCTCCCAACAGTAGTAATTCTCAAATGAAGGAGAAAAAGAGGACATCCAGTTGACAGAGAACAAAATGCATCAATTTTTTGGGAGTCTGCTATTTCTGAAAATTATTTTATCTTGGATATTTTGTTTTTATAGTTACTGGATAATTCAGCATCCCTTCAAATCTTACTGCTTACCTCACTATCAGAGCATGGGAGAAGGATCCAACAATTGCTAAAAGCTAGCTTATACCACACCCACCATATACAGGTTAAGGTAAAGGTTTCCCTTGCACATATGTGCTAGTCATTCCCGACTCTACTGGGCAGGTCTCATCTCTGTTTCAAAGCCGAAGAGCCAGCGCTGTCCAAAGACGTCTCTGTGGTTATGTGGCTGGCATGACTAAATGTCAAAGGAGCATGGAATGGTGTTACCTTCCCACCAAAGGTGGTTCCTATTTTCTACTTGCATTTTTACACGCTTTCGAACTGCTAGGTTGGCAGAAGCTGGGACAATAATGGGAGCTCACTCTGTTACATGGTGCTAGGGATTCAAACCGCCAAACTACCGACCTTTCTGATCAACAAGCTCAGTGTCTTAACCAGTGAGCCACTACGTCCCTCTATGCAGATTTAGGTAGAAATAAACTCCAGTCATTTCTCAAATAAGAAAAAAAGGAATGACTCTGACATAACTTATATGTATTTAAACTACAGCGTAGTATTGGTTAAGTAATACAGGTAGTCTTTGACTTATGACCATAACTGAACTCAAAATTTCTGTTGGTAAGTAAGACAGTTGTGGAATGAGTTTTTCTGCATTTTATGACATTTCTTGCCACAGTTAAGTGAATCACGACAGTTAAGTTAGCAACACGATTCTTAACCAAATCTGACTTCCCTTGACTTTACTTGTCAGGTTACAAAAAGTGATCACCTGACTCCAGAACACTGCAACCGTCATAAATATGAACCAGTTGCCAAGTGTCCACATTTTGACCATTTGAGCAAAGCATCGCTTCGACCACAGGGATGTTGCATAAGTGTGAAAAACAGTCATAGGCCACTTTTTTCAGTGCTATTGTAATGTTGAATGGTCACTAAACGAAGGATTGTAAGTTGAGGACTACTTCTTTTGGCTAGATCACCATCAATAACAATGATATAAATTGTTTTCTTTAAGCATATGAGACAAAATTGCACTTGTTATTTGTTAAATTTAGTTTTCTAGGATCTCAATAAAAGCCAGTTTAATGTGTAGGGGTGAAGGCACCTGGCTAGAAAGCTAGACACTTGCCTTCTAGTCAAGTTTTGGGTATAAAACCAACTGGATGATTTGGGGCCAGTCATTCTCTTTTAGCCTAGGGAGCAAGAGAAGGCAAATCGCTTCTGCAAACGTCGCCAGGAGTAAACGCTGACTTGACGGCGCGCGCGCGCACACAAAAGAATCCCGAACCCGGTCACATCATTCAGCAGTTGCAAGTTTGCAGCCTCAAAATCTTTCTGTAAGCAAGGATTTTCTGAAAGGAATAAAGCTTTCTTTCAGATTTATTTGAAAGAATATCGATTAAAAAATATAGATGTCGTCTGGGAGACCGTCTAAGAAACTGAGGCGGCGAGAGGAAAACAGCACAAAGATTGTGTCCGGGAGACAGAAAAATAAGAGCTGTGCGTTTCTGGCGGGAAAGCCACAACGGGGAAACCCTCGCGACAACCGAGCTGGCGCAAAGCCAGGCGCCGTCCCCGGGTGGCGCGCGCGGCTCGCTTAGCCCCGGTGCGAGCAAGGAGGCGCGCGCGCGCTCGCTCCTGCCCCCAAAGCTATTGTTTCCATTCCTGGCTGCCTCAATGGAAATTTCACCTCACTCCCCCCCCCACCCCCCTCGCTTCTGTTGCCCGGGCTGGGCCGGGCTATTTATACAGCTTGGCGCTGCCGTCACGGAGAGCCGCTTTGCTGACGAGGGATTGACGCTCTTGGCTGCCGGAGCCGCGCTTGCGGTTACAATGGGCGCTTTGTGTTGAAGCGACTCGGGGGCTTGGAAGAAACGGCGGGGAAGGAAAGACCGTCGCCCTTTGGCCGCCCCGTTTTGCAAACCCCCGAAATCTTCCTTCCGAAGAGACGCCCGCGGCGGGCAACCCCCCCCCCCCCCCGAGGTGTAAGCCGCTTGCCTCTGAGCCGAAAAGGTTGCGCCCTGGAAAGGAGTTTGAGCGGCTGGTTCAGAAGAAAGGAAAGAAAGAAAGAAAGAAAGAGAACAAGAAAGAAAGAACAAGAAAGAAAGAAAAGGGGGCGAGGGAAGCGGGCAACTTAGCAGAAAAACCCGGGCTTCTGGCGGAGCCCAAGGAAAAGGTAACTATTACTATTCTCATCCGTTCGCAACAATGTAAAGTCGCGGCTGCCCAAGGTCTGTAGCGGCTGCTGGCTTTTCATGCGCGCACAGAGTTCTTCCCAAGAAGCTAGGATGCCGTAATGGAGCGGCGTAGCATATGTGCGTCTGTTATTATTATTATTGTTAGTGTGTGGGCGGAGGGGGGGGGCGCATCATTGACCCAAACTGCAGGAAGCCCGCGCTTCCGGAAAAAGTAAGTTCTTCGTTTGAATCCACGTGGGGGGGGAAGGGGAGGAGCTTCTCACCTTTGTCCCCACCCCTAAATGAACCCACTGATTCTAGCTCGAGAAGACCTTAAGGGGCGGGGAGGAGCTCTTTCTATGCCTTTGGAAGCTTCCGGGTGGGGAGGGGGAGAGAGAGCCTTATAGTAACTGCAGCGTCGTGGTGGAAGCTTTGCAGGTCTTTTCCTTCAATCCGCTTGCTCGCCCATCCGTGCTGTGTGTGTGTTTTTTAAATCGTTCAGCACATTTCCTGTGAAAAAGAAGACATTAATTCTCCTCCCCTTCCTTTTAATCCACTCGTTTATGCTTTTGCAGACGGAGAAAAACGGGTCTATATTATGCTGGCAATGGAAAATCTCTTTTTCTTCCGTTTAATTGACAATAGCTTTCAGCGCAGCTGGATTTCCGCTAGGTGCAGATGTTGCTAATGGCAGCTTCAGCATGGATGGGCAGATAGCATATGGAATGCAACATGTTGCCATATGGTCCCCCTTTAGCCTTTCACCTCCCAAGAATATCAATCAAATATATTCTGTGGGGTGGGTGGGTGGGATTTAATGACTCTGAACAAGAAGATAAATTGCTTTGGACAATTTATATTCCTTGACCTGAGACTTTTAAAGTCAGTAAGGTGGTAATCCTATGCAGGTCACAACCTTTCGCCTCACAGGCAAGCGGCTACCTTCCCTGGGAAGTGAATGCGATGGCACTGAACGGGGATGACTTGTGGAGAAATATGTATGATATTGAACAGAGTGGATTTTACAGTGTGCCTAGTGAGACTGAGAGCAAAATGCAGAAGGACTTCAAATGCTGCAAACACTTATTTGTCAGCTAGGATCCTGGAAACTGTCAAATATGTTATATGGCCTAATCCCCTTAATATAACCCGACAGACAAAGAAGAATTACATGTATTTAAAACTACAATATCTTATTAAAATATTGTTAACCTCATATTCTATTTGTGTGTGTTTGTACTCGCCATTTCTTTCTGTTCCAGAAAATGAAGTAAATGTAAGTAAATTAAAGCTGAAGGAAGCTAATAATTTGTATTTTGTTGTCTTTTAAGGTTACATTTTCATATGGTTTTTTTTAAAAAAGCATATTTATCTCAATTACTTATCTTACCTAATCAGGCTCCATAACAATTATAGAAAGGGGTTAGTTATCCTCTTTTGAATTATATGTATATTTTAACAATTCATATTTTTGTTAGCAGAGACACCATTATGTAAAATATTAACAACCTTATACAGTATTTTCTTTGGGGTTGGTTTCAGATTCTTGTCCATGGGTTAGTTACAAAAGTAATGGAATACATTCACTGAAATCAATGAAACAACATGACAAAGTCCCATTGGTTTAATAAGGCTAATCTTAACAGAGAAATTTGAAATCAATTTAATGGGTTAGAGAAACATTCTTTAAGCTTTAAACATGCATTTCTAGGGGGAAATCCTGTTGAATTCTACAGAATTGACTTCAGAATAAACATGCATAGTCCTTAAAATAGTATTCTTAAGGGATTTGTCTTTATTAGCCTTGCCTGCCTCAGGTTCTGCATTCTGAACTACATTAGAAAAATGTTTTTTTGCATAAAGGCTTTACAGGTTTAATGGAAAGTACTTCTGTGTGTTTAGATTTTGAACATTGATTCTAAATGCTGTAGTTTCCCATAATTTCTGATTCTGACATTAAAAAGGTAGAAAATATTTCAACACATTTTTAACCCTATTTTGGTGCCCACTTTTTGTTTATAGTTTCACAGCATAGGCTTCTCCCTTATTTTTAATTATTGTTTACAAAATATGGATGCAAACCAATCTAATAATTTATTAAGGATAGATTTAATAAGAAAGAAAAAAGCTTTCACTTTTGAATCCTATTACAGTATTTTATTTCTGCAACGGTCTGGGCTCTGAATGAAGCTATCCTAGGCTGCAACTTCTAGGATTTAATCAGTTCTTTTTCCTGAGTTCTCTAGCATTTCATATTTTTTTTTGAGACTAGCATATAATCATTCCAAATCTCTACCATTTATATAATGAACTATTGAAACAATGTTTTAACATTCATAGATATAAAAATGGGGTAGTTTTGCCTACAGAAGCCCAATTTAAAATAGCAGTCTAAAACTGCCTATATGCATATGCACATGTAAGTCAGCATCTCTTGACAAAATAATTCCAGAGCCAATATATAACTTTAAATGCAACCATGTGTAATTTTAGTCCAATATCCCCCCACCCCAGCTCACCTGCTCCTTGCAATTACAAAAGGCTGGCCAGAGGGAGGGGAGCATTTTGTGGTCAGTTGGGATTTTAAAACCTTTCCTTTTCAACTTCTGCCAGTATAAAATACCCTTCCAGAACATTTGCTATAGATAAGAAACCCTTAGACACTAATATTAACTATACAAACAGTGTAATGTGTAGTTTAGCTAGGTGAATGTTATTAAGTTTTCTATGAATTGAGAAAGCACTTTCACTATCCTTCTGAACCACAATTCAATATAGGCCTTTTAAGAAGCTCTGATACATTTTCTGCTGTTAGAACTAAATATTTTGCGTACAAACAATGCAGAAATATTTCCCATAAAAGCTCTTATTACCTTTCTGTTCATATATTGGCTTTTATTATACATGGAAAGTATTTTGGTAATTTGAAGATGTCTCTTATTCTCTAAATAAGAATAATTTGGGAAACATTAAAGGGTAAAAACTAGTTGGAAACATCAAGAAAACAATGCCCTCAGTCAGATATATTTTAATATGGATCTTCTAAAATGTGGCTTCCACTGGCTCAGAAATATTCATCATTCACCTTTTCATGTGCTCGATTCTCACTATACAGTACTGCTGATAACACAATAACATACACCTTTCATTATAAAAGCAACATACAATAAATACTTTATGCTGTGGACTCTAATGTTTTCTTGTAAATATTACTCTGCCTTTATTTCAGTTGCTGTCTTCTTGATACTAATATTTTGAAATTCTTTTTTTGTTGTCACATATTCCTAATCGGAGTTGACCGTTATGTTTTAAGATCAGAAAATTGAAGAGCTTTTCTTCAAAACAATCCACTAGATTTACATTATTTTTAATCCCCCATTAATTTGTTCTGAAATATACTTTGCTGAGATACTGTTAGGTTATAAGGGCGGTTCTTAGCCTACAATGGTATTTGGGACTAAAATTGTACTTGGCAACCAGAATTCCAGACGCTGTTATCTTGGAAATGGAGGAGATGGGGTTTTTTTTGCAGGAATTTTACAAAATGTCAAACTGCTTTTCCTTTATAACTCCAGTTCTAGAGAGTGAACCTCTTGCACTGAATTCTCTGTACAGGTATTTAGGTACCAAAAGGCATGATTTTGTTACATCAATAAAAACTGTTTGCATTCATTTAACGTAGACTTCTTTTTGAAGCATGGAGCCATGGATGTTTGTTCCCTCTCTTCTTTTTTTCACATCATTACTCTGATACTGCTTGATTAGCTCCCTCCCCAGTCATGATTGGTAATTAAAATAGGCATTAAAATTAGTCACTTAGCAATTTTGCTGTTCAATTGGCAATTAAATTACTTAATTGCAATTAAAGTCCTAATTTTAATTGGCAAAATGATAGATGTAGATTTAAGATAATATGTATAAATACTTTAATAAGTGTCTATATAAGGATTACTTAATTACTCAACTTGAAGTTTATGTTGTTAACTTCAAAACTTTAAAATGAGCAATGAAATTTTATATTGCATGGATTCTAAAGCTATGTTAATTAAATATGTACCTAACAATATAAGGGCTCAACTATGTTTCTTCTATAATGTTGCAAATATAGCATGGGAAACCCTTTATAATAATCAGCAAAGGAAACCATATTGCTTATTTTAAAAGCATTTAAATCAATAAATCATACTTAAAAGTAAATATGTCTGGGGGGGTATGATGCAAATAACAGTGTAAAAGAGTGTTACTAAAACATGAGGGAAGTACTACTTTTGTCAAGAACTGTAACTGAAATAATATTGATGCAAAAAGAGATGGTTTTTTTTTCCTAATTAACATTCATTCCATACTGAGATATTGGCATTAGCAGAAATTGCAACTAATATTTAAAGCTAAGTCTATAATATTCTATCTTTGGGTGAATGGATTTAAAAAAAAAACTCTTGCAACTTTGATTAATTGCCCTAAACAGGGCATTCTGGCAGATTTATCATGGTATTTGAGGAGAGGGTTAAAAAAAAAAGCACATACCGGTTGTTAAATTCTTTCTTCAATAGTCCAAGAACATTTTTTTCCATTTCCTTCTGCACACCTAACCTCTTTTAAAAGCATGCTTTGTCGATGTTAGTTTTCAGTTCCCATAAATATAGTTTTCAAAAAAAAAAAAAAAAGATGGAAGAAAATTGGTCAAATGTAGGTTAAAATACAGTCACATGTCTTCTAAAAACTAAAATTATTTGTTATTGCCAACACAAACATATTACGATGTACGGTAATTTTACTTTTTATAGGCCATTATCACAGTCTTTCCAGTTTGGCTTTATCTTTCCTGAAATTATGTTCATGCAAGTTCCTGAGGGAAAGCTCATAATTGGGAGCCTATCTTAAACTGGCAATCGATATTCTCAGCTCTTAATATGGGTAAAGTTACCTATTCCATTTCTTCCACACGAGACAACATTTGAAGGTTCTGCTTTCATTTTTAAACACTTAGAATCAATTTGCATTAAATTAAGAGAAATTATTTTGAATGTTACAAACAAAATAATTCTTATATATAATGAGCTACATCATTCATACTTTCATTTATTCTTGGTATATACAGTAAATTATCTAGATCGGTGTGAGAAGTAGCATCTTATTCATTTTGATATATTCCTAATCACAGTATTTCCCATGTACTAGAAATAAAAATCTCTGTGCCTCAAGCCTGTACTCATTGTCTTTTTAGTTACATTCTTGGAACAACAGAGACAAATAAATGCACACAGACCTTCAATATAAGAAATTAATTTGTTACCCATGTTGTAAGTAAATGTGTTCACATTCAGGGTTCAATCTTAATTACAGAAGTATCATTAAATTATGAGCACTGTGTTCTTATATAATACTTTTCATTTAGACTTCTACAGCCACTTACATGAAAGTTGTTGAACTTAATACGATAAGCATACCCACAGTGTAGTGCTTTTATATATTTTATCACATTTCCTTTTATAAGCTGCAGATTTTATCATATGAAGCTTTGTAATATTAGAAGAGAGACAATTTGGTATAGTGGTTAAGACATCCGGCTAGAAACTGGAGGTGGTGAGTTCTAATTCTGCCTTAAGCAAAAGCCAACTGAGTGACTTGGACCAATCTCACACTCTTAGCCCTAGGAAAGAAACAATAGCAAACCACTTTTCAAAAACCTAAGAAAACTGCAGGAACCTTCCCCAGGCAGCCTCTGAGAGAGAGACATGATGAACAGAAGAAGAAAATAATGATGCTATGCAGTGTTTTAAATTATGCAGGGCACCATCTGGTATTTGACATAAAATCTGACCACAGAATCCCCCTCTGATTTTTTTAAAAGGGAGATTTTAATTTAAAAACAGCCCTTATGATATCAGGAACATATTTCCCACCTAGTGATCTGCAAGTAACTGAGATGTCAGTTGAGGTATAAACTCAGCAACCAGAATAAAATAATTTTCTTATCCTCTTAACCTTGTTTAAATATGACATAAACACAGAGGGATAACTTTTATACTTTGGTGAATCAACCTTGAATATTAACATTTTTACCTATAATTAATTTCCTAGTTTAAAAATGCACATGTATATTTGTGTGTATATACATATAGACATAAAATGACTTTTTCATTCCTCATTTCCCACAACCTGTAGAAGTTTATGTTTCAGTATAGCTCTTCTCTTCATCCTCTGCTTCAGTTAGGAAAATAATTTTATCCTATGATGTATTACAAGGCATACATGAAAGTTTCCGAATACCTATATCAACATTTGTTCTATATCAGTTTAAAAATTATGTAACTGTTAAATATGATGACACAAAGACTGTACCCAGATGACATGCTATAAGATTAATGATGTAAGAATGATTATGGAAAAATTAAAAAAAAAATTCAAAAAATCAGTTCTAGAACAGTACTTTTCAAACAAAATGTCACAGTCTAGGTTTGTAAAAATGGTTTTGTGGCAGTGAAATTAAAGACACCTGCATAAATCTGTGGATTTCAAATTCCACAGCCATACTAATTCTTATGTGTGTCACATCCCTAAGGATTTAGAAAAAACATATAAAGAAATTAAAGAGCCATAATGTCTCATCACTAGTATTCATGATGTAATATAGAAAAATAACATTATTTCAAGTGCTTGTGTAGAAAAGATTTTTAATAGGATGCCACTTCTTTGAAATTAATGGAAACAGCCAACCCTCTTAAAGAATACAACTATTTCGGGGCAAGTTATAAAATATGTTATTTCACACATTCAAATTAAATTGTAGTTAATGGCAAAGGAAATATCTGTTGACTCGAGAGATCAACCTTGAATATTGAAGATAGGGGACTTTATATATCTCAACCGCATTCAACAAATTATTGCAAGTGATTATGCATTTATCTTACAAAATACATCCAGGTTTTACCAATGTTACTTCAAATGTTCTTGGTTATGTTAACTGCAGAGTCCAGCTCCGACACTATCAGAGAAATGCAATACTAAATTATTCTAATTGGGCAACTTCGGAAGAACTTTAGACTAATATAAAACCCATTGAGCTGTTTGGTTTTCATTCTTTTATAGTCCATGCTGTCCAAATTAATATTGCATTTTTGAGCAAAAATATTTAAAGCCTCAAAAAGAAAACACTCCATTTGACCAATTATTAGGACAGGAGACACATTAGGAATGGCTTTGATCCACGTGTTGAAGTTATTTGGGCCTCAGGGTAACCTCTCAGTTGGGCAACAGAAAACCAAATGACCACAAGATGGCATCAAAGAAACCCTGAAAGGCTATTTACTGCCGCCTAGCGATCCTCTCAATACTGGTATCCTCTGGCTATATGTAGGCAGAGTGGAACAGCAAATCGCCTGAAGCTTGCCAGCTGATGCAGGAGTGATGCTGGGTGGAAATATAAGCCGAGTCCCTGGTTTTTTCTTCACCCCCTCCCGTGTGTAGTCTATGGTGTGTGGGCTGCTTCAAATCCGTACCATTCACCGGAGAGAGATAGGCAAGTCGATGGGCTGACATCTAGTGGTCGCCCGTAGTTATGCAGCCCAGATGTAGTGGCCTTATCCCGCCACGACCCGGAGGTTTCAAGGCGGGGGGGGGGCAGGGGAGAACCTGGGGGGTCCCCTTACCTGAGGACGCCAAGGTATCTACTTTTCCTTGCCTTTCTTGTCCATCGCTGCACAAAATCATTTATGCCAGCCTGACTTCCCTTTGCAAAAAAGTGACGGTTCAAGCGAGAGAGAAAAAGTTATTTGCGAGCTTCTCTTTTCTCTCACACCCACGCTTATTAAATAGGATTCTTATTTCATCCTTTTCTTACACGGACTTGACAGCATTAGCACAGGAGGAGGGAATTAGCGCTACCCCCTGGCAGCCCAGTCCTCCTCTCTAGAGCAACTTCAACCCTAGTGCTAGAGAGAGAAAAGGAAGTTTTCAATCTCGAAACGCAGCGCCCAGGAAAAAAAAAAGGTTTAAAAATAAATCCCCTTTGGCTGCTTTCGAGTTTCCGATTCGCAGAGCCTTAAAATAGCCCGGCCCACTCTCAGGCTGTTGCTTTCCCCGTCTTCTCAGCGCAATGGAGCAGGCACCACCGGGGCAAGCTGGGCGCTCGCGACTGCTATTTTCGGAGCCATCCCAAGCCTGTTGCGTCAATGGCACCGTCCCCTTGCGTCACGCGCCACCCCGCCCCTCTCCCTCCTCCCCACTCTCACTTTTTCCTTTTCGTGCGCTTCAGCCCACGGGCGGCGGCGGCGGCTGACGCGGCTGCGCTCATGCTAATGAGCTCGAGCTTTCCTCCTCCCAGCCCTCTGGCAGCCTCGCGCCGGGGCCAGCAGCCGGAGGAGGAGGAAGAGGAGGAGGAGGAAGACTTAAGGTGGCTGCTCAGGGTTCCTCCCGCCTTCGTTGTCAAACTTTATGCCTTTAAAAAAAACTCGCCCCTCTATTTATAGGATTCCTAAAAATAGCCCGGGGGGGGGGGAGAAGTTTCCTCGTCTGGGAGGGAATTCCATTGACTCAAGCGTTCTTCGAAAGTTCAGGAACATTTTTTTAGGAAGAGGCGGAAATCCTAATGAATTGGCCAACTTGCAAAGAGAAGCACTCCGGAAGGGGAGCTAAGGCAAACCAGAGAGGCTTGTGCCCCCAAATTAATTCGGACGTAACAACCTGCCTTTAAGTCTGCACTTACTTGGAAACAAGCCCTGTGCAGATCGCGGGGTTTGCTTTCAAATCAACCAGCACGGGATCTACCTTCACGGGATCACTATGGGAAGGGGGTGTGGGTGTAGAAATGCCATTCCTAGACTTATGGCGGGCGTGCCCCATTAAACCCAATGACAGCTAAAGATCTATGGAGATTTTCAGCCATCCAGGTCATGGTTGTCACAAAGGTGTTTTTTCAAGGGGCAATCCTTCCATTCACCACCATCCGGTCAGAGCTGAAGAAGCTTCTTGGATGAGAAGCGAAAGGTCTTCAAAGAAAAACCAGAAAGTCTGGTTGCCCTTGAAAAAGCACCTTTGGGACCCAATGACAGCTTTGACTTCAAAGGAGATAAGGTTCCTGAACATCTACTCACCTTTTTAAGTTACCTTCCGTGTCCTCAGTTAATCCTTTTGTCCCTTTACCTGCAAGATCTCACATCGGCGGCCAAACCAAGATCAGTTGAGGGGAGGGCAAATTTTCTTCGCTTAACACGCTGAAGGTGGGCACGCGGGGGGGGGGGTGTTCAGGACAAGAGAACAGCAAACTGCCTAAAGCCCCCTAACCCGCAGCCTGTTGGGAAGGGTCGCGGGAACACGCACCGCGACTGGTTCGTCGATTACCTGCGTGGGTTGCAACGTCCACGCTATTTTCTGGCAAACACGCGGGAATCAGAACATAAGCAGGCATTCCAGCGACGTTTCCCACGGAGATAGCAAAGGATCCTTGGAGTTTCGCTGCCCATCTACACGGAAGTAACTCCCACTGGTTCCGTTGAGGGTTCACACACACACACACACACACACACACACACACACACACACACACACCGATCAGAGTGCTCGGAGTAGAGGCACTACTTCCCTGTAAGCGAATCCTTCTGGGTGGCAGTGATTCTGACCCACGTGCACGCTTTGGACTTTGGCCATTAGCTTGTTTCCTGCTCAGGTGCAGAAACGGGACTGTATACAATTTGGATGTATGCCTATAAGATAACAAAATACCAATATTTAGAATCTAGCTTATATATTTATCTTGAGGGCACTCGCGCGTGCAAATACACACACACACACACACACACACACACAAACACAAACACACTCTCACACACACTTTACCCCTCCAAATATAGTAGCATCCGTGGGTATTTTTTAAGCAGTTCAAGCGCAATGGGGGGAGAGGGGGGAAGCGAGAGAAGTATGTTTCGGGACGTAAATCGGTCTGGGAACGATTGTGCAACTTGTTGAATACGTTGTCTCTATTTTAAAAGGAGTGGGTGCGTCAATACATTCCTGCCTTTTTACCTGTAAAGCGCCTTCTGTAGAGAACATCACCAAGATAAGGTGGTACCTGGAAGGGAAGGGTTAAGAAGTCGCAGTTCTAGACAGATCAAAGGTAGGTGGACATCCCACGTATGTTTGCCCGGGATTGTTGTAACGTTCGCTCTGGAAAGTGAACACACCTGGAAAACACACACCTGTTCCGCTTGGTGAGAAAGTATAATGTGGAAAAAAAGCACTCGGGTAGAGCGCGCAATGGATTGACAGCGCCTAGAAATTCATGGACCAATTTATGACAACAGGGGGGCGGGGAGGGAAAGGGAGCATTCAGCCTTTGTTTACGGTCTCGGATCTCTTCCACCAGACCAGGGAAAGGAGAAGGAAAAGGATCGAGGATCTGTCCCTAATTTTGCAAAAAGCTGCGCCAAGGTGAAGCCAAAGCACCGAGAGCCGTTTCCCACCTTAAAAGCGCCACTCTTGGTGATGTCACGTCGGAAATTTACCAAAGCAAGATCTAGCCAACTGTACCGAGAGATCCAGCCCCTTGACTGGCTGATTGGGCAAAGCGGCACTGACGTGCACTGACGTTTGAAGACTTGGGATGCATTTGGCTGTGCAATACAGAGCCCACATAAACAAAGGCACATTGGAGGGAAGGGCCAGTCTGTCCTGCTTGCTCGCCCCGCGCTTCGCTCGTACTGTACTTCCCTAAGGAACGAAAGGAAGAGCGGCGTGTCCGCGCGCTGGCAGAGGCGAGTGAAAGGCGAAAGGAAAACGAGGACGAAGCGCTCGGCGGCGAGAAGTGTCTCTCCGCTTCCTCCCGCCCGCCCGCTCGCCCGCTCGCCCTGGGATTCCGAACTGCCAACAGTTGAATGAATGAATGAATGAATGAAAGAGACACGCCACCTAACAAGTAAGTGGACTGCGACGGAGAATCTATTCTGTCTTTTGGCTGGATAATGCAACATTTTCCTCCCCTTCAGGCAAAGAAAAGTAGCCCGGAGATGGGATGTAGTGGGTAGGTTGGGTGAGATTGGCGGGGGGGGGGGGATTGGGACCGGGGAAGATCGCGGTTGCCAGATATCAAATATTAACCCCACCCACCCCCGCCCCGTGCAGGCTTATCCAAAAAGAACCTCTTAAAAGGGCCTCGCCTATCAGCCTTCATTCAGATCCGGAGACCTTCTCACAGCCCACCTCGCAACTTCCATTCCCCGCAAAGTGTGGATTTTTTCGGATAGAAGGCCGGAAGAGGAAACTTTGAGCGCAGCCCCTGCGCTTTGGTTTTCGGGGGTTCAGCGTCGTGGCACCCCATCCTGTGGAGGAGGTCCGCGGGGGGGACTTCAATCGCAGGAAGAAGAAAGAAAAAAGTTGTTGGGCGGAGAATTTGGGTTACTTGGGAACACTTTGATCTCCAGTCAGCGCCAAGGCTGAGCGCAGGGGAGGACCAGCGCTCAGCCCTGGAGCAATTACGCTGCCTGCCAGGTTGATCGCCGCCGGAGGTGGGCAGACTGCAAAGTAAAATTATTCCAGAGCACGTCGCCTAATAGCGGGGCCGCCGGCTTCCTTATCTGATGCGTGGGAGGCAGGAAAAGAAGGCAAATAGCCCCCCAGCCCTAGTTGAAACGGCCTAGCTAGCAGGTTGTACAGAGGGAGAGGGATTGTCGGCTTCCAACGGAGTTTGAATTAAAGGGCACAAGACTTCGGAGTAGAAAAAGAGAGAGACACGCTGAGCGAGCAGTCCAAGTATGAAACTTCCCAGGGTTTGCTACTTGTACCCATGAGAAGCTGTTCTGAAAAGTGTGTGTGTGTGTGTGTGTGTGTGTGTGTGTGTTTGTGCGTGCGTGCGATATCGGAGGGACGCAATCATTGGAAAAGCCCCCGGAAAAAAACGATTTGCGTCAGTTCCGAAGGGGATCCGGAAGAGATGGCTAGAGGCATTCCCGTCTCCCGTTCGATTCGGCTGCACGGCTTGGCCACGCGCATCCTTCGGACCCTCCCGCGCTCAGCTCGGCGCGGCTCGGGTTGCTGCTTTCTTTGGCCTTTTAATTGCCTTCGCCTTTGTGTGCGCGCGCGTGCGAGAGCCAGCGAGCGGCTGCGTGCTCTAATTAAACGCCTTCTCTTTGCCGCTCGGCCCCCCTTTGAAGATTTGGAAGCCGAAGAAGAGTGGCGGAATGTGGAGGGGAAGCGGGAGCACCGGCCCCTCTTCTTCCTCCTCCCCTCCTCCCGTCGCGCTTCTCATTCTTATGTCATCCCCGCTCGCGATGGAGAAAAGTTAGCCCCCTGGGACGGCCAAACATGCCTTTGGAGGCTTGCGGGAGTTGTCAAGTGTAAGACTTTGGAGTCTCTGCGGGCAGACGCGTGTGGACAAGCTACGAGGGAGCTGGGTGGATGGGTGGGAGGGATAACTTGAATGTCTGAATACTTTTGTTGCACAATGAGGGAATCAAGGGGAAAACCTAGACAAGACTGTTCATAAATATGTTCTGTGCATTAAAAAATAATAAAAACCTTTTATTAAAAAAACATATATATGAGGGAATCAAATAGCGCAACGACAACCAGGGCTTTTCTTTGCCATCCAGCTGGAAGGTATATACTCTCTGCCTTTTAGCGGCTTTTTGGGAGGCTGTATTCCCAGCTCTCCTAAGCCACCTCTGGGCCTGGCAGAAGCAGGAATTTTGTGGCAGGCGCTAGTCCTCGTGGGGCGCTAGTTCCCCCCCCCCGATCTAGGTGAGGCTGGGAAAAAAAAGTAACGTCGTCTCCCTCTCTCCGCACCTTTGCCCGTCTTTTTCAGGGAGCAACCGGACAGACTGGAGTCTTCGGCGCCTCGTTCAAGTCTTGGCAACTTGTCTATCCGTTGACTTCCGACGCTGTCTGCCTTCAATTCTCCCGAAAACGCCACTCACGCGGCTGAAGGTGGGTGACGCGGGTTGACCCTTTCCTCACCTCCCCCCCCCCACTCCGCCCCGCCAACCAGGAAGTCAAACTCTCTTTAAAAAAAAGAACCCGGAGGAAAGCGACCCCTCTGCCTTTAGCCGGTGTTGGGCTGGCGGAACTCAGGCGAGAAAAGAGGGACCGCGTGCATGTGCTTTGCGGGTGGAGAGGAGGGGGCGTACTGGGCTCCACTCTCAGCAGCTCCAGCGCGGGCAGCTCAGCATCCCATCTAGCCTCCCGTGTACTTGGCAGCGGGGGCATTGCTTTTTACTGACACCCCCGTCTCTCTCCTCCCCCACCGACGTTTAGTAAAGACCTCACTGCTCTCTCTCTCCCCCTTCTCTCTCTAGCAAGCCCTTCTGCGGTTCCTCCTTGCCCGTTTTGGTTCGCGTTTTACCTCCCTCTCTGTCCACCGCTTGTGCTGCCCCATCCTTTATCGTCTGCCCGTCCCATTCCCTGGCACCATCTTCCTTCCCCTTCTGGCTTGGCTTCTTTGCGGGAAGGGCGGGCGGGCGGGCGGGGGATGGATGGGTGGGTGGGTGGGTGGGAGAGGATTGGGATTGTTGCCCAGGAAAGCTGAGCCATGCTCTTGTTGTGCCGTGTTTCGTTTGCAGCCATGCCCTGCGTCCAGGCTCAGTACGGGTCCTCGCCGCAAGGAGCCAGCCCGGCCACGCAGAGCTACTCGTACCACCACTCGGCGGCTGCCGGGGAATACAGCTCGGACTTCTTAACGCCCGAGTTTGTCAAGTTTAGCATGGACCTGACCAACACTGAAATCACTGCCACCACTTCTCTCCCCAGCTTCAGTACCTTTATGGACAACTACGGCGCCGCTGCCGCCGCCGCTGCGGGTTACGACGTCAAGCCGCCCTGCCTCTACCAAATGCCGTCGCAGCCCCCGCCACCCCCGCCACCGGCGCCCTCCATCAAGGTCGAGGAGCTGCCCCTGCATGGCCACGGCTACCCGCCGCCGCCGCAGCCCCCCGCTGCCGGCGGGCCCCAGGCGCCTGATGAGCTGGCCGTCTACTACAAGCCCTGCGCCTCGCCGCCCACCCCGGCCGCTGGTTTCGCGCCGGGTCAGAGCGTTTGGGACGAGGCCGGGCCGCTGCACGGCTTCCATCACCACCACCACCATCACCACCAAGCTTACGGTGGGGCGGCAGGAGGAGCGGCTGGCGGCGGCGGCGTGCATAAGGCAGCCCCGACGGCGGTGCCACGTCTCTCGCTTTTCTCCTTCAAGCAATCGCCGCCCGGCATGCCGGTGGGCAGCTGCCAGATGCGCTTTGACGGGCCCCTGCATGCCCTACCGCTCAATGGGGAGCCCTCGGGCCACGGGCCTGGCGCCCACCACCACCACCACCATCACCACCACCACCACGACGGGCAACCTTTCGCTCTGCCCAACCCTATCCGCAAGCAGGCCAGTGCCGCCGCCGTCGGGTTCCCCGGACTGCAGATCGGGCATGCCTCCCAGCTCCTGGATGCCCAGGTGCCTTCGCCGCCTTCGCGGGGCTCACCCTCCAACGAGGGGCTGTGCGCCGTCTGCGGAGACAACGCTGCCTGCCAGCACTACGGCGTGCGCACCTGCGAGGGCTGCAAAGGCTTCTTTAAGGTGAGCTGATGCTCATGCTGCCTCCTGGGGAGGCGGGGGTGGCGGCGGCTGCGGGAGTCTTGCGTGTGTGTGCCTGTCTCCCCGATGCCAAGTGCTATGCCGCTGATCTCCCATCCCTCCGTCCATCTCCTCCACCGTTTCCCTTTATCTTCAAGTCCCTGCCTCTGCTGAGTAGAAACTAACTGCTTTACACAACAGCCGCTGTCAGTCTTGTGGGCATTTAGAAGAAAAGAACAGGATCTCTGTCTGGGGATCTAGTCTTAGCCCCCTTCCTGTCTCCAGTTGTTAGCTGGATTCAGAATGATAAAGGCGACTTAGATCAAAATCCACACTTACTTACTTCATAGGGAAAGAAAAAAAGCTCAAGAAGAGAGAAGCAAGTGGGATTATCACCTTACTAAACGGCATAAATTCACTGCCCGTTTATTAGGCTGTTTGTCATCTAATCCCTAAAATAGTTCGGGCTCCTCGTACAGAGGTACTTGGGCCACATCTATCTAACACTAGATGGGAATATGCCGTTCACCACAGGGGAAAAAAACCATTCTCAGTTTTATTGTCCTGATACAGATTTGAGGCCTAGCTTTCCTGCTTTATTAAGAATAACATTTCATTCCTATGACACAACCCCCCCCCCCAATGACGCAGCCCTTCATTTTGCCACGTTCTCCCTGCCCTAGATTTTGATGGAGATAGTGCAGCAGGCGAGGAACTGGCCGTTTTAGCGGATGAATTCCTCCGCATCCTTTTCCCGAGTATGGGGAAGAAAGAACGTTTAAAGGAATCGGAGCATCGCTTTTTATTTAATCGGAGCTTTGAAGCTCGGAAGGGAAAGTGCCCCGTTCTCTTTCTCTTCCTTTCTCCCTTGTACCCAATCCACATTCCAAGAGGCTTTTAAAATGCACTGATTTAGACAAGGGCCTATTCCCAAGCTACAATCTACAAAAACGACCTGAAATGGAGAAGGAGTTGTTGGGGTGTTCAACGCCTGTTGCCCTCTCCTGATCGCCCCACCTTTCTCTCTGTCAGTTCCAGTCCCACCTTGTGTGTGTGTGTGTGTGTGTGTGTTTGTTTATGGGGGACTCTTGTCCTGTCTGGGTAGGAGCTGAGCCGGGCGAGCTGGGGTGTGTGTTCTTTTTTGCAATTCATTTTCCTTAGGATAGGTTAGAAGAGAGAAGCCCATTTTAGCTAACAAACTAGACCCGCAATCCCGATGGTCGAATTAAATTGTGTCTCTTACACACACACAAACACACACACACACACACACACACACCCTAACTGAATAACCGCACCCTCGAAAAGAAAAAGAATTAAAAAACCCTCATAGGAATGCCTCAGATTTGTGTATTGTGTAGGTTATAGCAGGCTCGCCAGACGGTGCTAGGCGAGCCCGCTCCCCAATTTTGGGTTAGAGGACCTGGAAAAAGAGAGGCCGCTGGAGCGAGAGAGGAGGAGGAAGAAGGGATCTGCTCCCTTCTTTGAGGCCCGCGAAGTGCCTCAAACTCGGACCGCCTTCCGGGGCTCCGCTTCGCTCTGTTCCGCTCACCTCACCTCTCCTTCCCCCCTTCGTCTCTCCCCTGTCTCTGCAGCGCACCGTCCAGAAAAACGCCAAATACGTTTGCTTAGCGAATAAGAACTGCCCCGTGGACAAACGCCGCCGGAATCGGTGCCAGTACTGTCGTTTTCAGAAGTGCCTTGGAGTCGGCATGGTCAAAGAAGGTAGAGCTTGCCGTGGGGCGGGCGCCTGGGGGGGGTCACAAGCACAGGCGGAGCAGCAGCGTTCCCAGTAGCGGCGAGAGGAGGCGCGGCGAAGCTTCAGCTGAGCTTCCGCGGGCGGCTTCTTCTGACCGTTGGGGGGGCCTAGGGCTCCCTTCCACCCAGGTCCTTCGGGCCCATCTCCAGAGCATAAACCCTCGGGGTAGTGGCAGGAAGCGAAGGCCTGTGCAAACCCGGACTAGACCTAAGATAACCTTACCTGGGACAAGGCGCTTGCACTCCGTCTTAGGTTTAACTTTAAAGGGATGCCAAGGCCAGGGCAGATTGGATTTATGTGAAGGAACGTCAGAAGGGTTTTGTTCTATCGGACGTGTTTTTCTAAACTCGTGTCTAAAAAGTCAGCCTCGTGTTTAGAAACTGAGCTCCGTAAGAGCCAAAGGAAGTCCGGAAAATACTATAATACTGAACAGCCCCAATTTCTCCCTGGAAACTTTTTCTCCGGGCTGATATATTCAGTCGCGAAGTTTTGACACCAGTAGAAAAACAGGACGTTAGATGGGGTATGTGGGGTGGGGGAGTTGTGTTTTCTTTTTCTCTGCCTGGCCGGGCGACCTGAGGCGTGTTCTCTGAGTGGAGGCATCTTGTCTTTTTTCAGTAGTTCGCACAGACAGCTTAAAAGGCCGAAGGGGTCGTTTGCCCTCGAAACCGAAGAGCCCCCAGGAGCCTTCTCCCCCTTCGCCCCCGGTGAGTCTGATCAGTGCCCTGGTGAGAGCTCATGTCGACTCCAACCCGGCTATGACCAGCCTGGACTATTCCAGGGTAAGCTGGAGACAATATTTGCCTACGGGTCCCCCTCGCGGGCCACCAAATGAAATCCGCCTAGTCCCCAGTAAGGTCATTCTCCCTTCCACCCCCCCAACCCCCCCCCCCCAATTTGATGTGATTGTGCAGACGCCTCCGAGGTGTTGGTGTCCCAGAGGGCTTGGAGATGTCTGGGCAAGAATTTGGTGTGTATGTGTGTGCGTGTGTGCCTGCTGAAGGAGGAAGGGGAACTTCAAGCAGATGCAGATTGCATCTTTCTCCCTCCCCCCTCTCTCTCCGCCCCACTTCTCGGACTGTGGGCTACTTTTGCAAATAGCGATTACTGCTAGTTAAATATACATAGATTGTTTCGTTCCGTACTAGAAGTTATTTCCCCCTGCCAGTTAATTGAAGCAATGCTTTAGTTCGAAAAGGAGATGTTCCCCATTCAGACATGCTTAGGAAATGAAAGGCGTTAAGAAAGATTAAACTCTGGGCAGGGCACTCCCAAAGGAGATGGCCAGAGCACCTGCCTCCTGGAAACTAACCTTCAGCTCCTTACTACAAGGATGTTGGTTTATTTTTCTCTTCTGCCTTATGGGACGCAAGGTATGAATAAGGAATAAGGAGAGAAAGTCTCCTCTTTTTCAAGGCGGGATCAGTTGCTCCCTTCTCACAGTAGAACCACATGCGAACGTGCATTTTTTAATACATAAGAAATGAAATGTGACAAGAGAGCCATAGGCGCTTGTGCTGAATGCATGTTACATGTTTGTATTGTGTGTATGGATTGATGAGTGGATTTCCCTTCCCCTTATTACTTCATTAGCAGAACCGCTCATCCCCACCCTCCACTGGCTTTCCAGAAGCTAAGCCAAACCCTGGGATTTTTGCTTCAGGGTGTCTTTCCAGAGTGTTTAAAGTTGACCCTTTCTCCTGGCCACAGCCATTTCCCCTCTCCGAGTGGCCATCCCTCCTAGCGCCACCCCTAATTGAATTAATTGCCATGGGACATCTAATTTCTTCACTGGCCAGAGTGAGGTTTAATTGTTATAAAAACTTGGCTCCCCTGCTCGAAATGGGGTTAGCAATTTCACGGGCTATAGATTTCAGAGAGCCTCATTAAATTGCTGGGGTCTTTCTCTTACTTCCCTCCCCCCTCTCTCCCATCTTCCTTGCCATGGAATTCCAGTTCCAAGCAAACCCAGATTATCAGATGAGCGGTGATGACACGCAGCACATCCAGCAGTTTTATGATCTCTTAACTGGTTCCATGGATATTATCCGGGGCTGGGCAGAAAAGATCCCCGGCTTCACTGACCTTCCCAAACAAGACCAAGACCTGCTGTTTGAATCTGCCTTCCTGGAACTGTTCGTCCTGCGGCTAGCCTATAGGTAAGTAGGAAGTGCTCTCTCCAAGTTGAAGGTCACCTGCAAGTGTATACGTGGATGTGCAGGCCTGTGGGATACATGTGCACACCCAGACACATCCCTTGCGATCCTTGTGATGTGCAACCCTGCGCCGTTCAAGGTCCGCTGAGCTGCGTTTTTATTAACTCCTCAGTAATTAGGTCCCTCTTAAGCCTTCCATTTATTGCTTGGCGAATAATTAGTTGTTTGCCTTTCTCTATTCCCCCTCTCCCCTTTTCTGGCCGCCCTGTAAACCCCTCCCCCCACGCAGGTCAAACCCCGTGGAAGGGAAGCTCATCTTTTGTAATGGTGTGGTCCTGCACCGGCTGCAATGTGTCCGTGGGTTCGGGGAATGGATCGATTCCATTGTGGAGTTCTCTTCCAGCCTGCAGAATATGAACGTTGATATCTCTGCCTTCTCCTGCATAGCTGCTCTAGCCATGGTGACAGGTGAGACCCAGCTTCTGGCTCTTCCTCTTCCTCTTTATTCTGATCACCCAGGGGTGTTTTATTTCAGATTAAGTGATCTGGAATAAGTAACCAGTTTCTCCATATTAGTGATGAGTATAGATTAATTTTTAAAAGGAATTTTAGTCTTTCTGGGCAAGCTGAAAATCTCTGCCCTATTCCCTGTTTCAACTTGTCAGGGCAGATGAGAATTCTCAGTTAGGAGAGCTCCACATTCCTCCAATATAGAGTTAAAATCCATAATAGGTCACACTCCTTGTCTTTGTTTTATTTTAGAAGTTCTAAACTGTGTATTGGGTTTTCTCCCTTCTTTTCCCATAAACTCCTGTTTTTTTGAAAAAAAATAATTCTGGATTATGTAAACCTATTCCTTTAACCTTCCCATGCCCCTATTTAAAGTAAACTAGAGTTTATCATTATGTCCTGGATGAATATGAAGTAATCCAAAGTAATTGCCCTTTTATACAATCACCATTGGCAATAGGGAATAGAATTCACAAATCAAGATATATGCATGGAGACATGTTTATGTTCACATGACACACTGAATCACAAAGTAGCCAATCATATTTTATTTTAATATGGTAGACAATCCAACCCCTGTGATTAACTTAAGGTCCAGCATGCCTGCCAATCCAGAGTATTGGGCTAATTGATCAAACCATGGAGGGGCTGTTATGAACAGAAGCTTTATGAGAGACCATTTATGTTTGAATTGCCATAATACAGATAGTTCTGTGGCACACTGGAAGTTCAAGGGTACTGACTCAAATGGAGGAGTTGCAATCTGACCCACAAACTGCAATTTCACAATGCTGTCTAATTTGTAGAAAGAATTTCTAATTTGTAAAAATGAAATAAAGTCCCTTGAGTTCAGAAACTTCAGTTTATTCCAAACTATGTTGTTTAGCATTGGAACTTTAAGGAGTAAGAGATAGTTAAAGCAGGGGTAGGATTTCCCGATGCATAATTGGTAGTCTCCTAACAAGGCCTGTTGAAGTGCCCCTCCCTCAGCCACCCCCTTAGATTGGTCCAGAGCTGGGTCTAAATCAGCCATTTCTTGTCCTTTGCAGAAAGGCACGGCCTGAAGGAGCCCAAACGGGTAGAAGAACTACAGAACAAGATTGTCAATTGCCTCAAGGACCACGTGACTTTCAACAACGGCGGCCTGAACCGGCCAAATTACTTGTCGAAACTCCTGGGCAAGCTCCCGGAACTGCGCACTCTCTGCACGCAAGGCCTGCAGCGTATTTTCTACCTGAAACTGGAAGATTTGGTGCCGCCGCCAGCAATAATTGACAAACTTTTCTTGGACACTTTACCTTTTTAAAAAAACAAAGACAGAGAGAGGGAGAGAGAGAAAGTGTAAGGGAAGGGAGGGAAATCTAGAAAGAAAGACAATGCTGCTGCGCTCTCAGAGTTGAAGAACTTTCAAAGCCTCGAAGGTGGGGGGGGGAATGCGAGCAAGCAAGGAGATCGCAGCCCCAGGAGGAAAGCGAGAGCCCCCTCCCCCCCATAAGGAAGGAGCACCTCCGGCTGTCGCATGCTCCCACCCCTCCAAACTGTGGCTTAGCTTGTCCTGCAGAACAGTGACTGAAAACTGGGGACTTTGGCCACGCTGAATTCCGTTCCTTGGACTACACACAGATTCCCATGGTACAAGCTTTTTATTCTTGCCTAAACAAACAAGCAAACAAACAAACAAAAAAGGCTCTTTCGCTCCCATCCACTCCCCTTCTCCCCCCTACCCAAAGCAAAAACGACACACACATTTTTTTTAAAAAAAGTGTTCATTACTATGATTGTGAGAATGGCTGTGACCAAGGACTAAAAGTTAGGAAGCTGAGTCTTTCTTGGGCTTTAGCTGCTGCTGCTGCTGCTGGCAAGAGTATTAAGATGACCCACTCAATCTCCCCTTCCTCCTTTCTTAAGACCTTTAAAGTGTTTTCTGCTGTAAAGGGAAAGCTGTAATATATAAAAGATGGAATTAAGGGTGGGGGAGGGAGAGGGTGCAGCATGAATCGACAGAAGGCAAAGGATTGTACACTTAACCAGATGCAGTTTGGCTTTTTCTTTCTAAAAAACAAAGCAAAACTATTCTGTGCCTATTTATGAATAAGCTATTCAAAACCATTATAAAATTAGAGGGAGGGAAAAAGAGACTAAATCAAAGGGATTTGGACAAAAAGATTTGATTATTTAAGATTTAAATCAAAAGAAAGTGATGATTCTAGGAAGACAATGTTATTATAGGCACTTGCTATTTCAGTAATGTCTATATTCTATAAATAGTTATTTCAGACACTATGTAGTCTGCTAGATTTTATAAAGATTGGTAGTTCTCTAAGAAGCTTCAAACGTTTTTCTCAGTTGTAAAATAGGTGGGCACAGGTGTTACACAAATCCAACAGACTCCCCACCCACATCCATTTCTGGAAAAATCTTCCAAAAGGGACCCATATTTCCGTGTTTGTAAACACCGTTTGGCATTCCTTGTTTGTAAGTGTCGTATGTATTGTTGATGCTGATTAAAAAGAAAACAGTTTATATCTTGATCATTTTGTTGTCTGAGGAGAAACCAGTCTTGCATGCACAAGCTTTTTTGACTATTTCCAGAGTGTTTATCTCATATATAGATCTCCCTGGAAATTATTGAGCACTTTGTCTTTTTATTTCAAGTTTCTTTTGTTGAGGGAGGGAGTTGTTTTTTTAATGCCTAAAATTGTTAATATATTATTTTACGTATCAATACAATGTTTTTTAATGCCATATTCTGTAGTATATCTATTTTTCTTTGTATATTTCCAGTATGGCATATTTTAAAATCACTGACTCTTCCCTTTCCTCTCTCCCACTCTACCCACCCCACAATTTCTCCATGTGGTGTATATGACAGTTAGAAGCTGACACTTTCTCCCTAAACTCTTTCTTGGAGAAAGATAATTTTAATGTTTACAGCAAATAAATCCATGTCAACGAACAGAATCCCGTCTTTTTTCTCTTTAGGAAAAAAAAGTCCCAGAAGCCTCCCATGATAGATAGTTACTCGGATGATGATGATGGTGAGGATGATTCATAGCACTGAAACAGCAGGTTAAAGAAATGCTATATCTATGATGGCTTATCTGACCTGGGAAAAGGAATTTGCTGTTTTAAGTGGTAAAAGGAGGCAAAGCTAAGATGTATAGTTTACTTTCTTTTTCTAACTTCAGTACCATGTAGTGTTTGTTGTTTCTACCATTTTAGCCTTCCTTTGAAAACTCTGGGAACCTAAGTTAAATATATAAATATTTGCCTTATCTAGCTCTAACAAATTAAATAGGTCTTACTTAGTGCAATGCATTCTAGTGGAATTAACTTTTGTGAGTAATCTGTGCATCAGTCTCTGATTCTGAATGAGTTTGTTCTACAGCAAATAGAGTAGGCAAGATGTAGCAAAAAAGAAATGGGTTAGAAACAGGCTGGAATAAGTTAAGGTATTTGGAATTGGAGCAGTTATGTCCATTCAATTTAAATAGGCTACATTGGATGAAATTGATTTTAACGGGCAGTAGGCATGCATGTGTGACGCCATATACCTGTGGCATGTTTAGTGGAAAGCAAGTTCCACAGAGTTTAAAGAATCTGAGGATCTCCTAACTGCAAAAGGCTGCCGTCTTACTTTATTTACAATGAAATGCTAAGAATACAACCCAAACACATTCCTGTTGAATTCACAGGACTCTTTTCCAGAGAAGCATGTGGTTACATTCCTAAATCGTTTAGTAATGTAAATATAATTTGAATTCAGTGTGATTTTTACAGAATAGGCAGAATAAGGTT
This sequence comes from Thamnophis sirtalis, assembly GCF_051295495.1. Lineage (NCBI taxonomy): Eukaryota > Metazoa > Chordata > Lepidosauria > Squamata > Natricidae > Thamnophis > Thamnophis sirtalis. Next base: position 32,646,174 of record NW_028261381.1, read on the forward strand.
TGGACAAAAAAATTAATGCTTCTGTACTTCATGTGGAAGAAAAATGGTTTAATTCAATGGAATTTTCTGCAGACTAGGTATATTTAGGTTTGGGCTAATGGAAATCCATGGAGTGTTGAACCTTCCCCAATAAGGTTTAGGAAGTGGAAGTCAAGCAATCCTGCACATGCTAAAGATCTGGGAGTGTATCTTATTGTACTTGAATACAATATCTTCATTTCTTTTAAAATAATGTAAGGTTTTTATTAGCATAGTAGGATTTTTAATATATATTTGAAAAACAACACCAACATTAAATGCATAAGCGAAGGAAACGTATCTTTGGAGATCCCTCCGAGTCATTAAACTTCAAACTCAATTTATTTCAAACCAAAATATATAGCCAGGTGCGGGACACAGCTAAGAAACTTGATGGGAGGATCCGTGTTTTAGATACAAACACATTTGCGAGAAGGCGCTTTTCAAAAATATATGTTTTCGGGTGGGGGTAGCAACGCTGATATTAACATTATTATTATTTTTTTGGGCGGGGAGGTTTCATAATTCACACAACTACTGTATTTGGCTGTCTGTTTTGAATTGCGGGGTCAGAAGTAGTAGCTAGTTTAAAGTTTTCTCTCCATTCTTCCTGTGCTTACGAGCATCAAGCGGCTTGGGAAGGCGGGGTGGGGTGGGGGATGAGCGGACGGCTAAAACGAGACACCTGGTCGTTGGGATCAAGGAAAGATGACATTCGAGATAAATAATGATAATAATAATAACAACAACAATAACAATTGCTGTTGTTTGTCCAAGGTGGGAATCCGTCGGATCCCTAGCCTTAGTTTGATGCAACGCACGCAGGAGTCAGGTCGGGGGAAACAGCTGGTTTTCCAGGGAAAGGTGCTTAAGATTGCGCAGCCGGCGCGAGCCTGTCCGGGCGTGGGCCCCGGGGGTTTGAGCGGGGCTTTATTCTTAAGAAAGGGGGAGAAGGAGCGCGCGGCCTGCCACGCTCGAGCGGTTCTCAGAGCCAGCGCCCTTCTTCTTTCCAGATTGGCTCTTTCGGCGGGTCCTTGTCGGACCGTCGCGAGGCCTCTTTTCCGGCATAACTGGAGCTCAGAAACGATGCGGGACTAGGAGACCTTTAGGGCTGGCAGCAAAGGACCGGGGGAGGGGGGGGGTCTAACTCAGCCATGGGTTCAAAATCATACTCTCTTTTTTGGGGCAACGTTCCCCAGAGATGTCAAACTCTCCTTTAGCCCCCACCCCGTCGAGCCCACAACCGGAGCGTGTGGCTCTACAAGGGTCGCGCGTGCAGTTCGTCTTTCGGACCGTCCCGGTTTATGTGTCATTTCATTATTTCATTTTTCGAGGCAACAAGCAATTATACAAGTTGTAAGAAAGAGAGTGGGGGTTCTAAGGGCTCTCCGGAAGACTTTAGACTAGAAGCGAGCAATCTCTTCAGGCAAGAGAAGCCTGAGGGAATTCGGACAAGCTCCGTCTCTCTCTCTCTCTCTCTGTGAAAATTTCCCGCCCGAAAAGTAGCGGTTCCTTCACAGAAAGCGCGCCCAGCGTAAGGCAGCTCGACGCTGCGCTCTCTTTTCCCGCCCATTTGCAGGCAGGAGGCTACGGCTGCTTCAAGGCAGGAGGACGGGCGCCTCCACCACACCCCCATCTTCGTGCCCCTCCGCCAGCCTAACCCGGCTGTTTTAACGGGAGCGGAAAGGGGAGGTTGTACCCCCCCCCACACTTTTCTCGAGGCTTTTCTGGTGTGTGTGTGTGTGTGTGAATTCCAGCGACGCCTCGCTGATAATTGTGGGGAGGGAGCGGGCGAGCGGTGGTTCCGCTGGATGGGCGACTGCGGGGTGCGCCGCGGAGAAAGCATGCGATGGAATGTGCTTTCCTTACGCGGCTGAATTTTCAAGGCATTAGTGGAGATGGGGCTTTCATCTGGGTGGGGGAGTTTGGGGAGAAATAAAGCCGCCTCTCCGGTGAGAACTAAGAAGAGGGGCGAGGGGGAGACGAGTGGAGAGGCGGCTTTTTCCTCAGTCGCCCCGCCATTGGGGCGCTTCCATTCCTCCCAACCTTCCCCCCTCCGAGAATTCTTGGGGCGCTTAGGAAGGCTTCTCCCGCGCCGCCCCTTCAGGGGAAGCCTCTGCTAAGAGAAAATGTACTTCGGTTGGTTTGTTTTTCTCTCGGGTCGGCCTGAAGCTGGGAACGCAGCTAGAAGGCTCGGCTTGTATTTATGGACGCGGCTTAAAGGCGCGTTTGAGTGCAAGCAAGTCTTCTCAGCGGCTGGAAATAAACAAGCCGTTCTCGCCGTCGCGGGCGTCTCTACTTAGCGCCTTCTTGAGCGAAGGGGAAATGGAGGGGCAGAGGAAATGGGAGGCTCAGCGGCCGCAAGACTCCTCGGTAGTCGAAATAGGGTAAACCCGGGGAAAGCGACTCCCAGAGAGGGGATTAGAAGTCCATTAACTCGAATGCGATGGCTTGGGGGAAACGTGGCGGTGTTGACGCCCAATAACTTGAATGGGACGACCTCGGGGAAAGGAAACTATCGACGCTCCAACTTGAGCAAGAATATTTGGGGGGAAGGTGACTGGAGTGGCCTGTAGCTGGCGCATCGCTGATATCTCGGGTATATCTCAATAGGAGAGGAAGCGACGTGCTGTGGCCAGTTCCTTCCTGGGTCATCTGCCCTTGGCCATCACTTTCCTCCCCGCCTCTCAAGCAAGCAACAGGGAAGTTCCTGTTGACGGCAGGGAGTGAAAGGAGGTTGGGGGAACTTTGTTCCTTTCGAGGGATACCCAGTGTTGCAACTGGCAGCCTAGGTTGCCCTACCTGTTGCGCTACTTTAGCGTTGCCCAACCCTTCTTTTGCAGTTCCCGAGCGGAGACTTTCTCCACCCCCTGGGAACCTGTAGGGTGATCCGTCACACATCCCAAGTAGGCTGATCGGCAGGATGGGGCGCCCATCCTTGCAAGACGCTGGGCCGGACCTAACTCTTTCTTCCACCGTGAAGGAAGAGACGCCCCGGGGGTTCTGCGAAAGGACCCGATGCCTCTTAAATATTACGATCCCGTAGGCTAAGTCCGTTTCCTCCACTTTCCTCCTTAAACTTTATATATATTTCAGCAATGAGGCAGTAAGAGGATTGGGGTGGCCGGAATGCAAAATGCGATTCGACGTCAGGGTTTTATTGATTTGAAAATTATTCCAACCCGCGAAATCCTGGGCCGATTTTCGCCTGCTCCGTTGGTCTTCTCTACCTGCCGCCTTCCGTTCATAGCACCTGTTCTACATTTTGTAGGCTTAGCAGCCCATCCGTTGCTCCATGTCCCTTCTTTCGTGAAGGTTACCTCATCGCTGAAGATTTCAGCGTGATTGCATGACATGAAGGCTACAAATCCTATGCCCATTTTAACTTGGTTCTATGCTTGTGTTGAATTCAATGGGATTGACTTCGGGAGTGATGGTGGTAATTCATAGATTTGTAATGTAAACTAATCAGTGCCAGTGTCTTTCTGGATGTCTGTTCAAATGTAAATCATCTGGTTTCACTGACAGATATTCTCAGATAAGGGAGAATAGTTCTGCAACCTGAAAACCTACCATTTCAACTGCAAGGATACCCCAAACGCTGCCATTCTCGACAGATTTTTCTTCATCCGTGATTCGACTTTCCATCTCTTCTAGGCAAATATCCCCTCCCCCGCTCCCAACTTGGTATATCGACCTAAAATCTTGAGGCTAGGTTTGTCCTAGCTGCTGCAATCAGGAATATAATATATTGATAATAATTTGCTTCAGTGTTCATTCGCATTATTTTTTATTTCGCAAATCACCACCAGGCTACTGCAAGAGCGCAAGGCAGCGATTTCCAGAAGATGGTCCACAATGACTTTCAAAACCGCTGAACTGAAAGTCCACTCTGCAACCTCCCAATCCTTCACTGTTCATGTCAAAGATATTTATTTGCAAGCCAAGCTCAACAACTCGAAGCTCTTCATCAATCCAGACAGACCTATCCCATTAAAAAAAAAAAACAGAAGAAGAAATCATAATACCTCATTACCAACTGAAAGATAAAACTAATTTCAGTTGCCGGCATCTTTTCCTCCACTCCACAACTGCCTCCTAATTGATGCCTACTTCGCTACTATTTTCTAGGCATTTGATAGAGAAGAATCAAGCTCTTTTCGAACAGAAATTGAGACCCTTCAGGAAGATCTCACCTCAGTTTCGCACTAGTCAGGGTTTAGGTTCCAAAGTTCTGCCAACTCTTGGGTCTCTAATCAAAGATTGTTGAAGAAATCACAGCTGATTAACAAACCTTCGTTCGCAAATCACAGTAACAAGATTCAAACATTCGGGAAGACAAATCCGAACAAGTCCCAATATGGGTTTGCTGCAACGCTATATGTGAAGTATCTCTCAATTCCTTTGTCCTCAGAGGTCCGGTTGGATGAAGATCGAGACTACCAACATGGAGCGCAGAAGAACTCCGAGTCATGACTGCGGATGGGGTGGGGGGAGAGGAGTAAACAAATGCTTTTAATTCTTCCCCATAATAAATGAAGCACAAGAAGCTTGTCTTTGGTGAATTTTCATTCTATACATACCGGGGCGTTAGATATTAGGAGGCCTTCCAACTTCCACTCCGTCAGGAATGGGATGCCCCCAGCGAGGCTAACTGAAACAGAGTTGACTTGTGTCTGTTCTCTAAGTTGGTACCATGCATGGATCTTAAACCAATTATGGTGCAACATACTAAGATAAAATGTAGTTGACCACTTCGTGGCGCAACACAGGATCAACGATGCTTAGTTTCAAATCCTACAATAGAGTGGCACTGCAATCCCAAGGACACGGGACTCTCGGATCAAGCTAAGGCGCGGATTTCTTAATTGTGGTTTCTTGAATAAGTCTTCATTGGCTGAGTCTGCAACAGGTTAAGCCCTGCCCTGCCTTGCCCTTGCTTTCAGAACTGAAACAAGATTTCAGCCCGATTTCGAAAACAAAAGTGTCTGCTTGCGTCTGTTTGCCCGGCTTCCCAACAAAGCAGCGAGTAAAATCAGTTTGAAATCGTGAAGTGCACTGAACTCATGTGGGGGTTCAGTCCTGTTCTTCGACAGATGGAGACTTATTGCTTGGTAAGATCTGCAGCTGTTGCTTCAGTGCTTAGGAGCTCCAAGCAAAGTCTGTAGTCTCTCTCTGCCCAACAATCAAAAAAGCAACCAACGTTGTCAAGCGCGCCCGAGAGGATGCATTTCCCACGGACTTATATACACGGCTAACTTAATCATAGTTTGCTCAAGTTACCAGCCTGCTGGGATTTCTAGTACAGTTCTGCTATAGGCTGGTTTTGTACAATATGCTGGGTCAAAATATGTCTGCTGAAATTGATTCGGTGTGTCCTGCGAATTTGCTTAGAATTGAATTTGCACAAACAGGAGCCTCATTCTCCTCGGTTCAGTCTCCAAAACTTGTGGCCATTGCTTCCTTTCAGCTGCAACTCACCTCTGCAGAGAAAACATATTGTAAATTGGAAACTTAGTGCTAGCAGGACCAACACAGCAGACTGCAACGCTGAAAGTCCAGATTGACCTACAGCTGAGAGCTGTCTGCCGACTTTGATCTTCTGCCAGGGCTTCAGAGAGCTTGGAAAACCAAAGGAAATGCAGAAGAAAACCTAACTATCTTGGGCTTCTGATCCTACGATCTTCCCCCCTCCTATCTTAAAACTCACACCAACAATGAGTGACATGTATAACATGGCTACTGTATGATTCAGTAAGCTTCTGTTTCAAAGGTGCTTTTTCAAAAGGCAGATGGACTTTCTTAGTTTTTGCTTGAAGATGTTTTGCTTCTCATCCCAAAAGCTTCTTCAGTTCATATAGGCACTTCTGTTTTAAAGCCCCACTGAGAGAGGATTGGATTCTTAGGATCCAGCATAGGATCATACCAGCTAGGGTCTCTCCTTGGTTAGAAGTTCCTTCAATAGACAGTGTCTAAAGGCAAAGAAGTCAATATCTTGTGCAACTTCATTTTTTTAGGACAGGGTTTTCCCTGGGATTCTTCTGGATTTGGTACCATAAAGTGGTAGTTGAATAAGAGCAGCTGCCAAGTTCCTGCGGAGGAGTACATCTTGAAATTTGTGTCATATCTACTAAACAAAAGCAGCATACTTAGAGTAGAGAGTGGTGGTCCTAGATCTGAGATGCTCACACTTCTTACCTAGATATAAGTTCTACTGGAGAACAAAAAAAAAGTGGAGCTTATTTCTAAGCAAATGTGCTTCCTGCTGTACTTCTGGAGACTGAAAAAATCAGAACTGTTGGCACTAGCCCTAACTCACCCATTCACTCTTCCCAACAGGAGTCTTTCAGATAAGAAGGGGCTGCAGTTCCCTTATTCCCAAACAACATGGCCAAAGGAGGTGAATGAAAGGACAGACACAGGACTGGAAGGGAGGGAAATAGATTTGCTCATACTTTCTACTCAATAACTATAGTTAGTTGCCTTGCATTTACTAAACTTTTCTGACTGATGAATCAGAAGAGCACCTTTTCTGAAGAAAAAAAGGAAGTAGTTTGAATTAGAGATTTCAACATCTATGCGTGCCTCACTCCAATATAAGTTCACTATGATCAGCTGACGTTTGCTACCAAAAATGAAGCTTTTTTGAAGACTGCAATTAGAGCCTAAATGTACATTTTCAAAAAACTAAATAAATAATAATGCCATATGAATTTCATCATGTTGGTTTCCGAATATACCTCCATGAGATTGGGCTGTACAGTGATGGAAAACATATTTAACTGATGTATATGCATACATAGATTGGGACCTTTAATCTTTGGATATTAATAGATCAATTGCTTTGAAATTATGGGAATCTAAAAAGCTGTCTAACAGAAGCCACTTCACTGGTCCATATAGCTCAATACTGTTTATTCAGACCAGTGATGGGTCTCTAGGGATCCAGCCAAGCATGGGATTGTATGTAAAGTAAATTATCTACACTGTATTACAGTATCACTGAGTGATATCTGTAGGTTTGCAGAAGCTGTGGCATTTGAATTGGGATCCTGCACAACTTTAATTGATGTGGATTCCTCTTTTGACTCTATGATTTTGTTCAACTGCCCCTGCCACCTACAAAGGATAGGAACTACTGTTTGCCTACATTTATCACTGGCTAAGCTTTCAATAAACCATGAAACAGTAATCTTACATTTTAGTTTACTGAACATATACGTATAGTGCAAACCCAGTTCAGGCACAGCCTTGTTTTGTCCAGTAGAAACCTGCCTGAGTTTGAAGAGGAACACTTACATGGCAAAAGTTACAGCTGGAAATGAACCAGTGGTGAAATTCAATATTTTTCACTACTGGTTCTGTGGGTGTGGCTTGGTGGGTGTGGCAAGGGAAGGATATTGCAAATCTCCATTCCCACCACACTTTGGGGCCAGCCAGAAGTGGCATTTGCTGGTACTCCGAACTACTCAAAATTTCTGCTACTGGTTCTCCAGAACCTGTCAGAACCTGCTGAATTTCACTCCTGAAATGAATTGATAATTAGCAGATAGTGTGGGCACATTTCTTAATCTGGGAGGCTTTCTGTTTAGGACTGGTGTTACTCTTCAAACAAAGCAATTCTAAAATGTGCTTGCAGCATAAATGAGCTACAATTCCTGCAAGCTTTTTAACTAAAATTCAAAATAATGCAAGAGAGAGCTTCCATGCAGGCTGCCATGCAGCTTTTAGGAATAGTGAGACATATTCCTTCTGGATTGACAAGCTGCTCGGTAGTGGGCATAAATTTTTAGGAAAAGCTTTTTATGTTGTTTCAGGCAGGGTCCCTCTTGCTGTAACAGTTGCATGCCAGCATAGAATTCAGTAGATGGGCTCGCTCCACAAAAGAGCTGTGATCAGGGGGAAAGATTGATCTTTTGAATTTTTGCATATCCTGTGCCTATTAAAAATGGATGGATCCAACGGCAAGGCTGTGGTAAAACAGGAGTGCAGGGATACTTCTGACTGTTTGAGCATTTGCTATGTTATCAGAGTTCTACTTTATTTTTATGGAAATATATTCTGATATTAGCCCTGGTCTGAACAATGCAGGTAGGTCTGAGGTGGTCTTGATGAAAGTAAGATCATAGCAAAATGACAGCCATTTCTCTTTCAATTATTTGACAGTGATTAATTTCTTCTTGCAGTGTTTCAACCGTACACCAGAGGCTATGTTATCATGTCTGATCTCCAGAAATATGCAAGGTTGGGCCTGGTTCTTGGATGAGAGAATATCAAGAAATTCTAGGACTAGACTGGGAAGTTCATAAAAAAAATCTTGACAAATCATTTCTCTACTGTTGTCAAGAAAATCATATGGAGTTGGCTGTTTAGCCAAAAGGAATAAAGCTTGGCTCAAGGGACACTTTAGCTTTTAACATTGTCCAGATAGATCAAAGAGCAAGGCCAGTAGTATATGGTAAAACAAAGAAGAAACAACCGAAATACATGAATAGGCCAAAATGGAATGGGGAAAGCAAATTTTTATTACTGAAAAGGTTTCCTCCCATTTATCCTAGTTTACAAAGAAAGAAGAAAGAGAGAAAAGTAAGTGCTCACTAAAGCAAGAAGAATGAAATATAATAATACAATAATAATAAAAACAATAAAATTGTATAATAATACAAATTTTCTTTTCTTTAAATATATAAGACAATAACAATTATTATTTTTGAGTGTGTGCTGAGCATCTGATCTTCAGTAGCAATGTCCCAAAAGTTATCACTTTGAGACTAGCATGATAGTATGATTTGTGAGAATCCCCCCCACCTTGTTTTAGGAAAGTGCCATTTAATTGTAGACTGTGATTCCATGGCATGCTAAGCCACACACCTTACTTAGCATTTTCTCCCTCTTCCCCCATGGTCGTGCATGAATGTTTATTTGAAGTTTGCTACTTACTATGGGCATCTAGATCAGTGGTGGTATTTTGCTGGTTCTTACTGGTTTGAATGAAACAGTAGTGGTGGCTGCTGGAGGCTCCGCCCACCTGCCCCGACGTAATGTGCAACCTCTTGCGTGCTCACATTTGTGAACCGGTAGCGAAGGTAAGTGAATCCCATCACTGATCTAGATCTGAAATAATGGCTGTCTCAAGGTTATGAAGCTAGCCTCTGCAAGCTCTGACAGGTTCAGAATTTAGTATCTGGACTTCCAAGTTTGTTTCAGATGATGTAATGAAATGCTCCACATGACAAGTATTACAGACACACTCGCCATGCAAAGCTGGTAGTCTTTAGCATGACTGTAGCTATTATTTATAATTTGGTATCAAAACCTAAGATTCCACTCTTGGAGGACATAGCTTCCAAGTCTGTTGCTGTAAAGACAGTTCATGGGCTAGACAGGAGGTACCAAAACTATGTTGATATGTGTCATTGATATGAATTCTAACAAAATGTGCCAGTCAGATCTAACCAACTAATTAATGACTAGGTTTACATATTTCACTAAGTCACAATTACATTTAACCATAGTTTGTTGAACATTGTACAAATATAACAATAAATGTATTTATAAACTTCAACTGTCGAATTCAATCACTATACTAAGCCTATATATAACAAAACAAAATATTCTGGACAGTGACATAAAGCAGAACCCAAATCTACCGAAATCATTATCAAATTTGATAATAAAGCATCAGGGTTTGGTAATGGGGATTTCTTTGCTCATTTTATAAAGAAAACAAATGTTGAAATAAGCATTTTAAATCTTTAGTGACTTAGTTTTAATTATACAAATAAATGAACATTTCAGCTTTCTACCCCTCCATTGTTGCATCATCTATCACCTTCCAAGGGGAAGGGGAGGGAAGAAAAAGAAAGGAAATATCTGTAGTAAGATGCCCAATCCCTAACTCAACTCAGTGTTGAAACCAGATACAGGAAGTCCTCAATGTACGACCACAATTGAGCTGAATATTTTTGTTATTAAGGGAGAAATTTATTAAGTAAGGTTTGCCTCATTTTATGACTTTTTTGCCACATTTGTTAAATGAATCACTGCAGTTGTTAAATTAGTATTATGGTTTTTAAATGAATCTGGTTTCCCCATTGACTTTGCTTGTCAGAAGGTCTCAAAAGCGGATCATATGATCTTGGGATACTGCAATCGTCATAAACATGAGTCAGTTGCCAAGCCTCCGAATTTTAGTCACATGATCATGGTGATGCTACAACAGTCATAAGTATGAAAAATGGTCATAAGTCACTTTTTCAGTGCCTTTGTAACTTCAAATAGTCACTAAATGAAGTGTTGTAAGTCAAAGACTACCTGTATTCTGCCAGGCAAATTGCTTTTCTGAATTCTCTGAATAGCAGACAATTCCTCTAGTGTAATGAACAGAGTAGGTGACAACTCCCCATCTCACCCAATCTTGAAAGGTAGATCTGGATATGAAAACAACACTAGAAATAGCGTAACTGAGAATGTAATCTGCAATCTAGAAGCTATGCTTCTTAAAATTAAATCTGTTGAAGACAGCGAGATTTATTTCTGACTAGATATGCACAATATTATGATGGTAAAGAGATATTTAAGCTGTCAAAACTTAAAAGCAGCAGCAGTGGATTTGCAACTCTGTGGAAGTATTTTGTTTTCCTTAATGTATGTATTTGTGGCTACTCCCTAAAATTATATGAACATCATTAACACTTACTGACTTTTCCTTGGTGTTTTTTTTTTCTCTTTCTGCTTAGGGAAGTCAGGAGTGTGTAGATAAATTATTTTGTAATGAGTATTTTAGTGCTTTATGTGCTAAATTTGTTTTTTAATCTCGATCAGTTTCTCCTTTTCAGCTACTATTTCAGCATCCACCGCCTTTTGAAGAAAGTTGCTAATATTCTCTTCCCTTTCTTCCAGTCTATTTTTTCAGATATAGAAATAGATGTTTGGACAGACAGAAGTGGTACATAAGATACTGTAGGTCTCCATGAAAGTAATATCTGTTCAAAGCTTCATTATGTATCTGAATATTATACTTAGTGACCTGAAGGTGAGAAAGTTCTTAAGTGTTTTGGTTAAAAGAATGCACAGCTTTTGGCAGATAAATTGCAACAATTCTGCAAGCCATAAACCTGTCTTCCTAAAATAATTTTTGAAAGCAAGCTTAATAGAACCGAATGGAACTTTGAATAAGTAGTTGTAGCAAGGATGGGGGAGCAGCAGCATTCTGGATATTTCTGAATGTTTGTTTCCATTATTTTCCAATTTTTCCACAGCATCTGGGTTAGTGGGAGTTATAGTGCAGCAATACCTGAAATGCTACCAGTTTTCCCACCCTCTCATTTATATTGCATGTGCTATACTTTCATCTATATATCTGGACTACCTTAAAATCTGTTTTTGGTTGTAGATGATAAAGGAATTTTGTATTGTCAGATGGAGAAACAAAAGATAAAGTACATATTTATAGATGTGCAGAAAAAGCATTACTCTTCTACAATTATTGAAGCTGCATGCATTGTCTGGAGATTGGCTAAAACGATGGACTTTGTCCATTTGGGTTAAATCAATTTTAGAGAATGATGGACTAGGCATTTTAGAGATTTGTAAGAAAATGATAATAATATGTTGAAGATTAGTACAGAAACAAATGCTATAAAAGTTAATGTCCAGGGGAAAGAACTGATGAAAACTAGGTCATAAATACTGTAAGAATGTAAGAAAAATGGTAAAACTATAGTTATGTACTGTATAGTGTTAATGGATGAATGTCAAAATATGTTATTTTCTTTTGACCTCCGAAATAAGCACTTGTCCTTATTTTCGAGGAGATCTTATTATTTTTGAGGTGCAGAAGGTGGCGAGCGTGGTCACCTCATGGCTGCTGCTGTGTTGCAATATTTTTGGGGAGGGCTTATTTTCAGGGGAGGGATTATTTTAGCGCATGTGCTCAAAAGCCCGATTGGTCTTATTATCCAGGAAGGGCTTATTTTAGGGGAAACAGGTATTAGCAGTTCATTTATGGAGTGAAGATTTAACATAAGTGAAGATTAGAAGTCTGATTTAAAGGCTAAAAGAGGTGACAGGAAGCAAAATTTGGGAAGTGCAGTGTGACTTTGTTCAAGGACGGGAACATGGAGATCCTACAGAAGGTCATTGAGAAATATATGAATGGGAGAAAGTTGAACTTTAGTTGATTTAGAGAAACTCTATGATAAATGAATAGACTTGAATGATGAAATATGTGTGGATTTGGAGTTGAAGGTTAGTTTTGAACTATGTTAAATCTGGCATATTCTGAAAGTAAAACACGGTAAAATAAATGGAATTCTTGGTTCAACATTAAGCAGGGAGAAAGAAAGCAATGTGTCTTGTCTCTTCGGAAGTTTTATGTTTAATATATTTATGGATAAAAACTTAAGGATTGCTTGTAAATGACATTACTGGTATGTTGGTTGGAGATGTGAACATGCATGTATTTTGTTTGCAGGCCATGTGGACTGAGAAATAGAATGAATTGCAGTGAATGTTAAATAGAGTGTAATTTTTGATGGACAGGAATGACAGGGACATGAAATTATATATATATATATTGGGAGAAATTTAAACAAGTATATGAATTTGTAAACTATAGTAGCATAGTTACTAAAAATGGGGAAGTAGGTGAGTAAATTTTAAGATATACAAGTGCTGGAAAAAAAGTAATGGGAGCATGCAGTCTGTTGGAATGAATGAATGCTATAGAGAAGTTCCCTGAAGATGGGCTCCAACAAAGCTCGGAAGAACAAACCTCTGCTGCCTGTGACCGATCCAGATTGGATCCTGCAATATTATCCAGGGACATGTATATTTGCCTTCATTCATTAATGAATGTTTGTCAAAAGATGCAAAAAAAGTAGAATATGCAGGTAGTCCTTGAATTACAACAATTGAGCCCAAAATGTATGTTGTTAAGCGAGACCTTTGTTAAGTGAGTTTTACCCCATTTTACAATCTTTCTTGCCACAGTTGTTAAGTGAATCACCGCAGCTGATAAGTTAGTTACCCAGTTGTTAAGTGAATCTGGCTTCCCCACTGACTTTGCTTGTCAGATGGTTGTAAAAGGGGATCACAAGACCTTGGGACACAGTAATGGTCATAAATATGAACCAGTTGCCAAGCATCTGAAGTTTGATCACGTGACCATGGGGATGCTGCAAAGGTCGTAACTGAGAAAACAGGCATAAGTCACATTTTTAGAGCTGTTGTAACTTTGAGCGGTGCCTAAATGAACTGTTGTCAGTCAAGGACAGTGGTGGGTTGCAGGCAGTGGAGCCTGCCCGGAGCACTGGGTACCGTTCCAGTACGGTGCTCCGGAGGGCCCACCCGCCCGCCCGTGCTCCTTACCTGTCTTTAAAGTCTTCGGCACTTCTGCGCACGCAAACAGCATGTACAGCACCTGTGCGACGCTCTGCTGAGCAGCTGGAGCATCGTGGAGGCTCTCGGAGGCATTCCTGGATGCTAAGACGCATGCGTGCACTGCGCACATCCATGTGGATGATGCCAGGCCCGTTCCAACCGTACCGGTTGGAACAGGATCCAGAACCCTTGTCAAGGACTACTTGTATAACAGCGTCTGGCTGTGTATTTTATTTTATGGGAATGAGATTTGGTTGTGGTAGGAGAAACAGAAAAATATTTGTATATAATGGGAGTGAATGCTCAGGAAATATGGGCTAAAATGGGAAGTGATATTGTCAGGAACCAATGAGTTTTAAATAATGTAGAGTAAATATATAAGTGATTTTACCTAGGAAAGAAATACTTAGAAGTGATTTGCTTCTATTGAGAGAATGAATGAATATTAAATTGTAAAACAAATGTAAAAGAAGGAGTGAATTGACAGGAAGGGAGGGAGGGGAAGAAACCCTGAAAAAAATGTGGTTGGATAGAGTTGATGAGATTCTGAAAAGCAGAATAGTGAAATTTTTAAATAAATACAGCATATGAAGTAGTGTAAAGATGTAATAGAAGAGAATTGGATTGCAAGTATGGAAAAGAATGGAAAGGTATAGTGAATGGGATTGCAGTGGACAGATAGAGTTAAGACTTGCTTTCCTCTTATCCGCTGGCTTCTTTTGCTCTGTACTCCTCACTGTGTATTTTCCGTAAGATGGCTCTTAGCAGAAGAACATAGAGATGACCTTGGAGAAAAATTGCATAGATTGTCAGCAAAACAACAAATTCTGGTTATTAGCAAACTTGAGCAAAAACTGTCCCCAAAATAGCATAAGGGAAAAAAAGTTATCCCATTTTGACACTTTTAGATGTAAGAGGGAGGGGAAAGGAAAGGTTTTCAAGATTCCCTTATTATAGCTTGTATCAGTAACAGTATTTCTTGTGGTGTCAATGTTGTGACTTGACCTATCTCAAAGAGTTCATCCTCACTCACAAGGAGTGTGAGTAAGGAAGAGAAAATGATGAAATGTGTGTTGAGATACTGCAATGCAGATTCTACCCTTTACATATGCCTGGAACATTGCAATTCAAGTATAAAATGACGCAGCTTGTAATGTTGATGCCACAGTGTATGTTTTGATGACATAGCATGCTTAGGAAGAGATGCTTATGTCTGTCTGTCTGTCTGTCTGTCTGTCTGTCTCTCGATATATCTTTGAATGCATTGTATGTGTGATTTGGCTGGAAATATTAACGGAAACATCTTTTTAATTTTGTACTAATCTAATTAGAGCTCTTTTGGTGGAGTAGTTAATATGTTGGACCAGAAACTGGGAGGCTGTGGGTGAGCGGTGTGCACGTCCCTCTCAGTTCAGCCCTCATAGGATTGTTTTTGTGAGAAAATTAGGAGGTGAATACCAGAGGTGCTATTCAGCCAGTTCTGACAGGTTCTGGAAACTGGTAGTGGAAATTTTGAGTAGTTTGTAGAACCAGCAAATAGACTGGCTCTTTCATCTGATCTTCTTTGTTGCCTTGAACAGGAGAATGGAGCTGGAAAGCAGATTAGTGGGATGGGGAGGGAATGGGGATTTCATAGTAACCTTCCGCTGCCATGCCTACAAAGCCACACCCACAAAGCCACACCCACATAACCAGTAGTAAAAAAATTTGAATCCCACGACTGGTTAAATTTGAGTTATACAAAGTAGAGGCATTACATAAATGAATAGTAACATTTTTTTTTGTCTAATCTGCCTTGTAGGATTTTTGTAAAAATAAAGTATGCCATGTGTTCTGCCTGTAACTCTTTAAAGAAAAGATCACTGTGATATATAAAATTAATGGATGGATTTACACACCTTACTATGTCACCACTGAGTGATTTTGAACATTGGTTGAAGCCTTAAACTGTTGCCAGAGTGTCTTCATTCTCAAGGGACTATTGGCTTTTTCTTCACAGGAAGAAGGGGTGATGCCCTTTCTATATAGTGTATCAAAATCTGTCAGAGTCTATCACAGTTTAAAGCATAATATGAATGGATCACATGGAGAGAAATCTTATTTATGTCTATTGAAGAGTAAATCTTGTCAAATTCATTGGCACTAAGTTCTAGTTAAGTGAATAGAACTGAACAGTGTCAATCTAGTCCTTAAATACAGCTCTCTAATCCAAGTCTTTGTGAGTTGTTAAATTTATATATACACATCACATGGTATAATTTTTCTTTTAAAAATTTATTATAGCATTAAAATAGAGTGAAAATAAAGATTTTGAAAATGGTCAAGGAGTGCAGGATGAAAAAAAGAAGAAAAAAAAAAGATGTTAATTTCCCACTCTTTATGACACAGTAAAATACTAATACATTCATGACCTCAAATTTTTACATTATCTATAGTTATTATAAGCCAGTTCTATAATAACATAACTATTACATCTTCAAACTACATTCTGAATTTCATTTTTCCCTATTTCAAGCATAAAAACCAGAAGCAATACCCAATAGAAACAAGACTAAATAAAATCTCTTTGTTTAAAACTTTTTACATCACTATCGTAACCAAATCCATTTTTTCTTTTTTCCCCTCCTTTTGTGGAAAGTGATATATGTTTCTATTTTCACTTATTAATCTTTCTAAACCATCATCACTTATATTAACAAAAATCACTATACTCTTACTAATTCTATAACTTTAAAGGGAAAACTCTTTTATTATATTACTTTTAATATTCCAAACATTTCTTTGAAAGTTTTTTCTGTATAACTAAAATCAATCAATTCTTGTGCATCCTTTTAAGCTTCTTTTTAACATACATACTTTCAAAATTACTTTCAGTAATGTTTCTCAAACTTTAGAATATATGTAAATATGTATATGTATATACTGTATACGTATATATGTATATGTGTGTGTGTATGTACATTCACATACATACACACATATACACATACATATATTTATATATACACACACACTTTAGGAATTACTTAATATATATAAACAATCCATTTTCAAACTTATTTTATAAGCACAAAACAATGCATTGGCATTTTCTTTCAATTATGCATGTCAAACCAACAGAAAATCTATCCTAACTCCAATTAACTTATTAAATTTAAGTCACTCTCTCCAGCTTGTCCTCATAAAATACAGTCTTTTTTCCTTTGGAATATCTATTAAATAAACTTCACTTTTTTCTCAAGAGATTCTCCAATTGATGATTTTTAAAACAATTATGTCAACATTGTCAATTTCCATTTCGATTTTGAAGTGGAGAGTCCAGACTTGTTCTCTTGAGAGTTGTAGATTTGCTTGCAACTCTTCTTTCAATTGCACTGGGGGACTTGTAATGAAACCATTTTCATAGTAGGTACTCACATAGTAGGTGTGAGATTTATATTCCAAAATTAGGGATTTGATAACTTTCTGCACTTGCTTGTGTCTCTGGATTATCTTTCTTCCAACTACCTGATTAATTTGTTCCTCTTATTCCTTTTCATGACATACTTGGAACATAGTTGATCTATAAATGAATTGTTTTAAGTCCTCCTAAATAATTTTTGTAATCTCCATCCGGTTTAGATGCCTTCTATGTTTCTTCAGCTTCTTTTGTTTTTTAACTCCCTCTTGTGGTCAAAGAATAAATCTTTTTTTTAAATTGCTTTTTTGTAGATCAGCTGGTATCTCCTGGCCAATCAGAAACCATTAAAATTAAAAGATTTCAGCCTCCCACAACAAACAATTCAAAATGCAAATTATAATTCTCAACATCAAATAAAGGGGGCAATTTCATGAAAATGAAAAAATAAATTCACAACTTTTTAAGTCCTTATGATTCTCCATCACAATAAGAAAGAAAAAAGTGCTTACTTATTTTAGTTCATCTCTGGCAATCCTCCTCCTTGTTGTTCAGCAATAACCATGTCGCCCAAATGGTGCAGATCTTCAAAAAGGAGTAACAGGCTGTGACTGAAAAGTGTCACTTTTAGCTTAGCAAAGATAATAATCAAAGTGTTTAAGAAAAGCATGACTTATTGTCTCTTTGAAAAATAAATTTCAATACAGCTGCTTTTTCAACATTGAAGTGATTGCAGCCTCACATCTCAACTTATATAGGACTCACCTAGCTACTTTGGAATGCTATTTCAGAGTCTCCTTGCAAACTGCTGCTGTATGAAAATCTTGTGAGGTGATTTTGAGACTCTTCCTAACCCAGGAGAGTCATATAAACTCACTTCCCTTGTTTGTAAATTGAAAAATTTCAGTCTAGAAAGAGCTTTACGGATTGAAACTTTTCAATTTACAAACAAAGGAACTGAGTTTATATGACTCAGATATGAACAGATATGTTTATATATCTGCTTTCTCAAAAGAATTTGAAAGCAAAAGGAAATGAAAGAGATCTTTTCTTATTAGCGAAAGTCACTGGATTTTGTTTAGAGATGGGTGGATTATGTTTATACCAATTGAACTTCCAGTAAAGATGGATGACTGACCAGTCCAGAAAGAGCAACTGGTATAAATATGAGCCACCCATCTCTAAGCAAAATCCAATGACCCTAGCTAATAAGAAAAGATCTCTTTCATTTCCTTTTGTTTTCAAATTCTTTTGAGAAAACAGATAAATCTTGTGCCGTGCCTTAAAGATCAACACAGTATTGGAATATTCTGGATCAAAAATGTATGCAATTGAATCCTAGTCTTAAGTGTCTTTAATTCATATGTCTGGTAGTATCTGAAACACATGGAGCTCAGACCAGAGGTGGTATTCAGCAGTTTCTGACCAGTTCTGGAGAACTGGTAGCAGAAATTTTGAGTAGTTCGGAGAACTGGTAAATGCCGCCTCTGATTGACCCTGCCCCCAACTATTTTCTGTATCCCGAGTCCCCGCTGATGAAGAGGGAATGAGGATTTTGCAGTAACCGTCCATTGGAGTAGGGAAGGAAAGGAGATTTTGCAGTATCCTTGCACTGCTATGCCCACCAAGCCACGTCCACCAAGCCATGCAACTCCCATAAATCCCCACCCACCAAACTGGTAATAAAATTTTTTGAATCCCACCATTGCCTCAGACTGTTCTTTCAGGAGAACCAAGGTAGAATCTGCCTACACTGAGAATTAACAGCAAAACTACTTTCTTGTTTATCCTTTTCCTGCAGTGATGTAGCAAATGCAATGGAGAAAGCAGAGTTGTCTTACTTCAAGGTGACTAATATTTCAATGGAGTCCACCATTTTTGCATCCAAATACTGTGGCTTAAGATGAAAGTGAGGAATGGAATATTTTGTTTTCACTGTGTCCCAGGCCCCATTTCAACTTTCACTTGCTGCTTCCCAGAAGTGTTGGGACATTGCTCCCAGATGATTGTAAATTATGAGACACCTTGAGGAGATCTGGTTGGAGAAGACTGCTTTATCCTGTGAATCTATAATCATGCATGAACACAAAACAGTTTTTGATTTTAATGAAAGCTCTAAGTGCAGAAGTAGAAAGAATGGCATTTCATCAGTTGTCTCGAGCATTTTAGAATAAAGGTGTAAACTGGAAGAAGGATACAGGTACTCCTCGACTTACAACAGTTCACTTAGTGACCATTCAAAGTCACAATGGCACTGAAAAAAGTGACATGACAGTTTTTTCACTGTTACAAACTTTGCAGCATCCCCATGACCATGTGACAATAATCCAGACACTTGGCAAATGGTTCGTATAAATATGACAGTTGCTGTGACAGCCAAGGTAATCTGATCACCTTTTACGACCTTCTGACAAGCAAAGACAATGGAGAATCCCAATTCACTTAACAATCACTTAATAACTATGGCAAGAACAGTTGTAAAATCGGGCAAAACTCAATTAACAAATTTCTTGCTTAACAACGGAAATGTTGGGCTCAATTGTGGTCGTAAGTCAAGGACTACGTGTACCTAATACATTACTTTGAAGATCAGAAATAGAAATTTATAATGAGAAATACTTTTTTTTACAGAGCTGCTAATATAGCATATTTTTTCCATTAAATTATTTAATAAAATTTCCCACTGACACTACCATAAAATACATTACTGTATTAAGTTGTTGCATCACAACTTAACAACTGTATCTAGCCAAAGGTTCATTCATGGCTCATTGTCAATACATATGTTGACTGCCATGTTGAAATGCTGTTGCACATGTTTACAAACAATTTGAATAAAAATACAAGAGGATGCTTTCTCATTTACTGAGTTTCCCTACAACTAAAGGGTTACAGTGATATTCTCTCACATATACTGAAACTTGTCCATGACAGACCGACAGACTGCAAATTTTCTATCTGCTAGAACTTCTAGCCAGCCTTGGGAAAAACTCCTTGCCCGCTGATGTACTTCTATTACATTTGTTTCTTTTAACCTTGATTTTACTAATTCTCTGGGGTCATTTTAAATGTTTTTCTCTTTAAGCAACCTTCCAAGCCATGTAGGGTTTGACATTACTTACTCCTAGATATTTTTCCTGTTCTTATTTCTCTGCCTTTGTTATCAGCTGCCACAATAACTCCTTACTTCCAGGTGGAAAGAGTGTTGTGTGTTTTTCTTTGGCAGTGATGTCAATATTTTTTTGCTTCATGGAGATTCCATGATTGGTTTTGCCTGCACTCTCTCCCCAGATCGAGCATAACATTGTTATGATGTGCTTAGCATGAGTGTCCCGAATTAATAGAAATGCACAGTTGTCTATGAAATGTATTCTCATTCAATTTTATAGGTAGGTATTGTAATGAAGCTTTCACAATAATTTGAAACATAAAAAGACCTGCACTTAGTTAATAGCTTAAGTATGTGTAATAATCAAAATATGTCTTCTACAAATGCTTCCAAGACTGCCTTACCCTTGATATGAAATTTTATCATATTGTTTATCTTCTACCAGGAACGTTCATATTTTCACCCATTAATTCCTACTATTTTCTTTCATCCCCAAAATCCCATTATAAGGGAACCATGGCATGAGTGCGGGTATTTGAGGGACTGCCACACTCCGATCACATTTACAATTGGTTCCTGAATTTTGAACCAATTGAAGCTTCCGGCCAGTCTCCAAGGGAAGCCCATGTCGAGCTCCTTTCAATATTCCAAATGGGAGGTGACCAGAATATGGGCCCTGTGGAAAGGGGTCTATTGGTCCAGAAATGGGGGTAATTGTGCAAAGGCCCTCCTGATCATGATTATCATGACCACCATCTGCCATCTGCTCCTTGAACAGGAGTTGTGAGTCCAGGATAACCCTAAGATTACGGAACCAGGTCTGTCTGGGGGAATGCAACCACATCCATGTTTAAAGATGGTAATTATCCAAGAGTCAGGAGCCCTCCAATTCATTTGAAGGAGTCCTAAAACTAATCTTATGCAGTGGTAGGATTCAATTTTTTTTACTACCGGTTCTGTGGGCGTGGCTTGGTGATGTGGCATGACTTGGTGGCTGTGGCTTGGTGGGCGTGACAGGGGAAAGATACTGTAATATCTCCATTCCCTCCCCACTCTAGGGAAAGGTTACTGCAAAATCCCCATTTCCTCCCAATCAGCTGGGACTCAGGAGGCAGAGAATAGATGGGGGTGGGGCATATTAGAGGTGATATTTATTGGTTCTTTGAACTACTCAAAATTTCCGCTACCAGTTCTCCAGAACTGGTCAGAACCTGCTGAATGCCACCTCTGATCTTATGTCTGGGATTTATCTGGGATTGTGTTTCTCTGGCATTTAAATGTCTGAAGGTGACTGCAGAATTGTATTGTAAGGCCTATTGTGCCTTCTTGTAGGATTAACAGTGCATATGCTCTTTGTCTTTCTCTCCTCCATCTCCAGTCCATTTTGTTCATTTCGGTTTATAATATATGTATGGTCTAATGGAAAAGTTTAGCAGAATGAAATCAAATTTAAAAACCTCAAATGAAAAGTAATAGGTAATAATCCAAATAATAAATCCAAAAGTAATAGTAGAGTAATTACCTCTATTGGATCCAACTTAAATGTCACAAAGTAGAGAACAGAATTCTTAATTAATTTGAATATTAAGCAAAAAAATTAAAGGGAGAAAAACCTGGGCTGTAATGGGTAACATGGCCATTGTCTTCTCTTCTCTTTTTGCTTAATATGTCCTGATGAAGAATTTGGGAAGAACTCAGGCTTGTTGACACCTATTTGTCTGCTACATTTGTTTTTTTCCTAAAGACCAATATAAGTACTTATAATTTCCCCTGCATCATAAATGGCTTTTGTCAAGTAACAATTAAAAAAACTTGAATATAGAATATGAGTAATATTTCAGGGAATAAAGTATGAATATATGACAAGATAGTTCTTCCCAGATCTATTATTGTGATGGAATGTAATGGGCTGGATTCTCAGGAGGGAGGAAGTGCATTCCAGAGGAGTAAGAGGCAACTCAGTTCAGATAGTTTGTGTGAGAGAAAGAGGATGAAGACAGCTCCTTTCTAATAGTTCCTAGAGCAGCGGTTCTTAACCTGTGGGTTGGGACCCCTTTGGGGGTCGAATGACCCTTTCACAGGGGTCACCTAAGACCATCGGAAAACACATACCCTGTTTCCCCCAAAATAAGATCTTCCCTGATAATAAGCCTAACCGGGCTTTTGAGTGCATGTGCTAAAATAAGCCCTCCCCCCAAAATAAGCTCTCCCTGAAAGTATTAGAACACAGCAGCAGCCATGAGGTAACTACACTGTCGCCTCCTGCACCTCAAAAATAATAAGACCTCCCCGAAAATAAGGCCAAGTGCTTATTTAGGGGAAAAAAGAAAATGACCCTGTCTTATTTTTGGGGAAACACAGTATTTTCGATGGTCTTAGGAGCCGAGACCCCAATTTTATGGTTGGGGGTCACCACAACATGAGGAACTGTATTAAAAGGTCGTGGCATTGGGAAGGTTGAGAACCACTGTCCTAGAACATATGCTTGTTGTAGGCAGTAGGCTGTTCCAATTTGGCAAGATTGATGGCAGGCCACCAAAACCAAAAAAGAATCATGGTTATTCTTCCAAGCAGGTCTCTTTATTGACAATATTGGCAAAATGTTGCCAACTGAAGCAGAGGTGGGCTGCCAATTTTTCTACTACTGGTTTGGGCACACTCCTGCGCATGCTCGCATGCATGTGTGATATGTCTGCACATATGCAGGAGCATCCAGGCGGGTGTGCGGAGCCTCCTACCACTACTGGTTTGCCCAATCCAGGCTGAGCCGGCAGCCACCCACCTCTGAACTGAAGTGGCTTACTACCTACATGGAGCCTCTTCATCCTCTATCTCTTATCTGTAGCCATTCTACAAATCCCTGATTCTTCCTTCTTGAACAGTTCTTAGAATTTACAACAAATTATATGCATGCTAAGAGTGACTTAAGCTATGTTTAATTTTTTTAACAGGTAGGTACTGCCAGAGTTGCAAATAGACATTGAAATTTAGATAGCACCCAAGTGAAAGTAATGTCCTTAATAGAGAGAAACAGCTGTTTCTTTGGTCATTAGAAGTAAGATTTCAAAGGATAATGACAATTCTTCTACAGATATTTGGGGCAAGGCGTCTTATCAATCATGATTCTCTTCCTTGTAAAGCCCAATATCAAATTTTCATCTGCCCTATTGAACTTTAATTAATACAAAATTATTGTTTATTTTTTGACATAATGCATAATGGAGATTGATTCGGTTTCTAATGTCATCACAACATTAGTGATACTTTTTATAGATAAATGTCTGATAATGTGAGGTTACATATTGAGTGAGGTTTCTGGCTTGCAACAATTACATGCTTTCCTTAGAAAATCTATAGGAATTTCAAGACATAAGAACAATGTTGAGACTCTTAGAAGTCTACACCAGGGATCGGGATTATCTTTTTTTACAATTAACATTTATACAAGATCTACAAGTAATGGCACATGAAGTAGAGTTTAGAGATTAGAGACCCACGAGAAATAATAACAAAATGCTTCTTGTGCATACTAAAGAAAAAAACATTTTGAATTAAGCATCATAAACTATGGATATGATCCAGTCATAGTTAACTTATAGAGCAGTTAGTGTCATATTGTTATTATGCTAATCCTTGGTTTATATTTATTTATATAAATTTATGTAGCCTTATGAAAATGGAACTTGGATGGTGGACAGTGATAAAAACAAAATTAGAACGTCCCCAATAGCAAAAATGGCTACAAAGGAAAAACAAAAACAAAACAATAGCAATAGCAATAGCAGTTAGACTTATATACTGCTTCATAGGGCTTTCAGCCCTCTCTAAGCGGTTTACAGAGTCAGCATATCGCCCACACAGTCTGGGTCCTCATTTTACCCACCTCGGAAGGATGGAAGGCTGAATCAACCCTGAGCCGGTGAGATTTGAACTGCCGAACTGCAGATAGCAGTCAGCTGAAGTGGCCTGCAGTACTGCACTCTAACCACTGCGCCACCTTGGCAACAGACATGATCAATATTACATTTCCCAGGATGAGCTCATCTAACATCTTGGCCCCTGAAGGCTAAGAGGGTCAGGATTAGTTGAATCTCCAGGAGAGGTGGAAAGATTGTTTCACAGGGTAGATCGAACCCAGAAAAGGTAAGCATCCTATATCCCATCAGATGACAATGCTCCAAAAAAAGGGGGGGGGGAATTAAAGCACACTGGTTTTGTTGGAGCATGGGAGATGGGCAGAGTCTACTGAAGTTGGGCAGCCCCTAAATATAAACAAACAAATTTAAATAAAATCCACCAGGAAACAGCCACATTGCTGAATAAGCCATATTGGCTGTTTTGCATTGTACAGTAAGTTATGAATTATGGTTTTACATATTACAGTGGCTGTCACATGTACACAACCTATTTGGTTTACGAATAAAAAAATTATCCCATGCTAAGAATGTTGGGAGCATCTGACTTTGTTCACAAGTCTTCTGATGTCTTTTTTCTTTCTGTTTTTCATTATAATCCAATACTTGCTTTGTCCCTTGAATTACTCTGCCTTAAATTTGGTGTGCCTTAGATTATCTGGTTTCTAAGGATAGCATTTCAATTATTTACATTGCCCCCCCCCTTTTAAAATAACATATTCGGCTGGGATTATTTCTTTTCAACAGTGCAAGACTGTGGACCTTTTGTTGCTGACAAGTTTTTTCCCCACTTCTTTGCCACCAAAACTGTTTAGTCAAGGGACTCCCCTCCACCCCCAATTAGGGTTGCATTCTGCAGGAAGAGTCTGTGGACAAAACTGGCTATAATTTTCAGGTACCTGGATGAACCAACCATGTAAGAAGCTGATTCACATCAGATCATATTATAATATTTTCCCACTCAAGCCAAAGTACTGTATCCTCTGACTGGCTGTTGCAATGTAATTCTCAGCTGAAACTGGGAAAATAAAATTGAGGATCCCCGGACAAACCTCCTTGGAGTTCAAGTGCCCCCCGTTTCCCTCCTCACCCTTTCTGCCATTCAAGCCTTACAAACAAGGCACACAATATTTGTCTCAGCTATATCCAGTGATGTTACCAGAACCCCTTTTATAGTCCACCCGGTTGTCAATCTGCCCATCGTCCCCACCCTACTTTAATTGCTAATTTCAAAGATTAAATTTGGTCATTGAAAGCAGGTGGTTTTTTAATCCAATAATAAACCACAATCTGTGTTAAGCATTGAATTCCATGATGTTTCAAATTAATCAATGACCGACCAGTAAATGTTTACTTTATCTACTTTTAATCACCTTTTATTTGTTCCTCTAAGTTGTATTGTTGCTTAATGTCCTGGCAAAATTATATCATTCATTTTCAATGGCTTTTGCAGATTATCCTTTGAGGGGGGTATTCTGTATGGCTCTAGTGGTCTGGTAGGTCAGGTCTGTTTTCACAATGACCATTTGCCTTGTTACATTTCGGAAGTCAGATATTAAAAAGGCCTGTTTGTTTAGTGAGTTGTTACTCTATAGCAGCAAAAAGTATAAGCATTACAAGCTCTATAAACCTCAGTAATATCATACTTGGAATACTGCATCCAGTTTTAATAACAAAAAAGAGGTTGAGAGTTTGGAAAAAGGGCAGAGAAGAGCAACTAGGATGATTAAAAACAAGCCTGGAGACAAAAACATATGAAGCACAGTTGCAGGAATTGGGTATGGCCAGCCTGGAGAAAAGAAGGACTGGAGGGACAGAATGGCAGTATTCCAGTATTTGAAGGGCTGCCACAAAGAAGAGGGGAGTCAACTTATTTTCCAAAACTCTTGAAGGCAAGAAACAATGGATGGAAACTAATAAAAAAAGAAGCAACCTAGAATACAGATTTTACAAATGGCAAGAGATATTGGACTGCACTACTACTGGAAGGATACAGGATGATGAAATGAAATGTCACAATAAAATTAGTTAAACTTTGAGTATTATGTATAGGACAAAGTAATAATAGTTATAGTCAAATAAATGATTAATAATGATAATAATGCATTTATATATACTAGATTGATATGTGGAATTTTATATAAGCTTTAAACTAGGACCATGGAGATGATGCGGAAAAGCCTTTTTTTAAAATAAAAGACAAACAAATCTATATAGAATAGAATACAAAGATGTAACACCATTGGATGAGTCCAGGATGATGTAATGAAATGTCATAATATAAATTTACTTTAAATTTAGTATACTTCACATAAAAAGGATGTAATAATAGCTATCTTCAATGAATGTTTAATAACCATAATAATTTTATGCATATATATTAGATTGATGATATGAGCAATGGAATGTGCAAAAATGAGTAAGTTGACATGAAATTAGAGAACAAGAAGATAAACAATTTTAGAGGACATGGGATCTATTTAATTAGTGATTAGATTAAAAAATATGGAATTGAAAATTTATTAGAGAATGTTACCAACACCAAAATAATAGAATGATTTAAAATAGGAGATTAAAAAAATACTTATTATTGGACATGCTGAAGATGATGTAACAAATTATTATAATATAAATGAACCCATATTTAGAATACCTCATTTAAAATGAAGAAATAATAGTGACAAACAAATGAAGTACTATAATAATAATGTATACAAATATACTTGATTGACAATATGTGACTTTATATAAAATTTAAGGGATGACTACGGAAAAGATGCACAAAAACCTTGTAACCAATCAACACACTGTACAGAATGGGAGATGTTTTTATGTTACGTGTTTTGTTTGTTTATGTTTGTTTTAAAAAATAAAAACATATATATAGATATGTATGTATGTATGTATATGTATGTGTGTGTGTATATACATACATACATACATACATACATACATACATACATACATACATACATACATACATAAGAAGCAACCTGAAATTAAGGAGGAAATTCTTAACAGTGGGAACAATTAACCAGTGGAACAACATGCCTTCAGAAGTTGCAGGTGCTTCATCATTGGACATTTTGAAGAAGAGACTGGACAGCCATTCGTCTGAAATGGCATAGGGTCTACTTCTTGAGCACGGGGTTGGACCAGAATGGAAGACCTCCAAGGTTTCTTCCAGCTCTATTCTGATATTTTTCTCCTGACAAAAGTATTATCCTCTGCAGAGGAACAAATGCATCAATAAATTCTGTGGTTTGCTTTCAACCCAAGTTTAATCTGTAGCCCAGCTGTGGCCTCCTCTAGAAAGGGCACACTATCTTCAGTTCTAAATGTTCGAAATGTCTAGTGGTATCCAAGACTGAAAGTAATATATATTGTGTAAGGAAAAGTATGATAGAGAATGGTTGATCATGTCTGGTAAGTGTAAGCTAGCAGCACAGTTGGGTGAAACGCTGTTGTTTTGATTGTTTCCTTTTAGTTTCCTTATTTTTTTTTTCTTGGAAATGTTATTAATATTGGAGTCTCTAGTTTGGCCCGATGCAACTTGGCTTTTGTTAAAATTATACAGTCCAACTACAGATTGTGTTTTGGCCCTTCCTCATTCCAGATGGTTACTCCAATGCTTGCTTCAGATGCTGCATAACTGTGTGTAGTTCCAGGACAATTGAAAATTCTTTGCTGTGTTCTCCTGGAAATGAGCTTCTGGTTTAACTTCCAGTATAAACATTTTGCCACACTGTGGGATGGGATGGATGTCCCACGCCACTGTGGGATGGGATGGATGTCCATTTTTTTAACTACCAGTTCACTCATGCGCACATGCAATGCTTCTGTGTGCATGTGACACTTCTGTGTTTGCGTGCGACGCTTCTGTGCATGCGCAGAAGAGTCTGGGTGGGTGGGTGGAGCCTCCCGCTGCTGCTACTATCAGTTCTCCTGATCCAGGCCGAACCAACAGAAACCCACCTCTGCCCTACACCCTTATGGTTGTATATGGCCCCTAACCAGCAAGAAAGCAAGCAAGCAGTTTAGAACTGTGGGCAAAATTAAAAGGGTAGAAGAAAAAGGAGAAGGGATAGTCCTGTACATTTTAGATCTTTCCTCACTCATCCCAGGTTTCATACCGTCCCATTGCCACCACTGCATGATCCACACAAGATTTCTATTGAGAAAATGCTGTCCCCCCAAAAGAAAGTAACATTGTCTATCATTGTTTTTAGAGGATAAGATAGCGGCTAGATTGCACATTCCACTCTAGGCTTGTGGGACTGGAGTAGAAGAATCCTTTCCAATGCTATGATTATTCCCTTGGAATGAAACTGTATCACATATGGAGAGTTTCTTGTGTGCATGTTAATGTAGGAACCCAAATATGCTAGGTGAGAAGGAATATACATGTGCTTCTGTCAATGCATATGTAGCTTTATCAGGCAAGCACTTTCTACTCACAAAATTAGGCAGAGGGGGGTTTATAATTATTTATGCGTCTTGTTTCTTACCTGCCCACCTCCCTCAGAGAAGGGCTCTGAGCAATGTACATTATGTTGGTAGTTGCATTTGGTCCGAAGGTTGCCCACTACAGTTTAATAACAGATACACTAATGATATCTATTTTGTCAGAGCATGGCATTGTTGTTAGGCAGTTTTAAAACTTCCCATGAGAACCTCAGGACCAGAGGGAAAATAATGGATTTGCAGATGGCCAGGAATTGTGAGATTACATTAAGCTGCTCTAATATAAGTGCAGAACGAAGTAGCAACTCTTTTCCATCCACCCCTATCCCCCTGCCAAGTTCTACTAATAACCAAAGTACCCTGAATGAGGGAGTGACATGAATCAGATCTCCCACAGTTGTAAGAAATGTTAATAGCGGCTCCTGGGCTTATCATTTAGGTCTTGTGAAAATATCCTTGTCCTGTTTCCTGAGCTGAATAATTATCCTCCAGCACAATTTTATGTATGTTTACTTGGAAGTAAGACCTGCTGAGTTCAGTGGGCCTTACCTCCAGCTAAGTGTAAACAGCTCCACTATTTTTATATACGCTCATCTATGTAAGGGGAAGAACTAGTAGATTTGGGAAAGGGATTTTAGCCAAAGAAAACAACCCAAAGCATCAGGATGCTATTTTATATAGAGCCCATTAATGACTTTCTCATTAGTCTAACTCTCAATACATAACCATGTAACTGCCTTATAACTCTCTTATATATAATATGCTAAAAAGCACACATACCACTAAGTTGTATCTATGTGCACAAGTTCCTATCTATGAAGACTTAACATATCTTTCCCTACTTTCTATCT
Source organism: Thamnophis sirtalis (assembly GCF_051295495.1). Taxonomy (NCBI): domain Eukaryota; kingdom Metazoa; phylum Chordata; class Lepidosauria; order Squamata; family Natricidae; genus Thamnophis; species Thamnophis sirtalis. Next base: position 32,675,310 of record NW_028261381.1, read on the forward strand.
GGCTTCTCAACATGGCTTCTCATGCTATACTCCCTATATGAGAATACAGGGTTAAGCATTCAAGCTATTCTTTTAAAATGTTAGGAGTGCATGCAGTGAACCTGTAACATTTGGCAATGCCTACTTTTGAAAACTACTAATACTTACCCTGTTTCCCTGAAAATAAGACCTCCCCGGATAATAAGCCCAATCGGGCTTTTGAATGCATGCCCACCCCGAAAATATTGCAACACAGCAGCAGCCATGAGGTGACCATGCTCGCTGCCTTCTGCACCTCAAAAATAATAAGACCTCCCAAAAAATAAGGCCAAGTGCATATTTCAGGGGTCAAAAGAAAACAAGACCCTGTCTTATTTTCAGGGAACACGATATTCACATGTAGTGCTATGACATTGTCTACTTTTAAGTTTGCTTGTAGAAAAGGGCTCTTAACTTCCCTTGCCAAGCTATATGTATCTATGAAGTTTGGAAAATAAACCAATCTATCAAAAGCAGATCTATTTCAATTCTAGGATATGTCCTCCCTCTCTACATATTGCTCAGACCACATCCGTGAGTCCATTGAGTCCACTTTGCTGGTGTGATCTTTCATTTTTTAGAAGAGACTGTATGTGCACAATCCATGCCATCATTGGTTATTCCTTGTGCAAAACTAGTGCCATTACAGATTTCTGCAGAATTTATTTATGTGTTTATAGCCCTCCTACTATCCAAAGATCTTGTGACCACTTACAGTCCATCAACTAAGCAGAAGTAAAAACTAGGAGAATAAATAATAAGTTGAAATATACTATGAGATAATAAAAGATCAGCACCAGCTTATATATAACACAAAAGGCAAAAGGTATCCCAATGTTAGGGTAGATGTTCCTCTTCCCTATCCTAAACATCTGTATGTTCTCTGCCCAGGTAGTTTAAAAAGTACATAATATGGATTGTTGGCACCTAAGACATAATATGGTGTACTGGGGCAGAGGTGGATTGCTCCTGGTTCGGCTCCGTTTGGCCGAACTGGTAGTGGCAGCGGCGGGAGACTCCGCCCACCCATCTGGACACTTCTGTGCATATGCAGAAGTGTTGTGTGCGCAAGTGAATGCACATATGAGCACAAGCAAACCAGTAGTAAACCAGTTAGCAACTCACCACTGGACTGGGGTTTTCCTGAGCACAGTATGTAAACTTAATCAGTTGTGGCTTAATTGACAAATCATAGTTAAGTAAGCCATGGTTTTGTTTGAGATGAGAATCCAATAATTTTGTATCTAAGGCTTGTACTAATCAAGAGATCCAGACATTAGTTCCAAAAATGAAAGTTGGAAATATGGGTTTACGTCTTAATTCAATTTGAGTTAAAAAAGTTTCTTGCCCCTATTCCTCTTTTTGCCCATGCCACAATGCCCAGAAGAAGATTGAAATCTTCTTAAGGATTTTTTTGGGGGAAGTGCAATGTCCTGAGAATAGGGAGAAGCAGCAATAGGAAACATGCTCTCAATGTTAATATCCTTTTTAGAATCCAAACCAAAATCTATATTTAGTAGGTGTATCTTTGAAACCCAGAAGGAAATGGTCATCATTAACAAACTAGAATATGTGGGAAATGACAGTGATGTTTTGAGACTGACAGGGGTCTTCTGGGAACAATGAATTTTCCCCTGTGTTAGGTTAAACTCATGGCAAACATCAATAGTGTTTTTTAAAATTTGTAACTGGTTTTATTGCTCTGTGTATTTTATTGCTCCATTAAGAAAGCTTGAATATTTGTAGTAAAGCTGGTCCCATCTTTTTTTGTGGAGCGGAAAGGTATGAAATAATCTTTGGTGGCCTTGTCCTGCCTTATCTTTATCGGCTTTTTATTAGCTAGTGATCAGAGATGACATAAAGTTAAATCACAACTGAACTTGGCTGAAATGGCCTTCTAGCCAATTACTATAAGCAGCAAAGAGAAATAAGGGATGGAAGCAGTGATGAAATTCATATATTTTTTTTAACTACCGGTTCTGTGGGCGTGACTTGGTGGGCATGGGGAGGATACTGCAAAATCCCCATTCCTGGGGGAAGGATATTGCAAAATCCCCATTCCCACCCCACTCTGGGGCCAGCCAGATGTGGTATTTGCCACTTCTCCGAACTACTCAAAATTTCCGCTACCAGTTCTCCAGAACTTGCTGAATTTCACCCCTGGATGGGAGTCTGGGAAAGATTAAGGTTGAAATTTCCTTTTCTCTTGATTTGGAGATCCTGCTTTGCAACAATAGGAACAAAAGGCAATATTGATGAGAATATACTATAGATAAAATAAGCCAGTGGTGGTCCTGTTCTGTATCACAGAGTACAAGAGGGATTTTCTGTTACTTTCTTTGCCCAGTACCAACACTTTGTTTCACTTCTACTTATCCATTACTCAAGCAAGTGTTTTTCTGCAAAAATTTAACATTAGATTTTAAATAAAAAAGAAAGAAGCATAACCCTCGGCAAGAACTGAACAGAGAGACCTCCTTTCACAGTAGATAATAATACACTGAAGCAGCTCTAATATTTGTCAGCTCCATTACATACAGCCACACACACACACACACACACACACACACACACACACACACACACACACACACACACACAATATTAGTATCACAATATTTTACTGAATTCTAGATCATAGTTAACATTTTTAATTTTAAGAGGTCTTTTCAGATTAAAGTATAATTGTGTGTCATAACAAAATCTTCATATGCAGTTCTGTTTACTTTCTTAATGTTTTATCTATATTTCTGTCTTCCTTAATTGTTTAATATCTTCTTTTCCTTTACTTCTTTCATATGGGTCTGTGCACTAATTAATATATTTAATATATTTTAAGTAATTTAAAATTAGCTAGTGGTCTAATAATATTTATCATGGAAGCAGATAAAAAAGAAATACCTATTGTGAAGAATGATTTTAATCTGCACAGCAAGGAAAGAGGTTTTTCCCCCCCTATTAGGAACACAACTTCCTCTTTATGTCGACTTCCCTCATTGCCTTTTTCCTGCCAAACCATATTTAAGCTAAGCTTCCTTTCTCAGAGTATGATGACCAGCTTTTAAAAGCTTCAGGTTTCAGGAAAAGCATTTCTGAGACAAAGTGAATCTATCTCTCCAGCTCTTACTATTTACCTACTATTTGCACCAGTATCTGTGGAACATATAAATTTGCCTATTAGTAATGGAAGCCTATTTAATTTGGGGGTCAGGCAGCAAAAACGAATATTTCTTCTTCTCTGTATACCCTTCCCCCCCTTCTTCATCGTTCTACCTGGACAGTAACTAGCTGAACATTTACAGCTCTGAATGATATAATGCAATTAAGACTCTCTATAACACTCTGATTTGCATATCTCATTATATAGAGTGACACCATTAGAAGACATGTGTTGAAGCTTTCAAAATGATTATGATATGTGAAGGTATTAGAGGCCATGAATATGGCTTCTGGAAAGCTGTGTGCCGACTGTCCTGGCACAGCACTGAATTCTCACAAGAACCACGTTGCCAGCTAGGAGTTTTTAATGGAAAATAATAGATCCTGGAGGGCTAAAGTCAATCAGCTCTTATTCAGATGAAACTCCCATTGACTTGAGTGAGGCCAGAGGATTTAACTCTGAGAGGGAATGCTAATTAGCAACTGGAATTGTCAGAGAAATAGAAATAGATATTTTATCTTTGTTGCTGATTTTAAAAAAATGGAGAACATGAACTCAGCAGATAGCTTCACTCCCGTTTTCAGCTTTTGCTTTTAGAAATGTTATTTTTTTTTACAAATTATTTCTCTTCCTGCTTTATGGACTGAGCAGAGAACCTTATAACCTCTAGATATTTTGGATTTCGACTTTTGCCATCCCTTGTCATAGATTATGATGGCGGTGGCTGATGGAAAATGTAATGCAGAGTATCTAAAGGGCACCAGCATGTCTATTTCTGCTTTTGATTATAAAACCGTGCTTACAAAGAAGCTGCTAATAACAGAAAAAAGAAGAATAGGACCAAAATCATGAAATGGATGAACAAGATGTGAGAGTATCTTCCATATAATAAAAAAAACTGAATGTAGGGAAGAAATTCACAAAAGTGCAAGATATTGTGAAAACTGATATTATTTACTAATTTTTTTTGAATATCAGTGAGGCAGACAAACAGCTGGAGCCTGTTCCCAGTGTGTGCATGCACAGATTTGCCAGATGAAGGGAACAACTAAAGAACAGGGGTCGACTTGGGAGTAAGGCCAGATGATGAATGGCCCCTCCCAGAGGAAATTAAAAAAGGAACAAAAGGGGAGTGGAATTTGCAGGAGACAATTAGTTTGCTAATTAGTTTGGGACTCTCTGAGACTCCTTGCCAAGTTCTACAGATATTGGCCTGTCAGCTTTCCAAACCAGATAAGGAGGATCATAAATTCCCCTTTGAAAGACTTTGCCGGCTATGAATGAGCAAAATTCACAGTAAATTAATAAAAGGGGTTTTTACCGGGGCAAGGAGTTTGTTTCATGCCTCGGTCAGAATAATAGTATGCTTCTTCAGCATCCTTTAAGAAGATCTTTTTTGGCCATCTCCTTGCTTCTACTAATATGTAAATGCAGGCCTTCTGATTGGACAGACTGCTCACAACAGCCTCCGATATTTCTCACAATCAGACTGGGAAATAAGGCATTCAGTTGTGTTAAGGTACAAAAGCCAGATTTGTAGGGGAAATGCTTTGCCGGTAAGAGTGATGTACCACTGTGAAGAGAAGGATACAAGTTTCACCAAAGCATTTCTGCAGACTGAATATACCTAATACAATGGAATTTGTCGCTTAGATAGTAAAGTAATGCATACCTTGGAAAATTTGTAATCTGACCTAAAAAAAACCCTCCAATGAGAAATTGATTGACTGGTACAATTACACAAGAAAATAAAGGAACCCCTAATAGGGGACATAAAACACGGCATTTGTTCCAGAAACAGAATAGTTCACTAGGTTGTTTGCCTTGCAAAATAATTGTGGATTGTATTCTCTTAGGAGTTATCCATCAGGGGATTACTCTTTTTTATCCCTCTGATAGCCATGCCTCTGTCTCCAAAAATGAATGCTAAGGATGGGGACACACACTTTTCCAACTGACCATTTGCAGGAAACTTTTGAGTCTCATAAATTTCGTGCATGTATAACATGGCATCCTAACTTTCTAAATAACACAGATTGCCCTTCCCCCTTGCTTATTTGGAAGTGTATCCCAGTGGACCAAGAGTGCTTACTTCTGAATACTTACAGGACAGCTTGGTTAATCTATAGACTACCTGTAGGAGTTGGGAGGTTTTATCATTTTTTCACTTTGGAAATAATTTTTTTTAGTTGTTTGTTCACTTAACGACACATCATTGTAATAATTTTAAAAGATATTTTGATGCATTGTCATTTCAATCACTTGAATTAGTTTTTTTCCAACTTGGTAGGCACCTGAACGGTTACAGTGCAACCACAAACATTATAGGAATGATAAGAACTGTAGGCCAACTTGGTGGTTACTAGTTTTAGGAAAGTGGACCTACATGCAACATATAAATTATTTTAAAATACTTTTTAAAAAGAACTGATTGATCCAGATGTAGGATTTTACAATGAATTTAAACAAGAGACTAAATCCTGTGAGGTAGGTATAAATGGTCTTTTCCTGATGGCTAATGAGTCATCTTAAAAAGACATTCTTTTTGTTATATACCTGTTTGTAGAAATTACCTTGGAAATGCCCTATTTCAAACATGCTGAAGACCACCAAATTTCTCCATATGATTTTTTTCAAATGTATTGTGTCACTTAAGTGCCTAAAACATTGTCATAGTCCTTACAATGATACAATATCAAACGGTAGGTTAAAAAATTGTCATTTATTCCTCCAATAATGAACACAAGTTATGAAATAGAAGTAGAATATTTCCAAAGCCTTGGCATTACTAGCTAACAGAGATTTCATTGGTTTATAATTTTAAGTAATGAACAATAATAAAGGAATTTCTGCTCAACGTTTTAAAAGTTTTTTTTAAATCTTGTTTTTAAATAAAAATTATTAAATTTTCCTTCAAACTCTCAAATATGAACATTGTAGAAGATCTCACTGTATCATACCATGATACAAATATTTTCTATTCTCTTTGCCTAGCACTACCACAAAATTATTTATTTTAAAAAAATCTTTCTAATAAAACACAAGGAAGCTAATTGGCAAATAATCAAAATGGTATCATAACATAAAAACAGCAAATAAATTACAATGAACCAATGTCAATAAAACCCCAACTTTGTAGCAGGTAAAAATCAGCAAGAAACAATCAAGGATAACTGATATAGTTTTATGGAAAAAAATACAGCTAGTAGGTATCATTATGAAACATTTGTACAAAAACAGGTTTCAACCTGGAAAACTAACCATGATGGGGCCAGACAGACCTTCAAATAGGCACTCTCTTATTTTCATCTGTATTTGGAATAGAAATTCAGAAGCTGAGTAGGGCATATGAAAGAGAACATAGAGAGCACATATTTAAGATTATCTAGATTCTGTTTAGGGCTCTAAGGTTAAAACCCAGATATTAAATTGGTTCCAGAACTTAGTGTAAATGATTTCTGCCGAAGCATTTTATTGTTAACATGCCACTACTGTAAGGAATTCTTAAGATGACTATGTGTAGATGCACTTTTCTGGTCTTTCTTTGTCTCGTGTATCATTGTACTAAAGCAGAAAAGAAACTTATAAATATGTGTTAAGTAGCTTTGTACCCACACAGAGCCCAAATACACTATAGTTTCTTGCTTGAAAGAACACACTTAATTCAGCTACTCCATAAAAGATAATCTCTTTCCAGGGAGGATTAAGGCTCTCAGAATAAGAGCTGTATGAACCATGTAAGGATATACTTACAATTATAAGTAAGACGATAATTACCATGGTAATTTGGTTTCTTCATGGATGAGATTTCTTCAAACAGATTCAGAAATATCTCTTTCCTGCTTCTGCAACCCTCTGCTGCGTTTGACTCACAGACAAAAGCTTCAGATCAATCACTTTGAGGAACTCTATGCTGTTTAGAAGGAAGCTCTTCAGTGCATTCTCTTATTTTTTTAAAAAAAGCACAACATTTTAATTATTTCATATAAATCAAATGCTAGCCTTGGGTTGTCCTTTTCCTCTTAGTACAAAAGAAATGTCCTACACAACGGTCTCAGAATTAATCTTTCGGTCTTCAGATTCAACGCGCTCCTTCATGGTAATTCTGTTATGTATCAGAGTTCTGTTTCCCGGTTACATTATGATCATGGTACTACAAATGTTACTGGATTTCCCTGACCTTTGCTTCGTAGGCCTTTTTACCTCTGAATTGGGTTGGTAGAAAACTACACTGGCATGAAATTTGCTGTCACTGCTGTTAATCCCTATCCTGCCTAGTGGATTTGGGCCTTGTAGACACAAAGCTGCAATTGCATGACTTCCCTCCAAGGTAATGTGTGACAAAGCGTAACAGATTTTGTACACTTGGAGACTGCCCTTGAATGCTGCCAGAATAAGGAGGAGAATAAGGCAGTACTGTTATTTATAGAGGTTTTCTATAGATAAGAACAATTTAAAGCTCTGTCATTCATGAGAATTAGATAGGTCAACATCATGGAAAATGCCCCTTCCCCCTAAAGGTCAAAGCATGCTTATTCCATGATTCCTAGTGGGGAAAACCCATAGACAAATTATTATGTATATTATTTCACTGGATGAATAATGTAATAAACATGATGGGGCTTTATAGAGTGTTTGTTTCTAAACAGAATATACGGTATTTTTCGGAGTATAAGACACACTGGAGTATAAGGCACACCAAGGTTTTGAAGAGGCAAATTAAAAAAAAAGTTTTTGCACTCTGCAAACCTCCCCAAAATGGCTCATGAAAATGGCCTTCCCCCCCAAAATGGCCCATGAAAACGGCCTTCCCCCCCAAAAAAGGCATGAATGGGCTTTAAGAGGCTTGTAGAATGCTTCTGGGAAGTGGAGGTGGCCAAAAACGAGCAAAAAACGGTCCGTTTTTTGCAAAAATGGACCCATTTTTCATCAAAAAAGCTTTATGGCTGCTTATAGAGTGCTTCTGGGGGTGGGAGTGGAGCAAAATTGAGCAAAAAACGGCCCATTTTTTGTTCATTTCTGCAATCCTGGGCCCCCAAGAGCTCTCTGAAAGCCTCCATAAGTCTATGCATGGCCATTTTGGTGAAGGGGGCGGGGTTTCGGCGGGCAAAAAGTGCTGTATTCAGTGTATAAGACGCACCCAGATTTTCAGCCTCTTTTTTTGAGGGAAAAAGGTGTGTCTTATACTCCAAAAAATAAGGGTAGTTGTTTTCAAGGACTAGTTATATCCCTCCAGTGCAATCATCTAATTAGTAGAATTACTCAAATAAAAACTGGAGAAATCATTTTTTTTAGGCTTCCTGAGATTTTTTTAAAAAATTATTTATATTTATTTATCATGGTTTTGCACAACTGGGTAAAACTACATTATTATTATTTTTACAATTCATAAAGTATTAGCAAAATAATTAAGAAAAAAATCTAAATTGGAATGAAGAAATCAAGATGCTTACTTTGCTTGTGCCTTTAAAAATATAATCTTGGAAAGATGTTTTACAATATAGTAATCTGTAACATAGGGACGCAGTGGCTCAGTGGCTAAGATGCTATGCTTGTCAATCAGACGTTCGACAGTTCAGCGGTTCGAATCCCTAGTGCCATGTAATGGGGTAGGTTTGTCCCAACTTGTCCCAGCTTCTGCCAACCTAGCAGTTCGAAAGCACATAAAAATGCAAGTAGAAAAATAGGGACCACTTTGGTGGGAAGGTAACAGCGTTCCATGTGCCTTTGGTGTTTTTTCATGCCGGCCACATGACCATGGAGATGTCTTTGGACAATGCTGCTCTTTGGCTTAGAAACAGAGATGAGCACAGCCCACTAGAGCCAGAAACAACTAGCACACGTGTGCGAGGGAACCCGTACCTTTATTTAATCTGCAAGATATCTCACATGTGGCTTTTTTTTGCCTCTTTCTTCTTTCTTCTTATAGTGTTCATTTTTTAACAATTTGGTTTTTATAAGCATATCCAATATTATGTGAGCAGAACTTTTGATTGTGCAACAATTCTCTTGCCCTCCTTCCTACTGCCTGATCTCATCCATGGTTCTCAAATATTTGCTTTGAAAGATATCCCAAACAGTTTTGATGGTGGGGCACCTCCTTCACTGCATCTGGAACAGAGGTGGGTTGCTCCTGGTTTAGCCCGGATCAGGCGAACCGGTAGTGGCAGTGGCGGGAGGGTCCACCCCCTGCCCGGACGCTTCTGCACATGCACAAAAGTGTCTCTCACACATACACATGCCTGAACCAGTAGTAAAAACATTGGCAACCCACCACTGATTTGGGAGTAACAGTTTAGATACACATTTGTATTTCTACATAGAAACTACAATATTTTGAAGTCTTGGGCTAAACAATGAAGGAAAATCCTGAATACCACTTCATTCTGCTTAATAGTTAACAGTATTCCCTACCTCTATTTTTGCTTAGAGGCAGAGGAAAACAATCCTGTAGGTAAAACTATTCCAAGCATTTGTCAATAGTATTTTGGCTTTCTTCTGGACAGAATTAAAATGTAAAGTAAGGAGCTAATCTGAGAAACAGACATTTAGATTTGCATGAATGGAATAACATAAAAGATCAAATGTGACTGATAAGATAAATGATGGTTGAAATTGTGTCAGTCTGTAGTGTATGATACCATAGACGATGAAGATAAAATGTTGTTTTAGAAGGATTACAAATTATGATTTTAAAGCTCTCACCCATACATAATGATGTGTATGAATTCACATATGAACCCTATGTATGTCACTTGTATCAAAAAATGAAAATGCTAAATGGAACCTTCAGAAAAATTATGTCAAGTAAAAGAGAACATTTTTTTTCCTTATCAGTGTACTTGGAATAATTTCTGATTTCCTCAAAAATTCACTTAGTACAGCTTTATATTCAGCAAAGGAATTAAATAATAGAAATATATGTGGATTAAATAAAGGTAAGCATTTGAAAAGACTATTGAATTATAATGATTAAGCTAATTACTTGGTGATGACATTCAGTCAATTTGGATTCAAAATATGCTAACCAGCATTGCGTACCCAGATTTTTTCAGTGTTGCATATATTCCAATATTTTAGACTTTTTTTTTATTGGTTAGGGCAGTGGTTCCCAAACGTGGCAACTTTAAGACTTGTGGACTTCAACTCCCAGAATTCTGGGAGTTGAAGTCCACAAGTCTTAAAGTTGCCACGTTTGGGAACCACTGGGTTAGGGGATTATGGAACTCAGTAACAGTTTGGGAAAGGTTGGACAAGATTATGATCCATAGTGATTAACAATGACATAAAATACAACAAAACAAAATTTAATATGTTGGGGCATAAAATAGTAATACTATACTTCTTATCTATGATCTCTGGTGAGATTACCCTTTTGATGTGATAGAGGGCTCAGTAGCTCCAATGAGCTAATCACTGATGGCAACAGGAGGATGGGTTCTGATAAGATCCACTCTTGTTGATTAAGTCAAAAGAAAAGGGTCATATTTAAAAGTAATCTACAATGGAAAATGGAAGCAGAGTCTCTACAAATATGAAGTTAGCCAACCCATCTATGAGAAGGAATCATAAAATCAAACATGGAAAAAGGCAATGGCAAACCGATTCTCTATTGTTATCAGGAAATGTGGCTGAAACAAATTGTGTGCTAATGGTGAGATAATCCAAACTGAGGAAAATATTTTCTAGATGTGATGATTCCAGAATTGTAAGAAGCTCCCGTTGTTGATACTGATACTGAAACAGGAATCCTTTCTTGTTCACAATTGAACAAAGAAAAATGTGTCATTGTTAAATAGAAATGAAGCACAATACTCTTCATCTGGGGAATAGATGAATTTAGGTGGTCTAAAACAGATTTCTTTAAATCAGTACATGATAATTCAGAGCATGAGGCCATATGAAGGAATGGAGTGCAATAATACTCAAAAAGGACCTTACTAAGTACATATCACTTGACTAAAATCAATGGCAGGGCATATTTATAAGAATTAATGATATTGAGTTAAATATTGTTTGTTAAATTGGTGCATGTTCCTCTATAAAGGAATGGTAAATTGCAAGGCATGCTAAATGCAATATGAAGGAAAGTTATTATTACCCAAAAATGACTGGAATATGGAGAAACCTGAAATTGCACGAAAGAGTGAAATGACTAACATCAGAGATACCTAATCGAGATTTGAGATGAAGGTTTATGTATTGCTAAAACATATTTCAAGTAGCATAAATATAGACTCTATATATGTATATCATTTGGATGTACAGCATTGGAACTGAATCAAATATGTGCTGTAATAGGAAACAGAAAATCAAGAATGCAGTTGAGTCAGCTAGGACCTCTCCATATGTAGTCTGGAACAGAACTTGAGTTATTGGTATCAAATATATAGGTTAAAGTTAGAGATTTGGTGTGCCAGGAAAATTTGACCTGGAGGACATACTGTCAGAATATAAAGATCAATGTAATAAGTGGGTTCAGTTTGCTTAACCTTTGTAAAAGAGAATATGATAAATTAAGGAAAGAAAACAAAGACATTGTGAAAAACAAAGTGAAAAAATATGCTCAAAATTTCAGGAAGAAAAGAATAGCAATAGGAATAGCAATAGCAGTTAGACTTATATACCACTTCATAGGGCTTTCAGCCCTCTCTAAGCGGTTTACAGAGTCAGCATATTGCCCCCACAGTCTGGTTCCTCATTTCACCCACCTCGGAAGGATGGAAGGCTGAGTTAACCTTGAGCCGGTGAGATTAGAACCGCTGAACTGCAGATAACAGTCAGCTGTAGTGGCCTTCAGTACTGCACCCTAACCACTGCGCCACCTTGGCTCCAAGTAGCTTTCCAAGTAGCTTTCAAAAGAAGCTATTAACAGAAAGAAAGGCAGAGGCGGAACATCTCGGATGATAAGAATATATAAATGTTGAATGCAGAATGCAGATGTAAAGTCTTGTCGGTGGATGATTTCCCTTAGAAGCTTTATGTAAGAGAGAGATCTCTGTGCTTCAATAATCACTAACTAGGATAATCCACTATAGGTAGTCCTCATTTAATGACCACTCTTCCAGTGACTGTTTGAACTTGTGAAAGTACTGAACGAGTGATAGTTACGACTGTCAAAGTTCTGGCTTTGATCACAAACTGGGTACTTGGCAATTGGTCTGGATTTTGTGCCTGTTGCGGTATCTCATGGTCACGTGATCACAATTTGCACCCTTTCCTATTGGCTTTCCACAATCAAAGCCAACGAGGAAGCTGGAAATCACAGTCACATGAGGTTCTCGCTTAACAACCTGCATGGTCGTTACTTAATAATGGGAACTGGGGACTGCTGGAACGGCTGTTACTAAGTGGATCAGTCAGGACATTATGCTTTATGACTCTATCACTTAGCAATAAAAATTCTGGTCCTAATTATCATTGCTAAGCAAGGATTACCTGTAATAAAGGACAAAACTCCACCGTAAAGAAAGTGCATCCAAACTCCAACCCTTGCACAGAGCCCAGGAGGATAATGTGTTCATTAGTATGGAAGGCTACCAAGAGGCCCAAAAGGACCCAAAGAGTGCACTACCACCATCCAGGTCTTCATAAAAGGAATCAACCATAATACCATTTCTTTCACACAGTTAGGCCCTAACCCAGAAATCTAACAAATGGAGCCAGACAATTCACTTTTTCTAGAATACTAATTGTCAAGTCTAGCTGGATCCAGGGGAAAAGGGGAATATCATTGTTTCTTTGAAGATTGTGAAACTAACCTCCCAGAATCAATCCAGTACACATTATCTATGATAGAGCCAGGAGAGATAGGAGTCCAAAACTTGGAGGACCAAGGGCATGCTAGAAAAGCACTTTATCCATTTCCATACTGTGTTGACCCCCGAAATAAGTCTTGGCCTTATTTTCTGGGAGGTCTTATTATTTTTGAGGTGTAGGAGGCGGTGAACGTGGTCACCTCATGGCTGCTGCTGTGTTGCAGTATTTTCGGTGAGGGCTTATTTTTTTTTGGGGGGGAGAGCTTATTTTAGCGCATGCACTCAAAAGCCCGATTGGCTTATTATCCAGGGAGGTCTTATATTTGGGGAAACAGGGTAGACCCAAATAAATCCCATAATATGGCAGGAGATTGCCTGGCCTTTGTTTGGAGACTTCACATTAAAAATCTAGAGATTGCTGAATCTACAATATCTAAGTCACAAGGAGCCAAAGGAGAGATCTTCCTGATGCCTTTACCCCAGCAGGAAAGTGGCTACCTAAAAGAAGCCAATTGACCTACAGTCTACCTGCGCAATAAGAGGGAGGGTCAATAAATATGGGGTAAACGTGGCCTATATTTATATGTATCTCCACCTTTCTAATTTCTATTATCTAACCATTGATTGAATATGCCCTATATCAAAAAGTATTCAGTTTCTTCTTTATCCTTAATAGCAAGTGTTAGTCTGTCCATCTCTGCGCAGTCTAATATTTTCTCAATTACATTCCCCTCAGACGGCATCTCATCATCTTTCTATTGCCAAGGTGGCGCAGTGGTTAAATGCAGCACTGCAGGCTACTGCTAGATCAGCAGGTCAGCGGTTCAAATCTCACCGGCTCAGGGTTGACTCAGCCTTCCATCCTTCCGAGGTGGGTAAAATGAGGACCCAGATTGTTGGGGGCAATATGCTGACTCTCTGTAAACCGCTTAGAGAGGCCTGAAAGGCCTATGAAGCGGTATATAAGTCTACTGCTATTGCTATTGCTATTGTTGCACAAATACAATTCTAGCTGCAGTTTAAATATGCAGGATCAAGTATGTAGTCTTTTTATCATATGTTTCTCATGGTTTTTTTGAGCATTTCGCCCTGAACTTTCGTCTGATGAGAACAAATCATACCCTTTTTCTTTCTTTTGTGCCATGTGATCTCAGCTTCCTTTCCCCTTCATTGATTGCATGGTATGGGGAGCTTTTGGGCTGAGGGACAGGATAAAATATGTTAAATTAAAAATAAATTAAGGAATTCTAGTGTCGGGAATTTGGCATGTCGTTTTGAGCAGTCTCTGTGAACAGAGCACTTACTTTTGCCCAAACATCAATCTGTTTTCAGTTAGGGGTACTGTGTGTACATAAAAGGAGTGAGGTATGGAGGACCCCCCTCCCTACTTTAGCAGGGCCTCATAAGGAGTTCTGTGGATCTTTGCTAGTACCTGTAATATGAAAAATTACAAAATGAAATACAAGACAGTTGCAATATTGCATTGTTTCAGACTGTTGCTCAAAGAATCTGAAGCAGCTGTCACCACATGAAATAGGAATGAATGCTCACTGTGGTGGAAACATGCTGTTAGTAGTGCAATGCCTCCTGTTTTGATTCTTGAAGAGCAACATGGTTAGGGAAAAAATGGAGATCGGTGAGCTGTCGTTTCCAGCTAGTACTTGGTTGCCCAGTGTGCTCCAATTAGAGATTTCTTGAGATATTTGCAATTTGGCCCTTGGGATTATGGTAAGTACCTGAAGGCCCCTTTGATTAAGTTTAGAAGCTTGAGCATTGCTTTGAATCACATTAATTCCTCCCGAAGTTATGGCAGGTGTAGGACAGCTAACTCTAATAATTTGATTGTTTCTTTTGGTGCAGAAACTGACATTAAGAATCATTTTCTGTTCTATGCCTGTCCTAAGAAGTAAGCTAGCACAGGATGACAATATGGAGATCTGTGTGTGGCACTTCACACATAATGTGGTTTTCCTAGCATCTCTGTACATTTGGTTTTGTTGCCTGAAGTTTAGTGACAACTAGAAAACAGTCACTTATATAACTGTTTTTGTAACAATCTCTTTTTTTCTCTCTCTGCATAAAATTCTTTGTGACCAAAGAAGAAGAAAATTTCTGGCTTGGAGCTTGAACAGCCGACCAGGTTAGAAAATAGTGTTATCCAATGAAGAAATAATCAAAGGTTTTGGTGAATGAATGTATTGACTAAAATAATTAATTTCATTTTTTTCCATTCTGTAAAGAAGATATTGGCAAAATCAGTATGGGGAAATTATAACCAAAGTTAAATAATTAGAAACAAATAGGGCTTGAAATAAATCACAAGCTTAGATTGCCATATATTATATTATATTATATTATATTATATTATATTATTATATTATATTATATTATATTATATTATATTATATTATATTATATTATATTATATTATATTATATTATATTATATTATATTATATTATATTATATTATATTATATTATATTATATTATATTATATTATATTATATTATATTATATTATATTATATTATATTATATTATATTATATTATATTATATTATATTATATTATATTATATTATGTATGTGGCTGACATGGTGGCTCAGTGGCTAAGATGCTGAGCTTGTTGATCAGAAAGATCAGCAGTTCAGTGCTTTGAATCCCAAGCACCGCATAACAGAGTGAGCTCCCATTACTTGTCCCAGCTTCTGCCAACCTAGCAGTTCGAAAGCACATAAAAATGCAAGTATAAAAATAGGAACCATCTTTGGTGGGAAGGTAACAGTGTTCCCAGTGCCTTTAAAGTTTAGTCATGCTGGCCACATGACCACAGAGACATCTTCAGACAGCTCTGGCTCTTTGGCTTTGAAACGGAGATGAGCACTGCCCCCTAGAGTTGGGAACAACTAGCACATATGTGCAAGGGGAACCTTTACCTTACTATGTATGTATCTATCAGTGGTGGGATTCAATTTTTTTTTACTACCTGTCCTGTGGGCGTGCCTTGGTGAGTGTGGCGTGCCTTGATGTGCATGGCATGTCTTGATTGGTGTGGCTTGGTGGGCGTGGCAGGGCAAGGATACTGTAAAATCTCCATTCCCACCCCACTCCAGAGGAAGGTTACTGCAAAATCCCCATTCTCTTCCGATCAGCTGGAATTTGGGAGGCAGAGAATAGATGGGGCAGAGTCAGTCAGAGGTGGCATTTACCGGTTCTCTGAACTACTCAAAACATCTGCTACCGGTTCTCCAGAACTGGTCAGAACCTGCTGAATACCACCTCTTGTATGTATGTATCTATGTATGTATGTATGTATGTATGTATGTAGGTAGGTAGGTAGGTAGGTAGGTAGGTAGGTATGTAGGTATGTAGGTACTGTATGTAGGTAGTAGGTAGATAGGTAGAACAGATAGATAGAAGCAATTTTATTAGTCTTTTGAGGACACAGGCATTATTATTTCTTTAAAAAAATGAATAAATGGAAATTGTTTATGACAGAATTAGACAACTTCTAGGCTGCTTCTTGCCCTTGAGCTACCTTTTGGCATTTCTCAACAAGGGATGTTTTCAGTTTTGGCAGCCCAATTTTCCATTAAAATTGGTACCATGATAAATTAAATGTTTGGGCTGGGGAGCTAACTTAAATCTAATTTGTATTCTGGGTTTTTTTTTTTTTTTTTGCTTTTGAGAGAAGAATTAAATGGGGAAGCACTCTATTCCCCCCCCCTTCTGCGAGCATACCTATTCTGGTTCTTGACTGTAGAAAATGCTGGATGCATACTTTGAATACTGAAATGTTCCTATCCATAGGTGGGTAATAGCTGCCAACTGTATTTGCATTTTTCTGTGAGTTTAATGCCATAAGCAAGAGTTGGCCAGTTTCCTTGGCAGTTATGTGACTGCACTTCAATGTAAGCCAAATGTTATATATGTATTATCTTCAGAACAGATAGCAGCATAAAAAAAATATTACAACATTTGGGAACAGAAATGCAGCTGTTAAGGAAAATGTATAGTCTTCTAAAAAAAAAAAAAGATTGAGAAATAGTAGAAATGCTATTGAAGTCTGGTAGCATCCTCCATCTCTGCTGTCCATGGTACTGAACAGAACGGATAAGATTATGTTACATTTTCCTGTAGTGTATAGACTCTAGGTGTACAACCTTTTGGCTGCAGTGAATGAAAAGAAATTGCCTTAGGACACATATAAAATATATAATACAGTTAATGTATATAAGTCACATAATAATGTTAATTTTTTTTGATATTGTGAGGTGGCATAACTAGCTGTCAAGGACCATATGCGGCCTGCTGGCCACAGGTTGGACATATCTTATAGCCAGAAAGTAATAAATAAAAAGAATTATGATTGTTTGCTGTCTTCCAAAATAAACAAATAAACCCTTCTTGCTAATTTGCTGAGTTAAACCTGTTGTGCCATGTAATCAACCGGGAAGGAGTTAATTGTAAGCTCTGTAAAATAACTGCTTTACCCTAATCTAAGACCCTTTTTATCTTAATTGCTTTAATTCATGCTTTATTGTTTTGCAAGATCCAGTAATAGTAGACATAGTAACAAAAACACCCCCCTCTTATATTAAGGAACTGTATCAAGAGCCTATTTTTCCCTACAGCTTTCTTTGTTTTATTGCCCCCTATGCCCCACCCTAGGCGTCTTTTCTGTGTGACTGCCAGGGGAAACAGTAAAGTGGGGGAACATCCATTTCAAGACACATTACCACCACAAGAATATCAAACACACATCCTGACAACAACATCCATCACATTGAATTATACAGCCATCATCCATTTGGCATAAAAATCAAAATGTGGTAATACAGTGTTACTGGATAAATGTCACCTGCTTTGAAAATAAACATTTTAGCTTTGTTGCTTTTAACAGACCATGGCAAGTTTGGATATTCTTATCTGTTCCTGTCTGACATCTTGCTGGGATATGTCTTTAATGTTTTGTTGGGCAAAAACTGTTTTAAGGGACTCAACGGATGTAGTTCTGAGCCTGCATGTGCAATTGAAAATAAATTGTTCTGAAATCATTGGGATTTATTCCCTTTTAAACGCTATATAGATAGGAATGGTTCCAAAACATTTTAATAATAAATGCTTTTTAGAACACAATTGATAGTAGGAATTATTATTATTTTGGTTTTGGACTAGATTTTAGCCTTGTCAATTATTGGGTTTTGCTGCATATGGTTCCTAAACGTTTGAATATCAATATGGATATATATATATATATCCAAAACAGAACACTTCAACAAGAGAATAATTATGGAAGCTATCGAAATAGAGAAACACCCCCAAAACATGAATAAACGTGATGATACCTCCTGCCTACCAGACATCTGGAAACCAGTCCTAGTCAAGAAATGAGCACCACCTACCATCCAGGCCGTTACAACAGAAAACAACAACGGACACACAGCCAGCATCAATCAGCACCAATCTACCAATCATGATACAACTATACAGCCAATCAATCCACTTACTGAAACAAAGCCAGCACTCCACCCCCTCCCCACAAGAGTTATAGAAAGATGGCAGCTCCAACCATGCTTTACTTACACAAATACAAGCCTGAAGATGGCAAGTGAGACCTCGCTGAAACGTTGCCAAGACAATCTCAATCTTACACGGGAAAAGACCTGGATACAACAAGACCAGCATACCCACCTGTTTTTTTTCTGTGGTCATAGAGAGAAGACCCCATTTTAATCTGGAAAGAAAGAAAGATATAGTTAACACTATATGTTAATAGAAAAGAAGAAATGGGCAAGAATATTGGAAACAACTGAGTCACTGTATAATATGGTAGGCATGAAATGTCTGCTGGTTTAGCACAGACAATATTCTGCCTTAGTACACAGACTTTTATGTGTATACAAGTGAGTCTGTTTGTAATTATGGGAAATTGGTGGCCCTCCAGATGTTTCTGCACTACAACTGTCAATCCTCAGGATGCCATCCAGGGGGAACCTGTCCATCACCATGCCCACTCGGCCATGCTTACACGCCACTAATGCTGACACGTTCATGTTGCCTTTCTGATGTCGATTGAGCCTGTAGCTGCATGTAGCATGTGGCTCTTCTACTCAGGTGCAACTGTCTATTCTGATGTAACTCTTTTGCTCGGATGCAGCTAACCAGGAAAGAGGCTATGATGACACTGAGTGGGGGTGTGGCTGAGGGTCATGGTGATTGGTGATGGTGGGTGGGTGTCATCTGGGTGGAGTTGTGGGTGGAGCTGGGTGGGGTAATGGTATGTGTATGTGTATGTGTATGTGTGTATGTATGTGTGTGTGTGTGTGTGTGTGTATGTATGTATGTATGTATGTATGTGTATATATATATATGTATATACTTAAAGTCACAACCCCTGGTATGCCCAAGTATGGGAGGAAGGTTTATTTATCAGCATAAATATAACATATATATGTATGTATATATATATATATATATTTAAAGTCACAACCCCTGGTATGCCCAAATATATATATGTTGTATTTGTGCTGATAAATAAATAAAGGGAGACTAGTATAGATCTATTTCAAGCTATTTAGCTCTCATCAGCTAGCCATACCCTTACTGGGATTCGAACCTGGGTAGTGATCTTCCTCCCATATTTGGGCATACCGGTGGTTGTAAAAATCTTATATTTTGGTTAACTTGGTTAGAACTGACTTGGATTTGATTATCTTTGTATCATTGTCATTTAGTGCTGGTTATCACGTAGTTTCTTAGATAGAGATAAAAGTTTTTCACCAAACAAACTGAATCTCTGTTTGTATGCAAGATGAACGCCGGAACGTGACAACAACTTCTAGTAGCTCCATGACCAGTGGTGAAGGATGCTGGGAATTACAATTGAAAGAAAAGAGAAGGGCTTAAATCTTTGGATTTGGATTGGTGATTTAAGACAGCATATGGCTCTTTAAAAGATTAAACCCTGTGATGGCTATTACGACGGTAATATCAGCCATGGGTCACTGAATAATTTATTTTGCCATAATATTCTTACTATCTAGAAGCACCGCACTGAATGACACTGTCATGTGCCAGAGCCATTTGACTAAGCTAGTTAACAAATACAATAAATAAAAATATTGGATGATTTGCTGGAACTAGTACACCTCTTCAGTATCTCCTGTGTACAGAATAGATAGAGTGAAAATTATTCTCCATTTCCCTTCTGTCTCATAGATTAAGGTTTTAAAGGTTTTCCCTGTCCCGTCATGACCAATTTAAAGGGATCTCTAATTTTCAGCCAAGGGAGCTGAGATACATTAGCTCTCATAAGCAGTATGCACTTCCTTGCTTCTATATTATTATATATTGAATTAGCATATGAAAAAATCCGAAGTGTGAGGTTGAGGAGGAATAAGACAAAAAAGTGATAGGGCAAAAGTTCTTTCTATTGTATCAGGAGCATTTGAAAAATACGGATTATAGCTATGAGTCCTGAATTTTGGAAAACCTAGTCCAGCTATATTTTTTTTCTCTTGAAAGATGAAGCTTAAAGATTGTGCCTTTCTAAAGTAAACGTAACTTTCCATTTAGTTTTATCTGTTAGTAGAACCAGTAGAGAAATGTAATGCATTGATATTACGTTCCAGCGTTACAGATTTTAAGGCTTGGTGCATGAAGTACAAAATGCTTCAGCCAAAACTATGACTGCACCAGGCAAATATGAGCAACATCTGACATCTCCTATTTGGTTTTCCTCTGCAGTGCAAATATACAACTTAACAGTCAGAAGTTTACAAGGAAGACCTGTAGTATTAAAATTATTGCTCAAGATCACAGCTTTTAAAATTTGATGAATTTTCAACTAAATAGTCCAGCTATTCAGGTTTATCACTTATGAGTAATTTGCTGTATCTATTATCAAAAGGAACAAATGCAAACCAATCAATGGCTATTATAGCTAATTAATGATTGATTAACAATATGTTAGTGGATCAATGGACCATTGTAGGAAATTATCAAGACATACTTCTTTAAATGTTAAATGTCTTTGGAATGTATTTATTTGGAAGAATGTCAAAAATTATTGAATCATGATAAATGTTTTTAAATTCAACAGCCTGCATATGGCAGATTCAAATTATCTAATTATATAACAAATAAACCTGTGAAAAATGAACTTTTTCACTTTAAAAGAAAAAGAAGTTGCTACAACACAGAGGAATGGTCAGATCTTTTCACCAGGAAAGAGATTTGGTAGTTATTGCTATAAAATCCTTAAAGCTTCCCACCCAATATGCAACCATGGCAATGAAAACAAACAGGAATAGTCTCGTGATTGATACAGGAATAGATTATGAATCAAAGAAGTAATAACATTCTAGCTGATGAGATTGTGCAGGTAAGGGTTTTGATATAATAAAGTTCTACTGTCCATATACTCTGCAGATAGCCGGGAAAAAGTAATCAAACTCCTCCAATATTGCATTAAGCCTAAAATATTTTATGCATCGAAATTATGCAGGTTGAATATATATCAATAATAAGTGTAGTATTCACTTCTTTTTCAAGCAGTGTTTGACATGTTTGAAGCCACAAAATTAAGTAATAAAATCTAATATAGTTTCCTAATACTAAAATTAAAAATTCTACTAACAATTGACGGAAAACTATCTATTTACATTACCCAGAATGCTCTGACTGTGGTAGCTGAAGCTAAAGTGGAATAAAGTGAAAAATAGATCTTAAGCTTAACTGTACTTCAAAATGAAACTGTCTTTCAGTTTAAAAGCAGACCAACAGTTTTTCCTATAAGCAGGTTTTTCTACTAACTTATCTTTTTTGTGCTTTATATAATCAATATTGTTATATTCATTTTTTTCATTATCCAAATCTGAGCTAGATTTCTCTTTGAGTGTAAAATCCTATGCTTTTTTCTTCTTGCAGAATTGTGGCAGTGAGGCATGTAAGCTTTGCAGGATTTCCTTCCTAATTCTTGATCCTAAGTATTAATTATTGACAGGATTCTGCCTTCTGTCATGCTTCAGCTAATTATTGACAGAATTAATAATAAGGTATAGGGGCTGCAATGACCCATGCACCTACTAGATGTCAATAATGTGTTGAAGCATTCTGGATCACTTTTCTGCCCTCTATTGGTTAGCCTAAATTTGCAGTCTAGATACAGTGGCTATAATGATGCAGATAGTCCTCCACTTATGACCTCAATCAGGATTATAAAATTTGTTGTGAAACAATTCATTCATTAAGTGAGACATTATATCACTGTGACTTGTGAACCTCCTATTTGTGAGAATCCAGCTGGGAAGGTCACAACTGGTGATCAATTGGCCCTGAGATGCTACCACCATTGGATATGTATACCAGTTGCCAGGTGCCCAAATTTTGAGCATATGGCCCTGGGATGCCACAGCTGTTGTAAGTTCAAGGGCTGGTCATAAATCACTTTTTTTTCAATGCCATCATAACTTCCAGTGGTCCCTAAATGAATGGTTCTAAGTCAAGAATTACCTGTAATTAAATGAAGTTGAGCATGCAGACACAACATATTCTTTCCATAGGCTGCATATACTTTTATGCTAAACCATAATCTAATCTAATCTAATCTAATCTAATCTAATCTAATCTAATCTAATCTAATCTAACCTAACCTAATCTAATCTAACCTAATCTACTCTAATCTTCAGCTATAAGGCAATCTGTTTGGCTTTATTTACAAGTGATCTAAATGTGGTCAAATGAGACATAATTTGAAAAGCATGATTAAATAAATCATAGCCTTGCGCTATATATGAAACAGATCAGACTCTTCAAAATTTTATATTAATTTCTTGCGAGATATAATTCATGGCTGTTCTCAGATGGTCAAAGTTAAATGCCTCTATGTACAGTCTTTATAGGGACACGGTGGCTCAGTGGCTAAGACACCATGTTTGTTGGTCAGAAAGATCGGCAGTTCGGCGGTTCAAATCCTTAGCGGCGCGTAATGGAGTGAACTCCTGTTACTTGTCCCAGCTTCTGCCAACCTAGCAGTTCAAAAGCATGTCAAAAGGCAAGTAGAAAAATAGGAACCACCTTTGGTGGGAAGGTAACAGTGTTGGTAACATGGCCACAGGATGATCAGTGATCCAGAGGAGAGTTGCTGAATGGCTGGAAAGCCTCCAATGGCCTTTCTTGCTAACTACCGTACTTGAAATCTCTGGATTTTTCTGATTTTTCAGGGAGGCTACCAACTGTTTGTTAGCTCTATTTTACATGACATCTAATAAAGTGATTGCATATAAACTACAGTGTAAGTATGGATCAAAATCTTCAGTTTACCAAGGGCACTTAACTCTCACAACCATTTACGTACCACGTAGCCCAGTGGTGAAATCTACCCCCCCCACCAGTTCTGTGGGCATGGCTTGGTGGTGGTCATGTGACTGGGTGGGCATGGCAAACTTTTTTTTTCACTTTCAGCTTTTTAAAAAGCTTTTTAAAGCATTTCCCCACTGCTGGTTCAGGCAAACCGGAAGAGAAAAATGCTTTAAAAAGTTTTTTTTTGAAACCTTCCAACGATAGCGTGGCTCAGCTTTGTATTTGCCCAAAATTGGAAATTAAATAAGCTACCAACAGACAAAAAGATAATAAAAAACATATTAGATTGTGCAGAGATGAATAGGTTGACAATGAAAATAAAGGATAAAGAGGAATCGGAGTACTTCGAGACATGGGGAAGATTTTATGATTGGCTAGAAAAAGCAAACTCAAAAATAAAGTAGGAAAAAGGTAAAGTACCCAGGTGACACACTATTAAATGGAAAAGGAGGGGAAGAAGGGGAAAAGAGAAAAGAAAATATTGAATATATAAGTATATATTCAAGAACGAGATATAAAGTGGGGGGAACATAACTAGGGTAGATTAGCGAAGGTAAGGGAATAAGAAATAATACTAAATTATATTTGGGTTGGCGGAAATACCATCCCAAGGAAATATTATCTGAGTTTTGAAATATACACCAACAAAAACAGAAAAAGAAAGGGAGAGAGGAGAAGAGAATGAAAGGAAGATGGGGGAAAGAAGAAACATTAAGGAGAGGAGGATGGAAATAGCAGTAGACTTATATACCGCTTCATAGGCCTTTCAGGCCTCTCTAAGCGGTTTACAGAGAGTCAGCATATTGCCCCCAACAATCTGGGTCCTCATTTTACCCACCTCGGAAGGATGGAAGGCTGAGTCAACCCTGAGCCGGTGAGATTTGAACCGCTGACCTGCTGATCTAGCAGTAGCCTGCAGTGCTGCATTTAACCACTGCGCCACCTTGGCTCTTAGGAAAGGAGAGAAAGAAAAGGAGAGAGAGTAGGAAGGGGAAGAGGAAGAGTAGGAGTAGGAGAAAGGAAAGGGGAAGGAGAGGAGGAAGGAAGAAAGTAAATAACGGAGGGAGAAAAGAAAGGGAAAACAAGGTGGTGTTACAAAAGGAGGAAGGGACGGTAAATAAAGCGACCCAAACTGTATATTATAGCCTATTAAATGAAATAATAAATGTATAAGAATGATAAATGTAAAGAAGAATAACAATCATGTGAATGTATACTTAAAATGGTATGTAAGAGAATAAAAAATAAAAAATTCTTTGAAAAAAAAAAGCTTTAAAAAATAGCTCCCGATGAGCCGCAAGATCATCGGAAGCTTTTTTTTTTTTTACTACAGGTTCGCAGAACCAAGGACAATCATCCCTATTGGTTCAGCCAGACTGAGCCGAACCGGGAGGATTTCACCCTTGATGTAGCCACAAGCGACTAAGTCCAACCTCCCTTGAATTCCATAGACCTTTCTCTAACTCCAAGCAGGTGCTAACTGTTAGTTGAGAACATTCCTGTGCATCGGCGCTTCAGCAATAAATCAGTTTAACTGGACCTTCCACATGTCCACTTGGTCTTTCACACTGGATATCACAGACATGAAACTGAAATTTAGGATCTGAGTAGAGCAACCTACTGACATGAGACTCCGCGGATTGCTGTCTAGAAGACAGAATAGTGTGGCTCCTCCAAAGTGTATAAAGAATTGTTTTAAACTATTACATGGGTAAGCAAAGGAAACATGAAACTGATAAGCCTATTTTTCTGATGTAATCTGTAAAGTAATGAAAACATTTTCTCCTCTGCAATATTTGACATTTGCTGTGTCAAGGATGTACTTACTTATTGTTACAGCTGTGACACAGGTACAGAGAACAGTGACCTTTCAGTATCTTTGCACTACTGGAGATCGAATTCTTTGGGAGGTTCTGGAAGAGAAAGGAGAGGCAAACTCAGGATTTTCCATCATCAAAACTGATTATCCTAAGTGTTGCTGATTTAATTTGTGTTCTGCCATGCATATTCCAGGGTGTGGGAACAGTGGGAAGAGGAACAACCATATGGATGCTAGAAAGTGGTAAATTTCACTGTATTGCTGATTACTGTAATGCATCCTTAAGTTTGATGCAGTTCTGTAATGTTACTTAAGGGCAGGCCTTTCTTTTATCCAGCAATATTTGGAAACTTCAGACGATTGCCCCCTAGTGGTGCTTAAGAGCAGGAAAAATTCGCAGGAATGGAACATCTGCAAGAAAAGTCACACCCACCAATGTGTGGCTTTATTCCTCATGACTAATGAGCAGCTGCCTTACAAAGACTTCTGCAGCATCTTGATTGATAGCTCATTCTCCTTTTTAGTACTTTTTAGCACTGAGCGATTTTCAACGGATACTGGGAATTGATGTTTTGCAAAACACCGTATTTGGGGATTGAGTCCTATAGCCTTGCATTCTCTGTGATGGTTACTTCAAACATTGTCACCCGATTAAGTGATGAAGTAGCAAAGTGCACATGTAAACATGCGTTACAGAACTCAGATCCAGAAATCATGTCTGCTTCAATCAGTACAATAGGCCTTGTACAGCAAGTTTGCTCTCCAAATGGAACCAGCACATCTTAAATAGGAATTTAGAATAGAATAGAGCTGGAAAGGACCTTAGAGGTCTTCTAGTCCAGCCCCCTGCTCAAGCAGGAGAACCTATACCATTTCAGACAAGTGACTGTCTAGTCCAGTGGTGGGTTTCAAATTTTTTTAGAACCTTTTCTGTAGGTGTGGCCTGCTTTGTGGGAGTGGATTGCCGGCCATGTGACTGGGTAGGCGTGGCCAACTTGTAAAATGTGGTGAAACTCACTTAACAATGCTCTTGCTTAGCAACCAAAATGTTGGCTCAGAAACTATGGCATTTGAAGCATGCAAGACTTAAAGCTGTCAAGTTACAAGACTCTTGCACCCCAAACCCTTTAGAAAAAAACTCCAGGGGTGTTCAAACTTGATAGCTTTAAGACTTGTGGACTTCAACTCCCAGAATTCCTCCTCCAGTCATGTTGGCTCAGGAACTCTGGCATTGAAGTGTGCAAGTCTTAAAGCTGTCAAGTTAGCTTTAAGACTTGTGGACTTCAACTCCCAGAATTCCTCCTCTCGCTCTTCATCTTGATGATGTGTGGACGGGCAGTGGGGGGGGGAGCTGGAACTGGTTCTAAATGGCACTGTAGATTTGTGGAACCTCTTCTATAGAAGAGGTTAGAACTGGCAGGAACCCACCCCTGGTCTAGTGTCTTCTTAAAAACCTCCAGTGCTGGAGTGCCCACGATTTCTGAAGGCAAGCTGTTCCTCTGGTTAATTATAGGAAGTTTCCCCTTAATTCAAGGTTGTTTTTCTCTTTGATTAGTTTCCAACCATTGTTTCTTGTCCTGCCCTCCAATGCTTTAGAGACTAATTTGACCCCCTCTTCTTTGTGACAGCCCCTCAAATACTGAAATACTGCTATCATGTCACCCCTAATTCTTCTTTTCTTTAGATTAGCCAGACCCAAAACCTCCAGTCGTTCTTTGTATGGTTTAAGGTTCTCCAGGCCTTTGATCATCTTAGTGGCTCTTCTCTGAACTTTTTCCAAAGTCTCAATATCTTTTTTGTAGCATGGTGACCAAAATTGGTTGCAGTATTCCAGGAATGAGACTACTCACCACAGCCAACTCAACCATGGAGAATAATAATAAAATAAAGTCAATCCAGAAATACTTGAATTACAATAATTCTGCAGAAAATGTGATGACCAATAATAAAAGTAACTGAACTAAACAATTAATACAGCACTGAATTGCCTCATGGTGAGTTGTCCTGCAGTGAGTTTCCTACCACATGTTGTCCTAGACCTTCTCAAGTGGGCCCTATTGAGGGGAGATATTGGAGGTTTTAAGGAATTAAAACTTTATAAAAGGTTTAAAATCTGGGTCTATTAAGGGGACTCTGGAGACCACAAGAGAAATATTGGTAGCTGTATGTAACCTAGTGGCCTCATTATTGGCATTCCTGCTACATAGTATGAAAGGGTCTTACTCTGCACACACACAAACACACTTTTTCCTCTCAAAAACTTCTGTCAGTCAATATAGACCACACTAAGTTCAATGAATCAGTGGGCTGACTTAATTTATATAAGGCTGAAGCATATGTTCATTAATATTTCAATCTGTTCCAGCCATACCTCACTGGTGCTTCCTTCTGCTACCACATTTACAAATATATTTATTGAGTCATGTTGGATGTAAAATTGTTAATTGGTTAATAGTTCCTAGTGTCGGTGAAGCCCTAGTTAATTAAAAAAAGGAATAGTTAATTATTGAGTGCTTTACCGTATAGGCAAAATAGCCTTGGGTGTTTTCTTTTAGCTACTGTTGGTGAGTTGTAGCAACCTTTTCATAAGTATATCATTTGGGTTAATTAAGTCTATAATGGATGCTCTTGCCTCCCTCTCTTCTCCTCTTAATTTGAAGCAAAAATTAGACCTTGGAGCTGTGAAGGCATCTCCTAGAAATTGAGGAAAAAAAGGTAGCAGAAAGATGGCAGAAATGGCTGTTTTGGAAGAGGTGTGCCCCAAAAGAATTTGAGAAGAAATGGATGGCAAAAAGTCACCAGGATAGTGGAGAAGAATTGTGAGCCACCTAGAGTTGTTTGTTGAGATGGGCGGCTATAGAAGTCAATCATCAATCAATCAAATAAATAAATAAATAAATAAATAGCTGATCAAAGACCTACCAGAATAAGCAGGGGACAATGAATAGGGAAATATTCAGACTATTGATGGACAGGAGCTTTCAGCTGATCCTAATGGATGACAGCAGAACCTGTTCAGTTATGTTTCTCTCTGTGTTGAATGGTCTAATGTTTTCTCTTTCCCCTTCTGAATAAGGAGAGTTCTTGAGACTTGCATGGAAAGTTGACAAAAAGGGGTAGCTGGAAAAATGGTCATTCCTCTCTCACCAACCTGAGCTTTCTACAGATTTCTACTCCTGTTGGCTAGAAAAAGCCTTGCATTTGCTCCTGTGATGCATCACAGACAAAAGTTGGGCTAGCCAAAATTATTTACTGCAGCAATGATAAACAAAAGCTTTGGGAATTCAGTTTGTAAAATATCTGCCAGGATGGGCTCTGTGCAAATGATGTCAAAAAGTCAAGATGGCAGGCACAATCAAAGCCCTGCCACTTTTAATGTCAATCATATGCAAGGGAGCAGAGCTTTGCTTAGTCAAACCCAATATTTTTTTTGCCCCATTTCTCTTCTTCCTTCCTTTGTTAGCCCATCCAGGGATAGGATCCAACTTTCAGATTTTGAAATTATCAACCCATTAGGTAGACCAGGAATTCTGGTCCAACTATTTTTTTCATACATCGATAATTGACAATTCCAACATATACGTTTTCAAGTTTTACTCTTCTTACTTTGAAACTTACTTACTTTGAAATTTTGAGAAACCTCAGTATTTCAGAAGCATCCCTCCTCCCAAATGAGCTTTGTAAAAATTCTAAAGGCAAGGGGAAATAACCAGTGCTTGCTTGCTGCAGCATTCTGAATGTATGGAAAAAGAAAGAAGGAAAGATGGAAAATTTATGGCCGATTAGAATCACAAGTTATTATAGATATTACTTGTTTGCAGTTCCCCGCATTATTGAATTTGTAAACGAGACATTTCCTCACTCTGTTTCTATTTATATGTACATATTTTCTTTTCCTAAAAAATAGATGCTGTGGAAACCTGAGTTATAGAATTACAGCAAGCATTTCTGATTTTTATCTTTTTAGGCACTTTTAAAAGTTCCTCAAGCTTGGTGTGGACACCTTTGGTTATTTCTGCGTCAGATTAGATATGAAATCTGAATAAACCTCCCTCCCTCCCTCCCTCCCTTCCTTCCTTCCTCCTGCCTCAGTCTTAACATTAGCTTGGATATTTTGGGCCTTTGAAGTTTGAGGAAGTTAAATCATTTTTTTTTAGTTTGCAACTGTCAACAGTGAGAAACCTGTGAGCCACAGGGGCTAGATGTCTATATATTAGAGAGAGCTACTATACTAAAAGCATAGGATAAACACGGCAATGAATAAATGGATTAGGTTTCTTATATTTGCTGATATGAAAACATTAATAAGAGAAGAACTACATGGCTGCTATTTGGAAAACTAACTTACCTAGAAATATATAACTCAGAGAATGTGCTCACTCTTTTGTTATACATTTCCCTGCCACACTCTCCCGATAATGTCACACCGCTTTTCTTTCATACTGTGCTCAGCTATCTAAGTCCAGACTGTGATGATTTGAAACAATGTGGTGGTAAAAAAAACCCACAGATTGAAATGATAGTTTTTCAGTAGGATAATCAGGAGGGAGGGAGGGAGGGAGAGGGAGAGGGAGAGATCAGATTTGCATAATATTTTCATATGCTAGTGTAGCTGCCTAGTTACAATTCAGAAATAATTCAAATAGAAATTCTGTGCATCTTGCCATAGAAATAGTGTAGAAGTAATTTTAATAAAGAAATAACATGAAAGGCTTTAGCCTGAAGTTCCTTCCCCTGCTTCAACTGATGGGTTACTTCAAGATTCCTACTGCTGTCCCTTCTTGTGGATTTTAATTCCTTGCAAATGATTAAATTTTGTCATTCTTCCAACAGAGTTATATAGTGAAAACATGGCCACTTTAAATATTCTACCTGAAACTTCAATTCTAAGGTGTTTTTTTTAAAAAAATCATGTTTATTTTAATATTTTAAAATTGAAGACCTTCTTCGGTTCCTTAATATTGTAGTAAGATATTACCTAAATAATATCTTTAATTTCAGAGTTTATTTGCAGGGTAGGCATTCTTCTTTTATATTCTCTAGATGAGATTTTCAGAAGCATTTAGCTGTCCTCTACTGGAGACAGTATAGCAATAGCATATACTGCTCTACAGTGCTTTATAGCCTCTCTAAGCGGTTTACAGAGTCAACATATTGCCCCCATTATACTGACCTCGGAAGGATGGAAGGCTGAGTCAACCAATTACCTCCAACAGACCTATTAGATCCCACAGACTAGGCCTCCTCCGAATTCCATCTACCCGCCAATGCCGATTGGCTACCACCCGGAGGAGGGCCTTCTCTGTGGCTGCTCCGGCCCTCTGGAACGAGCTCCCCGTGGAGATTCGGACCCTCACCACCCTTCAGGCTTTCCGCAAAGCCCTTAAAACCTGGCTGTTCCGACAGGCCTGGGGCTGACGAGTTCCCGTCCCTGCTCGAATTGTGTGGCTGTTGATTGTTTTTAAATTCTTTCTGTAGTTGCTTGTTTATTGTTTTTCCTCTTGTCTGTATCCCCTACCTTTGGTTTGTGAGCTGCCCTGAGTCCCTCCGGGAATAGGGCGGCATATAAGTGCAATCAAATCAAATCAAACCTTGAGCTTGGTGAGATTTGATCTGCCAAACTGCTGGCAGCCGGTGATCAGCAGAAGTAGCCTGCAGTATTGCATTCTAACCACTGTGCCACTGCAGCTTTTATACTGGATTAATGTAGATTTCTTGAAAGACTGAGCCAGATTTTAATGGTAATGCATAAAGTGTGATTACATTTCAGTGGTCTGTTGAGGTCTATACAACATATTAATGCTTGTTTTGATTTTGATGTATTGCATCATGTTTTATTTGTAGATGACTTTAGCTGAGTTGGCGGCAGATTCGAACAATGAGGAGGTTTGGGAAGAACCTGGGCCAGTTCTGGAGCCTGCGGAAGGCTCTGATGGCTGCTCAGCATCAGACACAGAGATAGAGCAAGGGCCGTCAGACATTTTCCAGCCACCGGAGAGGTAGCTGCCTTTGGAGCTGAGTGAGGAGGAGGAACAGGTGGGGCCTGTTCCAGATGCCCGTATGCACAGAGCAGATAGGAGAGGTGAACAATGGAGGACATTGAGCCGGCTTGGGAAACAAAAACAACATGGACGCTGACTGGCCCCTCCCTGGGCGGGGGCATAAATAGAAGGAAAGGAGAGTGGTTTGGTTATCACAGACAACCTCTGGTAATATTGTATTGCTAATTAGGGCATATAAAACCTTTGCTAGACCAATTCTCGAATACAGCGCATCTGTCTGAAATCCGCACTGTTTATCAGATATAAATACAATTGAATGAGTCCAGAGGTATTTCACGAGAAGAGTACTACACTCCTCTGCTTGCAACAGAATACCCTACATCCCCAGGCTTGAAATTTTGGGCGTGGACAACCTAGAACTATGCTGCCTATGGTCGGATTTAAACGTAGTACACAAAATTATCCACTACAACGTCCTATCGGTTAATGACTACTTCAGCTTCAAATGTAATAATAGAAGAGCACACAACAGATACAAACTCAATGTAAACAGCTCCAAACTTGGTTGCAGGAAATATGACTTCAGCAACAGAGTGGTCAACGCCTGGAATGCTCTACCCAACTCTGTTGTTACTTCCTCTAACCCCCATAGCTTTAACCTTAAACTGTCTACTATTGACCTCAACCCATTCCTAAGAGGTCTGTAAGGGGGTGTGCATAAGCACACCATCATGCCTACCATCCCTGTCCTACTGTCCTTTATTGGTCCCCATTTCATTCATACTCATGTTTATTCTTATACCTATTATTTTATAAACTATTGACTAATCAAATAAATAAACCGTTTGCATTTCTGGAAAGTTTGCTCCTTGTGTGTTTCCTGCAACAAAGACTGCCTTGCCAGAAATGAAGTTTGTCTATTTCTCTGTTTGAACTGACTTAATTTGCAGCCTCCAGGTTGGGAGCTCCAAACCTTGCATTTATCATAATGAGCTAATAAGGACTTATTGTTTCAGTTAATTTCTTGCCTGGACTTTCTATTGGTGAATGCAGTTAATTCCCAATGTGTAAATAAAGAGGGTTTCTTTCTTTGTGGGGAATCAGTTTCTTGCTTCTGGGAAGGCTGGCTCAGAATGATGAATTGGTGGGCATCACCCTCCTATCCCAGTGTCAATAGGATACATGGAGTCATATAAGATCAGCCAGGTTGTTCTGGAGAACTCTGGCTTAATTCCACTCTATCTACCTATCGCATTTGTGCTGATAAATAAATAAATGGAGACTAGTATAGATCTATTTCAAGCTTTTTAGCTCTCATCAGCTCACCATACCCTTACTGGGATTTGAACCTGGGCTGTTTTTACATGTTAGGCAGTTGTATTAGCCACTAAGCCACAAGCTCTCCTCACTTATCAGCTGAGCCAAGGAAATTGGTAAGTGTTATGTCAAAGCACCTAGTATGCCCAAATATGGGAGGGAGCATACTGCTTCCCTTTTGCCTTTCAGCTCCACCCTAGGAGCCTTCCAGGCAGGAAACCATTTTTGTGTTGCATTTGTGCTGATAAATAAATAAAGGGAGACTAGTATAGATCTATTTCAAGCTATTGAACTCTCATCAGCTAGCCAGTAAAGGTATGGCTAGCCAATGAGAGCTAATAGCTTGAAATAGACCTATACTAGTCAAGAGCAAGAGGGAAGAGCAGGCAAGAGCCCCGCAAGAAGTTAACTGAAACAATGTCCTTATCAGCTCATTATGATATATACACATAAAATTCGGATTGGTATGTGCTATCGCAGAAAGACTTCAACCACAGCCTGAAGGACTGTAGCTATGAGCAACAGGATATTCATCACCCACTGGCATTGCTTGCGGTTGCTCTAGCCTGCCAATGCTCCTGCTGCTCCTTCTGTAACAAAACTGAGAAGGATGCAGAGGAAAAAGAGCTGGTTTTGGCAGGTGGCAGTCCAAGAGGTGGGCGGTACAGAAAAAAAACCGCGTCATCCTCTTGTGCTTAGGATGACAAAGAGTAGTTTGCTTTGCATGTGTTGAGAAGAACTCCTGGTTTTTCTTATTTTAATAAAAGCTATATGCATACATGTTATGTTTTGTGTCGGTTAAATGCCACACCAGCCCTCAAGCAAGTTAATAATGTACATTCTCCATATGCTGCTTAATCTAAAACTTTGGGTCTGTGTGTGTGTGTGTGAGTGTATATGTGTGCTTTTTAAAGGCC
The DNA here is from genome assembly GCF_051295495.1 of Thamnophis sirtalis. Lineage (NCBI taxonomy): Eukaryota > Metazoa > Chordata > Lepidosauria > Squamata > Natricidae > Thamnophis > Thamnophis sirtalis. Next base: position 32,708,666 of record NW_028261381.1, read on the forward strand.
AATTTCATACATGGTGGATGTCGAGCACCTGCGTCAGTGGGTCTCATGCTTTCTTATTGAATGTTTGTGTAGCTAGTCTTTAGACAGTTTAAACAAGTATCCTTTGACAAAAAGGAAGTGGTTTCCCCCCCGCCCTGCTTTAAAATGTGCTTGGAAGGATGTTATGTGTCGTCTTGCTAATGTAGGGTGGTGAATATTGTTAAAATAATGTAACTTAATTGAGCTTTGTGATGAGAAACAAACACTTTCCTTTAAACATTAAACAATTAAAAACATAGAAGTAAAAGAAAACTGAAAACAGAAAATTACATGACAGAATATTTCGAGTGAAGCAGGTCAAGAAATGATCTTGGGAAAATGAAGGGGCTCCAAAGGGAGGAAAAAAAACCCTGGTCCTTGCTGACTTGCAGAAATGAGAAACAATTATCCCCTGTTATATTGTATCTCTCTTTCAATTACATTTTAATTACTTAGCCACGTTGCCTTAACTCCTTGGCATTCTAAGCTTTTCTTAGCTGCCAATTCAATCTTACCATTGGTCTATATAGGAATAATTGAGAATTATCTACATTGAAGAATGCACTTTAGCCATGACTGTTAACTTCGTGAATCCCATGTTTATGGTTTTCATTCATTTCCATAGGTGAATGCTCTGACAGAAAGTAAAATGCTGCAAAATGACCAGGAGTATTGAAAGTTTATTATAGTCTACAATAGTCTAGAGGAGAATAGAATAGAAGAGTTGGAAGGGACCTTGGAGGTCTTCTAGCCCAACCCCCTGCCTAGACAGGAAACCCTACACCACTTCAGATAAATGGTTATCCAAACATCTTCTTTAAAACTTCCAGTGTTGAAGCATTCACAACTTCTGGCTTAGATCAATGACTTAGTCAAAGGACTCAAGATTACCAATACCAATACCAAGTTATTATCCCACTGGTCATTGTCTCAAATTCTGTTAAATTCTGTCGCCCCCCCCCCCATTCCTATGGAAGTTAAGGAAGTTGTTATGATTCCCCTAGGAGAAGACAGGTGGGAGATAACTACTCGGTAGTGAGTACAATAACTTGGAGGAGAGAAAGAGAAGGAAACAACTTTCATCCGCTTCTAGCTTTCAGAAACTTGAACATCCCAGATCTGACATGTGCCAATGACTTAGTCACCTTTGCTCCAGTCCTGAGTGAACTGGGGAGTTGGAAATCAAAAGTCACTCTGCGGTGGTGCAGTGGTTAGAGTGCAGTACTGCAGGCTACATCTGCTGATCACCGACAGCCAGCAGTTTGGCAGATTGAATCTCACCAAGCTCAAGGTTGACTCAGCCTTCCATCCTTCCAAGGTGGGTAAAATGAGAACCCAGATTGTTGGGAAAAATATCCTGACTCTGTAAACCACTTAGAGAGGGCTGGAAAGCACTGTGAAGTGGTACATAAGTCTAAGTGCTATTGCTAATGTTGCTTTGAATGAATGGAGAATGACACGTTGGATTTAGGAATGGGGGCAGTGGCATGCATTAGATGGATGAAAGAAGGTTCCAAGCAAAATCCTCTTCGCTATATGTGTTGCAGTGTTGCACACATGGCCATAAAGGGTGATAAGTTGTGGTGTGACAATGTAGTTCTTAATCATTCTGATGAAAACAGAAAGATCCTGCACACATGCCTGAATTGGGTATCATTAGATACCATGCCCAGGATTCATTTTCTGCACCGTTGTTGAGTTGTGTAAGTCCAACAGTGGTTAACAGTATAGCCTTTTCACATGACAGCCCTTTGACTTGGGGGTGCCTGTTTTTTTCCTGGAAACACCACCCCAACCCACCCCGCTGATTTCTAGCTAAGCAAATTCAATTGGTTACTGATAATGTGGTAATGTTGTTGTTTTTAAAAAACACAAAGAAGCTATTTTTGCCCAATGTTTTCATCCCATATCTCAGAGTCGAGAGACCTGGGTGCAAACAGCAATAAACTGAATTAACAAGAAGTAGAAATGCTACCGTCAACAGATTGAGGGAGAGGTGGCTTTCCAGCTCTCGTTTTCTCCCCTCCCCTGAGGAAAACATTCCTGCTGGAAACATTGCAGAATTAGTATTTGTAGAGACTCTTCTAGCAGGAAAGGCCGATCGCTGCTCATTTTGAAGGGATGCAGGAACATGATCCAATTCTTAAGCCTGGGTTGCTCATATGTCTCTTTTTTAAGGCTGAGTCCCAGCACTGTGTCTGCATTGGAGGTGATTTGACTAACAGAGAGCCACATTCCAACCTGGGAAACTTGAGGGTTCAGTGATTTCCTCAGCGGATTTATTTTATTTTATTTTATTTATTTTATTATTATTTTATTTTATTTTATTATTTATTTTATTATTTTATTATATTTTATTATTTTATTATTTTATTATTTTATTATTTTATTATTTTATTATTTTATTATTTTATTATTTTATTATTTTATTATTTTATTATTTTATTATTTTATTATTTTATTATTTTATTATATTATTATATTATATTATTTTATTATTTTATTATTTTATTATTTTATTATTTTATTATTTTATTATTTTATTATTTTATTATTTTATTATTTTATTATTTTATTATATATTATTATATTGTTTTGTTGTTTTGTTGTTTTGTTGTTTTGTTGTATTGTTGTATTGTTGTATTGCTGTATTGCTGTATTGCTGTATTGCTGTATTGCTTTATTGCTTTATTGCTTTATTGCTTTATTGTTTTATTGTTTTATTGTTTTATTGTTTTATTGTTTTATTGTTTTATTGTTTTATTGTTTTATTGTTTTATTGTTTTATTGTTTTATTGTTTTATTGTTGTTTTATTGTTTTATTGTTTTATTGTTTTATTGTTTTATTGTTTTATTGTTTTATTGTTTTATTGTTTTATTGTTTTATTGTTTTATTTTATTTTATTTATTTTATTTATTTTATTTATTTTATTTATTTTATTTATTTTATTTATTTTATTTATTTTATTTATTTTATTTATTTTATTTATTTTATTTTATTTTATTTTATTATTTTATTTTATTATTTTATTTTATTATTTTATTTTATTTTATTATTTTATTTTATTTTATTTTATTTTATATTTTATTTTATTTTATTTTATTTTATTTTATTTTATTTTATTTTATTTTATTTTATTTTATTTTATTTTATTTTATTTTATTTTATTTTATTTTATTTTATTTTATTTTATTTTATTTTATTTTATTTTATTTTATTATTTTATTTTATTTTATTATTTTATTTTATTTTATTTTATTTTATTATTATTTTATTTTATTTTATTTGTTAATAAATACAAGGAAACAAGTATGAAAAACACATGAAAAAAATGGAACAAATAAATGGATAAAATAAGCAAAACATAGCCATAAACACATAGAAAGAGTACATATAAATGGGACATTAGGACAGGGATGGTAGGCATGCTAGTGTGTTTATGCACGCCCCCCTAGGGACCTCTGAAGAAACACGTAAGGTCCACGGTAGACAGCTTAAGGTAAAAGGTATGAGGGTTAGAGAAATTAACAACAGGATCGGGTCGGCTGTTCCACACATTTACTATTCTATTGCTGAAATCGTTTTTCCTGCAATTAAAGATTCACGCAGCAAAGTTCAGGGCTCCTTCGTGTGGCTTTAGTTGTGGCAGGAAGGAGGCTGATCCAGTGACTCAGGAATCTGGGGTTTTTGCACTTCTGGGTAATGCGCAAAGGGAAGGACGTATGTCTCTACTTTAAGGTAAGAGGAACAAGCTTTCCATAAGCATTTGGAATGTTTCCTTTGCCTGGAGGAATGTTGAAATCCTAGGTGGCTGCAATGAGGGAAGTGAAAAGATTGATTTGGCTTGGAAAAACCCACACTTTGAGCCTCGGGAGGTGCAGGATGGGGGAGTGTTAAAATTCTCTAAGGTCTTTCTAAACATCTAAAGGAATCTGTAACTGGGAGGGCAGAAAGCCTGTAGTGCCGAGAGCTGCATTTCACAAAGCGATCTGAAATGACTAGTTGGCAATGGGGTCTTCCAAATCAGATAATGGGTGGACTGGAAGCAGATATGTTTAGCATGAAAAAACTGGCCTAATAGAATAAATCTACAGGCGGTCCTCGACTTACAACAGTTCATTTAGCGACCATACAAAATTACAGCGGCACTGAAAAAAAGAGGGCATTTTTCACACTTAGCACCGTTGCAGCATCCCCATAGTCACGTAATTCAGATGCTCGACAACTGATTCATGTTTATGACGGTTGCAATGTGATCGCCTTTTGCGATCTTCTGACAAGCCAAGTCAAATGGGGGAAATCAGATTCACTTATCCACCGTGGCAGTGGTGGGTTCCGTTTCCCGTTCCAGCAGCAAGCGCATGCGTCTTAGCACCTCCGCGAGCCTTCGCGATTCTCCAGCTGCTCCATGGAGCGTCGCTCAGGCACTGTACGCGCCATGCACGTGCGCGGAAGTGCAGAAGCCTTAAAAGACAGGTAAGGAGCTCGGGCGGGTGGGTGGACCCTCCGGAGCACCGTACTGTATCTGGTGTTCCGGGCAGGCTCTGGTACGCCCGTACAGGGGCATATCACCTGCAACCCACCACTGCACGCGGCAAGAAAAGCCGTGACATGGAGCAAACTCACTTAACGACATACATTTGGGGCTCAAATTTATGTGGTTGTAAGTTGAGGAATACTACCCAAAAGACAGCAGAAAACACTTTTAGGTGAAAATGCTCCTGTTTCTGCTGCCCTTTGTCCTTCTGCTGCTGTGTTAATGGCAAAGAGGTCATTTGTTGGTGATGTTTTCCTTTTTTTAAAAATAATCTTGATATTAGGCAACAAAAAAAAACAGATTAAAATTTATATTTTGATTCCTCTAAACAGTTTTGAGCTTTTATGAATATACAACTCTACCTGCATTTATCTAGTGAACAAGTTGCTACTGAAATCAGGTAACTACTGTATATTTTCCCAAAGCCAATCAAATCAGAGAAAGCATGTCCTGCTTACTTGCTTCGGGTGAGGAGCAGAGGTGGCATTCATCCAGTTCTCTCCGGTTCGGGTGAATTGATAGCGGCGGCTGCAGGAGGCTCCACCCACACACCCCAATGTAATGCACGAGCACTGTGCATGTGCAGAACGCGGTGCACATGCACAGACGTGACGCGTGTGCTCACATTTGCAAACAGGTAGGGAAGGTAAGTGAATCCCACCACTGGTGAGGAGATCTTGCTTTCTTTTTCTCGATGCACCTTTTTGAACCCACTGCATGAAAGACCATTGGGTTTCCAAATGCATTGGTGACCTCCATCTTTTTGATAGGGAATGGATATTTTCTTGGAGATTTCAGTCAGCTGGAGAACTGCCAGGGGCTAAATCCCTCGACACCACGGGAGAATTTCTCTGCCAGTATGCCTTGGGAATTCCTCCAGCAACTTACCCAAGATGACCCTACCCAGCCTTCAAAATAAGAAAGGGCCCATTGTACTGGTTGGGGTGGCTTCCAGCCAGCAGCTAAACCCGGAGCGGATACTAAATGGGAAAATCTAATCCTGTTCAGATTTTGATTGCTCAGGCTCTGAATGGCTGCATCCCACCCTGCCCCTTGTGAGAACTGCTGAATTAGCTCTTCGCTGGGAAGGATGTAATTCAAGATGTGAGATCTTTTCCCTTCTCTTGGTCCAGCACTGAATTTCTCTCTTTCTCTCTCTCTCTTTTCTTTTACCACTTTCTCTTCTGAAAATCAGAAGGGACAGACAGAATTAAAATTGATTTATGGAGTGCTGCTATTATTATTATTTTTTACATTCAGTTCACCTTTAACTCTCCTAAAGCATATTTGGATTAGAGGAATTTCCAAGATACACTGCAGTAAAATAAAACAGAATAGGAGTATGTATATTACTGCTGTTCTGCTCGCTCCTTGCTGGAGCTAAATGCAGGGATATTGAAGGATTGCTGGCTTACAATACAAGATATCCAATACTTCCGAATCCTTTTTATTATTTTTTTTAAAAAGGCTTTTAAAAAGGGATTCCCTAGTTAAATGCCATTAGGCATTCATTTCCCCATGTTCCAGCCTGTAAATTGTTGGGAGGTTATTAGATTTAAACTGCCACTCTTTGGAAATGCATTTGCCCTGAACAAGGTTGCTGATGTCAGTGGTAAGACTTCACATCTAGGGAGAATCTCACAATTGAAATGGAGGTGTATCTGATTCAGCCCGAAGGCGGAAAAACAGGATGAGGCAGGTTCCCCCCTCATCTCCTTCCACTCCCCCCCTCTTCCTATGCGTACACTTCTTCCACTTACAAATTGTGTGGTTTTGAAATTGCAGAGCCTGACGAACAGGGAAGTGTTTTGTTGGTAAATTCAGCTTTTATTCTAAGGTCACAGAAGGTTCTTTTAATTCTGACATTAAAAAAAATGCTTCTGGGGAGGGTTGCAACATGCGCTTAGATGGTTACCTGCAAGCAGTTTGGAAAACTGCAACTCTAAAGCGCTTCATTTTGCTTCTTTTAAAATGTTGATCCCAGTTTCCCAAAGAGTCTTGGAGGCTATTGAGCAACAGAATCAATTTAAGACTCAACAGAGCAAATTAACATGTGCAGTACTTGACTTACGACTACAATTGAGCCCAAAATTTATGTTGTTAAGTGAGATATTTGTCAAGTGTGGTTTGCCGCCTTTTACGACATTTCTTGCCACAGCTGTTAAGTGAATCCCTGCAGTTGATAAGTCAATAATCTGGTTGTTAAGTAAATCTGGCTTCCCCACTGACTTTGCTTGTCAGGTCACAAAAGATGATCACATGACCCTGGGACATGGCAGCCGTCATAAATACGAACCAGTTGTCAAGCATCTGAATTTTGATCACATGATGATGGGGAGGCTGGAAAGGTTGTAACTGTGAAAAATGGTCAGAAGTCACATTTTTCAATGCTGTTGTACCTTTGAATGGTCACTAAATGAATTGTTATGTCAAGGACTACCTGAACTGGTTTCTTCTTCCTTTATTTTGCTATTTCTGATGGATATTCGATTCATTGGCAAGGTGGGAGGTGCCTCTTCTTAAATGCTCTTTCCTTTGTGCTTCATTTCTATACTGTAGATCTTAGGATTTGAAGTCAACAGGTGTATTAATTAGTATGTATATACTGACACATAAACTATACTGATTTCTGAAATAATAGTATTTGAATAGTGCAGTTGTCAAATTTTAAAAACTAACTCTGTGACTCGGGTTTTTTTAATATATAAAGTTTTTTATTTTTCCACTTTCATAACATATAATCACATGTATACTATTACATAGCCAACATCGTATTGTATTATTACATGTTTACATCAATTCATCTTACCATCAACTCCCAAAACCAATTATTGGCTCTTATGCTCTCCATATACCATATTTGTCACTTTCTTCTCCCTCTCTTCTCCCCCTCCCTACCTCCTTTCTTTCCTCTGTCATATTTCTCTTCTCTACTTCCCCTCCCTCTTTTCTTCTCCTCTCTCCTCTTTCCACTCCTCCTTTCTCTCCTCCTCTTCCCCCCACCCTCTCTCCTATCCCTCTCTTCTTCCCCCTTTACCTCTCTCCTCTACTTCACACTCTTCATCTCATTTACTTGGTGTATTTCAGCTTCTAAGCAAGCTCTGTGCCTTGTTGTGTAACACGTTTAGAGTTTCAAAAATATCGGGCTTTGGAGGCACACAGTTTTTTTTGCAAAAGTGTTCTGCTTTACATATTTTTACACATTTTTCTATATTTCTAGGCAAGTTTTGGTTTGCATTTACTGTGTTTGGTTATTAATATGTCAATTAAAAATTAGCAGTATAATTCTAACGTCAGAATTTTTATGTAAATATACTCTGCGATCTATGGAACCTTTCCTCCAATATTCAACCAAAGCTGCCTTCCCATAGCATAATATCATGTTCTGTACCCTGCATTTTAAGATGAAAAGACTAGATGTTGCTCTTTTGGGTGTGTCAAATTCTCAGGTCTTTTCTTCTCTTGGCTAAACATATCTAGTGACTTTAATCTCTTGTTCCCTGATGTTGCTGCCTTTTCTGAGCCTGTTTCAGTTTGCTCAAATCCTACTGAAGTCCTCTGCCAAGGCTGGGCACAGTACTCAGGGTGAGATTTGATCCATGCAGACAATAATAGGACTATTATTTCTTGTGGTCCTCAACATGCAGAATGAACCTGCTTTGGTAACTTTTTATGTGATATGCCTCATGTCTTCATCTCATCTGTAGTCTGCAGCTGGGTCAGTTTAATGTTGTCTTTAGCTGTTCAATTTTAAAGTAATGTTTTTCTCCTTTTCCTAATGCAATTTTAGGGACGTGGTGGCTAAAACACTGAGCTTGTCAATCAGAAGGTCAGCAGTTCAGTGGTTTGAATCCCTAGTGCTGTGTAACGGAGTGAGTTCCTGTTACTTATCCCAGCTTCTGCCAACCTAGCAGTTTGAAAGCATGTAAAAATGCAAGTAGGAAAATAGGAACCACCTTTGGTGGGAAGGTAACAGCGTTCTGTGCACCTTCAGCATTTAGTCATGCTGGCAACATGACCATGGTGACGTCTTCAGACAGCGCTGGCTCTTCGGCTTTGAAACAGAGATGAGCACTGCTTTCTAGACTCAGGCATGACTAGCACATATGTGCAAGGGAAACCTTTACTTTTATCTTTGTGCAATTTTGGCCACAATGTTGTCTAGCATGCTTCATCAAAGAAGCAGTTGTTCAACATGTTCAACAAGTAGAGATCTGTTTGATGTGGGCATGCCCGCTCATCTCTGATCTCTAGGATCTGCTCTTAATTGCAATTTTGAACTTGGCTGTCTTTATTTTGTCATCCAAATTGGTTATAAAAATATGGACTGAATCCTGTGGAAGTATCAACTGATACTTCCTTCCACTGATAAGCGACAATTGATGACTGCCCTTCAAGTAAAACTCAGTTGTTTAACCTCATAACTGACCCGAGAGTTGTGCTCATCAGAATGTCACAGGACACTTTGTCAAATGCTTTGCTGGTGGTATTATTATTATTATTATTATTATTATTATTATCATTGTTGTTGTTGTACAATTGTATCACAGCGGCCAGTTGTTTCGCCGGATTTGGCATTGGTTACTAGTCGGGCCCCACCCAGGGGCCTAGGAGGACGTAATAATAATAATAATAATAATAATAATAATAATAATAATAATAATAATAATAATAATAATTATATTTGTTAATCAAATTTACATCCTTCCACAATCATAGGACTTTTGGTTGCTCAACAAAAATAAGCAACCACAGAAGAAGAAAAAAGACAAAGGAACACCAGACAATCAGAATTCCAAACCAATAGATGGCATCAGGTCCTAAAAATCTTATGAAAAAGCTGTCTTCAGCTTTTCACAATAATGTTGGAAATAAATGGACTTTCAATAGGTGCAGGTCTCATCACCCAAAAAAACAACACTTCTGAGTTTCTTCCCGATTTGATTCTGACTGGTTCAGGCTTTTACCCTTCTGAGGTCAGTAAAATAAAGACCCATATTGTTGAGGGCAATATGCTGACTCTTTAAAACTGCTTGGAGAAGGCTGTAAAAGCACTATGTAGAGGTATATAAGTCCAAGTGATAGTGCTGTTGCTATTAACTGGGCTAGTTCAATCCAGCACATTCCAGGCCCCATTCAATTAACATTTAAAAAAACATTTCTTGCCTTTAAAAAAAAGTTATGTACTCTTTTTATGATTTTAATGTTTTATTGTACACTGTCCAGAGTCCCTCTTTGAAGAGTGGTTCTTTAAACAGTTAAAATTGGGTTAGCCAAATTGGAAAGTTAAATAAATAGCTAAGCAATTAAATAAATAAACTCTGCTTTCTCTGTCACAGATTCTGCACTCTGGAATGAGATTCTCCTGGACGGTCCTCACTCTGCTGGTATTCTGTAGGACCAGAAAGATTTGGCTGTTCTCCAAAGCCATGGGCTAGGGCAGTGATGGCTAACCTTTTTTGGGCCGAGTGCTCAAAGGGTATGTGTGCAAATGCGCATGTGCGTGCCCAAACTCCCAAAATACAATGCGCCCCTGCATGCGCCCTGCCCTCATACATGCAAGTGCCCCCTGGATGTGCCCCTCCCCACACATGGACATCAGACACACATGTGTGTGTCCCCCTTGCATGCACCCTGCCTGTGCATGTGCATGCCCCCTATGCCCCACCCCATGCCCCATGCATGCAGATCAGAGACCCGAAGGCCAGCTGGCCCGCGGGAGGCACATGTGCATGTGCGTTGAAGCTGAACTGGATTGACAGCTCGCGTGCCACCTGAGAGGGTGCTGTGTGCCACCACCGGCACGCGTGTCATAGGTTCGACATCACGGGGCTAGGTTGTTCTGGTGTCTCCTCCACCATATGTTATTTTCCCCCTGCCTTCATTATTTTTTTTAGAAATGACTCAAGGTGGTGAACTTTTTCTTCCTTCTCTGCTCCCCCCCCCTACAATAACAACCTTTTGAGGTGGGTTGGGCTAAGAGAGAGTGACTGGCCCAAAGTCACCTAGTCAATTTTTCATGTCTAAGGCAGGACTAAAATTCAGTCACCCGGTTTCTTGCCTAGATCTTCAACCACCAGAACAAACTAGTTTTGGTACATCCGCTGGATCTGCCATCTTAGCTATGCTCTGCTTCTTTTATAATTTGGTTTTATAGTATGTTGTTTCATATTACATTGGGTTACGCACACACAAACCCATTTTTTGTGAACTACCCAAAGAGCCAAAGTGGCGCAGTGGTTAGAGTGCAGTACTGCAGGCTACTTCAGCTGACTACTAGCTGCAGTTTGGCAGATCAAATCTCACCAGGCTCAAGGTTGACTCAGCCTTCCATCCTTCCGAGGTGGGTAAAATGAGGACCCATATTGTTGGGAGCAATAGGCTGACTCTGTAAACCACTTAGACAGGGCTGTATAAAGCACTATGAAGTGGTATATAAGTCTAAGTGCTTTTGCTATTGCTATATTGGGATTCAGTGGCACCAAATCTAAAAAAATGCATCCATAGAGAAATAAATCCTCCTTGCCAGTCATACAATTGACTTACAGAAGACATTTTGATAGTGGTTCTTCTAATAAGAACGGAAGTGGTTGATATTAATTAGAAACAAAACCTATCCAGCAATTAGGAGGCATTTAGAGACATTTAGATCTTTGTAAATGTAAAGAAAGATATCAATTGAAAGAAAAATTGGCCTGACAAAAATTTTACACGTGCTACAAAATATAGTGGGATCAGTTAAGGAAGCGGGGAAAGATGAAAAGAAGCTTAATTTTCTTAAGGCCCTAAAATATATGGATCAGATACTGATGAAACAATGAAGGAATTTGCTCTGGATCATAGAGGTTTTTGAATTTTTCTTCAAGCAAAAGCACTTCTACCTTGGAGTATTTTTTTCCAGCTCACTCTTCTGAGTGCAATAATGCTACTGTGTGCTCTGTCTCCCATAATATAGGTTTTCATTATAGTCATAGTGGTATGCATGTGATTATTATTATTATTATTATTATTATTATTATTATTATTATTATTATTATTATTATTCCATGGCCAGTTATTCCTCTTCTCTCCCTGTCCCACCCACCCCCAACCTCCGTTTTTGACTCTCCTTCTTGGTTTTATGCAAATAGTAGCCTGACAATAGAATGAAATGGTTTCCATGGTGCTGAACAAATATAGGTCACATTGTATTGGCCTCTCTTGCACCTGAGATATAAAGAGGAAGATGTATATAATTTTTCATTTAGATAGCTGGAAATAAATGTAGTGCCCTGTAGTAATTTCTTATTACACAGTCACAGTGGTGCTTTTGGGGGAGAAAAAAGAACCTTCATGTGAACTAAACTGCATTGTAGGCAATCCTTTTCCAATAGTTTGGTTGTCATATTATAGAAACATGTATATATGTATGTATGTTTGTATGTAACACTGAGCTTGTTGATCAGAAAGGTTGGCAGTTTGGCTGTTAGAATCCCTATCTCTGCATAACCGAGTGAGCTCCCGTCACTTGTCCCAGCTTCTGTCAACTTAGCAGTTCGAAAGCATGTAAAAATGCAAGTAGAAAAATAGAAACCACCTTTGGTGGGAAGATAACAGTGTTCTATGTGCTTTCGGCATTTAGTCATGACCACGGAGACATCTTCAGACAGCGCTGGCTCTTCGGCTTAGAAATGGAGATGACCACTACCCCCTAGAGTCAGGAACAACTAACACAGAGAGAGAGAGAGAGAGAGAGAGAGAGAGAGAGAGAGAGAGGGAGGGAGGGAGGGAGGGAGGGAGGGAGGGGGGGAGGGAGGGAGAGAGAGAGGAACAAGAGTTGCAGAAGGTAGTGGGATGATGCAAAATGGCCCGAGTTAGATCATACCCACACATGTAATCAGGATCATGTTCTTGAGTTTGGGCAAAGCATTAAACCCTTAGTTGTTAGCAAACAATTTTGGTGTGTCTTATTTTACAGTACACTCCACCATTTCCTCATTTATCCCAACTCATACTGACAAATTCATAAGATAATTGGAGATGGGGAGATATTGTAATCACATATTGTTCTGGGGCTAAAACTGCTGAAAACTGCCATGTAACACTCTGAGAGATTTCAGCAATGTCGCAACATTTTGGAAAGAAAGGCTATGTTCTAATGACAGTTTTGATTAATCCACTCATTAAAGTTAACTTGACTCTTAAATCAGTGGTTCCTTTTTTTTCAAATTCACGGGGGAGCTTGAAAAAAGTATATTATGTCAATTTATATAAAGTTGCTTCAATAAAGTGCAGATAAATGTTCTTTCATGAGATTTAAAATATATCTTCAATGTAGAGCCCTAAAAATTTGCCTAATCATAATAATTTGCCCCAGAGCCATCCTGGGCAACCATGGACTCATTATAAGAATAAAGCTATGGTGTTTAGCTGAAATTTTAGACCATAAACACCATAATATAAATATCTTAAAAACTGCTTTACTAATATTGGTTTGATTTCCAAATAAAGATCTAGCCATTTTGTAAGCAGTCAAAAATTCAGTGTTTTAGAACAAGGGATGGCATATAAATTTTTATAAATAAGTAAGTAAAGTAAGAAAGAAAGAGAAAGAAAGAAAGAAAGAACATTTGTGCCAATGTATGTGCCAAGGACATTTAAGAATAAGTGCCATAATGTTCTTGAAAGAGAAAAGTAACTCTGAATTATATACATTTTATTTTGAATTAAGTTAAATGGTGTTAGAATGCTATCATCACCAGCATGTAAATGCATAGTTTCTCTCTCTTATATATGTGGGAAAAAGATGTACATACAATATAGTTCTCCATATAATCTTTCTTACCAACTAGTCCCATGAAACCACAAATATTGTGGTTATTGAGGAAATAAATGATATTAACATTAGCTGAGGTTGTGGATTTTATTTGAATGAATTCATACAAATGACAATCCATGAACAAGTCTCCTGTCTGGGAATAACATAAGTTACCTGCTTATGTTCTGAAAGAGCAAAAGGTATAACCAAGGAAATAGGTTTTTACAGCAGTGGTTCATCCCTACATTTGCCTATTACTGGACAAGAAAAAACACATTTCATCAATCATATTTATCCAGAGATTAGTGCAAACTGCACAGGGCTATGTGCTGCGAATCATCCTCTGTATTTTATGTTAAGTAGCTCTGCTTCCATCTCTCTTTCCTACATTCCGATTCAGTAGGTGTCTGAAAAGAGTGCATTCAGATTAAGAATCTGGATAAAACAAGAAAACAAGAGTATATAATGCGTTGTTTTGGCAAAGCTTGGCAGAGGAGTAATGTGACTGCGAGGTGGGTGGCATATTAAATTTAATAAATAAATAAGAGAAATAGTCTCTGGAGAGGTGGCGCCATTGGGCAACACTTCTCTAACTACATGACTTATTTCCACACCATAGTTAGTTATGCTGGCTGGAGAATTCTGGGAGTTGAAGTCTACAAGTCTTAAAGTTGCCAAGTTTTGAAGACCTCTGGTTTAGAATCTAGCAGTAAAAGGTTGGTATCAGCTAAAAAAAAAAAAAAAAGGAAAGTCCAAAAAGTTTTACAGTTTTATATCCAAGTGGGGCCAGACTGAGCTTCTCCTCAAGAGCTAGTTTGGTGTAGTGATTAAGGTACTGGCCTAAAAAGTAGGAAACTTTGAGTTCTAATTCTGCTTAAAAACACGAAACCAGCTGGGTGACTTTGGGCCAGACCTATCTTAGTACTAGGAGGAAGGCAAAGAAAACTGCAAGGACTTATCCAGGCAATTTATCCGTGGGCTGTCCAAACTCCTGAATGCGAACTAACATCATAACTAAGTAGTACGATGGATTTGCAGGGCCGGCGCAACATGTAACATTTTCATATTGGTGTAATGGGACTGGTGTTTGTTAATATGATTTATTAGGTTATGGATATTTTTTTGTCTTTACTGTGAGTTGTATTGAATCAAGGAGGGGAGTGTACTGAGGGAGCTCAACCAATCTCATTGAACATATGTTGTACACTGACAATAAATAACAACAACAACAACAACAACAACAACAACAACTTGGTTATGGTTAACAACAGGTACATTAAAGAAAGAAACAGAGTCACTAATCCTGGCTGCGCAAGAACAAGCTATCCGCACAAATGCCATTAAGGCCAAAATCGAAAAATCCTCTGATGATGCCAAATGCAGACTTTGCAAAGAAGCTGATGAAACTGTTGATCACATACTCAGCTGCTGTAAAAAAAATTGCGCAGACTGATTATAAATTGCGGCACAATTCAGTAGCACAAATGATCCATTGGAATTTGTGCAAAAATTATAATATTAAAACAGCAACAAACTGGTGGGAACATCAGCCTGAAAAAGTCACCGAAAATCAGATGGTCAAGATCTTGTGGGATTTTCGCATACAAACAGACAAAATACTGGTGCATAATACACCAGACATCACACTGGTTGAGAAAAATAAGGTCACAATCATAGACATCGCAATACCAGGTGATAGCAGGGTCGCTGAGAAGGAACATGCAAAAATCGCAAAATACCAGGACTTAAAAATCAAAATTCAACGACTATGGCACAAACCAGCAGTGGTAATTCCAGTGGTAATTGGCACACTGGGTGCTATTCCAAAAGCACTGGAATTACATTTAAAACAGTTAAAAATTGACAAAATCACCATCAGTCAAATGCAAAAAGCCGCACTGCTTGGATCTGCACGCATATTACGAAAATACGTTACAACGTCCTAGGCCCCTGGGTGGGGCCCGACTAGTAACCAATGCCAAATCCGGCGAAACAACTGGCCGCTGTGATACAATTGTATAATTATCAGTTGTCAGGTATTCAGACTGAATCTGAATCTAAGCCAAGAAAAGAAACAATAATCATCCTTCCTTTGGCGATGTCTTCTTCTTCTTTTGGGCTGATTCGCCACAGTGGATTCTTTAGTTCTTGGTCTGTATCTAAGCAAAGAGATTTCTGGTGTGTTTGCAAATAGCCTGGGATACAGGCACATTGTTGAAGAAAATGTTTTAAAAATGTGGTCTAAAAGCCAGTAACTGATTGCTTTGAACTCTACATTTGTCACTATTGTGTCTCTCTAAGGATGGCCATGTTACTCTTCCATTAAAAGGAGAAGCCTTAATTTACCTTATATTTTTTAAGGCTATTTGTTCTCTTTATTTATGGATTCCATTAAAATTAAGTTTTAATGCAAACTGAAATTCATGGCATACTTAAGATCAAAGGGAAAAAAGTGCACAGAAAATACAAAAATCAAAATCCTGATAGAGTTTTTTCCGGGTATATTAAAAAAAAAAGAGAGGAAAACAATCTTCCTGCTCTTCCTAATTTAATTATTTGACTATTCACTGAAACAAAGTTACAATTTTCCAGATTAAGGTGATAAATGCATGCTCAAAACTGTCTTGGGGAAGGTAATGATGATTTTCAGTCTTCGTTATAGGCCACTGTTATTGCTGATAGGACTAAGCAGGCAATCAATTGGGACCACAATGTACTTGAATGGAGGGGATGGACAAATAAGCTATAAATGATAGCAAGAGGAAAATCAAACTCCACTCCTGTTATTCTGTCTTAATGGCTAATACCAACTGGGACAGAACCAGCAAAAAGAGGTTAATGAATTGCAAAGATCCTTTAGAAAGTGATTGACTGGTATTGAAGCTCGGTTAAATCAGTCATAAATATTTACTGTTATTAGCAACAGTGGGTTGCCTGTTATTTTCAATTGATTTTAAAGCTGTCGGAAATCTACCATGGCAACTATAAGCATTTTTTTTAAAAAAAATCTATATTTTCTTGGAGCAGACAATTCCACTACAGGTAAAATCAGGTAGGTCCTGTTAAAAACCTTTCTCCTTCTCCTGAAATTCTCTTTAAAAATATAAAACGCTAATATGAAGGTTCATTGTCCCATTCTATGAAGCTGTTCTACTTTAATTTGATTTTATCAGAGTTTGATTTTATTGCTTTAATGTGCTCAGCCATATTTTCTTTACATTAACACTCTTTGATTATCTCTTTTAAAGTGAGAAAAGTATTTCTTGTGCTATCAGTGAGGAAGAAGCATAGCAGACATTTAACAAGATTATTTGCAATGCCTATAAGTGTTTCCAGAAACTAATACAACCATGTTCTTACATATTATTCACACTGGACCAAGGTTTTTCATTGTGCTTCTTGCTGCTAACATTACAATTTCAGAACATTTTCTTTTCTTCTTTTGAAAAAGATTTCCAAAAGGAATTTTTTTTAATAAAAAAGTATTCTGTTTGCTAAAAGAACAATAATTTATTTGAAAGGAGCATAACAAAAAAGATAACAACAAAGAGTTAACATTTCCCAGGGCAGACAAGTTTCCAATTCAATTAGTTTTAATGAACCTTCTGCTCACTGGTTACTGAACTAGAAAGAACAGCAATAAATGCCCAGAGGAAAGAGAAAGAGGATATTAAGAGGGTTAGTATATAGTATATAAATTTCTTAGTTGACTAAAAGACTAGCCTGGATATAGTTTCTTTTTTTTAAAGAGAGGACCAATGAAATCAACACACCTTCTCTTTGTTATCTAAAGGATAAGAAACTCAGTGGAGCATCTTTGATAAGCATGTATAGGCCTTTGCTATACTTTATAGTTCCTGAACATTTAAAGAGTATATATTGCTAAACTAGATGGTTAGAATCTGATTTATGTAAAAATATTGGTATGTTAAATATATTCTGATACAAACATAAGGATGAAATATAATTACCATTACACAATAAAATAAATAAAAAGAAGTTTATATTAGAATACCTTTTCAAATTGCTGTTGGATTAGTTGCCAACTGGCATCCTTTTCTGAATTTCAAAATTAGGTTTTTAGTGAACACCTGTGCATTGCGCAAGCCAGTCCAAAATTAACTTTCTGTTAAAATACTAACCTGGTATTCTCTTAAGAATAAGGAGAAAATCTCTGTTTAGTAGATCCATTTAAAGACCTACTACCATGTGGGTAATAGGTAGTAGGACGCGGTCGATCAGAAGGTCGGCAGTTCAGCGGTTCGACTCTCTAGCGCCACATAACGTAGTGAGCTCCTGTTACTTGTCCCAGCTTCTGCCAACCTAGCAGTTCAAAAGCATGTAAAATGCAAGTAGAAAAGTAGGAACCACCTTTGGTGGGAAGGTTAAAGCGTTCCGTGCACCTTCAGCATTTAATAATGCCAGCCATGTGATCAGGGAGATGTCTTTGGACAGTGCTGGCTCTTTGGCTTTGAAACTGAGATGAGCACCGTCCTCTAGAGTTGGGAATGAGTAGCACACATGTGCGAGGGGAACTTTTACCTTTACCTTACCATGTGGGTAGGATCAGTAGCAGTGATCTTTAATCCCTAATCATATTGAGACTGGGCAGGATATATCTGGTAAATATCCAAATATGGTTGGCGAGCCACTTAGTTACAACAATATAGAATGAGTTCATACAACATTGTAAGAGATAAGTTCTGTCAGGTTTGTGGTTTCTTTCTAATCAGTTCTTGTTTCAAGGATATGTTGATATATTTTCTTTTATTTTTCATAGATTCTTTTAGAATTTTAAAATGACTTTAAATTATTTAAAAATAATATTAAAAGTGTAATACAGAAGATCAAGGTCATTTAAAATTCAAGACAACAAATATTCTCATTCTCATTCAGACAATGAAGCTTCCATGAAATATGGTTTTAAACACTTTATTTCATAAGAATGCGTAAGTCACAGTTGAAAATAATTTTACACTAATAGCACTGAAAGGGGAAAATATGAATCTAAATTTTGTTTTGAAATTAACAGCTTTTTTCTACTTTTGAATATAGTTTTATGACCTTTAAGTACTATCCTTTCTCATTTAAATAATCTGATTTACATTGTGCTCCTTTCACAATTTTGTAGCTGCACTATTTTCCTCTATCTGAATCAAGATAATCTGTCTAATTCATCAGAAACTGTTCAATGTTTTTTAAATCACACAGGTTACAGTGAAACCTTCAGACCTCAATTTATGTAATACGTTTTAAAGAACTTCCCCATGTATAAAATGATTATAAAGCACTTTATTTTGGAAGTGCACAGCAGGATTAAATTCTTAGCACCTATCTGGCCATGTTTCATTTTTGCATCAATTGTTCAATAGCTAGCTGAAAATCTGACAAGTGAGTCTGTAACAGCAGAATGACAGGTTAGGCTAGCAGAACTATTAGATGGAGCAAGCACAAACACAAGGTTGGCTAATACTGGGTTGACTTGTTTATATAATCAACTGTTTTTTAGCACAAA
This sequence comes from Thamnophis sirtalis, assembly GCF_051295495.1. Classification (NCBI taxonomy): domain Eukaryota; kingdom Metazoa; phylum Chordata; class Lepidosauria; order Squamata; family Natricidae; genus Thamnophis; species Thamnophis sirtalis. The sequence continues at coordinate 32,727,534 of NW_028261381.1, forward strand.
AAAATTGGGGAAATTATCTGAGACTGATATATGTACATACTTGCTTTTTTTTAAAGACAGAAAACTTCAGTGCTGGGAGGGCCACAACTGCAGAGGCATAAAGCTGAATATGTAAAATAGCAATACCCAAGAAGTTACTTAAATTATAGTGAATTACAACAAAGGATTCTGGGAAGGTGAACCTGAATGATGAAATAACTCTAACTATACTTTCCTAAAGAGCAACTTAAATTCTAGAACTTGCCTTTAAGATATTACAAGAACTTTGTCAAGTAGCACATAAGAAAATAGAGCCCAGAGCCATATAGTAAGCAAAAAAATTCTGTTTGAGTATTGACATGACAGTTTTTGAAAGTTCAAGCAGAAAACCAATTATAATGAGCACCAAAAAGCCTGAAGCCCTGCTGTTCAATAAATAAAAAGTACAACAAACTGTTTTCCAAAAAGGTTCTGGAGAGTTTTCTTCTTGTCCCACTACTTACAATATGATTGCATAAATAGTCTCTGTTTGCTGTTGAATTGCCAGGCAGCTGTATTAAAGTACAAATCAAATCAAGTTAGGATTAGAAAGTAAAAGAGCATGGTTTAAAGTAATCTATCCCCCAGGAACTGTGCTCAGATTCATCAAACAGAGCTTAAAGTACAGTATATCTTATACCCCTGTGTTTCGATGCTGCACTGCTGTAAAACCAGTTATTATTTTTGATATCCAGAGAATGTAGCCTGTAGCTTTAGGAGGCTCACTTGCTTATTTAAAAGTGCTAGAAACCTTACCTGTCATTTATTATTATTTCTTTTGCTTAAGACTCATGAAAATGACATCAGGACGGTCTACACGGAAAGACCTTTTTTAAATAGATAATTTCATATTTGAATTATTTTGAATGTCTTTAACAGATAAATAAAATGAAGTGGGGGGATGGTGGAGTCAGGATTGTTGTAATCCAAGTAATTACAATTCTGAAGTCAGGTATCTTCTGATAATGGCTGTTCTCTGCAGCTAATTCTTGGGTGGAGAGAGTAGGAAGTTGTGCCTATGGAATTGTCCCGAAAAACAAACCAGATCAAATCCTGTAGGCTGGTTCTCATAATTCCCACTAATTATGGGTTTGTCACATGTCTGACCATATATTGGCTTCTAAAATAGAAGTAGTAAAATAGAAGTAGTAAAATAACTTGCTTACTTTTTGATCAGTGAGAAATTTATTGAACTGTTATAACAAAGAACATGGTTGGGAAATTAACCAGAAAAATAGAATATTGATATTAGAGGTTAATGTAAAATTATCAGAATGATGGATATAAAAAGTGTTTCAGCTAAGGTAGCCATAGATAGTTTTGTTGGACAAATGATATTTTGCTCCACAAAGACTTAATAAAAATATCAAATTAAGTTGTAATGGATGTAGTTGGGTGAAAAAGTCTCTCAAAGATGATATATATTTTTAAATTATTAGTTCAAACTGCAGTGTTTCTTAAGATAGGCATATGAACTTTCTCATTTCTTAGCTCAGAAAAAACAATCAGTTAATATACCCTGTTCTTTTCTGCTGTGGACATAACTTGTTTGGAGAAAAAGCTAAGCAAAATTTAATTATGGTTATTTCAATATGTACCAGTTATTGGGAATATAATTATGTAAATTGTGTTTGTTGAAAAGGCAACTGAATCCAGAACATTGTTGTAGTATGTTTTGAGTTCATCTCTGCTCAGTGATAGACAAAGATGGAAATTCTAACTTTTAACTGTGAGCAGATTCTTCTGAATTCTTTATATCTGTGGGAAAGTAGGTTTTCTTTTTTCCTTTTTTCTTCCATTTATTTGGTTGTGCTAAGTACTTATTGCATTTTTAACCATCACAGTGAAGATCTACTCTATGTTCTTAGTGATTTAGTAATATTTTCAAATGGATGTCACTTTTTAAAATGTGGTGTTAGTATTGACTACTAACATGTTACTTACTATACAACTATTTCTCTAGGTACAAATTGTATCATTGCAAGATACCTTAAGCCAATTGTTATCAGGTAACATAAGGTAGAGTTTAATATTCTTTGCTTTTTTATAGTACAGGTTGTATGAATGTTCTAAATCATTTAATAGTGAAGTATTTATAAATGCTTGTTTATGAAGATATCAATCAACCAAGACAGTTATAGCAGAATCAGATTAACAGATTGTCCTTTTCCCTAATTTTTGGATGTTAGTCACAGCTTTCATTCTGGGGCATAGACCCCTCCTGAGATGAGTATCATTAGTAGCTATTATTTAATTATACAAATGGTGTCAATGGAATAATCTTTCCTTCCTTAAATGCAGATAGTGTAGGGATAGCTTTTACGTGAAATTCATGTATTTGAAACTTTTGTATGTTTGCAAACATACAATGCCTTGTTTTGAAAGCTCTTAATTTATGGAATTCTTTCTAATGACATATTGATTTTTATCAGTCACACCAAACTAAAGGCAAATGTACCATCTTGCTGTTATTAAAAAAAAACCCTCAATAAATTAGAGGTAAACGAAGATAAATGATTTAAGTGCTCAGTTTGTAGAGTAAATTGAACCCATACATCACCAGCTTTCATTGTTTTATATTTTAAATACAGCCAGGTGCATAGGAGTTGATTGACCAGTAATATAAAAATTAGTTAAATGTGCTGTAAGGGGAGGGGGCCAAAAGGAAGGTTGTTCTCCTCATGTAAATAACAGGAATCTAGTTTTTGTAATTTCATTCTTTCCCATTTCTTTGAATTTGATAGATAATCAGAAAATTATAGGCTGGATTTGATGTCTCTTTGCCACCACCCCTGATCTAAAAAGCCATGGAGGGCTCTCTGTTAATTTTAAAGCTCCCTTTGATTGGATGAACCTGTCTCCATTTCCTGTGACATGGTTGCCACAGGTCATTGCTTGGTGCACTGTACCATGAAACAAACAAATAGAAAAAGGCACCTTCTGGCACTTTAAGTTTCACTACCATCTGACTACAGCCCCAGCGGTTCAGAATGATGAAAAACAGAACCAAAAAAATGAAATGGAAAAAAGGAAAGGAAAAAAAAAACCCACATGGTTAGAATGGGAAAAATGTGTATGAGCTAGGAAGGGCAGGGTAGACAGCTGAAGTCATCTCAAAACTCAAGAGGGATGCAGCCAACGAGAGGTCACAATTATATTCTAGAATTGCCCTCTCTTTCAGTGAGATCTGATATATTCAGTTTGTTCCTGGATGGTGCTTAGGGAAGTTCTAATTAAGGGAAGAAAGAATTTTGACACATGTGAAGCAGAGATCAATATTTAACACTATAATCAGCAATTCCTGATGGTTTGACAGTGTCACTATACACATTGTAACTATCCATTATTCTCCGAGAAGGGAGCCAGGCGAAGGCTAACAGCTTGCTGCAAGCTATCATGAATCACATAAAGCAGTGTCTCATTCACTTCTATTTGCCTTTCTTTTCATCTTCATTCATCCTTATAGAGAAGGTTTGTAGTGACTGACACCAACCCAGAAAGCCATCATGTTTTTGAACTGCCACACAATCACCGATTAAGTGTCAGGTTTTATGAAGCACCAAGGATTGCGTCCAAGCAAGAATATTAATATTTTCTTTGTCTTTCTGTGCAGTGTATTTCTACCCTGGAAACAAAATTGTGTATGTGTGTGTATGTGTATATACACACACACACACGTGTGTGTGTGTATGTATCTATATATCTATCTATCCATATATATAAATGTAGTGTATACACACACACACATACACAAACACATACATACATACATGCATACATACATACATATACACATGTTGATACATGTGTGGTATAAGAGGTAAAATTGCGCTAATACTGCATTGCATACAAAAATCGGAAAAATATATATTCTATATTTTTATGCAGGAAATGTGTTACTTGAAAGGTCTGAAAGTCAGCAATATTTTGTTATTGTTATTTGCTTTGATTTTATTATCAATGGCTATGTTGTATAAAGGTGGGGTATACATTTCAATACATAAAATATAGGAACACTAATTAAACATGAGGCACAGACCCAATGTACCACACAGGATGTATTCTGGTGTGGGTCATTTTTCTTTTTCCTTCCCTCTTTATGAATGAACTATATTATATTGGGTTTCTGTTCAATATAGTTATATGTTGTGGCAAGAAATCAGCACGAATGGAGTTAGTTGCAATTAACTTTACTCTTCTGAGTTCAATATGTCATAATGAAGCTTGTATTTCTTTAGATTGAACATAGTGTCTTAAATGAAAAAGACTCTTGTCAGCATAAGGCTCTGTTAATATATAGGTAGGTGTAAAACTTTCATTTTCTAAAACAAATCTGCCCATTGCTTTTTACTCCTACCCTCAAAATGACACTATAGAGCACTGCATACCAAGACAACTAGATACAAGAACAGTTTTTTCCCGAACTCCATGCTAAACAAATAATTCCCTCACCACTGTCAAACTAGTTACTAAGTCTATATTACTATTACTTCTCATCATTCCTACCACCCATCTCCTCCCACTTATGACTGCAGGACTGTAACTTTGTCGCTTGTATCCTTACAATTTATATTGATTGTTTCCTGATTGCTTATTTGTACCCTTTGACTATCATTATGTGTTGTACCTTATAATACGTGACAAATGTATTTCGTCTTTTTATGTACACTGAGAGCATATGCACCAAAGATGAGTTCCTTGTGTGTCCAATCACACTTGGCCAATAACACATTCTATTCTATCTATTAATATATAAAAATGGAGAAAATGCAAACATATTTTAGAAACTATAAAAGTTTACTCTTTCCACTATTTTAAAAATTATTTCTCCATTCCTGGTTGGAGTTTCTACGCATATATGAATTTAACAAATGAATACACAAGGACTGGGAAGTGCCTACACATATTTCTGGATTGGTTGTCTCCATGCCATCACAGGTTAGAGTAATTAATGCACGCATGCTTAAAAATGATGGGCTGGTCGGGGAGCAAAGAATCTTCTCTTTAAGAAGATGGTCTTCAGGTTTAGGGTAAATGCCCACCTGGATATTCAATCCTCAGTACCCCTCTGTCTAAGTGTCAAGGCCAGAGAGAATACCAATACCTGTCTGAGAAAAGTTTGTGAGAATCTGTCATGTGTGAGGGGCTTTCTCTGTAGATGATATGTGCCTCACTACAGTATCTCACCCCTATTTTGTACCAATTAAAATGGGGGATTCCTGCTGAAATCACTTCATAGTTTCTTCTGATTTTCATCAAAGGAAGTGGCTAGAAATAATGTTGAATTCTTAATGAAAGTATACATGATTTAACTAAATGAAGTTATGTTTCCTAGGACAAGAAATTGTTCCTGCGTGAAAATTTGTCTTCCATTTTCAAAATAAAATACCATTTTTATCAAAATCTGAAGCAATATATGAAATTTGATACATTTTTGAGGGACTATATCATCTCTCCCTCTGTCTCCCTCTTCCCCTCTTATCTATCTCTATATCTAACTCTATATCTATCTATCTATCTATCTATCTATCTATCTATCTATCTATCTATCTATCTATCTATCTATCTATCATCTATCTATCATCTATGTATCTACTTTAAAAAAATATTTGATTATGTTTTACATTGGACGGTTGGAACTAAATGATCCCAAATAAAGGGGTTTTGTGGCTATAGGTTTATGTGTTTCTTCAAAGAAATTGGCAATTTGCCAAAAGGATAACGATACAATTTGACTCCCTTTAATTAGGAGAACATAATCTCAAACGCTTCTCCTAGCATCCCCACAATTTATGGATGGCAGGTATAACTGCTGGAGGATGTGAAAAAGATCAGGCTTCCTGCCGAGTACCTCGGCTGGTACCAGGGAGGGACCTGTCCTGCGAGGTGCTGAGTCTGCTGGAGTGCTCTGGATACCTTTTGATTTCCGTCAGGAGCCAGGATAGCTCAGCACCTTGAAGGATTGAGCTGTAACTGAGATGCTGACACAGGCTCAGATACTGACGATCCCAAGTAGCACTAATTAAAGGCTGTCCGGCTGTGCTTGGCTCTCGTGGGTGACAGGAAACAGCCTGGGATCTGTCTGCAGAATGACATAACAAAGAGGGGAGGAGGAAGAGGTGGGAGAGAACGGTTGGTATAAAGAGATCTAAACTAGATTAAGCTTGCTCGATCTTGTGAATATGTAATTTGAGATTTAAAGCAGGGACTTTATTTTCCCTTTTGCGTTCATTGTGCTTGTTGATTTTGGCTCTTCTGGTTACATCTGCTCTTGTGTGATAATGTAAAATTGGTATGCCTCAGTTATCCCTATTTAACAGGGGATAGTCCTGATTTTCTGGTTTCTGATAAACCACTGTACCTACGTTTGTCTTTTTCGTAGTAAGAGGTGCCAGATTAGGGCCATTTTTTTCAGACTGTTGCACCCTTCTTCACATTTCTGAAACTTAACCTCTTTAAGATGCTTGTAAATGAAAGCCTATTATTCCTATCATGTTTCCTGGGAGTAAAACCCAGAGCCTCCCTGGCATCTATTTTGGGATTCACTTATAAAGGAATGTGCTGCAAAACACTGTTGTTTCAAAAGCTACGGCTGGTGAGCTTTTACTCTGAACATGTTCTAGGACAACTGTGTTTTCCTATCTTATCTTTATTCAAAAGAACGAACACTCTTCTTGCTTTTCAATCAGTTTGGGACAGGCTATTGTTGAGTAAATTAACATACCACACTGTACAGAGACGAGCTTTCAGCCATGGTGTTAAGGGGGAGAATGGGGTCTCATCATCAGCAGACAATTCTTGGTGTGAGAATGTGTGGAACATCAATAGCTCAGGACTGTTTATTCCCATTTGGGAAATATTTGAAGATAGCTCTGCCAGATCCAGTGCCTCACAAATATACTGGCTTTCAACTTTCATAATACTAATTAGCATATGCGGGAATTATGGTGGCTCAAGTATTTGGCGGGTGCAAAATCTGGGAAGGATATCTGAAAGTATTTACATTCCTCAAAAATTCAGGGTAGCCAAGATAGAATACATACGTGTGCATATGATATCATTGTTAGAAATGAAATTATTTTCCGATTTTTAATGAACGGAGCTGCATTGGAATAAATCATTTTCACAATTTCACCAAATCAAATTGGCTTCATGCGTTAACCTGGTATTAGTAGAAGCTGCTTTCTCAATATATATTTGAAGTGTACTTTGGACTGAAGAGAGAATGCTTGCCTTCTTGTACTGGTCATACACTGAAGAATGTTGCCTGGAAAACTATGTGAATGTCTTTCTAAAGATGCAGGAGAGTTATCTTTACTTTTGAGTAAAAACCCAAATAACAAAAAAAGCAAATAGAAACAAACAAAAAAAAAACCCAACAGTTTCTGCAAGTGTATAAATTACTCAGAGTGCTCCCTAAGCTGTTTTTCCAAAATTTCCTGCTTTGTTCATGGAATTTCACAGGGAATGTAGATCTCATCAACTTCCATATATAAACAGAAAATATTAGAATGTGTGGAAATGAATAGGTTAACACTTGAAATTAAAGAGAAGGAACAATCTGATTATTATAACATATGGGAATTATTTTATCAATGGTTAGAGACTATGAAAAGGGGAAAAACAGAGGAGTAAAATAGAGAAAATGTTTTAACAAAGTTAAATAAGTTAAGAAGAGGAATGTTATAATATTAGATATTGTATATATTAGTATTAGTGTTAACAATAGATAATAAGTATGGCTGTAAATTGAAATTGTTATTGTATAAAATGTTTGCACAAAATATTTGTGCCCAGATGACACACTGTTTAATGGAAGATGACGTTTGAATCAAAATAAAATATTGGTTTAAAAAAACCCAAAACTTCCATATATAAACTATTAGTGTTTTTCCACCACTTTTAATGGGAAAAAAATTCATTAAAAATGAAAATATGCAATAACTGCTTTACACTTACTGAACGGGAGCTCCAGGAACGCTTCTACCAGCTTTCTCCAGTAGGTAGACAACTTTTGGTTTCAAATAAATGTTAGCCCAATAGCACAGAGGTATCTGGGGGTGGGGTGGGAGGAGCCTCCTGCACTGCCAATATTGGTCTGGGCCGAACCGGCAGAAACCCACCAAGACTTGGGTGTCTTGCGGCAATGCAACACCTCTAAACTGATGATGCATTTAAGTCTGTCCCCCCCCCCCCAGCTCTGCCTACTCTTCTCCCACAGCCAATTGTACAAGTGGACAATCACAGACAGCAGAATTTGAGATTATAATGAGAGAAGACCTAACAAGAAAAAAAATGCCTTCTTTTCACCCGTGTGACTGGTAAAGGGACTGAAATGAACTGAGTAGAAATGGAGAAATATGCCTTTTGCAGTTTCTCTCACTTTCTCATTTTGGCAAACCCCTCCTGTCTAGTTCGCTGAGTTTGATATTTGTTTTGTTTTTTAAAGTTGAAGTAAAATTTTAAATAGATTTTAGTGTCGATTTATTTAAACAGTAGCATTTTTTGGCATATTTTTTTTAAACAAAGTACACTGGATGAGAAACTATGTCTTAATGCAATGCATTTTTGTACCTTGTTTTCATGAATATATGCATTTTGAACTTTCTTGTATGTTTTAAATGGGTAAACTGCAAAATATGTACAGTAACTGTAAATTTTGAAAGTTAATTATGTTTTGAATTGTGTATTTGGGCTTTTAAAAGTGAAATTATATAAATTTACAAGCATCTGATCCTGAAGTTCTAGCATACGTTTGAGTCAGTTCTCTGGCAAAGTAAATGTGTGAACAATCACATAACTACCACTGACAAGCCACCCTTAACTCCTCTGCTATCATCACTCCTTCCTCTCTGGATTCCGCACAGACTAATGGTGGCAGCTATAGAAGAACTCTGCACACACCTTCCTACATAAATGAAATACAAGCACACTTCCGCTAATATGCTAAGTCCCATGGAAACTGTTAGCAATAATTTTTAAAGCCTGCCATTACTTGACATTGAATTGTTTGACAGACTCCTTGGAACAACATGATTCTGTCCTACTTCTAAGATTGGTAGTAAATACCTGTGAGGGCTGTCTATGGAATGGCACCAGCTTGAGAAAAGCCAATCTATGCTGATCTTCTTATTACTTGGGGGGAAAAAGAATGCTATAAGTTGTATGCAATCTAATCTCACTCATCCTGAGATTCAAGGCAGCATGATGGAAAAAGCCAAAGATGGTTGAGCATACAGCAGTAATGCCTCCTGGTTGTTATTGTGCATCTCAAATGCTGTCTGGCTCATAGCAGCTCCATCCTTCCTACAGTGATATCATTTAATTGTAAGGCAAAGATCAGAGGTCTTTAACTCTTTAACCGAATCCCAATGTCTGCCAAATTCAATAGCTGTCATTCCTCTAGAAAAAGACAGTGCAAGATGTGTTTTCTGATCTAATTTTACAGAAAAGAGGCACAATTTACATACCATTTATTTAGTTATGTCTCCAAAATCAATACCTTTGTCTGTAGCTCTTTTATTTAAAATACATCACGACATGGCATACCACTATATAAATGAATGTTGCTCAACCCACACGTGGCTAATGTTTTCATCTGGCAAGCATTTTTCCTTAGGAAAAAAAGTTACAGAATTTAATAGAAAAACCCAAATGTGTATTAATATTGGATTCTTAGAAAATAGGCTTTTAAAAAGATATATAAAAACAACATTTCTAAAATTATAAATATTGTTTGGAAAGGTCAGTCATTTACCCAGGCCCTATTTTCCAAATGGAGAACATATTTCAAGGAGAAATGATAGAGGAGATATATTTAAGAGTAAAAAAGAAAAAAGAAACCAAAGAAAAATGTTGTTCAATAGAAATGTTGATCGTCATAAGAAAAAGCATGACAAGCAGCTTCCCATCCCTCCTTCCCCCAAGACCCCCCCCACCATCTTTTAAGTAGACCTCAAATGTTTCAATAATTATAGGATAAAGATAACGTCTATGGTATAAGCATGCCCTGTTTTAGACCATTGGTGTCAGAAGAGCTGCTCTTTTTGTGAGTCAATGCTTGTGAACATGGCCCACGAAATAAATTCCTTCTGTGTAAGCAAAGGGTTGGATTATGATGAGATGGTCCTTTGCAGTCCAGCTGGTGTCCAATGATTGTATTAAGAGTTGAAGTGAATGTGACTCCCCCCCCACTTTCTTTCTACTGCTTATGCTGGCACAAGCAAATGCAGCCCAACACTGCAGAAGGTGTCATTAAAGCTCTGGTTTTGAAATGTCATAATATTTGGAGACATGGAAGTTAATAATGATTTTGGATGATTTAATTTGACATTATTATTATTAGCTTTTGAAGTTGCCGGTTAGAGCTCTATCTGTCGGAGGATATTCCATAAGCTGTTTTATCTTCAGGAGTGAATGTTAAAACCTGTGCCAGCTCTATAGGTACTCCTTTGCCACTCCTTTTTTCTGCCCCCCCCCCATTCAATCGGATGTGTAAGTCCGCCTGCATTATCACAAGGGTGCTTACACCTGTCTTGGACTCATGCCGCATACACAAACAGCATATAAGCTCTCACATACCAGCAGACCTGGCCTTAGCATCCTGACCATGACAGAACAAAATGATGCATTGCAAGTCATTTAATTCTATTTCCATGCTGCACTTTCAGTATTTTAAATATTTCTAGTGTGGCTGGTGGTGTTTTTTTATATTATTTTATTTTAATCAATACAAATGGCATAATGATAAAAACAAGCGTAGCAACTGTGACATTAAAACGTACAGTACATTATCAGAGTCTGATTAAAACGTGACCCGTCAAAACCGCGTTCCACAAAAGCGCGGTCGACAAAATCGCGTATGTGACGTCATCACAACGTGACGAAAAAGATCGAAAAATTGAAATAAAAATTAAATTACAGCAAGCCGATTCACATAAAGGTAAGGGTTAGGTTAAGGGTTAGGGTTAGGGTTAGGTTAAGGGTTAGGGTTAGGTTTAGAGCGTTAGCGTTACGTTTAGCGTTAGGTTAAGGGTTAGCGTTAGGTTTTTCGTTAGGTTAAGGGTTAGGTTTAGGGTTAGGTTAAGGGTTAGGTTTGGGGGGGTTAGGGTAAGGTTTTCGCTTTATTTTTACATTTTTCGATCTTTTTTGTCGCGCTGTGATGACGTCACATACGTGCTTTCGTCAACCGCGATTTTGTCGTCCGCGGTTTTGTGGTGGAACCTATCAAAAAACAGTTCTAAGAGCAATCCTATATACATTAGCCTGAGAGTCAGCTCAATTGAAAATAATATAACTTTCCTCTGAATAGGCACAATTAGGGGAGTTTTAGGAGAGCAACTTTTATCATCCCTTTAAATTCCTTCTAACTTCTGGAAAGGACAGGGGTTTCTATTTTATTCCTAACGCTCAAAAATGAATCGGAAATCTCTGCCTTGGCTCATGCCTACCTCTCATGGTGTCCTCTGTGTCCAGGGGCTGCCAGTCAGAATGAGTGAATAGAGTTAAATTGAATTTCTTTTTTCCTTCTGGTGATCTAAGCCTTCTATTCCTCCAGAGGAGAAGAGTTCGTAACATTGTAGTGATCCTTTCCAAAACTATGACAAAGTTTTAATTTCACTTTATCTTTATAAAATAATAATTGGCATACAGTATATATCCCCACGCATGTATCATTGAGGCTGCTCTCTTCTGAATACTGAAATAGTACAGGGAGAAGCGTTTAAGGACATTGAACTTTGCAAATATGCAGCTATTTCTGTTCTTTTTAAATTTTTAATTATGGCCAAAACAGTTTAAATTAAAATTTTCTTTTTTTGCTTTTCCTTTGGTTATCTGAACAAGAAATTGTATTCACAGGGGATACCTACTAATGCAGTGACGGTGAACCTTTTTCTTATGGCGTGCCAAAATTATGCTTGCCCACACCAATTCAATCCTCCTCGCCTACCTGCGCATGCACACGTGACACCCCCCGCACATGCATGTGTAGATGACCTCCCAGGTTCTGGAGGCTTTCCTGAAGCCTGGTGAGGGTGAAAACGGCCTCTCCTGGCCCTCCAGAAAGCCAAAAAACAGCTGGCTGGCGTGTGCATGCACGCTGGAGCTGCTGACTGACATGCCAGCAAATATGGCTCTTTATGCTACCTGTGGCACGTCACTGCACTAATGGCTAAATAAACAGACTTCTACCTGAAATAATTCAAGTGCCTGAGTTCATACAATACTCTAATCATATATTAATTATATGAACTGGACAACCATAACCAGCAGATTATGTGAACCTATTTCTGTGATTAGGTACGGTGTGTTGGGCCCATTTAGCCAACAGTGTATGTTCTGGTCTATGACCGTAATAAAGTGCTAAAGTGAATAAAACATGGTTCACCATTCATCCTGGCCCCCAAACATAACCAGTGTCTGAGCTTTATAGTCCCATAGGTTCTCCTGTAGAGAACACATTCCATTGGTTCAAGTATTAAATGCACATTAAAGTTGGAAAGATGTAGCTATTTCTCAGCTCCATGTTCCGAATGTCAACTCACAAAGCATCACTGGCTGCTCCCGAGTAGTTCAGAACAGTAGGCAGCTTCACAAATCCTATTTGTTCTACAAACCTGTGCCCTTTTCAACTAAGTAGAAGCCAAAAAGATTGTGTGTGATTCTCTGTACATAGTGGTTAAGCCACAAAACTGTTGGATTAAGCAGAGACAAACCAGCTCAGAAACTAATCATACATGCTCTGAGTCTAGGGTTTTTATAGATCCAGAAGGATCCCCATTGGTCATTTTTGTCACCTGACACGCTATTTCCTATACTGCCCTCCAGCCATTCATAGTGGGGAGGGAGCAGGATGAGCAGATCAGCAGCGCCCTCTTCTGGCAAGATGTGCACAGAAAGCATAACAATGACTTAAAAGTCTGTAAAGATTCTCAGTCATCCAGGTCATGGTTGCCTCAAAGGTGCTTTTTCAGGAGGCAACTGGACTTTCTTGCTTTTTCTTTTGAAGATGTTTCGCTTCTCATCCAAGAAGCTTCTTCAGCTCCTTCCATTCCCCACTTATCCTATCAGAGCTTGGATGAGAAGCGAAATGTCTTCAAAAGAAAAAGCAAAAAAGGCAGTTGCCTCCTGAAAAAGCAACTTTGGGATATAACAATGACTTTTGGAGTGTCTTGTTCAAAAACCCCAATGCCTTTGGTTAGCACAGTGGGAAACGTGTAGGAAGAGGCCCCTGATAGACAGATATGCTGAGCGTAAACTTACAAATTTATGTGGAATTGTGTGGCATTTTGCAATGTTCCCTGGGGTATGTGTAGTGTGGGTAAGTTCAACAATTGTACTGGGTGCTTTGCTGAGTCAGGTGACTTAGCATTACTGAAGCATTTGGGGTGGGGGATTATTGAGGGTCTTAACACCCCCGCTCCAAGTTCTACAATGTTTTTAAAGCAGAATTCCATTAATTAGTTTTCAGTTAAGTTTCTTAAGCAAGTTCTATTCTGTTATTTGTTCTAAATTTCTTTCTGCCATTAGCGAGCAATATAAACACTAGGAAGATAATAAAGCACTATAAAATGCTTCTGCATTTGCTACATGCAACACATATGCTATGAGCTGATTGTTTGATGGACTGAGCTTGTGTGGCAGAGATCTGCTCAGATAAGGGCATTCCTTCAGTGTATCTCTTTAAGATCTAGAGAGCTGCTGCAGAAGAGGGCATCCTACAGCAGTGGACTCTTCATTTATCTTTCCCCCAGGTATTTTCATGTAGGTTTTCTTCATTCCATTTGATCAGGGGTGAAATTCAGCAGGTTCTGACAGGTTCTGGAGAACCGGTAGAGAAAATGTTGAGTAGTTCAGAGAACCGGCAAATACCACCTCTGGCTGGCATCAGGAGTGGGGTGGGAATGGAGATTTTACAGTATCCTTCCCCCGCACGCATGCCAAGCCACTCCTACAGAACTGGTAGTAGAATTTTTGAATTTCATCACTGCATTTGACTTTTTATACATGGATGTTTAGTATATGTGTCATTTGGAATAGAGGTACTAAATCTGGCCTCAAATATGGTCGTCCGGATTTTTGAAGCCCAGATTTGGTAGTTCAAGTTGGAAATGATTCAAGATTTCACAAGATCAATGTCTGGACTGCACTCTTGAAAAGATCTTGTTTTACTATATCCTTATCTGGCTGGAAAGTGTGCCTTTTATGACAAGCCTATCACGCTTGAATAAGTTGGAGGTGATACCTTATTTTTTAAAAATAATATTAGGTACTTTTTAGAGATGAAAGAGTGTGAACATAAAGTGGAATGATGTTATTTGGAGTAAAAAAAAAAAAGGGCTTTGGATGTAGTTGGGCCTACTGATTGAAATATTCCAGTCCTGTCCTTAACTGTTAACAGGGAATGCTGGGTATGGTATGATTGCAACTTCAACTGACCAACACCAAAATAGATGACAGAAGTCAATATTCACGGGCTCATCTACTGATGGTTCCGCCACAAATCCGCGAAGCCCTTATCCGCGGAGACATAAGCGTGAAGACTAATTCGTGCCGTTCAAAGTGCTAAGGAAAAACGCGACCCTACCGCGATGACATAATCGCGGAGGGCAAATCCGCGCATTCCCAAGCACTCAGTACCCTAACCCTAACCCTAACCCTAACCCTAACCCTAACCCTAACCCTAACCCTAACCCTAACCCTAACCCTAACCCTAACCCTAACCCTAACCCTAACCCTAACCCTAACCCTAACCCTAACCCTAACCCTAACCCTAACCCTAACCCTAAACCTAACCCTAACCCTAACCCTAACCCTAACCCTAACCCTAACCCTTACCTTAATGGAAATCGGCTTTCTGCTGCGGTGCCGTTTTAAAGCGCCCTTCTGTTGCCGCACTGTTGTCGCGGCGGTGATGACGCGCGATGATGACGTCGCGGCTTTAGCAACACGCTTATGTCTCCGCGGATAAGGGCTTCGCGGTTTTGTCGTGCCACGTCTACTGATAGCCATAGCATCTGGAATGTGAGAAGATTAAAAAAATATGAATTAATGGAAAAGGAGGAATGAAAGAAAGAGTGGGCTTATATGTCATTTGTGAAACAGACAGAAAGAAGAAAATGTAATTGATGTGAAGCTGCTCTGATTCTGCAATAATAGAACTGATGAATATATGCAGGAAAGTGAAGATGTAGGCTACTTATTTATTGAATTGAAATGGCACCCAGTTTGAAACAGCTATGGGTGGCTTACAACAAACGTATACCCACAAACTTCAAAAACAAAAGAAACAAGGACCAAGACAATCATCTGTTAAACAACTCCATACAACTCGGAGCTGAATTCACTCAATACCCTGGCATAATGCCCAGGGAACAGCCAAGACTTCAGTGGCTTTTGAAAGGACAACAGGTCAGGTCTATCCGAATTTCAGGAAATAAGGGCAGATGCCACGACAGAGAAGGCATATTTCTTGGATCCTGTCAAATAATATTAATAGAAAGGACCCAGAGCAATTATGAATTGGAGAACTGAAGCATATATCCAAAAGTATGAAGTGTCATCTGGATTGTTGTTGGTGCAAATGAAAATAAGAATTCATAGGTTAATGTTACCAGTTACATCCTGGGGATGCTGATAATGGAAAACTGAGGGAAAGTTTGGGGGAAAATATTTGAAGGAAATCAATTTTTGGAGATACCCCCTCCCCTATTTTGTTAAATGACATACATTTGATGGGTGGGAATAAGAAGAAATCATACAGAAAAAGTAATTGGGACATTTAAGACCTGAGAATGAATGAAAAGGGTGATAGAAAAGTATTCAATTAGCAAAAATATATATTAATTTTTGATTTAAGCATAAATCTATTCATGAGTATGTATAGGAAAGCATGATTCATTTTATTCCACAAAAGAATGGGGAATTATACTAATGGAAATCACGAAAAAGACTTTTTGGGATGCTTGGTGATTCTATGACTATGAACTGTAGAACAAGTTGCAATGGTAGCCACAAAACCTTTACTTTCCAGATTTTCTTCTTGAAGCTCCAAAGACCTTACAAATCGTCCTCTTGACACCTTTTGTCTGCCGCCAACTTGGTTTCATGTTTTGGGTCTATAGAATAACGAAATCCCTGTTTGAGAGAAAATACTTCATTTTTCATTACATTTCATTATTTGCATCATGAGTCTTCCTTTCAATGTGAATTTGTGTGGCAAGTGTCCAGCCTGAAGTTGATATGGGAGAAACTTTATCAGCATAATCTTTCTGATAATCATGAAATGTTATTATTTCTGTCCGGCTAGAAAACACAAAACAGAACCTTATTGATTTGTATGTTATTGCTTTAATTGCATCAAATGACATAATTGGTGTAAATAGGGGTAATGATGTCATTAGCATGTATGATTGTGACATTTAACAATGTAATTAAAATGTGTAATGACATGATAAATGTCCTTATTAAACTATGTGAGAAATGCACTGCAGGTGGATAGGCCATGATTTTTGAAGAAAGAATTTAAGCATGCTGTCATATTTTAAAATGTTCCTTTAAGAAGTGTTATTGTTAATAGTAATAATAATGTTAGATAATAATGGATAATAATAACTGTTCATGATAATGACATTGATTTTTAAACAGAAGTTAACTAAAGTTTGTAATTTTAACCTGTATTAATGCAGGGTAGGGAAAAATATTCAATTCACTGTTCCCAAAATGAAATATCTGCTTGCCATTTTTTTTGCATTCCTACATTTTCTCATCCCCAAAAATAAAAATGCTATTATTATAAAACAATACTAGGGTTAAGGCACATTCCAGTGTTAGTGGGATAATCATGCATATGCAGATACCTGGACATTGGTATCTGAATATAGATCTTTGTAACGTTCATATTTTATTGTGTTTTTTAAAATCTAGGTGAAATGATAATACAGTATATACTGTATTTTTGGGAGTATAAGATGCACCGGAGTATAAGACGCACCAAGATTTTGAAAAGTTTTTGCACTCTGAAGACCTCTCAAAAACGGCCCATTTTTTTTGCAAAAGTGGCCCCATTTTTCTTCAAAAAAAAAGGGCATACATAGCTTTTAGGAGGCTTATAGAGTGCTCCTGGGGGCTGGGGGGGGGACAAAAATGAGCAAAAAATGGCCCATTTTTCACTCATTTCAGCCCTCCCCAGCCCCCAGGAGCACTCTGGAAGCCTCCTAAAGACTATGCATAGCCATTTTGGTGAAGGGGGCGGGGTTTTGGGAGGCCAAAAATGCTGTATTCAGTGTATAAAATGCACCCAGTTTTCACCCTCTTTTTTGGGGGGAAAAGGTGTGTCTTATACTCTGAAAAATATGGTATATTGCAAGGGGCAACTAACGGGAACTCACCTGTCGCATGTCACTTGGGCCTTACTTTCCTGCTGACAAGCTGTGAGCCGTTGTGCCCCTTTTCCCAAGTTATAAGAGAAGGGAAATGATAATGCATTAAGCTTTCAAGCTCTTGTTTCTTTTCCCTATATCAATAAATTGACTATACCAATACGTTTCTTAGTTTGGCCTTCTTTGAAGGGCTGGGAGACTTGGACAGTTGATTTTGGAGAATGTGTTTCTTGGGATGCCTTTCAGAGGCCAGATGATACCTCCTGCCTCAAAAAACATATCCTATTGCTTTGATTGTTTATGTGACATCAAGTCATTCTTGACTAGATGGATCTTCTCCAGGATGACCTTTCCTCAAACTGACTGTTCATGTCTATCAATGATGCACCCATTGTCAGTGTAATGGAGTTCATCCTCCCTGCTGCTAATGCTCTTTCTCTTCTTTTTCTTTCCACCTTTCCCACCATCATGGACTTCCCAAGGAACCTGGTCTTTACATAATGTCTATGGATTGATTCTATGATCGTTGCATTTTTGGCTATGCATAGTATTCTATGGAGTCTTCTACAAGATCAAGGTTCAAAAGAGATACTGTTTCTATTCTACTTCTTTAAGGTTCAACTTTCACTTCCACAGTGTGTCATATGACAAAAAAAAAGAAAGTGCATGATTCTATTGTTTGTAGGTATAGACACACCACATAATCCGAATACCTTTATTGTACCTGTTGTGGCCCGGTGGTGGCCAGCAGACCTGGCAGCCGAGTCGGACAATAAGGAGGTTGGGGAGGAACATACGCCAGTCCTGAGGGCTGAGGAAAGCTCAGACAAGGGCTCTGCATCAGAGGCAGAGAGGGAGGTAGATAGCAGTGAGGCAGAAGAACAGCTGGAGCCTGTTCCCAGTGTGCGCATGCACAGAGCTGCCAGAAGACAAGAACAACTAAGAAATCAGGGTTGACTTAAGAGTAAAGCCACACCTTGGAGGTGATTGGCCCCTCCCATAGGAAACAAAAGAGGAGCAAACAGGGAGTGGGCTTTTGCAGGAAACCATTCATTCATTCGGTCATGTGAATAGTGGAAACTTCCGTTTGTAACTATAAGAGACTCTGTGCCAAGTTTGGCCTTGCCCTGTGTTTGGAAACTAGTTATTTGGCAGCTCGCCAAACAAGATAAGGTTTGTATTTGATAAACATTCATCTGAAAGACTGTTTGCTAAGCCTTGCAGACTGTGAATGAAAGGAACTCACAGTCATGTAAATAAAAGGAGCTTGGCCAGGACCAAGACTCTGCTTCTTGCTGTTTAAGGAAGCTTGGGTCAGAACAGTACCCAAATATTATCTTTACTATAGGCTTCCTGATTATGAAAGCAATGCCAGTCCTTCATTTTTGTGTCCAGAGCTACTATAATCTTTGGATTGAAAGTGTTTGATTCCAGTCAATTTCAATTCACTGAGCCTAAGAAATGAAATGCTACTTCATCTTTCACTCTGTTGATAATTCCCATTTCAGCAACTAGAACGTCCAAAGGCTTTAATCTAGCATGTTGCAAACCTTATTAGGCCTCTGAAAGATCCTCAGTTGTTCCTCAGTAGCATGACGAATGCCATTTGACCTGAGTGGCATTATATTGACAATCACTTTATCTTTTTTATCCATGTGGAATACAAGAATGGGCTACCATGGTCTTCTACTTTGCTGCATGAAATGATGGCTTTACCATTATCAATAAAGTGAGCATATGCTTCTAGCATCTTTCTCTATTACTGCAAGCCATGGTTGCCTGCTTGCTTTAACCGGGCAGCTGAGATGACTTTCACACCTTGGGTGATCTTGCTGAGAGTACCTATTCTTGGTACACAATCTTGGCATTCTTCACTCATCCCTTCCACTATGAGTCAGCATAGCAGAAATTGTGGAGGGATGGAGAATGTTGCCACTTTAGATGTTGCCAAACTATAACTCCTATTATTGAAGCCACCATGGCCAATGACAAAGAACCGTAGAATAGAATAGAATTCTTTATTGGCCAAGTGTGATTGGACACACAAGGAATTTGTCTTGGTGCATATGATCTCAGTGTACATAAAAGACAAGATACATTCGTCAAGAATCATAAGGTACAACACTTAATGATAGTCATAGGGTACAAATAAGCAACCAGGAAACAAATCAATATAAATCGTGATGCAAGCAACAAAGTTATAATCCAGCAGTCATAAGTGGGAGGAGATGGGTGATATGAATGATGAGAAGACTAATCGTAGTGCAAACTTAGTAAATAGTTTGACAGTAGTGAGGGAATTATTTGTTTAGCAGAGTGATGATGTTCAGGAAAAAACTGTTCTTGTGTCTTCTCGGTGTTCAGTGCTCTAGAGCGTCGTTTTGAGGGTAGAAGTTGAAACAATTTATGTCCAGGATGC
The DNA here is from genome assembly GCF_051295495.1 of Thamnophis sirtalis. Lineage (NCBI taxonomy): Eukaryota > Metazoa > Chordata > Lepidosauria > Squamata > Natricidae > Thamnophis > Thamnophis sirtalis. Next base: position 32,747,352 of record NW_028261381.1, read on the forward strand.
GATGGGTCTGTAAATATTTTTACGTCCCTTTTTTTGACTTGTGCAGTGTATAGGTCCTCAATGGAAGACAGGTTTTTTCTGCAGTTCTGATTATCCTCTGAAGTCTGTGTTTGTCTTGTTGGGTTGCAGAACCAAACCAGACAATTATAGAAGTGCAGATGACAGACTCAATAGCATAGGCATAATTCAGAGCATAGACACCAAGTTGCCATCTTCCAGAACACGGTTACTTAACAAGGAATAGGTCTCAGTGTAGGACCTATTCTTGAGTAATCATATTCAGGATTGTGCTGAATGTCCTGTTGAAACTGTGAACAGTTTCCACCGAGTTTAGTAGGATACACACATAGCCATACCGCACAAGCTTCACAACCAAACTGGATCCAAATGGGTTCATTTTAAACAAGATAAAATGAAATAATGTTTATTCAGTCAAGATTTGAAAACATGCAAAAATCAAATCAAATGATTGAGATAAAGTACTAGCATAACAAGGAGTCTCTGTAATAAAAATGTAACATATGCTACTATAATGGTGTGATAATTACTTGTGCAAGTGTGAATCTAAAACACTACAGTCTATGAGGTAAGAATACATTTCACTAGAAGCAAGATAAGTAACCTGTAATAAACTTGAAGTGATGAATAAAGCAGAATTGGTTATTCCTGTAACTAGTTATGCATTATTTTTATTGAGGCAACATAGAATTTGGATGTCTGGCCTTCTGGGAATTACATAAAAGGGATAGAATATAAGCAGACCTAATTAATATCTCTGTAACAAAAGGAATTCCAGATCATATATTAAGTCCTGTTCCCAGCATAAGAAAGGTTTCTTAAAAATGGGAATAGTTTTAAAGATTATGTCTATACATTTTTTTTACTTCCTACAGGTAGTCCTTGACTTACAAACAGGGGTGGGTTCTGGCAATAACTACTGCCTGTTCACTTGTGGGTGCATCGCGTGCCTGCTTCACATGCATGCACAGTGCAATAAAAATTGTTCTGCACATGTGCAGAAGCAAAAAAAACAAGATGGCACTGCCTATGCCGCCTACTATGGTGCCTCCTATGGCGCCGCCTGACAACCAGTTTGGGGGCATGGCAGGCCTGGGTTGCTGCCGGTTCCAGCAACCCAGGCTACCAAACCACTACCGGTTCGGTCAAACCGGTCCGAACTGGTTGGAATCCCCCACTGCTTACAACCAGTTGTTTAGTAACTGTTTGAAGTTCTGATGAAGTTTGCCAGGCAGAACTACAACATTGTTCAAAGTTACCCTCACTAAAGATAATGTTAGCTTTGATTCAAACTTGCTTCTAGTAAAACATTATTGGTCAGCTTTTCTTTTATTCCTGTTTCATTTTACCCCCTTCAGTGGCTTCTTTTTAATCTTCTGTGGTGCCAAATGTTGGAAGATTACTGTGGGTAATTTCTAGTTTAATTTGCTCCCAAGACAGTCCTATTCAGGGAAAGTAAATTTTATTCAATTCTGTAACAACACAATAAATGATAGCTTGGTGTATATTTAGCAAACATTAGCAAAAATAATTTTCTTCTTTTGTCATAGTTAACTGATAATAGGAGACAAAGCGCAGGCAAAAATAGAGAGAAAGATGAGAACAGGTAACAAATAAGAATATAGAGGACTTAATATTAACCATATACATTATTTATATCTTTCTAGATGTAAAATTGCACAGAACCTCTCCCAGAGTCACTGCAAACACAGTTTGCTTTTCCCTTTTTCTCTGGATTTTTTTTTTAAAATTCTAATGTAGTCTACAGTCCGAGGATTTTCTAATGGTTTCCCATTTGAGTACTAACCATACTCAAACCAGTTTAGTTTTTCAAGTTTACCCAAGTTGGCTAGATGCTGCCATCTAGCAGAGATATGGACAGTACTTGTGTCCATGGATGGTATTTCCCTAAACTGTATTTTATGCATCAGTAAACCATGAAATCCTATATAGTAATTAATTTATTAGGGTTTCAGATGCCAAACAACACTCTGTTTATTAATTGATGCCTTTATGAATAATAGGACAGCTTAATTGTCATTTTTAAATCCTGGCCGTTTGCCTCCAAAATTATTTTCTTGATTATGATACATTAAAACCTATTCATTCTTGTAGCCAGTATGCCATAGTATATCAAAGTGTGAATGATTTTTCCTGGAATACACTGGCTTAAATCCAGTGATGTATTTATTCTTCAGAATTATCCAGGGGTGGACTTCAAAAATTTTAGTAAGGGGTTCTCTGCCTGGTTGCTGGGTGGGCATAGCCATGGTGGGTGTGGCCTAGTTGGCCTCCTGCACCATGGTGGTGGTGGGTTGCTCTCACTGAGCTCCAGAGGCTTTCCTTGAGCCTCTGGGAGGGTGAAAACTGCCTCCCCAGGCTCTGGAGGCCCTCTGGAGTCCACACGTGGCCAGTTTTGGATGCAGGTAAGTGCAGGGCGTGCACAGAGGCTCAGGGAGGGTGAAACGCTCGCCTAGCGGAAGTTTAGGAAGGATGGAAATGAGCTTGGGAGGGGTGGGGTGGGGTGGGTGGGGCCAGCAAGGAGTGGGATGTGGGAGTTCTCTGAACTGCACAGAATCTTAGCTAGAGGTTCTCCCAAACTCCTGCGAAGCCCCAGCAGCCTACCCCTGGAATTATCCCATTTCTCCTCCACTGCAGCCATCAGAAGGTCCTGCTTGGAAAAATGTGTTTTTCATCACAGGGTTCCAAGCAGAGGTGGGTTCCTACTGGTTCAGATTGTTTCGTCCGAGTAGGTATTAACTCAGCCAGACACGCGTCCGAACCGGTTCTATCGGTGGTGCCATCTTGTTTTTTGCTTCTGCGCATGCGCAGAAGCAATTTTTTTACTTCTGTGTATGCATCAAGCACGTGTGCGCCTGAAGTGCATCTCTGAGCGAACCGGCAGTAAAAGAAGCCGAAACCCACCCCTGGTTCCAAGGCATTGGATTTAAGACTTAAACTTCAAGGTAGTAGGATAATTTTTGCCACTGAGAGAGCAGCTTCAGGGATAGAAATGATTGCTTGATGTCATCTTCATTGAATGTAGCTGTTTGCAAAACTGTGGTTTAATTCCACATTGATTCCACTGATGAGCTGGGATGCTTATAAGATACCCAGAATTTATTTAAGAGCTACACCGCTACGATGGTTTTCTGAACTGAGAATGGGAAAGTTCTCCATTTTATGGCAGATGCTGGGAAAACTGACCTTTCCTTGATCTTCCCTGACAATTCCTGACTAAATATTTAGCCTTACTGTTTAAATCTAATCATCTACATAGATAGATTGAAGTCAATGCATCCGTTGCAAAGAATTGGGCACATTGAAGAAGCTCTATGAGCTGAATATAGCACTCAAACAAAATTCTACCTCCCCCTCAGCCTTTGAATAGGTTTTGAATGAAAAAATATTGCTTGTGCTTTTCTCTCTCTTCTTGGTGAACATAGTTAATTCAGTCACAGGAGTATTTACTATTCATAAATTACGAGGCAGCCTTTGACTATATTGTGAATTATATTGTCGCTAATTTAATCAGAGGAAACCTTTTTTCCCCTCGCCTAATGTGTTAATAATAGACTGTGTTGACACCACGTGGATAATTTTTTTAGATGGCTTTTTTTCCTCTCACAAGGAGCTGTTGTTGAAAGGTTTTACTATTATATTAATCTCTATTTAGGCTAAAGCTGTTATATAGGAGCCATTTAGATGATTATCTAAAACTGTGTGTTTCTGGTGAACATTTTGTTTGTTAGACTGTTCAGAAAAATGTCGCAGTTCAGAAAGCTGATGCCAATTGTCATGATAAATAGGATATGCTCCATTTTTATCAACGAGAAAGAGATAATTTTAAAAAGTGGACTGATGTTTTTCAGTTTGAGTTAGATATAAACAGTCTTTCAAAGTTACTTTCCAGATTTGTGGACAACAAAGAATTGAATGGACGGTCTCTCTAAATTTCGCCAAGGGATGAAGATATTGTCAAGAGCAGCAGCCTTCTCCCTGCCCCTAAAAACCCCATGGGAGGTGTCGTTTCATGGTGTTTTCCCTTGGCATGAAATGAGGAGGAGATGTCAGCTGACTGCAGACCAGCGGGGAGAAGTTTATATAATAAAAAACAAGGAAGTTCACACACATGCTGGGCAAGAATGCCACATTCAAGGGCAAGAATGCCACATTCCATCAATGAGAATTTCTCCACTGTTTCCTTTGACTTGGGAAGAAATTTCAGAAGCAAATTCTTCCATCAAATTCAACAGCAAAACAACAACATAATGGTAGAAAAAGATTCAAAAAATCACATTACGTCCAGCATAAAGTAATCTGTGATGCCTTCACTGAACCTTCAAACAGATGAGATATGAGTACTAATTCTTGGGACAATATTTCATATGGTAATTAAAACCATATCATACATTTAAGCTTTGCCCAAAATACTGCTTAAGGTAAAATACACACTATTCCCAGTTCCAAATTTCAGAGGCCAAATTAGATGAGTAATAGTAGCATTTGCTATCACATTCAAATGTGGCAGACTTTAGAGGTCACATGGCGGTTTTAAGTAGCCTGACCCTATTTAGTTTTTCAGCATCTGCTGGTTTGTTTGGCTTATAGCTTCTGGATCACACCTGGACCCCAAAGGCATTATTAAAAAGTACACATGATGGATGGCTGTGTTTCAGTGCTTCATTTGGGAATATTAAAATAATAGAATAACAGAGTTGGAAGGGACCTTGGAAGTCTTCTAGTCCAACCCCCTGCTTAGGCAGGAAACCCTACAACACTTCAGACAAACACATATTGACTTGCTTCCCCACAAAACAAAAAGATAAGCTGTATCCGAAAATATTATGGCATTTATTTACTTGTATCCTGCCTTTATTATTTCTTACAAATAACTCAAAACAGCAAACATACCTTCCACCTCCTATTTTCCCCACAACAACCATCCTGTGAGGTGGGTTGTTGGCCCCAAATCATCCAACTTAGGCTTTCATGGCTAAGATGGGACTTCGATTCACAATTTCCTGCTTTCTAGCCTGGTGTCTTAACCACTAGTCCAAACTTGGCTCTTCTTCTTCTGCGTACTGGCAGAAAAACATCCCACTGCCTTTCTTTCAATAAATGCGTGCTTTGTGACCAGCTGACTTCACCACAGTATCTTTTCATGGTGGGGATCACACTTTCACAGTTCCTCAGCATACTTTCAAAAGGCGGAATAGCCTCACTTGCCCCCTAGCGGCTGCACATGATGTGCAGTTTACAGGTGCCTTGTCAAAGGGTTGCTGTTAAAAATAATAATTGGACATGGGAGTAATGAAAGAGCAAAGGACCTTTTGGGTATCTGTGGGCAGGAATGTCTGCAAATGGAGCATTCTGGCTTTTACACCAGTCTTGTGCCAAACCAAAGACCCATGTACCTTGAGTTTGGGGTTTGGATGCTTGGTGGAGCCCCCTATTTGTCAGGGCATGCACTGCTTCCATCAGCAGTAACCAGCTACTCTAGTTTCTAATATATTGGTAAAAGACTGTGCCTGTTCAGTCAACATCTGAGGCAAACTGTCAAAAGTCACTCATGCAGTAGGTGGTCACATCTTGATGATGTGTCTGTCATGCTCAAACAGTCGTGTACTGACATACTTTATGAGCATGAGCATGTTTTAGAGAGGAACAAAAAGGCTTGGCCTTTACGAAGGAACAAGAAGAGCAATTCCTTTCGGAGAAGACATATAATTTGAAATAATAGGACATCAATAGTGCATATAGGAAATTGCTGTAAAATGAGAATTTTATACTCAGCTTTTCATACTACGGCTCTGCTCCCTCCAAAATGGGTGACTGTGCTATCTCTGAAAATATATGTTGCACAAAGTGTACATTGTTCTCACTGCTTTTGAGTTAAGAAGACAGGGTAGAAATTTGGAAAGAATTATACGCTCTGCGTTATCCCTACACTGTGCTGCATCTAAATGGCATCGGCTTGAGGGGAAATAGTAAATTGTTTTGTGTAGCCACTGGCTGAATAACCTCGATGGTTTTCTCAGCTGAGACATAAAGATGTGTGATTTTGATTATGTAGAACTCATGTATTAATTTTGCACTTTTGTGTACTGCGTATACCTATGCTGTTTGCTAATGCTTGCTGAGGCATAGGGGTGCCATCTGAATTGACCCAATATGGTCCAACAAGTCAACCAGAATGCTGCAGTAATGCAGGCAAAGAATACTAATAATGGATATGCTCTAATAAGATTACTATTAGCTCTGCAACCTCTGGAAGCTACAATGCATAGCAAAGTGTTCCAGTCCTGTGTTGAGGCCATTATATAGACTACATGCCCTTGAGATCACCTTGCCAGATTACAATTTTCTTCATATCTGATACACAGCCATGCTTGTTGGAATGCCCGGGAATTGTAATCCAAAAATATTTAGCAATAGCACTTAGACTTATATACTGCTCCATAGTGCTTTACAGCACTCTCTGGGTGGTTTACAATGTCATCCTTATTTTGTCCCCAATAATCTGGGTCCTCATTTTAATGGTCTCAGAAAAACGGAAGACTGAGTCAACCTTGAGTCTCATCAGGATCGAACTCCAGGCAGGCTGTGGGTAGAGTTTGCCTGCAATACTGCATTCTAACCACTGCACCATCAGGACTTTTTAGACAGAAACTGGGGAGGGAATCTGGAATAATGAATAACAGGCACTCGATTAAGATTGCAGATTTCTCAATAAATATAAGAAAAGTCAAATCAGCTGCAGAGAAGAAGGCACAGAAGAAGCAGTGCGTTCTTTCATTCATGAAATTCAAATTTTGAAAGCTATGTTATTTCTCACTTTTCAGGTTATTACAGCCAGTTTTCAATGCTGAACCGCAATTGATAGGACACTAAAATTACATTTTATTTTTCCCCCTCCTTTGAAAAACTGCTTTAATTCTTAGAATGCTAGGTTGAGGAATCATGCTAAGCCAGGATTTTTAAATTACAGTTGGTTGAATCTACAGTGGCCTTTTTTAATGCATGATGTTTAGCCATAATAAGTAGGTTCACATATGAAACTATATATATAAAAAAACAACCTCAAAACTAAACCAGTCATATTTTGGTGCAATGCACTGTGTAAAAACCTGGCTACAGTAGAGAAGAAATATATTGTTTTCTTAGATGATGATCAGATAAGAGCACAATAATATTCTGATTACAAAAAAACCCCAACACATTCCCAATACAGAGAGCCTTCGATTTCATTAATTTCTTTAAAAAGGCGAAAAAGATAATTCGGACCCAGATCAAGATACTGAGCTTTGTTTTATAATGTGTAGATTGGAGTTATGCTAAGCATATGCATGAATCTAAGTTATAGATGATAATGTTCTGCAGGGGAATATTGGTGAAAAATTGGAATGGGTGGAGCAAGAGTTTGCCTTTTAATAAGATTTTAATTCCGGCCTTTTGATAAGATTTTTGTTCTGCCCCTTGCCTCTTGCAGTACATTATCTGTAAGTTAGCAAAGAAGGCTGCAAGGTGTTTGTATTCAGGAGGCAATGGTGAGCCCCTCTTTATTTCACTTTTACTGCTTGCTTTGTTCATTAAGCTAATTATAGCCTCCTGCATGACTCCTTTTCATTTGCCTTGTTTCTCCAGCTTGATCCTTTCCCCAACCCTACAATCGACTGTTACTGAACAGTTGAAGCTGAACAGGAAGGAATTGCAGGTGTCAACTCACAGTTTACAAATATGACATCTCCTCTGGCATAGCTGGAAATATGAAATATTGATTTATGTGCAGTAAAAGGTCTTATAAAAATGATCACATACACATGAGAGATTAATGCGCTGGAGATCAATAGAAATTTCATTCTTGACGCTAGACTGTCACCTATGGTGAAATGCTAAAATACAGAAATCAATATTATCTATGAAATGTCAAATTTATTATAATTATGAGGATGAAAGCTGGCCAAGTGGCTCCCAAGAGAGAAAGAAGGATAGGTTACTGTGCTGAAGCATCCTTCATGTCCCTTGTTCACTTGCTGCCAATTTGAGAACAATATTGGTGCTGGGGGTTTTCAGGCATTATGTATCACCATGTAGTAACAAATTCCTCCTGGAATATTTAACTCTTGAAACTGACAATAACACCCGTGTTTTCATAGCCAAAAGGTTCAGAACTTTGGAGTAGTGGGGGCGGGGTGGGGGTGGAGGGTGGGGGAGTCTGGATAGGGGTGGGGGGCAGCCAAGGCAGAGAAAGGAAAAGAAAAAAAAGAAAAATACATTCCTAGAACAAGCAGTTTAACACATGCAGAGGTTACCTTATACTGGGTGGGAAATGGTACCGTTTAGTAAGCGTTTACACAGCACGAAATTCTTAGCTTGCACTAAGCTTATTTCAATACTGAACAGGTAGAATGGCTGCTGGATCTGGGAAGAAGCACAAGAAATGACTTCTTGAAGCTCTGTTGTCTCCCATTGAGAAGCAGGATTCTTAGAAATGGCCTTTTAGTCTCCATTGCTGCGCCTGGCTCTTTTTTCAGAAGCATTTAAAAAAAATATCTGGTGGCCTCCTTGCTTCATGTATCACATTTAGTGAAGCCTTCTGAGAAAACACTACAAAGCTAAAATGTTATGGGCCGGTAAGAAAACAATGAAACTGTTTTCCTTGTGGCTTTCAAGCTTTTTTTTTTTTTTTAAATGCTTTTGTTCATAAAAAAATTAGACCTGCACCTGTCCATGTTCTTCATTTGAAGCCCTTTTAATGAAATGTTAATACTGTTAATGGCCAAGTGTGATTTTGAGACTTCACAACAGAGGTGGGTTCCTACCAGTTCGCATCAGTTCGGTAGAACCGGTTCGTCAAATCTACCGAACCAGTTAGAAGAGGTTCCACCTGTGGACCCGGAAAGCAGGCCACACCTACAGAAGAGGTTCCAAATTTTTTGAAACCCACCACTGACAGACAGACAGACAGACAGACAGACACACACACACACACACACACAGACTCAAACAGAGAGAGAAAGAGAAAGAAACGAAGAAAGAAATAAAAAAGGAAAAAAGAAAGAAAAAGTGAGAGAGAAATGAAAGGAAAAAAGGACAGAGAGACAAAAGGAAGGAAAGAGAGAGAGAGAGAAAGAGAGAGAGAGAGAGAGAGAGAGAGAGAGAGAGAAAACACATGGCCGGCAAGCCACTCCTACCAGATCACCTGGCTGGCAAGCCACTCCCACAAAGGAGGCCACACCCACAGAGTAGGTTCAAATTTTTTTGAAACCCATCACTGCTTCACAATCACTTCCTGCCCAGTTGTAATTTGCCTCCCTTCTTTTCTAGATTCAGCAAAGCACCAAAGCGGGAGAATTCAGATCCCACTGATTTAATCTCATGATTTAAGTGCCCGAAAATCTAACTGAAGTGATACTATAGGTATGATTTGGAGGAGCATCTTGTGTGTGTGGAAATGATGTCTTGGCATTTCTTGCAAAAGAAGTGAAAAATAATTTTAGTTTCTTAGCTACTAACATATTATTGCCAACAATACTATCTCCTGCTTTCGCCTACAAGAGCATCAGAGGTGGGTTCCTACCGGTTGAGGTCGGTTCGGCCGAATAGGTAGTAACTTGGCGGCCTGGGTCACTGGAACTGTTAGTGACGCAGGCCTGCCACGCCCCCAAACTGGTTCTCCTATGGGGGTGCCATCTTGTTTTTCAGTTCTGCGCATGTGCAGAATAATTTTCATTGCAAAAATTCATTTTTTTCAGTTTTAAAGGTTTTGCACATGTACAGACCCTTTTATTTGCAAATGCGCACGCATGTGGAGGCCGCATCTGGTGTGCACACACAAAATTTTTGTGCACACCAAACCAGCAGTAGTTCCGGCAGCAACCCACCCCTGAAGAGCATGTATGTTTGTGGGTGTGTATCATCCCAATAAATTTGTAAATATTAAAGTGCAAATCTAGGCAGGTTTGCTTAGAAATCTTTCTCCCTGAAAATTTCAGGAGTTTTATAACAGCATTTAAAAATGCCGGATAAAGTTAAATGTCTTTAAATATTTGCAGTATCATCTTCTTTTGAACAGCTATCATGTTCTTCAGCTTAACTCTCTCTCCTTGCTTTCTGTTCTATGTTCTTATATATGAAATAACCTTTGGATGATGATATGGCCAGAGTTAGATTAAGTTGCTGTAATGCAGATTTATCATATCTAATATCTAATAACTCTTTGCTTAGTCTTTAACTTCCACTTCCTTACCGTTTCTATTAAGGCGTTTCTGACAGTGATGATCCTCAAGTTTTATTGGAGAGATTTTGCCTCCATAATTCACTTATACTGAATTCTTTTGGTCTTTCTGAAATTCATGTATGAGCTGCCTGGAGCCTTTGATTATTGGGTTGGAATATAATTTTTTAAAATAAATACATTGTTTTTCTATTATTGTTAGACCTTTCCTTTAAGTAGTTGTTGTTATTTCCCTATTCCTTTCCACTGTAATGCACTGGCTTACCTAATTCTTAGGCAATGAATGGGTGATGTAATGAAGGGGATTGTTTTCCAACTAGCTTGTTGCAGAGGCTGATACTAATTTGGGCTAGGAGGGATTGACTGACCTACATCATGTTCACATTCTCCCCCCCCCTTCTCTCTGATCAATATCAGCCCAAATGTCTATGGAGATTCTCAGTCATCCAGGACATGGTTGTCCCAAAGGTGCTTTTTAAAGAGGCAATTGAAGAAACTACGTGGATGAGAAGCGAAACATCTTCAAAGAAAAACCAGAAAGTCCAGTTGCCTCTGGAAAAAGCACCTTTGGGACATCAACCCAAATCAATCCACTGCAGGATCAAGACCACTGAATGTTATGGACTACACTGATCCAGTGTGGTTTGCTAGATGGATAGATAGATAGTTTTCAACATCTTAGTCTGAGAGAGAGTGATTGTTCCAAAGTCATCCAGTTGGCTTCTTTACCTAAGGAAGATTAGACCTCTGCTTTCCATTCTATGTAACAGTGTGGTAACAGAGTTTAAAGGGACGTTGGAGGTCAGCCCCCTGCTCTTGTAGGAGACCTATACTCAGAGGTGGGTTCCTACCAGTTTGCACCAGTTTGGTAGAACCAGTTCGTCAAATCTACCGAACCGGTTAGAAGAGGTTCCATCAGTGGACCCGGAAAGCAGGCCACACCTACAGAAGAGGTTCCAAAAATTTTTGAAACCTACCACTGACACCCACACACACAGACACACACACAGATACACACACACACACTCACACACAGAGAGAGAAAGAGAAAGAGAAAGAAAGGAAGTATGAAAGAAAGAAAAAAAGAAAAAAGAAAGAAAAAGTGAGAGAGAGATTAAAGAAAAAAAGGAAAAAAGGACAGAGAGACAAAAGGAAGGAGAGAGAGAGAGAGAGAGAGAGAGAGAGAGAGAGAGAGAGAGAGAGAGAGAGAGAGAGAGAGAGAACACATGGCCGGCAAGCCACATCCACCAGGTCACATGGCTGGCAAGCCACTCCCACAAAGGAGGCCGCCACACCCACAGAGTAGGTTCAAATTTTTTTTGAAACCCACCACTGCCTATACTATTTCTAACAGATGGCTGTCCAGGCTCTTCTTAAAAGCCTCCAGTTTTGGGGTACCCACAATTTCAGAGGGCGATTTGTTCCAATTGTTCTCAATTTTAGGAATTTTCTTGTTGGTTTTAGGTTGCTTCTCTTCTTGGTTAGTTTCAATCCATTGCTTCTTGTCCTGCTTACTGGTGCTTTGTGAACAGAAGCACTATTACTCTCTCCCTTCCCTTTTAGAAAAGATTTTATAAAATATTATAGTAGTGAACTGTAAAGTTTGTGGTTTAATGCACGAATTTGTAAACCTGATTAGTAAGACTCTGCCCTGGATATATTTTTATGTATTTCACAGATTTATTTTCCCTGTCTCCTTTTTTAAAATGATGGTGTTTAATAATATGACATATAATAATATGGTAATAATAAAAATAAAATCAACGGGCAGCATTTGGAAATGAACTGAGATAAACATCCCCACTTAAAATGCCTAGGAAAATTAATATTTGTTCTCCTTGTGCTGAAATGCCAAGAAATTAGGCTCTAGGCCATAGAATAGAGTAGAAAATATAGCTTGCATTATAAGCGTATAAAGGTAAACCTGGCTGCTATTGCAGAACAGTTTAAGTTGGCAATAATGGGTGAATGGGAACACTGAGAATGGGAAGTCTCAGAATTGCCTTTTTTTATCCTTAACAGTGTCACATTAGGTCAATGATACCTGTGGAGAGAAAGGTTTACTGATGCTGCTGAATTGCAACTGGTTCCTAGTAAGTAAACGTCCCTTAAGAAAGAATATTGGAAACTTCAATTGAGTATATCAAAGGGATGGAGGGATAGATCTCCCAAATATGAGCAGGGTTGCAGAGAGTCCTTTTTTTAAAAAGAAGGCTGTTCAGGTGTGTCTAAAGAAGATGGGAACGCTGTCCAATGCTTTGTCCTGGTTTGAACTGTGAAAGTTGCCTCTGGGTTTGCTCAAATATAATATAATATAATATAATATAATATAATATAATATAGTATAGTAGAGTAGAGTAGAGTAGAGTAGAGTAGAGTAGAGTAGAGTAGAGTAGAGTAGAGTAGAGTAGAGTAGAATAGAATAGAATAGAATAGAATAGAATTCTTTATTGGCCAAGTGTGATTGGACACACAAGAAATTTGTCTTGTGCATATGCTCTCAGGGTACATAAAAGAAAAGATACATTTGTCAAGAATCATAAGGTACAACACTTAATGATAGTCATAGGGTACAAATAAGCAATCAGGAAACAATCAATATAAATCATAAGAATACAAGTGACAAAGTTACAGTCCTGCAGTCATAAGTGGGAGGAGATGGGCGATAGGAATGATGAGAAGATTGATAGTAGTGCAAACTTAGTAAATAGTTTGACAGTGGTGAGGGAATTATTTGTTAAGCAATGTGATGGCGTTCAGGAATAAAACTGTTCTTGTGTCTAGTTGTTCTGGTATGCAGTGCTCTATAGCAGTGTTTCTCAACCTTGGCAACTTGAAGATGTCCGGACTTCAACTCCCAGAATTCCCCAGCCAGCATTCGCTGGCTGGGGAATTCTGGGAGTTGAAGTCCAGACATCTTCAAGTTGCCAAGGTTGAGAAACACTGCTCTATAGCTTCATTTTGAGGGTAGAAGTTGAAACAATTCACGTCCAGGATGTGAAGGGTCTGTAAATATTTTCACAGCCCTCTTTTTGACTCATGCAGTGTACAGATCCTCAATGGAAGGCGGGTTGGCAGTAATTGTTTTTTCTGCAGTTCTAATTATCCTCCTAAGTCTGTGTTTGTCTTGTTGGGTTGCAGAACCAAACCAGACAGTTATGATGCACAAGTGCAGATGACGGAAATGAAAATGGAAATGAGTTTGTATAGTACTCTTAGTTCCCCTGCAATAGACATATATTGTTTCCTGTGACCCTTGGGTTAAAATATCATTCATTCATTCATTCATTCATTCATTCATTCATTCATTCATTCATTCATTCATACAGGTGAAACTCGAAAAATTAGAATATCGTGCAAAAGTTCATTTATTTCAGTAATGCAACTTAAAAGGTGAAACTAATATATGAGATAAGACTCATTACATGAAAAGCAAGATAGTTCAAGCCGTGATTTGTCGTGATTCTGATGATTATGGCTTACAGCTCATGAAAACCCCAAATCCACCATCTCAGAAAATTAGAATATTACATGCAATCAATAAAGCAAGGATTGTACATAGAACAATATCGGACCTCTGAAAAGTATAAGCATGCATATGTACTCAGTACTTGGTTTGGGCCCATTTTTGTAGCAATTACTGCCTCAATGCGGCATGGCATGGAAACTATCAGCCTGTGGCACTGCTGAGGTGTTATGAAAGACCAGGATGCTTCAATAGCGGCCTTCAGCTCTTCTGCATTGTTCGGTCTCATGTCTTTCATCTTTCTCTTGGCAATGCCCCATAGATTCTCTATGGGGTTCAGGTCAGGCGAGTTTGCTGGCCAATCAAGCACAGTAATCCCACGGTCATCGAACCAGGTCCGATATTATTCTATGTACAATCCTTGTTTTATTGATTACATGTAATATTCTAATTTTCTGAGATGGTGGATTTGGGGTTTTCATGAGCTGTACGCCATAATCATAACAATTATGACAAATCACAGCTTGAACTATCTTGCTTTGCATGTAATGAGTCTTATCTCATATATTAGTTTCACTTTTTAAGTTGCATTACTGAAATAAATGAACTTTTGCCCGATATTCTAATTTTTCAAGTTTCACCTGTATATATCCCACCTTTATTATTTTTGCAAACAACTCAAGGAGGCGAACATATCAAACACACCTTCCTCCTCCTCCCATTTCCCTCCAACAACCATCCTGTGAGGTGAGTTGGGCTAAGAGAGAATGGCTGGCCCAGTTGGGCTTCATGGCTAAAGTGGGGCATGAAATCACAATTCCCTGCTTTCTGGTCTGCTGACTTAATCACTACACCAAATTGGCTCTCTCTATATTCATTTCATAAAGTATAATAAATAAAAGTAAACAAACTATTTATTTCTTGCCCAATCCCAACACTGACACTTCACATTATTCAAGGGACAGGGGGAATGACTCACAAATTAACTTAACATTTTATGGGTTTACAGTACTGCAAAGTTTATAAACCTCTGCTGTATCTTAGCAGTATCAAATAACTGCAATATACAGTATATATAAAAAAGATAATAATTCCCAATAAATTTGGAGATGGTTTACAGACTTTCAGGCTTATGGTCCTTTCATTTAGATCTTTTGAATAACAACTGTTTAGCTACAATCATCCATCAATACTCCCTGTGTGGTAAAATTGAATTGTTAAGAAAGCAGATAAACTAGCAGCATGCAGGTTGTTTTCTGCTAAAGACCTTTTTCTTCTAGAATGGTTGCTTTAGCAGAAATAACCTGTATTTTCAGTGAAACAGGAAAATATTCAGTGAAATAGAAAACATATATAGAAAGAAAATGAAAAGGTCCGGCTCATTATGTGCTGAGTATTTCTCTCTCTCTCTCTCTCTCTCTCTCTCTCTCTCTCTCTCTCTCTCTCTCTCTCTCTCTCTCTCTCTCTCTCTCTCTCTCTCTCTCTCTCTCTCTCTCTCTCTCTCTCCCTCCCTCCCTCCCTCCCTCCCTCCCTCCCTCCCTCCATCCCTCCATCCCTCCCTCCATCCCTCCATCCCTTTCTCTCCCTCTCTCTCATGTAAAAGTAAAGGTTCTCCTCGCACATATATGCTAGTCGTTCCTGACTCTAGGGGGCTGTGCTCATCTCCATTTCAAAGCCAAAGAGCCAGTGCTGCCCGAAGACATCTCCATGATCATGTGACTGGCATGACTAAACGCTGAAGTCACATGGAGCGCTGTTACCTTCCCACCAAAGATGGTTTTATTTTTCTACTTGCATTTTTACATGCTTTCGAATTGTTAGTTTGGCAAAAGCTGGGACAAGTAACGGGAGCTCACTCTGTTAGGCAGCATTAGGGATTCTGTCAGAAATGAGGCGGTACTGACAGCATTGAAAGCAGGTTGCAATGGCGATGGGAGCAGCAGCATCGGTTATAGTCTCAACAGGATCTGGGAAAGTCCTTTGGCAGCTTTGCTCACTCTTGAAATTAGGTCTGCTGAGAATTCATTTTAACTTGGTAACTTGGTTCTCTTATCAATACTTTTATTGCTGTAGCCTTAGCAAGCGATGCATGAGAGGGATTAATTTTCAATATTCTACAGAGGAAACATGGAAACACAGAAAGGTATGGCGGCTTGGCGTCACAGAAAGCTGAGAGAACAGCACTCAGAAAGCTGGAGGAGTAATTCTCATCCCTTCCAAACCAGACTAGAAATAGTAATAGAAAACTCCTGACTCCCTCCAGATGTAACCTAAATGTAGCCTTGACAATATCCAAAATGTTTGGAATGCTATTCACAGATTTGGTGGATAGGAAGAGAAAGGAAAAGAAGGTGGGAGGAAGGTCTCATTTAGAATCAAATGATTCCTTTCCTCCTTATTTCGCTTTGCTTCTCTTATAAATGAAAGGGAGAGTAATCCTTTGGACTAGCCCTTCTTGTTTTTTGTTCTTTATTTTATTTCAGGTGTCACTGAGGTGATGGTATTTCCATTAAATCATTAACACTTAGATTTATATACTGCTTTACAGTGCTTTACAGCCCCCTCTAAGTTGTTTACAGAGTCAGCATATTGCCCCCAACAATCTGGGTCCTCATTTTATCCATCTTGGAAAAATGGAAGGTTGAGTCAACCTTCAGCTTGGTGGGATTTGAACTGCCAAATTGCAGTCAGCTGGCGGGCAGTAGAAGTAGCCTGCAGTGCTGTATTCTAACCACTGTGCCACCGAGGCTCATTATGGTTTCCTTAACATGTTGAGTAAACATCTTCAGCCCCTCCCTGCCCCCGGATTCAGGCTATAAAACTTCCAAGATCTTTACTTCTGAACAAATCCAGTTAATGGTATTAGAATTAAAGAATTAAAATAACTAACCCCGAAAAGCTAGCTCTACTGCTAAAAATAGGCTTTATGTTAACTATGGATGCATAGAGGCACAGTCATATCATACAATATTGTTTTTAATGTTAGTGTGTCTTGGGGTTAATATTTGGGCTTTATAATCAACTAATTTTAGAGGATGTATTTTTTTAATTTCTGTTTTTTTTTTAATTTGGTAAAGGCATACAATAAATTATTTATTAGCAGTATTGTTAGTACTAATTGTAGCTTTGGAATAAAGTGTAATAATTACATTTTGGATATGATATGAATGTGGCTAGAAATGCTTATGCATAAATAGCCCGGCTTAATGGTCATAATAGGCTATAAATGCTGATAAAGAAGTTTCTGTAAATATATTCATTAAGTAAGGAAAATTCAGTTTTGGTCAATAGCCCTTTTGTGGGATTAATTCTTAAATCTAGTCTTATCGGGTTTATCTTTTCCCCCCTTTTGGTTATATATTAAAGCATTACATGCACACTTAGATATTATAAATGTACTTCAAAATATTTTTTTTCACAAAATGCACATTCCTGGACATATTTTATTTCAACATAGCCAGACATTTTGCCATTACTTTAATACTAAATTTACAGAACTGGGAAATCTAAAGAATAATAATATACCAAGTACATTTTGGCCTCACAAGTTTGGACTCAGTTCTCAAAGCGTTCTCAAAACTTGTTCTTAACAGAATGATGAAACAGACTACTTGTCCCACCCCACCCCGTTTTTTATTTGGTTAATGTGAATTCCTGGCATCCACATCCAGAAAAGCCTTTCAAGCAGTGGTGGGATTCAGCCAGTTCGCACCTATTCGGGAGAACCGGTTCTTAGCTTAACTTTCTAAGCAGTTCGGAGAACCGGTTGTTGGAAGAAATCTCATTTTGTTTTTTTTTGTTTTTTTTTTTCACTTCGCAGGGCTAATCCTGTAAGAAAGGCAGGAAGGAAACATTCTGGTGTTGCTTCTAGCCTAATCTTTATTACCCTGCTTACAGAAACTGCCTCTCCAGTTAACCCTTGTTACATTGTAACAGCCAAGGCGAAGCGCCTATTGACCTGAGTGACGTTGAGTTGGCCACGCCCACCCAGTCACATGACCACTGATCCCCGCCTACCCAGCTGGCCATCAGGGCAGAGAACCGGTTGTTAAATTATTTGAATCCCACCACTGCTTTCAAGGGTGAATTGCAACAACAGTCCTTACCTGGCAAGGAGTCTCTGTGAGGTACGGACTCAGATAAGCAAATCTTCACAATAATAAGCGAACTAATTGTCTCCTGCAAACACCACTCCCCTTTTGCTCCTCTTTATTCCCCATGGGAGGAGCCATTCAAGGTCACTTGTGCCTTTACTTCCGAGTTGACCCCAGTTCCTTAGTTGTTTCCTTCTCCTGACAGCTCTGCACATGCGAACATCTGGAACAGGTTCCAGCTGTTCTTCTTCCCCATTTATCTCTGACTCTGAAGGCAGCTGATAAATGCCAAACAGCCCTGGCCCCATCTCTGCCTCTGACACAGAGCACCCATCAGAGCCTTCCCCAGACTCCAGGACTGGCCTCCCCAGCCTCCTCATTGTCCGAGCTCTGCTGGCAGCTGGTGGGCCACAACAAAACTATAGTTGATCAAGCTTCCTCAAACACTAGGATTACTTCTAAGCAAAGTTATTCTTTATTTAAAATATTAATGCCATGGCTACAGTAGTGCAAATTGCATTGATTATTCTTGCAATGACTTTCATATTGCACTTGTTTTTGTGCTGGAGATGTTATTGCCAAACCTCATTATAATCATATTATGACTGATGATTTTTCCTTCAAAATTTTTTATGTTAAAATTCAACATTTGATATGATATTCCACAGTATGTGGAATTCCATGGGATGTGAGGTCTAAAATGTTGGATGGACATCTGGTGTGGAAGATTAACCTACAAACAAGGTCTTCAGCAATCAAGTCATTTCCTTGCTAGCATAAGAGAGGTCAGGTCAAGTAGGATGGATATTTTCTTATTTATTTACATCATTTACCATATTCTGTCAAAAAGAATGCTTTAAAAAAAGGTAACAATAAAATGCAAATAAAGAAACAATTTTTTAAAAAAAATCATTAAAATCCAGCTTTTAAAAAGCCAAAAACAAATCCCACAACAATAAATGCAAATCATTGGTGAGGTTTTTGGGTGTGTATGTGTTTAATTAAGAGATAATTTATATATTTTAAAAAGAAACAGGCAAACAAACAGATACTGACACCAATCCCCCTTGTCTATGTCTGTGCTCATTCTGGTTTCTGTAATATCAGAATAATTAATGAAATTAGGGGAGGTTATTCTCTCTTTTTTTCATAATTTTTTTTGTCATAAAAAATAAAACATCTACAGAATAAATCTATTTATAAGCAGCATTCACATATGAATGAACTAATGAACCATTGCTACAAAATAAATGAGGAATTCTCTATCACCTTTAATTACAAAATAATTTCCCTGCTTGCGCTCTGTTGATTTCCTAACACCGTATCTCTTTTATTTTCCCAAAGTCATCGTGTAGCAATTTATTATCAGAAAGGATGCTGCATATAAAAGTTTTTAACTGTGTTTTTAACCGTCTTTTGGGATTGCTGAGGGGAAAAAAAAAGAGGGGCACTGTTTTTTTATTACATTGCAGCATTTACACATTTCCTCCCTCCCTTTTCTAAATAGAGATTGAGAAAGATTTCCCACCTCTCTCCAACAGCCTTTCTTAAGGCTTTCTGTCCCTCAAGTAGCCTTAAAGTTAATACGTAATGCAACACACTTTAAGAGATAGGCTTTTCTTGCAGTCAGGTCTCAATTAAGAGATAAAAGACAAAAAAGTGCAAAGCACTTGATAAAGCTAAGAATACAAGGACTGGCATGGAAGTGCTTGAAGCTGTCCATTGCGATAACTGGATAGCCAGCTGGAATCTTCTTGAAATAAAGTGGGTGCTCTAACTTATCAAAATCCACATATGGGAAATTATTGGTGCCTACAGGGGTGATTAACACTAACTCAGTGGGTCAGAAACAAGCTGGGATAAAGGTGAAAGCTGTATCTGACTATCAACACCACATACATCCATTTAGAGAAAGATAGCGGCATTTTCCCCTCCTTTCACCCACCCCTTCTGTCTATATCTTCCGATTTGCAGGTTGTTGCACAGTAGAAGAAGCTGCATGCCTTGTACACACTTTATGCTATAATGTGTAAATTGCATCGCCCATTTATAATGTAATCTGTTTTTAATAACTCACATTAAGATTACATTTTAGATAATTGTGTGCTCCTCTTTCACAATAAGCATTTGCTCAGTCCGTATCTAGTCTGAGGCAGTCTTCAAAATTACAAGTACAATCAATCAACCTTCTCTATCTGTTATTTATGTTTTTGCCATATTTTACCTGGAAATTTAACTTAACAGACATCTAATAGTATGTTGTTGAATGTATTACTTAGAAGTAAAGGGAAGACGTTTGACCATGTATAGCCAATGCTGCCTATTTCAATTGAGTAATATCAATGGCAGCTTTTGTGGTTCTAGGAAGTGGACATAGACTTGATTATATGTCATGCTACTTGTTCCTTTAACTCCTATCCTTCAAGTCTAGCTCTTAAGGGTAAATGTTGATTTTTACCCTTAAGATTTTTACCCTATGCTTTGCCTGGAAGGGATGAGAGATCTCTTTAAAAAGTGGTGAGGATCCTATTTCCCAAGGTACTAATGAACCCTATAATTTTTATTATCTGTGCTGTCACACACACACCACTCTTTATTAAGGCTTCTGAACCGGAATTGGAATTCCCCAGCAATTCCCTCTGCCAATATCAGCTCAACCCCATTGAGTTCAACAGACTAATCAAATGAAGCCAACACTAGTCTTCAAGGCAAAGGCAAGACAAAGAATGTTCCCAAAGCAAAGGCAAGTTCCAAGACAAAGGCAAGGCAAAGACAACACAAAGATGAAAGTGAAGGTGAAGGTGAAGGTGAGGCAGGGCGGGGCGGGGCGGGGAAGGGGAGGCGGGGCAGGGCAGGGCAGGGCAGGGCAGGGCAGGGCAGGGCAGGGCAGGGCAGGGCAGGCAGGGCAGGGCAAGGCAAGGCAAGGCAAGGCAAGGCAAGGCAAGGCAAGGCAAGGCAAGGCAAGGCAAGGCAAGGCAAGGCAAGGCAAGGCAAAGGCAAGGCAAAGGCAAAGGCAAAGGCAAAGGCAAAGGCAAGGCAAGGCAAGGCAAGGGTGGGGCGCATGTGGGGAGGCCATGTGTGCATGCACGGAGGGAGACTGGGCATGTGTGGGAAGACTGCGCGTGCATGGCTAGGGGTGGGACACATACGTGGGGGCTGCACCCACATTGCATTTTGGGGGTTCAGGTGTGTGTGTGCGCATTCATGCACTTTGGGCACACGGTCCAGAAAAGGTTAGCCATCACTGCCCTAACAGGAAAAAAAAACAGTTCAGAGACGGCTTCCCCATTGCATTGGCTGCCTGTTACCTCAGTTGTGCCTAACATTACAATTGGGCCTTCATCTTGGCTAGGCCTAGTGGAAAGCTGGCATAACAGCTTTCAGTAATCTTCTGATAGTCTTCATCCTACCTCCTCCACAAAAAGAACTTAGAAAAAAGACACTTATCAACTACCTTTCTAGTTTGGTTAACCGATGATTAAAAATCAGGTCTAATCATCTGCACAAGCAACCTTATGATTTCAGTCAGACGATATGGACTGACACTTTAACTTGACAGTTGATATGACAGGCATTTTTAAAGGCGCAGGGTCGAAAGATGTAGGCCAAAACAATCCTGTGTCTTTCTATAAGGATATTATTTCTATCCTTCCTTACCAATTTTTAACTAAATTATGACCATGACAATTATTGATTTTATAACTGAAACCTTCATTTCCAGCAGCTGGGGGTGGGTGGGGGATGAAATAAAGTCAAGCCATCCCTTTCATTTAGAAAAGGAAAATTATCCTTTACGTGCCATAGCAGCATAAAACTGTTGGGTGTTTCTATCGTGCCAAATAGAAGCACCAAACGATTCTGTGCTGTTATGGCATTTATTGGATAATTTCCCTTTTCAAAGTGAAAGGGAAAATCCATAACGAGGGAAGAGATATTGCTGATGATAGAGCACATGTCTGCACACCAGGAATCCTTACTTCAATTCCTATCCCAAATCCTGGAAAAATTCTGAAAGAGAGGTAGATGAAACTGGTAAGACAATGGTCTGATTTGGTGATATGAAAATTGTACAACCACTGGGGGAAAAATATACGGATCTCCCTTTTTAGATGGGGACCATGGAATGGGAAGTTTGCTGAAAATAATTATTTATTTGAAAGAACTGAGAATTCTGGAAATTGCGGTTCCAACATATCTATCTAGTGATTGAGGAAATCAGAAGGCTGATGCTACTAGTTGACAAACAATTCTGTGCTTTCTAACCAGCAAATGGAGACAAGCAACCTTACGATTTAAGTCAGACAATATGGACTGACACTTTTAACTTGACAGCTGATATGACAGGCATTTTTTTTAATGTATAGGGCAGAAAGGCAGTATTGATTCAGCAACCCTGTTTGATGTCTTGCCATAACTTCAGTTAAGCAGGTGGCAGGGTGAAATATAAACGGATTGCTAAACAAATATTTTTATTTATTTATTTCCTGGTTCTGTCTGCAGGGGAAAAATAATGAAGTCAAAGGGAAAATCTGATAGCCAACAACCATCCAGGACTTTTTTTTAGTGAAGCAGTTTATTGGTATCTTTATAGCTATGCAAATTTGATTATAACTTGCAAGTAAAAAAAGCAAAAAAAAAAAAAAGAGTTTATAAATATAATTAGTAACTATATTTTTTAAAAAATTACTAATATTGCAGGAAGTTGTACTTCGTTACATTTTAGGTTTAAGGCTGCCATTGTTAAAAACAGGTAAAACTTTGAGGATAATTTTGTTTATTATTTATATCTTGCCTTTAAAAAAATAAACAATTCAAGGAAGCAAACATATCTAATACTCTTTGTTCCTCTCATTTTCCCCACAACAATAACCCTGTGAAGTGAGTTGGGCTGAAGGAGAATGACTGGCCCAAAGTCATGAAAGGCTTTTATGGCTGAGGCAGGACTAGAACTCAGGGTCACCTGCTTTCTACACTGGTACCTTCATAGACAAGACTAGACTAGAATAGAATCATAGAATAGAATCATAGAATAGAATCATAGAATAGAATAGAATCATAGAATAGAATAGAATCATAGAATCATAGAATCATAGAATCATAGAATCATAGAATCATAGAATCATAGAATCATAGAATCATAGAATCATAGAATCATAGAATCATAGAATCATAGAATCATAGAATCATAGAATCATAGAATCATAGAATCATAGAATCATAGAATAGTGGAATGAAGAATAGAATAGAAAAGAATAGAATAGAACAGAACAGAATAAAATAGAATGAAGGAATGAAGAATAGAATAGAATCATAGAATAGAACAGAATAGAGGAATGAAGAATAGAATAGATTAGTGGAATGAAGAATAGAATAGAATAGAATAGAATAGAGGAATGAAGAATAGACTAGACTAGACTAGAATAGAGGAATTAAGAATGGAATAGAATAGAATAGAATAGAATAGAGGAATGAAGAATAGAATAGAATAGAATAGAATAGAATAGAATAGAATAGAATAGAGGAATGAAGAATAGAATAGAACAGAATAGTGGAATGAAGAATAGAATAGAATAGAATAGAATAGGAATAGGAATAGAGGAATGAAGAATATAATATAATAGTGGAATGAAGAATAGAATAGAATAGGAATGAAGAATCAAATGGATTAGAATAGAATAGAGCAATGAAGAATAGAATAGAGGAATGAAGAATAGAATAGAATAGAACAGAATAGTGGAATGGAGAATAGAATAGAATAGAACAGAACAGAACAGAATAGAATAGAATTCTTTATTGGCCAAGTGTGATTGGACACACAAGGAATTTGTCTTTGGTGCATATGCTCTCAGTGTACATAAAGAAAAGTAAAATCAAATACATTTATCAAGAATCATAAGGTACAACACTTAATGATAGTCGAAGGTTACTTATAAGCTCTCATTATTTTCCATGCAGCCCCCAAACCAGAAGTATGAAATGAATAAAAATTATCTTCATAAACTGTTGGGAAAGAGTTTTCTTTCTTTTATTTTTAATTGTATAAATGGAGAAACAGCAAGCAAAAGAGAGCCTGGTTTGCTTTTAAACTTCTGAAGTTTCTAATGCCACAATATGGGACACATTCCCCCCCTCTTTTTAACATACTTCATAAGCAGGTAGATAGGTTTTTAACTTCGCAGCAGATTCCTGTTTGGGAGGGGCACAACTTAAGTAATACGCACCTCTTGCCTTTCTGAAATGAGTAAAGTTAGAAATCTCAAATGTCAACTATTTTCATACGTGGTTTTGCTAAGGAGAAACCCTTGCTAATCCTGCACTCACATAGATAGAAGGTCAAAGTTGGTCAGTGAGCCAAGAAATTCCCTATCAGGGGTTCCTTCCTCTCCAATTGAAAGAGGCATAAATTGTGGAATTAGTGTATTGATTGAAGGCTACAACTTCAAGCAATCAGTTTTTTCCTGGCTTGACAAGATTATTTTATCCTACTTTTCTTTTATTATTATGTGTTGTATTTGAGTCATCCTTCAGGCAGATGAAGTGACAGCTTGATTTAACTCAATAAAATCCACCAGTTAGGAAACCTACTGAGCCGAACAAAAGAAGAAAACGATTGCATGGGGAAGGTGCCCATTTAGTGTAAGCAAGCATAACCCTCAAGAAAAGAGAAAATATTAAGTGAAATTATGACTCTAATCAATGCATTTCTATGGAAACTTGGGAAGAATTCATAAGAATTCCCCTGGAACATGCTTTCTTCTTTCCTTCCTCTTTCTTTGAAAACCCTACCAACTCTTTTAATGTTTAAAAGGAAGAGGCAACAAATATTTTCCCCAATAGCTACAGTATATTTTGGAATAATTGCAAATTAAGTTGCATTGCTTGTGGGAAAGAATCTTTTGCTACTCTGAATACTTAAAACAACTGATTTATAAATACCGGTAAATATTTATATTTATTTCCGAGGTGGGTAAAATGAGGACTTAGATTGTTGGGGACAATAAGTTGACATTTTTAAACTGCTTAGAGAGGGCTGGAAAGCAGAGGTGGGTTACCCCGGTTTATATACCTATGAAGCGGTATATAAGTCTAAGGGCTATTGCTATTGCTATAGGTTTGACACCTCTGAAACTTTGCTGGATTTAGTCAAATAAAGATTTTGTGGTGTGATGTCCTCTTATGCCCCTTTACTAAATAGCATTGACAAAAATACAGGTAGTCCTCGATTTACAACAGTTCATTTAGTGACCATTCAAAGTTACCACCGCACTGAATAAAGTGACTTAAGGTCGTTTTTCACAATTCCGACCTTTGGGGCATCCCCGTAATCATGTGATCAAAATTCAGACACTTGACAGCTGACTCACACTTATGACCGTTGCTGTGTCCCAAGGTCACACGATCCACCTTTTGACCAGCAAAATCAACGGAGAAGACAGATTCACTTAACAACTGTGTTACTAACTTATCAACTTGGTGATTCACTTAACAACTGTGGCAAGAAAAGTCACAAAATGAGGCAAAGCTCACTTAACTGCCCCACTTAACCAAAATTATGGGCTCAGTTGTGGTCATAAGTTGAGGACTACCTGTTGTATTGCCCACTTTTGAGAAGACAAGTGAAAATATGCAATACTGGTTGATAGGGGGAATATTGAGCCATTGAGAGTCAGAAGTTTTACATTCAGAGGTGGGTTCTTACTGGTTTGGACCAGTTCGGCTGAGTAGGTAGTAACTCAGCTGCCCATGCCCCCAAACCGGTTCTATCTTGCATTTTATTTTTTATCTACTGCGCATATGCACTTTGCATGCATCAAGTGCAATGTGTTCCTGAGCGAACCGGCAGTAGAAGAAACCAGAATCCACCCATGTTTACATTCCCAATGGTAAAAGAATGAAAAGTGGGGGATGTAACCCCACTTTTCCTTACAACTGATTAACCCATGGAACAGAGGTTACGTAAGACAAAGGGCTTCCATTCACATTCAT
Organism: Thamnophis sirtalis; assembly: GCF_051295495.1. Lineage (NCBI taxonomy): Eukaryota > Metazoa > Chordata > Lepidosauria > Squamata > Natricidae > Thamnophis > Thamnophis sirtalis. The sequence continues at coordinate 32,773,156 of NW_028261381.1, forward strand.
ATATATCCATAGCTGTAGAAGAACAAATTAAAAATAATAAAGACAGAAATGAAAAACAAAAAAAAATCATATCTAGGATAATTTAATTAGGATTTTAATATTTGCACAGTAAGAATAACAAATCATATCTTTTCTTCTAGTGTAATTTTTGTTCTAGCTATGTTCTCACACGCTTCACTGACAAAATGGTTGCTGATATGGTCAGCAAATGGGATTGGCCATCTTTGGCTGCTGGTCTATCTTTTCTGTTTGAACAAGTTTCAAAAAGAAGGTTGGGCCATTGATGGGAAACCTCAGAGTGGGCTTTGAATGATTATTAATTTTGGTCAATAAATTCATATTTACATTAGAAGAATATGATCTACCAAGCTTCATCAAGAACTCATTTTTTATGGAAATAAGTGGCAAATTTGACATCGCCCGCAGCATTTAGGAAAGTGGTTACGGTTAAGGTTGCCTACCACTTTCCTAAAACATGATGGTCTGAAACAACTCAGCTCTCAGATTTTAGTAATGTTTAGGGGTGAGATTTTAGATTTGTTAAACAAAAACTCACATGTTAGAACTTTGCCATTTTTTTCATCCCGTTTGAAACAGATATGTTTCCATGCTTTCAGTGAAAACCATTCAATATCTTCTGGCTAATATTAAGCTAACACAATCATTTGGTTGCCACGATGTAAAAAAGATGTGGAGACTCTAGAAAGAGTGCAGAGAAGAGCAACAAAGATGATTAGGGGACTGGAGGCTAAAACATATGAAGAACGGTTGCAGGAAATGGGTATGTCTAGTTTAATGAAAAGAAGGACGAGGGGAGACATGATAGCAGTGTTCCAATATCTCCGGAGTTGCCACAAAGAAGAGAGTCAAGCTATTCTCCAAAGCACCTGAGGGCAGACAAGAAGCAATGGGTGGAAACTAATCAAGGGGAGAAGCAACTAGAACTGAGGAGAAATTTCCTGACAGTTAGAACAATTAATCAGTGGAACAACTTGCCTACAGAAGTTGTGAATGCTCCAACACTGGAAGTTTTTAAGAAGATGTTGGATAACAATTTGCCCGAAGTGGTGTAGGGTCTCCTGCCTAAGCAGGGGGTTGGACTAGAAGACCTCCAAGGTCCCTTCCAATTCTGTTATTCTATTCTATTTTCTTTTTCTTTTCCCTCTTACCTGTTATCTTTCCATTATCAGCAAGTTGATCTGATTGCTCTGCATTTTAGGTTGACAGTGGTTACATGCTGTTCCTTTTTTGTTTCTTCCTAGAAATTCAGGTAATTTTGCTCAGTTATTTGCATGGGAAATGAGAACCAACAATTACTGCACAGGACAGTGTACTGTGTTAATATGGCTGTCTTCATATTCCCATCCACTATCTATTAGCAAGATATATATTCCTCAACAAAACGCAACTGGAGTGCCATATCACATAATATGTAATCCAGATTTCCATGACACGTATTTCTGTTTTTATTCTTTTTAAAATTGTTCCCTTTTTAACTTATTGTAGGTGTAGACGTTTTGTTTATTCTGAATCATTCCCTTTTTACCAGAGGGAAAATAATATTTAGTAAGATATTTGATCTTCCTCTCTTTGTCTTTCATGCATGTACACAAGCACATGCACTTCCTCACTGAAATGAAGGAGCAGAATTAAAACTATATTGGGAATTGTTGCATCTTGTTAGATCTAATACTATAAGGATGCATCTCAGAAATTTTTTATAAGTAACCATTTGGTGATGTATGCTGAGTGATTAATACAAATGTCAGAATGGAGTTTTTATTTTTCCTTGTGTCTGAAATTGATGCTTGAAGCACACATTCCAATACTTTATTCTACAGAGTTAACTGTCTCACTGATATTGATTTATCGTCTAGGCACAGAAGCATAGGTAATAAAGGGTGAAAAAAAGGAATGTATTCTTACCCCTGTCTCCTCTGATTGTACTAATGTCTGTGTACAGGTGCTTCTGTAATACTCAACCACAACCTGATCTGCTCCAGATGTTTTAAGATTGCAACTCCTGGAATTCCCTCACGTAAACATGAAATTCTGCAAATTCTGCGAATGATGCATTTGTTAAGTGACCACTATGGTTGTTAAATAAACCCATTTGCTGGAAAACAGAGATAAACATCAATTTCCAGCAAAATAAATACATAAATATTGTAAATAAATGGTCCTCTGAGTGTGGGATGCTGCAAATGGCTGCAAATGGGATTTTGCAAAACTCTCGAAATGCAATCACTTGACCATGATGGATGGTGGTAGGGATGGTTGAGGCTATCAGAACATTGAATCCAGAATGTAAGCACCTTTGGGGGGATTCATTGTAACTTCAAATGGTCAATAAGCGGCCAGTTGTAAGTAGAAGGCTACCTTTAACCTTCCTCAGAAAATCCAGGAGATGTTCATTTGGATAGTGGATTTGAGATACCGTGTTTTCTCCCAAATAAGTCAGGGACCCCCAAAATAAGCACTTAGCCTTATTTTTGAGGAGGTCTTATTATTTTTGAGGTTCATTAGGTGGCAAGTGTGGCCACCTCATGGCTGCTGCTGTGTTGCAATATTTTCAGGGCGGGCTTATTTTCGGGGGAGGTCTTATTTTAGCATATGCGCTCAAAAGCCCAATTGGGCTTATTATCCAGGGAGGTCTTATTTTTTGGGAAACAAGATATTCCAGTCTAGATTATTTCAATATAGTTCAATTATTTCAATCTAGATTATTTCAATATATTTCATGATTCCAAAATCAGAAGAAATTAAAAAAAGAAAAGCTTATATTAGCTATTTCCAATTTTATCTCAGATCTTTGCCATGTTCCCCAGTGATTTAAAGCAGACGGTTAAGCATAGGGGTTAGCAAGGGTGAAGGTACATTGTAGAAAGGGATTGCAATTTGTATTCCAGTACAATAGATTGCTCTATTTTTCTTCTAGACACGCTTTCTTGGTTAATGTTATACTCAAGGCAAAAACAGAATTAATAGGGTAGTGGGTATTTGGTGGCAACATCACCTGTTTAAAATACATTTGATAGCTTTGTATGATTTGTTCAAGAAAAGGGACTTGCATTTCAGAGCAGGAATGTCTTATTCCATCAGATCTGGCCTAGCACTTACAGTAGTTCAGTACTATTGACTTTGATTGCCAGCAGCTGTCAAATGTTTCAAGATGGATTCTTTCCCAGATGTGATGGGAGTGACCAGGGAGTAATGTGGGATTCTTATTTATGTGGGACTAATGGGGGAACTTCTTCATGCAAGCAGAGCACTTTCACTGATGTGAAAATGTTCTGCTTTGCATGCACTTTCACTTTCGTCTTGGAAAACTTGATGAAGAGTTCTGCATTTATTACTAGGGGAGAAAATCTGACATAATAGGGATGGGCACAGATGGACAAAGTGGATCAAGATTAAGAACTCAGTTTACCTTTTCATTGATAATACGCTACTTTTTAATTATACATACATAAATATCAGTGGTGGGGTTCAGAAATCGTTACTATTGGTTCTGTGGGTTTGGCTTGGTGGGCATGGCATAGTGGGCATGGCAGGGGAAGGATACTATAAAATCTCCATTCCCTCCCCACTCCAGGGGAAAGTTACTGCAAATCCGCATTTCCTCCCAATAAGCTGGGACTCGGGAGGCAGAGAATAGATGGTGGTGGAGCCAGTCAGAGGTGGTATTTACCAGTTCTCCAAACTATTCAAAATTTCTGCTACCGGTTCTCCAGAACTGGTCAGAGCCTGCTGAATTCCACCTCTGATACATATGTAGTTTGTGTGTGTGTTTGTGTTTTGTGTTTGTGTGTGTGTGTGTGTGTGTGTGTGAGAGAGAGAGAGAGAGAGAGAGAGAGAGAGAGAGAGAGAGAGAGAGAGAGAGATGTGAGAGCTATGTGATACATACAAACACATACACACACCTTTTACCTTTTACCTTTATATATATCCAGTAAGCTTTTCCTTTTCATGGTAAGTAACCATATGCAAAATTTAAAAAAAAGCTAAGAATTAGTTAAGCAAATCAATTTGGAGACAGTAAAAGACGAAAAAAAAGAAAGTAAGTCTAACTAGTTTATGCCAACCTTGCTCACTGTATTGCAATAGGAAAGTTGGGATAATTGCTTTGGCCGTAGCTAATGAAACAGTGACAAAAACATTCCTGCAATTGCTGTGAATCAAATACCCTATCTTTAATGCAATCAAGGTATCAATCCTACTTGTATGGTATAAATGGGCTTGAAGCCACTTTATCTTTGGTAATGTTCCCACTTGTCTCCGTTTCAATTAATGTGGTGTCAGGCTTTTCTGTTTCTGACTGACTCTAATACTATATTAGTAACAGGGGTGGGTTCGAGCTGCTGAGACTGCCACTTCGCTCAGGGAAAAAACAAGATAGAACTGGTTCATGGGCATGGCAGGCCGAGTTACTACTTACTTGGCTTAACCGGTCCAAACCAGTGGGAACCCACTTGGCCCCTTGCTTGTGTAGTGTATTTGGTCCGCACCCATTTAGATCCTTACAGCATGGCGATCCTCTCTCAACAGGCTTTGCCGGCTGCAGTTTTAAATACCCCATCCCCACTGAATTCAACTAAAAGTAAAACCCTGATTTTGCAGACTAGCTGAAAGTCTGCTAGCCAAATGTCCACGACATCTAAATCTATGTATTATTGTGTATAAATCATTATGTAATGATTTTGGGGCACTGTTTTAAAAGCTATGCAATGTACATACATTTTGCGTAATTTACATAACATTGATATAATTTACCAAAAATTACAGGAGCTTGTTTTGCATTCATTGCATTTGAAGCTTGCTCAATGGGGGAACCACAAGACGTATGATGAAGAAATGCCAGCTTGCAAGACAGGGTGGCAGCTGGGCAGCCAGAAGGGTTCTCACAATGCATGGAGTGAGCACCCTCCTACTTCAGCCAAAAAACACTCCCCTCTGAGCTGTTTGTCTGCCAGGGAGATCAAGGGCGTATTTAGACATGAGCTACAAGCCACAGTTTACAGCCTCATAATCTGAAGGGGACTCTCATAATTTCAGATTTTTTTTAAAAAAATATGGTTTTGTACTATGTACTATAATTTCATGCATGACCTCCTATAAGCCCTACTATACGGCTCACACAATCTTCATTCACTGATTAAGACAGTGGTGAAATTCAATTTTTTTTACTACCAGTTCTGTGGGCGTGGCTTGGTGGGCATGGCAGGGAAAAGATACTGCAAAATCCCCATTCAATCCCCATTCCAGGGAAAGGATGCTGCAAAATCTCCATTCCCACCCCACTCCAGGGGAAGGACACTGCAAAATCCCCATTCCCTCCCCACTCCAGGAGAAGGATACTGCAAAATCTCCATTCCCACCCCACTCCAGGGGAAGGACACTGCAAAATCCCCATTCCCTCCCCACTCCAGGGGAAGGGTACTGCAAAATCTCCATCCCCCCCCCCACTCCAGGGGAAGGATACTGCAAAATCCCCATTCCCTCCCCACTCCAGGGGAAGGGTACTGCAAAATCTCCATCCCCCCCCCCCACTCCAGGGGAAGGATACTGCAAAATCTCCACTCCCACACCACTCTGGGGTCAACCAGAGGTGGCATTTGCCAGTTCTCCAAACTACTCAAAAGTTCTGCTACCGGTTCTTCAGAACCTGCTGGATTTCACCCATGGATTAAGATCTGCTTTGTTTCTGTGTGCATTCACTCTTCCTGTTCAGAGGAGGCCTTTCCCATCTGTAGGGCTCAAATATGGCCCAGGAGCTGCTCCTTCCTCCCATTTTCTGTTGCCAAGCAATGCAAGAGTAAAGTCTGATTGTCATATGATCACATTGCTTGCCAATGGCATTCCCATCATCCTTGTTGTTGCTGTAACTCTAGGATCACACAGGTTGTCAAGCGGGAAAAAGTGAGAGTCCCAAGCAAGGAGCACAAAGTGGGGGAAGATGATGCCTTGGGCAGACACCATGGAGTGTATGTGGGTCAGTGGAGGCTGCAGGCATGTTGGGCGGGGGTTTCAGGTGGGTGCTGGGGGAGCATAGGCAAAAGGGCACAACTGGGCAAGGTGGTGCTGTGGGTGAACATGTGCTATGGAGTGCTGGCAGGAGATGCTGTGGAATACAAGATTTATAGCAGGAGAAAAAACAACAACCTTCCCCTTTGGCTTTCCATTGACCTTGCTTGTGGGAAGTGTTAGAATATTCATGACTGGGAGAGACATGATAACAAGATCAGCCAATGAATAGGCATAGGAACTAAGTCAGCCAATGGGAGCTTAAACAGATCTGAGTCAGTGCTGAGAATCTAAACTGAAACTCTGTCTGCTCTGAACTCTGAACTGAAAACTCCTCTCGGCTGTACTGCGGCCTGTGTTTGCTTGTAACTTCTACCATGTTGAAAGAATCTACTATTGGTATTGTATTGTACATTTGTTCATCTGTTATTATGTATATAAAGAAGTTGATGAATCCAGCTGAATCAGTTATCTGTGTGTGCTTTCTGGATTTGATTTTTCTGCAACAAACTCTGACAGGAAGTTGGCAAGGAAAGTTGCAAAATATAGTGATCACATGACTGCAAATGCTGCAACAGTTGTACGCGTGAGCTGGTTGCCAAGTGCAAGAATTGCAATCATGTGACTACGGAGTTGTTGTGACTGCTGGAATTTCAAGGACAGGTTGTATGTACCACTCATTCAGCATCGTCACAGCTTTGAACTATCAATGAAGGAGCTCTGAACTGTCTAACCTGAAGACTACCTCAATTTAAAATAATAATATTTAAATCAGGAAAAGAGTTTGTGAGAAGCTAAAAGTTGTTATGTTAATTTGGTTTAAATTTTTGAATCAGAAATCTACAAGAGAGGTGGCAAGTAAAGGTTTGGGGTGGCCAACATCCATTGTTGACTTCTTGCTGATTTGGGTCCTGTTGCAATAAATGGTCTTCTTGCTTCTTATTGTAATCCAGCTTGGGAACAAACTTCTTAACTTCTAACAACTGTTTAACAAATATCTTAAAGCATTTTAGGCCATCGTTCTCTACATACCAGTGGTGGGTTCTGGATTGGAACGGCCCCGGCGTCACCCACATGCACGCACGCAGTGCGCACATGCGTTGTACCATCAAATTATGCTTCCTCAAGCCTCCGTGACACTCCAGCTGCTCAGCGGAGCATCACGCAGGTGCTGTACATGCCATGCGCATGCACAGAAGCGCCAACAGCTTTAAAACATGGTAAGTGGAGCGGGCGGGCGGGTGGGTCCTCCAGAGCACTGTACTGGAACGGTACTTGGTGCTCCAGGCAGGATCCGGTACACTCGTACCGGGACATACCGCCTGCAACCCACCACTGCTATATACCTATCTCCAAATAAGTCTTTCAGGATTGAAATGGGATTTATTTCTCAGGACATGCATTGGTGCCCTCTATTAGCAGAGCAAACTGAAGTGACCTGTCTAAAGTTGGAAATATCAGCAGAGGTACATTCAGTCAGATTTAGCAAGCACTTTATTCCTTGAGCCCCAGTGCAGTGCCATTAATAGTAAATCATTTCTCTTACAGGAAATTAAACTAAGGACTTTGTGAGGCATGCATTTGTTTCATCATCTTCTGTGGCAACTGACATTCAGACTCCAGGTTAATTCACACATTTCTTTTTGCATCTAGAGATTAGTGCTTGTGTGTGACAAAATTAACTGAGCCTGACTGCACGTATGGATGTTGTAACCCCACTAAACCCTAAAACATGCTTGGATTTTCTATTCTATGTAATATAATGAAAATATTGCTTTATAGTCTTTTCTGTTCAAATCTAACCATTTAGATTTCTTTACTGAATCTAAGGAATTACAACCAAAACATACCAGAGAGACACGAATGTATGTAATTGAAATCAGTTGCATAATTTCTTTCATTACCGTGTCTTTTATTTTTGTTTGAATATTGCTCTTTCATCATTATTATTACACTAAATAAATTAGAATCAGTTTGTCTCCATTTCTTACATCCCTCAAGTGAATAGATTTTAGAGTGGTTTGTGGAGACTTAACACCTGCTATCCCAATGTAATGCAGAATTTTTTGGGCAAGTGCTATTTTGGTTATCCCATTTTAGGACTTTTCTTGTTCTCTTTGAATTGAAGCAGTGGATAGGGCCGGAATAAAAAGTAAAAGTTTAAGTAACTTTTTAAAACATAAAGTACAACTGGATTCAGTTAATTAATGTAAGCAGTTGATAGTAGCACTTGCATTTAATAAAGTCTCACTGTTATCATATGCAAACTAAAGGTTGGTAGTTCATTGGGGAGAGTTGGTATCACGGTTTAAGTAACACACACATCGAAAGAAGACTCCAAGGCTTGAGTTTCCTCAATGTTCAATTTTATTAGAGATGTCTTATTGGCACATCTGGGAAAAACCGAATCTGAAAGTTTCCAGGTTTTCCCCATCCAAAAGAAAGTTCAAGTCCCTGCACAGGTCCATCACATGGTCCAATCAGGCACTGTCCCAACTGGAGATGACTTCCAGTCATACTCCTCCAGGTGCAGGGCAAGTTGTCCTTGACTCTCTGAGAAAGGAATGTTATTTTGACTATATCTCCCACACCAGTGACGTGCAGTCAGGGGAGGCAGGGGAGGCAGAGCCTAATCACTGTCATCATGAAAAGAAAAAAAAAACGTAAAAGGAAAAAGGCTGAGCTAGTTGCTGCCAGAGTCACAGTGGATGACTCTGCTTAGTGCTTAACTGTTTAAAAAAGCCTCTAAAAATGCCCTCTACAGGAGGAGGCAGGAGAACCACATGCCTCATTTAGTCTGACTTTACGATCACTCGAGCAGAGTTAAGCAAGGGTTAAAAGCTGAAAAATTCCTTATGTAGATGAGGCATGTGGTTCTCTTGCCTCCTCCTGTAGAGGGCATTTTTAGAGGCTTTTTTAAGCAGTTAAGCAGAGTCATCCATTGGGGACTCTGGCAGCAACTAGCCCAGCCTGACCTCAGCAGCTGTTGCCTTTTTCCTTTTACATTTTTACATTTTCATGATGGCAGGGAAGAGCAGAGTTGAAATCCTCTGTGAAACAGCTGGAAAAGGTATGTGGGTCAGAGGGAGGGGGAGGGATTCAAAATTAATCCTCCTGGTGCAACTTTGTGTGTGTGTATGCGTGTGTTTATTTCTTCACTCACACAAACTCTCTCTCAATTTGAGAAGTCAGATCCACTTAACAACCATGTGACTAACTTATCAATTGCAGTGATTCATTTAACGATTGTGTCAAGAAGAGTCCTAAAATGGGGCAAAGTTCACTTAACAGGTGTCTCACTTAAAAACATAGATTTTGAGCTCAGTTGTGGTCATAGGTTGGAGACCACTTGGTTCCTGTACCAATTATCATAGTGAAGTTAAATTGTAGATTTGTGGATCTTTTGCCTCTTCCACCCTAAAGAATTATAAAAAGGAAAATCAGTTGAAGTCTCACTTTCCACTTGACTTCTAGAAATTTCATATTGTTTAGCACAATATGGAAACTACAAAGGGCCTTACTGTATGAAAGTGTGTGGAAGTGGAAGCTCCTGTTTAATTGTTTATTTACTGTTGTGAGAAATCTGCGGGTCAGATTATTTCTTGAAGCGCTTAATACAGAGTGTGATACGTATAGAGCTTGCATCTCTGTCCTTCACTGAAGCATGCATGCAGAAGGGTTCAAATCCCAGGTCGTTTGAAGTTGACCTTGTGTTGCCTCCAGTTGCTGGCATATGTGATCAAGTAGATAGAACTGACCATGCTTATTTTTATTATATTAACTATAAATAAAATTAATAATGATGATTTTTCATTAACTGATTCACCTAGCTACCTGACTCTGCACCCGATTAATATTTTATTTGGCTTCTGATTACCTGTGGACTAAGCCACCTATTTTATAATGAGCAAAAGTTCATACTAGCACAGTTGGGAAGAAGGCCTTTTTCATGGATGTTGTTTCCTTTGTTCTTTATTGTGACCACTTGAGTGCCTTTCATTTTGAGAGTTACAATAATTAATCAGGGGACATTTATGGAAAACAGTTTTTATTTCTGTGTTTACGTGAACAGGTGCTAAAATAATGCATTTGTTAGAGATTAGTAAGATTGCTATGCATAACATTCAGAAGCGGAAATTATGATAGAAGTCTGTCTCGGTTTCTGTACAACACTGCATATTTTTGGTAACTTCATAAGTATTTTTGATACGTCATGCTAATTTAAATGTGGAGCAACTCATGGAGACAGAAGTTGATTTCAGGAAGCTGATGATTTCTTGCAGAAATACTTTGATCGGTTTTAGTTGGCTGAATATTCTCTACTGTTATTCTTTTTTTCAGTGTTTCACTGAAATGCCAAGCTTTATTTGGTACTAAAATAGTTTTCATGTATGACAGTGTTCATTGTCACAGTAATAGTTCCTTTGTAAAGAAAGGCTCTGCATGTTGGAAGGATAGATTCCTCACCACATGTACTACCAGGTCTACAGTACACCAAGATCTCAAATTTCCATCACTTTACATAGATTGCAGATTTCAATGAACTCCTTCCTTCCTTCCTTCCTTCCTTCCTTCCTTCCTTCCTTCCTTCCTTCCTTCCTTCCTTCTTCCCTCCCTCCTTCCCTCCCTCCCAAAAAGGGATCTCCTACATTTCATTGGATTTTAACAATCTTAAAGTAAGAATACAATTCAACTTGTTTGTTTGTTTGTTTGTTTATTTATTTATTTATAAAATTGATATGCCACCCATCTCACTATCCAACATAGTGACTTTGGGTGGCTTAAAATGGCATAAAAACATAGATATAAAAACATTAAAACATTAACAATGAAATAAAGCTTAAGAACCAAGAATATTGATAGTACAGGGGTTGACTTTTGACTCATTTACTGGGTTAAAATCAAACACCCTACTTAATTATCAGTTGCAGTTAGAATTATTAATGAACAAACTAACAGAAATATTGATTGAAAATCATGATTAAAAATTCTGTGACCACAGGGTCAATATACCATCGAATCAGATATGTACGGCAGCGTCAGACAGAAACAAAGCAAAACCTTAAATTGCTGGATACTTATATGCTTAAGCTGTTGAAACTCGGTGCTTTCTATAAAAAGATAGTCATTCCATTCCCAGGGCTGTTGGTTTAAGAATTATTGGCATGTCTATCAACTTTAAGAAGGCATCTCAGCCTTTCATCCCTCCAAGGTGGGTAAAATGAGGAGCCAGATTGTTGAGGGCAATATGGTGACTCTATAAACCCCTTAGAGAAGCACTATGAAGCGGTACAGAAGTCTAAGCGCTATGACTCTTGCTATCTTCACTAGGCCTTAATTGTTTGGCAGTTACTTAACAAATGAGAAGCTTTGCCAGTTTGATTTTAGATAACTTCATTTGTTCCTATATAGTTTATTTCCATTTTATATCTCTATTTTCTTAAGGGGTTAAATTTTGGTTAATGACAAAATAAATAATGGATGAAATGGATTTTGTATATGAATGCCTAGAAAGACTGATCCAAAGAGGCATACACCCTATAAAATATTTCACTTGATCATACTTTTTAAAATTTTTCTATTGAATATTCCTTCTTTTTTTTAAAGTGCTGTTATTTTGGATTTGCCCAGCTCCTACAAATGGATGGGATATATTTCTTTCAGTTTAAATATGAATGGTCTAATCATATTTCTGAAACTAATTTCTGAACTGGTATGCACATTTTTATTGGTTTCCATCCATGTAGTGGTGGATACTTTTAATTTAATCAGGGAGACAAGTCCCAGTTCCCTTGGGAGAAGATCATTGGATGACTTTGGGCCAGTGACAATGTGTTGTAGAATTGATATTGTGGGAACAAACTTGAATGAACTCCTTTATTTCAGTTATTTTGAAAAGGTAGAATCTAAATGAACAAACTAGATGTTTATATTGGGAAACCTGTTTTACATTGGGAAAAACTAATAGTAACTACTTGTAAATAAGTAAGCCACTTATGTTTCTCATTTCGATAGCTTCCATAATTATTCAAGAACAAGACAATAATTATGGAAGCTATTGAAATAGTGACGATACCTCCCGCCTACCAGACATCTGGAAACCAGCCCTAGTCAACAAACAAGCCCCACCAACACCACCCAGGCCGTTACAACATGAAACAACAATGGACACACAGCCAGCACCAATCAGCACCAATCTACCAATCATGATACAACCACACAACCAATCATTCCACTTACTGAAACAAAGCCAGCACTCTACACCCCCCACCAAGATTTATAGAAAGATGGCAGCTCCAACCACGCTTTAAGCTGAAAAAACCAGCCTGAACATGGTGAGTGAGACCTCGCCGAAACATTGCCAAGACAATCTCAATCTTACATGGGAAAAGACCTGAATACAACAAGACCAGCATACCTATACCCATGAAAATCTGCAGATTATTTATATATATATATATATATATATATATATGTGTGTGTGTGTGTGTGTGTGTGTGTTGGCAACGTTTTAGTGAACATTTTGAAACCAACGCCTTAGATAAATCTGAACACAAATCCAAACTCTGGCTTAGATATGTAGATGATACTTTCGTAATTTGGCCACATGGGAAGGAAAAACTGCACAACTTCCACACACATCTCAACAGCCTACACTCCAAAATACAATTTACTATGGAAATAGACGCTAACAACCAACTTCCCTTTCTGGACGTCCTAATCTACAAAAAACCCAATGGCTCCCTAGGACACACCATCTACCAGAAAAAAACACACACCAACCACTACTTAAATGCACAATTCCATCACCACCCTGCACAGATCAACTCTGTAGCCAAGACCCTCATCTCCAGAACCAAATGCCTAGCTGAGAAAGACCACCAGGAAACTGAATTACACACTCTCACAAACGTATTAATCTCCAACGAATTCCAAATAAAAACAATTACCAACCTAAATCAAAGGGAGTCTCCCCCCAAAAACCAAGTCATAGAACAGGACAACGGAATTGCCCTCCTCCCTTACATCAAAGGCACCACAGATAAAATCAGCAAAATTCTCCACAAATACAATATCAAGACAGCCTTCAGCACTGACCAAAAAATAGCCAACATCTTAAGAAACCCCAAAGACAAAATCCAGCTAGAAAAACAAGGAGTCTGTGAAATACCATGCAAAATCTGCCCTGCAACATACATAGGACAAATGAACAGGAGAATAAATGCAGGTATCACAGAACACAAGAATGCAGTAAGAAAAAAAGAAAAAAATTATTCCCTTTTCCAGCACCTTAAAGCTACAGGACATGAAATTAATTTTGAAGGAACCAGGTTAATCTCCAAAACAGAACACTTCAACAAGAGAATAATTATGGAAGCTATCGAAATAGAGAAACATCCTCACAACATGAATAAACATGATGATACCTCCCGCCTACCAGACATCTGGAAACCAGCCCTAGTCAACAAACGAGCCTTACCCACCACCCAGGCCGTTACAACACGAAACAACAATGGACACACAGCCAGCACCAATCAGCACCAATCTACCAATCATGATACTATCACACAACCCATCATTCCACTTACTGAAACAAAGCCAGCACTCCACACACACACTACCAAGATTTATAGAAAGATGGCAGCTCCGATCACACTTTAAGCCCAAAACCCAGCCTAAAAATGGCGAGTGAGACCTCGCCGAAATGTTGCCAAGACAATCTCAATCTTACACGGGAAAAGACCCGAATACAACAAGACCAACATACCTACACCCCCTGGTCACAACCCCTGGTGTGCCCGAATATGGGAGGAAGATCACTACTTCCATTCTCTGTCCTTCGGTTCGTCACAAGAGACCATCCAGACAGAAACCCAATTTTTTTTTTAATTATGTATGTATGTGTGTATACATACATACATACATACATACATACATACATACATACTAACATACATACCAGGCTCAAAGCAGGATGACTAAAAATTCCAATATGTAGAAGTTGGAAAGATTCTCTATACCTTACTCCCCAACAGGATATGATTAAGAAGATCATGTCATTTGTGAGTTGTATTTTTCTACTTTTGTCAGTTTATGTCATAACCCTAGCATTATTAAAATGTATTTTTTAAATCCAATATTCACACTCAGGTGTTCACACTGTAATTTCTGTTAGTAAAACTGACATTTCTTAAAGTTCATTATTTTTTTTCACACTGAAATTGTAGTCTTTTTTAAAAAAAAATAGTCATTAAATAATAGAACGGAAGTGTCTTCAGGCTAACGGGCACCCCAGTGCTTTGTCATTTCAGTGCTTGAGTAGTTGGCATGAAGGATTTGATAATATCTGGGTCATGTAACCCAACTGCTTAAGAATTACAACCAGCAGAATATTTGTCCTTCAGTAAATTCTTATAGAGTGGCACCCAGTGGAAAAGCTTTGGACTATTGCATGCCTCTGCCATTTTGTGTAGGCGTTTTCTAAGCATGGCATCAATTATTAAACCTGGAGGATACCAAACTGTGAATTTGATGATTTGCAAGCATAGTAATGGAAACAAGATTTACAGACTCTACTAGTCTCTGACTCTTGATGCTTAAAGTTTTCACCCTGGATAATTACAATGAAGAATTTGCATTTTCTGCAGTTATGGAGAATAGGCTGTGCTTAGAAGAGCCATGGTGGCGCAGTGGTTAGAGTGCAGTACTGCAGACTACTTCTGTTGACTGCCGGCTGACTGCAATCTGGCAGTTCAAATCTCAGCAGACTCAAGATTGACTCAGTCTTCGATCCAGGGATGGGTTTCAAATTTGTTTACTATCGGTTCTGTGGGCATGGCTTGTTTGGTGGGTGTGGCTGTTGGTCATGTGATTGGTTGGTCATGTGACTGGGCAGGCATAGCTGGTTGGTCATGTGACAGGGTGGGTTTGGCCAACTTGACATCACTCACATCAAAGGGCACATTGCCTGGCCTCTTCTCACCTCAAATTTCTCTATATTTCTCTGTCTATTTATTTCTCTGTCTATTTATTTCTCTGTCTATTTATTTACTACTTCTGAACATCCAAAATATACTATTTAATTTTATGTATACATGCCATATGTGTACATACATATTAGTTAGTATAGAGTGTGTATAGGCACACAAAAAGGTACACTATCTACTATATATACTGTAAGTATATGTACACACACAAACACACACACACACACACAGATCTCTTTTAAAACTATACACATTCAACCTCACTTACTGCATTTGGAAAAACACACCCAGAGTCCCCTTTCTGCCACACATTTAACTATAACTTCTGTACATTAGAACATTACACATGCCTTCAGATTTTTTTCCTTAGCCTGCACATGACTGTTAGAGCCAGGATATGTCATTGATTGAGTAAAATGTGATGTAACCCACTTAACAATGCTCTTGCTTAGCAACCAAAATGTTGGGCTAAATTGTGGTCATAAGTCAAGGACTACCTTTGCCTTCCTCTGCATGACAGCCTTGTCCTAATGAATTCCTTCTCCTTTCTGGCAATTTTCCTCTCTGTTAGAGGCACCAAAATAATCCAGACAATATAAGGTTTCCTGCTGGAGCAGGGAGTTGGACTAGATGGCCTCCAAGGTCTCTCCCTTTTAACCAGAGGTGGGTTCCTACTGATTTGGACCGGTTTGGCTGAACTGGTAGTGGTTTGACGGCCTGGGTCACTAGAATTGGCAGCGACCCATGCCTGCCATGCATCCAAACCGGTTCTCCTGCAGCGCCATAGGTGCCACCATCTTGTTCTTTGCTTCTGCGCAAATTTTTATTGCACTGGCTGGCCATGCCCCCAAACTGGCCCGCTCCGACGCTTGCCCTGCCTTGCCTTTGCCATGTGGATCCACAGAACTGCCTCCTCCTGCCTTCACACAGGTAAGCAGCATT
This sequence comes from Thamnophis sirtalis, assembly GCF_051295495.1. NCBI lineage: Eukaryota > Metazoa > Chordata > Lepidosauria > Squamata > Natricidae > Thamnophis > Thamnophis sirtalis. The sequence continues at coordinate 32,789,109 of NW_028261381.1, forward strand.
CGTGCTAGCCTAGCCTCCTTCCCTGCCAGCTGCAACCCGGACCATGCCTGGTCAACTGGGCAGCCATCAGGGAAAGCGGTGAGATGGGTGGGTGGGTGAGCGGGCAGATGTTACCGGCCTGGCCTCCAAAGCTCCATCCCGCAGGGGTAGCAGAGGCAAACGGTAAGGGAAGCAAGTCATAGGCTGGCATCCTTGCCTCTTTCCTCTGAGAACCAGCTTGGTGGATGGCCAGCCTCCCAAGCGTGGGGCGAAAACAAAGCCACGCCCACAGAACCAATAGTAAAAAACTTTTAATCCCACCACTGGTCTGTCAGCATATCCCAATTTATAGGTTATCACAGATTTAAAATGCCCAGTGGTAAAGTGGGGAGAACTCCTTATTTGGAAATTTTTGGAGGAATGGCAGGATATAATTTTAATTAAAGGCAGAACTTAACATTCTACTTGTACTGTGCTTTGGTATAAATATATACTAAATGAAAATACTACTACTTAATACTAATTCTGGTATATAGCAAATAGAGCACAATGAACTTGCATTTCTCTTATCAAATTTGATACTTTAATTTTTAAAATTAATTTCTTAGCAACCTGAAAAATAACGTGTATCACATATATCTCATTCTGTCCATCCATCCATCCATCCATCCATCCATCCATCCATCCATCCATCCATCCTCTCTAAAAACCATCTTCTTGGTAGCTCTCTTGGCATGGTTTCCCTTCCATACCTAAATTAATAAAATTGCCACTGAACCAGTAACCATTTTCAGGTATGATCAAAATCTCCTGAATAAAGATACATGGACTGGGGGTGGAATATATTAAAGCCAAGTGCAGAATTAACTGTTGGACAACATGATTTTTCACTAAACCATTTCCCAGGTAGGCTTTAGTTCAGGAAGTGATGTGGTTTCTAAGATGAAAAACTGCATTGCAAGATATTAGCATTGAGGCATAAAGTAATGTTCTCAGGTTTCAAGCTTTTTTAAAAATATTCTTTGCTTTTTGCCTCCTCCATAGCTTACTTATTGGATAAATCAACACAGGAGTCCGAGATTTAACTCAATTTTGTGTGGCAGTCATCCTTAAACTGCTGCTGTTTTAACCAGTGTTGCAGAGACAGAGCTGAAGACTAGGAGGAGATAACTATATAATTACGTTCTTTTGGAATATATATATATAATGGCAAACAGGTTTTACACTTGGTTCTTTACACGTTTTCATCTTTTGCACACAATAGTTTTTATTTTATTTGCTACTTTCACCACAGGACTTCATTAAAGCTTTGTGAACAGCTGTATCAAAACATCTTCAGTGCCTTTAATATAAATATGAGAACTCTGTTCCAATTATCCAAATAATGTAACAGTTTTCACTCCCTTTTATTTCGACATTGACTACTCTGAAGTGGAAGGTTTTCCTGCACTTAGATAAACAGTGAAACTAATTGGAATCCCTAAAAAGATTATTGTATAAGAGGCTCAGGGAACCTTGCCAGTTTACTGAGATGAAAAGAAAGCTGTCTGGAAAATAAAATTTCCTACACATGCAAACATGGACACATTCATACAAAGAGATCTATTCTGTAATAGCTTTACACGGCAAAGAAAAGACAAGTTTGGGTGTTTTGTGGTCTCAGCTTTTTTTATTTCATTTGCCAGTAGCACTTACAATCTACTGACAGAAAATGAAATTTGTATCTTAAATATAATCAAACATACACATTTTAGTTTAATATGACTGTACATTTAGTTTGTAGTCAGCATAAATTACTTTATTGAAAGACTGGGTCCAATTGTAGTTATGTAGTAATAGACTACTTAAAAAACACATTCAAATGATCAGATAATGATCTTATCGTTGTTTCTTTTCTCTGAAGAATAATGCATAGAAATTGCTTGCCTCGAGAAGAAAAAGAGGGAACGTGATGGCTAAGATGCTGAGCTGAACGAGTGGCTAAGATGCTGAGCTTGTCGATCAGATAGGTCAGCAGTTCACTAGTTCGAATCCCTAGCGCTGCGTAATAGAGTGAGCTCCCGCTACTTGTCCCAGTTTCTGCCAAACTAGGAGTTTGAAAGCATGTAAAAATGCAAGTAGAAAAATAGGAACCACCTTAGGTGGGAAGGTAACAGTATTTCATGAATCTTCAGCATTTAGTCATGCCGGTCACATGACCAGAGAAACGTCTTTGGACAGTGCTGGCTCTTCGGCTTTGAAATGGAGATGAGTACCGCCCCCTAGAGTCAGGAATGACTAGCACATATGTACAAGGGGAACCTTTACCTTTAGAAGAAAAAAAAATCTGAAATTAGACCGCTGTATATTTGGATACCTTTACAATCTAGGACTAGGCGAAATAGCTTTGCTGTTACTTGTATCTGATTAAATAAGAACACCTTGGTAGGATCAAATATTGTAAAGTTTGACAAAAGCTCTCTATGATGATTTTTTTTAAATGATGTTTTTGAAAGACATCATGATGTGCAAAACTCATTCTTTCCTATGGTGCATTTCTAGACAAAATAAATCATGATGTAATTTCCTCTGGCTGTTATCTGATGTTCTCTGCCCACAAGAAAAGACTAGTAAATCAACATAGAAGCAAATATAAATAAGACCTGTTTTATTGGCACATGTGTCTATTTAGTATTTCAAGAAGAATTAATACATGTATGATAATAATATAGCACGGAAAGGGTGGTATGGTGGCTCAGCAATTAAGATGCTGGGTTTGTCGGCTAGAAAGCTGACAGTCCAGGTTTGAGACCTGAGTGCCACATGATGGGTGAGCTCCTATTCTCACCCCAGCTCCTGCCAACCTAGTAGTTCAGAAGCATGTAAATGCGAGTAGATAAATAGGTACCACTTCAGTGGGAAGGTAATAGCACTCTGTGATGTCATGCTGGCTTTATGACTATGGAAATGACTTTGAAACGGAGATGAGCACCACCCCCTATAGCCAGCAAGGACAAACGGAGTAAAATCCGCAGGGGCTCATTTACCTTTACCTTTAACTCAGAAGCTTTTAACCCAAGGTCTCCAACTCTATGATTATTCTAAGCTGACTTGGGTTTTATATGCAGGTGTCTTCATGTTCTCCAAGCAGAATTTCTCTGACTCCTTTGCAAATTATTTTAAATAAGTCAGCCTTCAACCTGTGGGGCAATAAATGATTTCCTCCTTATCCTTTTTTGCAGTTCAACTAAATTAAAAGACGATGCTGTGATCAGTTATCACGTTTACTATTATTATTAGCAAACACTATATAGACATTCAAAAAGTAATCTATAGCACTGCAAAAGCAAATTCAAACTGTGTAAGAACACCACAACTTATGTGGAATAAGCAGTATTCTTTATGGCATAGTAAGCATTAGACTGAAGGGATGAGATGGCTGAGTGGTTAAGACTCTGAACTGGTTGATCAGAAAGGTTGGCAGTTTGGCGGTTCAAATCCCTAGTGCCATGTAACAGAGTGAGCTCCTATTACTTGTCCCAGCTTCTGCCAACCTAGCAGTTCGAAAGCACATAAAAAATGCAAGTAGAAAAATAGGGACCACCTTTGGTGTGAAGGTAACAGCGTTCCATGCGCCTTCGGGGTTTAGTCATGCCGGCCACATGACCACGGAGACATCTTCAGACAGACGTCTGGCTCTTTGGCTTTGAAAGGGAGATGAGCACCACCCCCTAGAGTTGGGAATGACTAGCACATATGTGCAAGGGGAACATTTACCTTTACTAAACATTAGACTAAACTTTTCTCTCCATTCACATACAAGCTTATATCAAGAAATAAATGAATTAAATTGAATTAAATGGTGAACGAGTACTCATGCCTCCTAATCTTCTTCACACAACCCTTACCCATCTCTTCTTCCTCTTTTCCAGGATCATTCTCCCCCCATTCCTATTATCTGACTTATATAGACATTACCTTTTAATGTCTGGATACTTAGTTCTGGTTCTAACCTATTTTCTGCAATCTGAAGAATTTGACAACAGATTTTTAAAACTTACATTCTAAATATCATTGACACCCTTGAGTGTGGTGCAAGCTTCATCAGGAGAATGCTTCTGCCACAGAATTTGTAAATGAAAGTAGGATTGAGCTACCAATTATAATTGTTTTGTGGCTGATCGTTGTTTTTATCTTGATTGTTTCTCAGAGTCAAATTGTTTGAGTTGGGTGGCCATATAAATTCTTTAAATAAATAAATGGGATGCTTTCATTTGATTCAGATTCATAGAACCACAAATCAAAGCAAATGCAATCTTGGTTTGAGTGCTGAAAATAGAAAAGTTCACTGGCACAAATTCGGGCCTTTTATACATTAAAAAGTATGAATTGACTAGATTTGACTTATGAGTCAAATGAAATTCTGAATTTCATTGACATCAACCCAGAGAGAGACATACACATGCAGAGAAAGCCCCACAAATTGTGGTTGACTACTAACATCAAAGCACTGAAAGTAGAGGCCATGCAATTTGATCTTGATTGTTGGTGACTCTATGAAACACATCCATGCAGGTACTTTGGTGACAATATGAAAGTGATTTGCTCTTTTTGCCATCTTTAGGGATGTTTTTTCTATTTCCCAGTCTTGCCTACCTGGAATTATTTAAGAACAAGCCAGGTCTATTCTTACAATACAATACAATAGCAGAGTTGAAAGGGACCTTGGAGGTCTTCTTGTCCAACCCCTGCCTATGCAGGAAACTCTATACCATTTCAGACAGATGGCTATCCAACATCTTGCTTTGAAATGAAGCCAAGGTTAGCTTAGTACTGCTGCTGCTGCTGCTGCTATTACTACTACTACAGTGGTGGGTTTCAAAAATTGTTCAAACCTACTCTGTGGATGTGGCCTCCTTTGTGGGAGTGGCTTGCCGCCCATGTGACCGGATATGAAGATGCCGACGACACTTGTTAGAACCACCTTAAATTAACTCACACACAGCACTGGCATGCATAAGAATATGATGTAAACTTATTTTTTAAAAGGCATCTTTGGTTTGCGTTAAAACAACTTCAACACACGCAATGTTCTGATTGCATCACAAACGCAGTAGTCATCCTTACCTTTCACAGAGACACTGAGTTTTATAAATATGAGCATGATAGTGTAGAATAATCATATCCAAGGACCAGTGGTGGGTTTCAAAAATTTTTGGAACCTCTTCTGTAGGTGTGGCTTGTTTTCCGGGTCCACTGGTGGAACCTCTTCTAACCGGTTCGGTAGATTTGACGAACCGGTTCTACCGAATAGGTGCGAACTGGTAGGAACCCACCTCTGTACTACTACTACTATTACTATTATTACTACTACTACATTCATGTTGGAAGCACTTACTAAGACACTTCTGTGTTGAAAGGATTAGCCAGTTGACATCATTGTTGTCCAGGGGATGCTCAAGGGGGCTCCTTTCATACCCCTGGTATTTCCCCACTGAAGTGGTACCTACATCTCTTTCCATTTGGATGCTTTCGAACTGCTAGGTTGGCAGGAGCTGGGAAAAATTGACCAGGAGTTCATTTTGTCACACAGCTCATGCACTCAGGTTTCGAACTGCTGAGCTATCGACCTTTCAATAGTCTTCTGACTTAACATCCTAACCACATGAACTATTGTGGCCCTTAGTTAATTATTCATTAATTTTATTGATTAGCCCTTGGGCCATATCAAAGTGCAGAGTTCCAGAAACAAATAATTACTAAAATTTGATAAAAGCAATTTAAAATGGAATTGGATAAAATACACTTTAAAATGAAATTGGAATAAAATACAGTCTAAAATGAAATAAAATACAATAATTTGAGATAATAATTGAGATATGATAAACTTATATTTTGGTGTCACTCCTACAATCTACCCCAATCAGTCCCACACATGCAGATCTCAACTGAACCATTTTGCTTAAGTACTGTGCTGTGTTAAATGTTATTTTCAGATTCTGGCCGCACATAAGGTAAGTTGTTTTGATATGGGGATCCCAATGGGTCACTTGCTTGGTATATAGACCAAGGTATCTTCTTATACAGGCAACAATCAAATAGGATGGGAGCCTTTAGTACTCTAGCTTAGTAGGACATCAAGAGCATTATGGTCCCCACTCTAAAACGTGCCCTACATTTCATCAAATACTGTGTGCATTGATGTGTAGGTACTAACAGACTGACATTCTTGCCAGCTTCTACAGGGATTAATGAAGTGTGGCTGCTCACTTGTAAACACTTAAACTATTCTCACACTATGTTTTTAGGTATTGTAGAAACAAGGAATGTAAGCATATTAATATCATGGGATTTCCTAAATATAAAAAAATTCCTATGGAATGTATAATTTAAAACCTTCTTCATAAACATCTTGCTATTGTTGACTGTCTACCTAGAGTATGTTGGCAGGTTAATCAATAAAAACTTTAGTTGATTAGTCCGTGAGACCAGTGCTGAAGGGGATTTTGGAAGGGATGATTTCATCCACATGTATTTAACTTTTCTTCATATTGAATTATATTTGTGGTGCATTACTATAAAGGATGGGTAAACAACAATAACATTAGAAATGAATGTGATGATTTGCAAATTATAGGAATTAACAATTCCAATTTATTCTGCATTGCTCCAATGGAATTTTAAGTACTGTGTACATGTCTGGACACCACATTTTAATAAATATTTAGAGGAGGAGCCGATGTCATAATGACATGGCGTGCTATTTTGGAGCTCCAAGATCCCAGTCGATACTTTTGCCACTGGACGGTCCTTTTGGACCTAAACTGTCCCGAAGAGATGATGATAGGGAAGACTACGTCCTGCTGATCTCAGGGACACCGCAACGTCTCTGATTGATCCAGGAGAATCTCTTTTTGCCAGCAACAGAAGCGCAGCCATCGAAGCTGCTGAAGTTGGGACAGCTCCGGAACAGGAGGAAAATGGAAAGAGAAAGTATGTTCATCTAGTGAGGAAATTTTATTATTATAAAAGAGACTACCCCCCTCCAAAAAAATTAAAGCTAAATTAAATTTGAAAACAGAAGAGAACAAGTGGTGGAATTAAGCTACATTAGAATAGTGTGTTATCCTTTTTTTTGAATTTTCTTTTACAGATGGAACTTTTGCAAATGTTTCCTATTCTTTAAATTGAATGTATTAGTTTTTCTTCTACTACTTTTTATATTCTTTTTTTTAATACCTATGGATTAAAATCTTTTTCCTTATTTTTATAATGCAGGATTGGATGGTTTTTTTTCTTTTGCTCCATTTAAGAATTTTGCTTTCTTTAAGCCTGGAATATAAAGAAGATATAAAAGGAATACAAAGAGCTGTAATAACAGAGGGAAAGGAAGTAACACTGCCACTTGGAGGCTGGAGGCTTGGAAAGCTTGGAAATATTGTCTATTCTTTTTTCTCTTTGATCATTTGATTTTGCATTTCAAGGTTCCTCAGCTTGTTTACAGAGAATGATAGTGAAAAGAGCATGGGTTGTTTATACAGGTGCTTCTCGGGAGCTTCATTGGCAGCTGGAGTGGAGTGAAAACAAAGCCTTGTCTTGAAAGATTATAAATGAATTTGCTTTAAATTTAATAAAAAGTTTTGAATGCCAAAGTGGCAGTGTTTACAAGTTGGAAGAATGGCACAACATGAAAAAGAAACTTTAACATTGCAAAAGATTATGTTTGAAATTCAAGAACTATTGGAAGTAACAGAGAGAATTGAGAAGAGATTGGAGAACATAGATCGTAGAACAGCAAAATTTGATGGAAAAAATGAGGATGTTCATCAAATGAAGAAAATGGAGGTCAGAGTTCTAAAAACTGAAGGAAAAATACACAAAGAGACAAGAAAATTGTTGATACTGACAGTGAACTGAGCATGGTTGGAAATGGAAAGAGTGGAATATGGAAAGGGGAGATAGATGGACTGGAGCTCTATCCCAGATCTCAAAGTATAGAAGAAGAAAAGAGAGAAGAACTGATGGAACTAAGGAGAGAAATTTTGTCAGAAACACTAGTGATAACCAAAGATAAGCTGATCGAAGAAGCAGATGGATGGTTTCGAGCTTACACAAGATATGCAATAAGCAATAAGTTGTGAAGAGAAGTCCATACAAAACTTACTAAGGAAATAACCAGAATACTAATGCCACAAATGGCAAGAGACATGAGACTGCACTATTCCTGGAAAGACACAGGCTGATGTAATGAAAGCTTATAATAAAAAATTAAGTCAATTTAGTTAAATTTAGAGCATCATTTAGAGTATCATGTATAAAATGAAGTAATAATGGATACAGTTAAATAATTGATAGATAATGATAATAATGCATATATATATATATGTATATGTATATGTATATGTATATGTATATGTATATGTATATGTATATGTATATGTATATGTATATGTATATGTATATGTATATGTATATGTATATGTATATGTATATGTATATGTATATGTATATGTATATGTATATGTATATGTATATGTATATGTATATGTATATGTATATATATATGCATTATTATCATTATCTATATATATAGGTTTGATAAGAGGAAATTTGATATAAATTGCAAATGGTGACTATGAAAGGAGGTTTAGACACTCTGTTATTAAATATAACTAATTTTTAATTAGAACATATTATAAAGATGTAATGTTACTGGATGATATTGGGAAGAGGTAATGGAATGCCATTATGTGGTTTTGCTTTAAATCTGGAATATTTTATATAAAAGGACGTAAAAACAATTATAGTCAAATGTAGGTTGAGGTATGATGATAGTAATATATATAAATATATTTGATTTAAAATATGATTTGATATGAATTGTAGGTGATGACTGTGGAAGGGATGCATGGAAGTTTTTGTAACCAATTGACACACTTTCTACAATTTGTAATGGAAGATGGATTTTTTTTGTGTATGTTTTTTGTGTGTTTTGTCTGTGTTTATTCAAAAAAAAATCTTTATAATAAAAAAGAAATATTTAGAGAAAATTATTTTACTGTATATACAATTTCCAATTGTATATACAGGTAGTCCTGAACTTAGGACCATAATTGCAGCCAAAATTTATTTTGCTAAGTGAAACATTTGTTAAATGAGTTTTGCCTCATTTTATGACTTTTCTTGCCACAGTTGTTAAGTGAATCATTGCAATTGTTAAGTCAACAGCTCGGTTGTTAAGTGAATCTGGCTTCCCCATTGACTTTGATTGTCAGAAGGTTGCAAAAGGGGATCACATGACCCCAGGATACATCGACCATCATAAATAAGAACCAGCTGCCAAGCATCCATATTTTGATCACATGACCATAGGAATGCTGCAACGATGGTAAGTGTGAAAAATAGCCATAAGTCACTTTTTTCAGTGCTGTTGTAACTTCAGATGGTCACTAAATGAACTGTTGTAAGTCACTTGTACAGATGGAAACCAGTCTGGAAAAGGATAAGCAAAGTAATCTTGAAATTACTTAGCTAGGAATAGAACTTGGCTAATAATGAAAAAAAATCTGTTTGTATGGTAACTGATCAATCTTTCTTGTAGCTTTCCAGACATGGAAAACCATCAGGATTAAAAAAAAAATACATTTTTCAAAGAGGCATCAGAAAATTTTTGTCAAAGGTCCACAGCTATAGCAGAACAAAGTGGTTTCGTTCCGCCAAGGTAGACAAAAGTCCAACATATGTGTCATAATTCAGAAACAGAAGAATTCTCTGAACAGAGAGTAAGCCAAGGATGCAGGTTATTTGTTACAAGCAGTTGGATCATGTTCTACCTTGATGGCCATGTCTAAGTCAGATGCAATATTTAGAACTAGCAAATAAATTATTGGGAACAGGTGTGGCTACATTTTTCAAGTTTTCTTTTGAATTTTAATAATCCCATTACCTCCTAGAACACAGCTGTATATGATTCCATTGATTCAGAGATGGAACAGAAAAAAAGAAAGTTTGTTACTCACAGGTGGTTAGCCAAATTCAGTGTGAATTTTTCACAATTCATAATCAGGTCAAAGATTTGGACCCTAAAAGACTGGGAAGTTGCTCACTCTAATTACCAATATCCTCTGTGCCTTAAAATAGGAAATTAAATAATGTAATAGTAGAAGTAGTAATAATAGTGGTGATATGATGTTCTTTCTCATTACCTGGCCTGCTCCACCCAATCAACATAGCCCTTGCCTGTTAAATGTTATTATTGTTGTTGTGTTTTATCTCAGCTTTTTACAGAAGGTAGCTCTCTTAGCTTTTGAAAACAAGGATATGTTTTAAAATATTTGATCAGCTTAATTCACAGATCAACTAGTTAAAAGGCAGATGTTTAAGAAGTTATTTTATTTAATCAGCCAACATCTCTTTTGGTCACCATTACTGGTGTTCCCACTGGATAATTGGAACTATTCAGTCAGCCTTCATTTATAAAGCACTTTATTACTCAGTGCCTCTCTGCAGGAATCAACCTCCGAACTTTGTATAAAAAGGATTTATTTTGTCTCTGTTCTTTCTTTTTCTGATGTGATGTATCTTATTCACAATTACACTAAGCTTCTAAGTGTGATTTAAAAATATTTTTTTAGCAAACATTTGGAGCAGTCTTATGCAGTAATGAAAATGCTTTGTTGGTTATTGCTCCCAAAGGTATTTTGGTCTAAGTGCAGTGCATTATGTGATATCTGATCCTGGGATTATTTTTCAGTCAAAATACACTTTCTGTTATGATTCTGGATTTCAGTAATTGGGCTTAGTCAGATGGACATGCACACGAGTATATCTAATAGCAATAGCACTTAGACTTCTATACCACTACAGAGTGCTTTTACAGCCCTCTCTAAATGGTTTACAGAATCCGCTTATTGCCCCCAACAATCTGGATCCTCATTTTACCCACCTCGGAAAGATGGAAGACTGAGTCAACCTTGTCCCGGTGAGGACTAAATCCCTGGCTGTCAGCAGAATTAGCCTGTGATACTGCATTCTAACTACTGAGCCACCACGGCTCTTGTCCTTGTATTAGGCATATCTTACTCATGAAGGATCAGGTCAGTTGGGTTGCCTTAAATAGGGTTGCCAATCTGTGGATGCAATAAGGTTGTAATTCTTCAACCTTCAACAACTTTCTGAAGCATCCCAAACTCCTGCCAGCCCTGGCCATACAACACTGTCACCAATGTCATTATGGGGAAAAAAATGTGGGGAAGTGGGGAGTGCCCATGTCTGTTTTAATTTTTAAGTCCTGAGCAAGCACATTACTTGTTTATGACTGACGTCAGAAAATTGATTGTTTTGTCAATCCATAGGTATCTGTATGCACTCCTAAGGATTAATTGATTCTATCTTTATGAATACTTCTCCTGGTTACATGCATGATTTTGTTTTTGTATGTGATTTGTATTACTTTAATTCCCATTATGAATGGAGGAGTTGTACACTACTCGTGTATATCTACAGACCTCTCATGTCCTGGACATAAATGGTTTCAACTTCTACCCTCAAAATGACGCTATAGGGCACTGCACACCAGAACAACTAGACACAAGGACAGTTTCCCCCCGAATGCCATTACTCTGTTTAATAACTAATTTGCACAACACTGTCAATAATTTACTAAGAATGTATTACTATTATTCTTCTCTTCCTTCCTACTATTAATCTCTCCCCACTTATGACTATGACCATGTTGCTTGTATCTTTCACTTTATATTGTTTTTATTTGTTTCCTAGTACGATTTGATAGCTTATTAATAACCTTGACTATCACTAAGTGTTGTATTTTTTATTCTTGATGAATGTATTTTATTCTCCTTATGTACACTGAGAGCATATGCACCAAAGGCAAATTCTTTTTATGCCCAATCACACTTGGCCAATAAAAAATTCTATTCTGTTCTGTTCTAGTCTATTCTTTGATCAGAGCCCTTTTTGAGGCCTATAAAGAAAAATAAATAAATGTCTCCAGTTACATTTTCTTCATAATAAAAACATGGCATTAGCTTTGTTGCCCATAGTTCAGATTATTAACTGATGCTAGTGAAGGGGGGGGGGGGTAATGCATAATTTCATAAAGTCATGCTCCATTCTGGTATTCTGTGGATGATTTGGATTTTTGCATCCATAGCCTATCAATGATTATTCCATAATATCCCAGCCATGCTGATTGAGGAATTAAGCAAATTGAATTACAGAACATATAGAAGGTACCAGGTTAAAAGAAGAGGTGGAATTCAACAACAGATTGTTTTGTGTTTAGTCCTATATCTCATATGATATGTATTTTGGCCTTCATAAGAAGCTATTTTAAATGTTATAACAAATGGAAACTGAAAAACAAACAGCAACTTAATCCAACTGTTTGACAGTGATGATTTATAAGAATAAAGCATCTGACTGACTTGCACAAATTGAATACTTTAACAAATAAATTGGGCAACATCTTCAATGCTAAATATTTCTCTTTTTTGTGCACAGCGATGTAAACTGGGAGTATTGTGTCTGACAGCATCAGAGGTATTGTTGAGGTTTTTTTAAGCTTTATCCAGATGTTTAGCTAGGGGGTAATGTTACTATATAGATTAACACAGCTGTCTAGGAGTTACCATGCTAAATATGGAGAGCATCTGTGATTTGTCTAGGGAGGTTGAATTTCAATTAATTAAATGTGAAGCTAGCTTGCTAAGATCTTTTCCACTGCTAGTAGGAATCTGACGGTTTTAAAAGACTTTGGAGCAGCTGAAGCAAACAACATTTTCCAGTTTATTCATTTTGGCCAAGTCCTTGGAAAGGTATGTAGACTAAAGCATTTGATTATATTTCCCAGTGTACCTGATTCTTAAAATTAAAAGTTGCTTCCAATAAATTCAGTTGCAGATGGATACCCTGAGTAATAAAGTCTGTAAAGAAACAGGAGTAGAGGGATGGTCCATATAATGGAACTTGAAGTAGCTTTTTGTTCATAAACTATGAAAATTGAAATGCATAAGTTTCTATTATCCTGGGACATGGCATGAATAATGAATAATTGAATTAGTCTTAGTCTCCTAAATGTCTTTCATCGCTTCAGATATTATTATCATAAATAGAGGGTAGCTCAACTTATCTAGCATTACTTTAAGATGGTGAGTGACTATATAAAATCTTTTTGTGAATAGTTTTGTTGCTCTGAATTTGACATTTCTTCCGTCCATTCTTCTGTGTCAGATTTCAGACTGCAGATCCCTGTTCTTCCTTAATTTGAGAATTAATATAAGCTGGACTGAAAAATAATGCCATAGGATTCTTAACTCTTATTCCAGATGATTAACCAGCAGATTCAAAGAATAAATGATCCTAACATGTGCTCAAATGATCCCCCCCCCAGATTTCGCTAGAATTCATCTTTCCATATCTGAATTTTCATTGTCTTAGGGCTAAACGAAACATTCATTTGAATTCACATTTTAAAATAAGTGTTGCCTTATTTAAAACGTGATTTCTAAAATATCACATATTTGGTAATCGCACCTCCCCTCCCTTATCGGTGTTTCTTACAATATGTCCAACCCCAATCACACTTTTCAAATTAAGTTTCCAAAACCATAGATAGATTCTCATAAGCCTCTGAGCCTAATTGAATGATATTCTAGTGACACCAAAGCCTACTGGGAAATGAAGTTCTTTGGGATTGCAACCATTATAGAACCCAGACAGAATTTCATTTCCTTGAGACATTGGCTGGAGCTTGCCAATTTCTTTTGAATCAATAAGTTGAAAATAAAAAAACCCTTCAATTTTCCTCATGCCTGACTGCTTTTTTCCAAACATGCCTTTCAGATTGCTTTTCATATGAAGATATTAGACCCTAATTATCCCTATAGTAGTTTCCATCTTTGTAAAATACACTTTTAAAAGGATAGCTACTATATTTCAATCGATGATAAAGCAAAACAGCTTCTTTACAAGTTCTTTATAATGATGGGCAAGGTTGAATCAAGGATTGTTTTACTTGATTTAACTATCTGGCTAAAGTCAGAACCCATTCAATTTTCTGGATTCATACAACATACACAGATACAATCTAACAAATCATGTTGTGGTTTAGCGTAATGTGGGAACCTATGTTCAGTTATGTTAAAGCATCTAAATTCCACAATTGCAAAACCTTTGTTTTTAAAGTACACCATGCATCTTTTGAGCTTTGATAGTCATGCTGCTATAGCTAAGCAATGGATCTATGCAACACCTTGATGGGAAATAGCTTAGGGTAGGACTTTTAAGTAAGTTGTTTTAAATTGATGCTGAAATTGGAAGTCAGATGAGAAAGAAATATGCAATAGAGGTTGACTTTCTTTAAGAGCTTAGATATTTGAACATCTTCGAAGGACACAAATCTTTTGGGAACTACTGCTTTCATATCCTTAAACTATGGATTGTGAAAGAGAAGGAATATCGCTGCACTTAGAAACAAATGACTGAAGGCATGTTAAAACTAGGGTGAAACTCTCATTAATGAAAACAATAATGTAGGATATATGTCATGTTATAAATGGCTTCTTAGACATCTCAGTAGGTAAATGCTGGCATGGAAGTATACCATAAAAGCACCATATATTTTTAAAAAAATAATTTTAATTTGTACATGTGCGAATATAGCAAATAAAAGTATTTGTTTCACTTTAACCAGTATCCAGTTAAATATGACTGCTTCTAAGGCCTTTCTCTTCTTCCCCTTTCAAATGTGCGCATGCGCGCGCGTGCACACACACACACACTCACTCACTCGCACACACATGCAAAGCTTTCAGAGGGAAAAATGCATTTTAATGTATTGTAGCTACATGCATATAGCCTTTCCCCTCATATATATTTGAGTGTCAAGAGTAATTGTACCAACAACATTATACCAAGCCCATATTAATCAGACTTGCAGCTACAGCTTGCTGTACTTATGATTACATTTGTGATTTTTAGATGAATTCCCTGCCTTAATATTCTGTTAGAAGGTCTTTTGTCATTATTCAGACATTTGGAAAATGGATTTTTTATGAAAAAAGCCACCATAACACTAAATGTTTATAAAATCTTCCATAGAACACCTGCAACAAATTAAAAATCTCAGATTAATGCATTTAATGTCCCACTTTGTACCAATGAAAAAGTTTCAGAAGTCAACAATGTTTAAGTTAACTTTCTTTGATAAAATTTGGTTACCTAATTATAACAAGAATTGCAGTATAAAAAGTATTAATTTACAGTGGTCTGAAATACTTGTGCTTGAATTCTTTCTCAAATTGTAACACGAATTTTACATTCTACTTTGCTAATTAGAATCTGTGCCCATTTCTGGGCAATTTATTGCAAGAAGGATTCAAGTCATCTGGAACAGTCTTAGCAAAGAAGAATGAAGAATGATTAGGGCACTAGAAACTAAATCATAAAAGGGACATTGAAAACCTGTTTTGGAGTATTTTGAAATATTCAACTGAGAGGAGAGGAAGAAAAAAAGAGATAAGGTAAAGGTTTACTTCACACCTATGTGCTAGTTGTTCCCGATTCTAGGGGGCAGTGCTCACCTCCGTTTCAAAGCCAAAGAGCCAGCGCTTTTCGAAGACATCTCTGTGGTCATGTGGCCAGCATGACTAAATGCCGAAGGCGCAGGGAACGCTGTTACCTTCCCACCAAAGTTGGTTCCTATTTTTCTATTTGCATTTTTTACGTGCTTTTGAACTGCTAGGTTGGCAGAAGCTGGGACAAGGAATGGGAGCTCACTCCATTATCGGTGCTAGGTGATTTGAACTGCCAAACTGCCATCCTTTCTGATTGACAAGTTCAGCGTTTCAGCCACTGAGCCACCGTATCCCAAAGAAGAGATATAGTAGTGCTATTCAAATATCTGAAAAAGATCCCACAGAGAAAAAGGTCAAAATGTATTCTGTGTTGCTCCATTTAGCAGGATCAAGACATAGTGTATTTTAGGAATAGGAAAGCAGATTCCAAGAGAAACTTCTAAACAGTAAGAACTGGATGTACCTTGGATGTTTCAGTTTGGTTCCTATACTGCGCAAGGAATTGGATGACCTTTTTATTTATTTATTTATTTATTTGTCAACAAGTACAAGGAAACAAGTATGAAAACACATGAAAAAAATGGCACAAATAAATGGATATAAATAAGCAAAACATAGCCATAAACACATAAAAAGAATACATACAAATAGGACAGTAGGACAGGGATGGTAGGCGCGCTTATGCAAGCCCCCTAAAGTGCCCCTTCCCTTAATATGAATCTATAACCAATGGTGGATAGCATCTTGATTTTATTTATTTATTTAAGGCCTTGGCTGGATGCATACATTATGATGAGCTATAAATTGGGCTGTTTGGTTTTAGTTTAGCATATATAGTATGATCCCAGACATTGTGGTTTATAAATTATGGTTTATGGCTAAGCATTAAATTATGTCTGAATCTACACAATGCATGTATTGTTTATTCAAATTACGGTTAAAATGTACATCGCTGGGTGCAGCATGCAAACTTAGTCACTCAGTCAGTCACTGCTTCCATCAAGCCATAAATGTAAATCAGTATTTTCCAACTTAATGACTTCTAATTGGATTCAACCACATCTGCCAGTCTGACTGGGAATTATTGCAGGGGCTGTCCCACACAATTGGAGGAGATATTCCAGTTAGCTTTGCTGTTCTCTTCAGGAGGACTCTTAAAACATTTAGCATCAACATGTTGAGCAGAAACCAGAAGGGTGATATAGGGAATTGATGGTCCTGTTTATTTTTGGTTATTTACTGCAGTTCATAAAGATAAGGAAATATCTCATAATCATGGTGGTGAGGTAGCAGCTAATAACAGCTCCAACCACGTGAAGAGATTCTATTTTGGATTATAATTATAAAAATAGCATAGATTCTATTTATGAAATGAAAAATGTTTACTTAGCATGAGGAAAAATCAAACTAATATAGAGGGCTATATAGTTCCTGGAGAACAAAAGTAAGACCATTTATGAAGATGACCTTTGAGTAAGAACTGAGTTCTGTGGGCATAATTTTTGACAAGCGTAGGGCATGCTTTTCTGTAAGCATGGGAGAAACCATGGTTCTCCAGCTATTCCTGAAAAGTACTTCCCCGAAGCACCAACCAGTTCCATCATGTGAGAGGGTTTTTTGGAAACTGCAATTCAGCAGAAACAGGACACCATATCCTCCCCCTTCTTCTTTTGAAATAAATAAATAATTCTCTTGAGTAGGGTAGTATCATTGACAAAGGAAACTGTAAGGATATGTTTCTCCCCTTCTGAAACACTCATAATACATGTAAATATGCCATTTTACTTAAAAACAAAGAGCCTAAATTTAAGATAATTGCCATCTGGAAAAAATAAGATGAAAAATGAGCAAATATACTACTGTGTTTCCCCATGCTCGGCCTTATTTTTGGGGAGGTCTTATTATTTTTGAAGTGCAGGAGGCAGTTACCTCATGGCTGTTGCTGTGTTGCAATATTTTCAGGGGAGGGCTTATTTTCAGGGGAGGGCTTATTTTCAGGGGGAGGGCTTATTTTCAGGGGAGGGCTTATTTTCAGGGGAGGGCTTATTTTAGCGCATGTGCTCAAAAGCCTGATTGGGCTTATTATCCAGGGAGGTCTTATTTTCGGGGGTATTATGATATACTCAGTGAAGATAAGATACCTCTCCCATTAAAAGGTAAATTATTGGAATAATAGCCTAATAACTTTGTCTTTCTTGCAGGTAATAGATAACAATACTTGTTTTGCTTTGTTTTGCAAACAGGAGAAATTTAACTTTGTAGCATTTTGCTATGACCTACTCAGTGGAATTACAGCAGCAAACTAATCCTTTAGGGGAGATGGCTCTATCAATCTTTGGATTTTTCTAATGTGGAAGCTACTCAATTGCATCTCAGAAATCAGGGAGGTAATTACTCATGCAGACAGCACAAAATGAAAGGGAAAAAATGCAAGTTCTGCTGAGTATCCCTTTTAGAACAAGCATTGGAACAAGAAAAACTGCCTCTATAATCAGTCAAATACTTTGCCTAATTTTTCAGGTGTTGAAGGCTAGAGTGAGGATACATGCTATGAAAGTTAAAGCAAGGAGAGGCTTAGTGGACAACTCGTAACAACTCTTATTAGGCAAACTTTGTGTTTTCAATGTTTTCTACATCAAAATTTTAAAAGCTTTAAATAAGCAGTCATTGCAAACATGGCCTAATCTTTATATATATATTTGATAGTCTGGTATCAACCTTCTACTTGTTTCTACAAAGCAAGGAGGCAGATTCTAAAGCCTCATTGTCTCGTTGTGAGCAGAGTCAACCAGGATGCCACTAAAATTTTGAGGTTTTTTTAGGTTGTGATGTGTGTAAGGTGGGTGCCTGACTGCTATTTTAAATTCAAGTACTAAAATTTTCATCAGATAATAATCTTTTTAACTTCATAGCAGTGGTGGGTTTCAATTTTTTTTAGAACCTCTTCTGTAGGTGTGGTCTGCTTTGTGGGAGTGGCTTGGCAGTCATGTGACTGAGTGGGAGTAGCTTGGCAGTCATGTGACTGGGTGGGCGTGACCAACTTGTAAAATGTGGTGAAGCTCACTTAACAATACTCTTGCTTAGTAACCAAAATGTTAGCTCAGAAACTCTGGCATTTGAAGCATGCAAGTCTTAAATCTATCAAGTTACAAGACCCTTGTACCCCTAACCTTTAGAATAAAATGCCCATGGATGTTCAAACATGACAGCTTTAAGACTTGTGGACTTCAACTCCCAGAATTCCTCCTCCAGTCATGTTGCCTCAGGAACTCTGGCATTGAAGTGTGCAAGTCTTAAATCTGTCAAGTTACAAGACCCTTGCACCCCTAACCCTTTAGAAAAAAAGGCCGAGGGGTGTTCAAACTTGACAGCTTTAAGACTTGTGGACTTCAACTCCCAGAATTCCTCCTCTCACTCTTCATCTTGATGATGTGCGGATGGGCGAGGGGGGGGAGGGAGCTGGAACCGGTTCTAAACAGCACTGTAGATTTATGAAACGTCTTCTATAGAAGAGGTTAGAACTGGCAGGAACCCACCCCTGCTTCATACCTAGTATTGGACAACTGGACAATGTGAATAGATTTTGTATGCCATTACGATGGCCAAAAGATTAATATTGTAGTATTGGAAATGTATGGTTCCTTTCATTCAATGGATTGGAGACCTAAATGCTCTTGCCACACTCATACACATGCAAATCTAGGTGTGGATTTGCCTACAGACATAGATTTTATATGGGCAAATACACTGACATATGGGATTCATTTATACAGAATTCAGTAAGTTAAAAAAAGATAATCATATAAATGTATCATAAATACATACATTTTAATAATATTTGCAGTAGAAAAGTATATATATAGAATTGTACCTATTCATTGTTATAATGACATATCAGATTACAGGTATGAATCTTTTTTGTCATGTTTTCCAAGTGTTATAACACTTTTTATGTGTTCTTTTTTATGTTCCTTTGACAATGTATGTATTGCTATTTTTTATTATTTGTTAAAAGCAATGCATAAATCATTAAACCTCTGGTTTGCTGATTTGAAACTCATTGTCATTCATTATAATGCTTGCAGAAGAAGATCTTATACCAATAGTGCTTTATTGGACATGAACCTCACACAAGTATATTGATGTCCCAAAGGTGCATTTTCAAGATGCAGTGGGGACTTTCTGGGTTTTTTTGCTTCTCATCCAAGAAGCTTCTGAGTCCAGTTGCCTCTTGAAAAAGCACCTTTGGGACAACCTGACCTGGATGACTGAGAATCTCCATAGACATTAAGTATATTGATAGAAAACAAATAGAACAGTATAGGCAACAGAAAGGTCTTGCTAAAGTTTGGTGGTGTTCAGCCAGTTCTCTCTGGTTCAGGTGAACCAGTAGCGGCAGCTGCGGGAGGCTCTGCCCACCTGCGCCAACATAATGCACGAGCACTATGCATACAGAAGGCATATATGCTCACATTTGCGAACCTGAAGGGAAGGTACACGGTGGCTCAGTGGCTAAAATGCTGAGCTTGTCGATCAAAAAGGTCGGCGGTTCAAATTTCTAGTGCTGCATAGTGGAGTGAGCTCCCATTACTTGTCCCCGCTTCTGCCAACCCAGCAGTTTGAAAGCATGTAAAAATGCAAGTAGAAAAATAGGGACCATCTTGGTGGGAAGGTAATAGCATTCCATCCGCCTTTGGCGTTTAGTCATGCCAGCCACATGACCACGGAGACGTCTTCGGACAGGGCTGGCTCTTTGGCTTTGAAACAGAGATGAGCACTGCCTCTAGAGTCGGGAACTACTAGCACATATGTGCAAGGGGAACCTTTACCTTTATCTTTTAGATTTTTACTCTTAGTAATGTTTATTTTTTAAAAAAGTACATTATGTCAAATAACTATATTTGAACCATATATTTCTTCTTCTAACAATCAATGACACATACTAAACAATGCTGAATTATATCTGCAAGAACCTGAGTTCACACATGACATGACTAATTAAATGTAGTTGTACCTAGGAAGAGATCATTTGAAAATTAAATTTTAATTTGCCAATAATATGCAAATAAAGTTTTATTTTTATTTATATCCTAAAACTTTATTTATAAAAACAATAAAAGTCACACAAAGCATATATACTGTAGGAAATTAAAACCCACCCCTCGCCCAGAAAATGAAACATTTTAGGAAATATTAAAAAGGCAGAATATTTCCCCTAAAAAGAGAAGTAGAAACTCAGCCCTTCCACCTTTGTTAATGGGCCATTAAGGCCTGGGTCAGCATCTCTTCGCTATTCACCCAGGACCTCCAAGGCATGTGACCGTGTCTACTATTAAACCATCTTTCCAAACAGCCGCCATGTTTCCAGTTTCTTTTTTCCAAGTTAGAACTAAAACCAGATGGACATTTCTTCCAACAATACATTCAATTAAATTTACATATTGATAAACTGGAATGGCTATCTCCTATAAATCGTTACTAGGAATCTTAGTATTCATGGATGCAGTATTCCAAATCTGGCCTCACTAGTGCAGGATAGAGCAGTACTGTACTATCACTTCCTATGATCTTGATGTTATCCCTCTGTTGATTCAACCTAGGACTGCATTGGCTTTTTTGGAAGCTCTAGCACACTATTGACTCATACTTGGTCCAAATGGTGGTTCACTAGGACACCTAGATCCCTCTCACTACTGTTGAGCCAAATACTGCCTATCTGTATCTAGAGACTCTAGAAAGAGTATAGAGAAGAGCAACAAAGATGATTAGAGCAGTGGTCCCCAACCTTTTTATCGCCGCGGACCAGTCAGCCTTTGATAATTTTACCGTGGCCCGCTGAGCGCGCGCAGGGGTGGGGGGGCATTGTTCGCGACGACACATTGATTGTTTATATATCAGATTGTTTTGATTAAACAACTTTTATTTTATTGTATTTAAACATGCCTTACAAAATAAAATACAATTACATAAATATAAAGTGCTTTAATATGCCCCCCCCCACCCGGACAGACTTATGTTCCTCAAAGACCATCCTGAACCCTCAACCCGGACCAACCTTTCTGCCTGCCCTCCCCCTCCCCACCACATTCGGCGGGCAAAGAACAGAGCGCGCGCGCGCGAATGTCGTGGAGAGAGAGAAAATAAATATATATATAAATATATAACTGTTTGGGAGTAAAAGCGGGGAGGCGCACCCGGCCGGGGGGGGGAGGAGGAGGAAGGAGGGTGGGAAGGAAGCTGGCAAGCGAAGAACAGAAAGTAATTAGCAAGGATTAAAAAGACCTGCCGGAAAAAGGAGAGGGGAAAAAAAAACCACCAGATCTGACGGCTAGTGCAGCCTCCACCGGAGGGGCTGCAGAAACACACACCGCCAGTCCTGTCCTTCCTTTCCAACCAGTCTCTCCGCGCGCGCATACACACACACACACACCACACAAACACACACCCGCCGGCAGATATGCACGCACACACACTTTTTTTTTTGCAATTGGCAGAACTACGGTTTTCTTTCTTTTAAAAAAAAATAATTAAATGGAGGTGGGGGGTGTGTGGAGAGAAAGGGAGAGAAGCGGACACATAAAACCGAGCCGCACTCTCGAACCACAGCATGCATCTGGGTGACAGGGAGAAAGCAGGAAAAGCCGAGGAGAGAGCTTTAGGAGCTTTAGCAGAACAAACGGTGGTGGTGGAGGAGGAGGAAGAGGGTGGCGATGATGATTGGGGGAGGTTTGAAAAAGCAGATCCAAGCGCAAAAGTTACTGAGTCATTTCAGCGGCGGCCGGAACAGTTTTCTTGACTCCCTCCCTCTCTCCCTCTCTCTCTCCTCTCTCACTCTCTCACTCTCTCTTTCCCTGGCGATGGATCGGTGCGGGAGGGGGGGAGAGAGAAGGGAGGAGACGGCGAGGGAGGGAGGGAGAGAGAGCCGAGGGTGGGACCAAATGGGGGGGGAGAGAAATGCATTTAAGAGGAGCGGATTTAAAAGAGCGATCATGGCCCCCGGCCGCTGCGCGGCCCGGTGCCAGGTACTCCACGGCCCGGCACCGGTCCGCGGACCGGGGGTTGGGGACCACTGGATTAGAGGACTGGAGGCTAAAACATATAAAGAACGGTTGCAAGAATTGGGTATGTATAGCTTAATGAAAAGAAGAGACTAGGAGTGACATGATAGTAGTGTTCCAATATCTCAGGGCTTGCCACAAAGAAGAGGAAGCTATTCTCCAAAGCACCCAAGGGCTGGACAAGAAGCAATGCGTGGAAATGAACCAAGAAGAGAAGCAACCTAGAACTAAGGAGGAATTTCCTGACAGTTAGAACAATTAATCAGTGGAAAAACTTGCCTTAAGAAGATACTGGAGATTTTAGGAAGAGATGCAAACAGATATTTGTAGGGTTTCCTGCTTGAGTAGTGAGTTGGACTAGAAGATCTCCAAGATCCCTTTCAACTCTGTTATTCTGTGCTTTTTCCTGCCTAAATACAAGATCTTACTTTTCCCATTACTGAACTGCATTTTATTGGATAGGCCTCAATGCTTAAGTCATCCAGATCCTTCTGAATTTTTATATTGACAAGTTAGCAGTTCCCCACATATTTGTGTCATCCACAAATTTGTTGAGTGCCCCTTCAAATCTGTCTTGTGGTGGTACTCTTAAATATCCGCACCTAGGTCATTTATGAAAATGTTGAAGGACACTGGGCTCAAGACAGAACCTTGAACTAGCCCATTGCATGCTTCCATCCATGTAAAAGTAATTCCATTGAGGATTACACACTAAGTATGGTTGGTCAGACAACTACTAATCTGTCTTATGGTGGAATTCTCTATTCCACGTACATCTTACCCAGAAGTAGGATATGGTTTACTTTATCAAACACCTTACTTAAATTCAACTATAGTATATTCATACCATTTGCTTGTTCCACTAATTTAATCAAATAAGGCAATAAGGTTTGTTTGGCATCAGCTGTTTCGAATAAATCCATGCTGGCTTTTAGTTGATCACCTTGTTCATTTCTGGGTGTTCACAAATATGCTGCTTGATTATCTTTTCCAGGATTTTCCCAGGTGGGACAACCTGATTTGTCTATAGTTTCCTGGAGCCCCCCACCCCTCTTTCAAAGATTGGATCCACATCAGCTCTGTTCCATTCCTCTGGCAGTTCCCGATGTCCTGTGAGCTCATTCAGTGGTTCTGAGATCTGGCCAGCTCCTGCAGTATCCTGGGATGTAAACCATCTGGTCGGGGAGACGCAGATAAGCATTATGTTACCAAATCCTTAAACTGGATTCTTTTCTTCCACATTGATAACGTTAGGCTATCTTTTCCTTTTATGTAATGACAGATGCAAAGAATGACTTAAACAGTTTTGATTTCTCTCTTCTGCCTAACACCTTCTTGCCATCTTCTCCCATTAATGGACTGGCCATTTCCCTGAATTCCTTCTTGCTCCTTACATATTGAAAAAAACCTTTTTTTGTTATTTTTGGCATTTGTTGCAAGTCTTATTTTATCCTGAGCCTTGGTCTTCCTGACTCCATCTTTGCAGATTTGGGTTATTTGTTGGTGTTCTGTTCTAGTTATATGCACCTCTTTCTATTTTTTATGCTTGTCCTTTTTGACTCTCAGTTTATCATAGAGCTCTTTGTGCAACCATGCTTTCCATCCATGGAATTTTTCCTATTTTCTCTCTCAGTTTGTTGAAGTCAGCTCTCTTAAATTGTAGAATACTAATCTGATTCTGTTCAGTTTTCTGTGCCTGCATTATAGTGAATTGTGGTACGACATGGTCACTCTCCCCAAAAGTTCATAAAATTTCCACTTCCTTAAACTTTTCATTCCTGTTAATAAGAATTAAGTCTATTATAGATGATCCTCTAGTTCCCTCTTCCATTGTTTGGATGATAAAGTTGCCATTTGGGCTTGTCAGGTACCTGTTTGATCTTCCACTAATTGCAGATTTTGTGTCCCCATCGATATCAGGATAATTAAAATCTCCCATTACTACAGTGCATATTTGTTGCATACCTCAACCAACTGATCTGCAAAAAGTTCATCTTTTTCTTATCCTTGTACATATTTATAACAATGTAATTTCTTTCCCCCTTAATATTTAGGGGGAAATACTTTCAAGAAGGCTTTCATCTTTGTTATCATGTATTTCTGTAGTTTTTTTATTATTTATTTATTTATTTCATCAAGCATGGATTAGATAACAGATATAAGTATAAAGATGATTATGTGTACATGAAATGAATATGAATACAAGGGAATATTAGGACAGGGATGGTAGGCACTCTGGTACACTTATGCACGCCCCTTAAAGACCTCTTAGGAATGGGATGAGATCTACAGAAGGTAGTCTAAGATTAAAGTTGTGGGGGTTTGGGGAAGAAACCACTGAGTCAGGTAGTGGATTCCAGGCATTGTCAACTCTGTTACTGATATTGTATTTTCTGAAATTAAGTTTGAAGCGGTTTACCATAAGTTTGTATCTATTGTGTGCTTGTGTGTTGTTGTGGTTGAAGCTGAAGTATTCATTAACAGGTAGGACTTTGTAGCAGATAATTTTATGTACCACGCTTAGGTCGGATTGAAGGTGGCGAAGTTCTAAATTGTCTAAGCCCAATAACAAATAAATAATAAACTGTAGTAATAATTTACATATATTTATGTAAGAGATGTATAACTCCATTTCTTTCATTGGGTTTGTTTCTTTTGAACAAATTATGTTCTCTAGTAGTGTATTTTGACCATGGGTTTCCTCCCTCCAAGTTTCAGTAGTAGTAATAATATCATACCTGCCTAATGGAAAGGGGAGAATATTCCACAGCAGAAAAGGCCCATCACCTAAAGGTACTTCGCACATATGTGCTAGTCGTTCCTGACTCTAGGGGGTGGGGCTCATCTCCATTCATCCCACCGCCTAGAGGCCACCAAATATAGCTTCCTAAGTGACAGAACCCACAACATGCCCTCTCTGCTGTATCTGGTAGGATATGTGGATGAAATCAGGGAGAGAAGGTTCCTCAAATAACTCTGTACCATGGCTTTAAAGGTCGACACCAGCACTTAAGTTGGACCCAGAAATAGGGGACACAGGTGAACCCATGGCTCAGCTGTGTTTTTGTCTGTAGAAATTGTATTTAAAATCTTACATTTTTAGTGTGTGTGTGTGTGTGTGTGTATTTAGTGTCACAACCCCTGGTAAGCCCCAATTATGGGAGGAAGCTAACTGCTTCCATCATCTGTCAATCGGCTCGTCACAAGAGTCCATCACGACAGAAACCCAATATTTTTACTGTTGCCTTTGTTATATTTGTGTTTTTTCAGCACAAATAAAACACACACACACACACACACACACACATATATATATAGTCTCCCTTTATTTATTTATCAGCACAAATATAACATATATATATACACACATACATACATACATACACATACATACATACATACATACATACATACATACATACATAAAGATAATATCTTAAGACAAAAGACAACAACATCATCATCATTATCAACAACAACAATAACAATAATACCATAATAAACATGTTAGTTTTTATGGTGCTATAAGATTCTTTGATGTTGTGGACATAATTAACTAACATGACTATTCCCCCAAAACCAACTATAGTAATTATATAGTAAAGCCAAAGTAAAAGTGTAAAGTCAATGCGTTAGCATTTTATGTCTTTAATGTGAAACCTTTATGTCCAACTCTTTTTTTTTTGATGTTTTTTTTTTCTTAGAGATAGAAAAATATTTGTGGAAATACAAAAATAGTTGTCTTTGAAGCATAATATACATCACTCCAGGTACATGAGTTGTTTTCTTTTTGTGTGGGGATTCCTACTATGAAAGGAATGAAATGAAGGGTATTTTTATTTTTATGGAATATATTTACAAGTAGAGAGAAGAAAAAGCCCAAGACCTGAATATTGTGGCCATTGGATGCAGAAGTATTTAGATTTTTAAAAAAATTGATTGATAGACCTTTTCATCATTCCTTTTTTCATCATTTACCCCCATCGTAGGAAGCATTTTAAAGAGCTGTGAATTACCCATGTAGGGCCACATTAAGTTATTTCTCTCATCATCTCTTTCTTTTCAGTGGAGATACTTTAGTCTCCCAACCTAAATCTCAGCAAGCACCTGATGGCAACATTTGGCATGCTGCTGTTTTCCGCAAACCTACCCAGTACATGGGATAATTTTAAATGTAATTATTCAGCACTTGAGTGGTGCTCTCAGATATCCTGACGGGGAAAAAAAATGCCAGCGAAGTGCAAAGTGTTATTTCTATGATAGATTTTGTGGAGAGAGGCTCAAACTGATCATACTGAAACCCCAGTGAAATGGTTGGATTTTAATATTATCCACTGAGTTCAGTCATCATGGGAGGTCTTCCAGTTCATAGAACTCCCGATTCATACAGAAGTAGCTTCCCCTTGAAATTATTCATATTCACATCTCACCCTTGATTTTTTTATTTTATTTTTTAAAAAATCCCTCTTAAAAGAGGCATTTTGCCATGGAGGTTAAGGGTTTTCACTGAAATTGCCACTTGTGTTTGATTTTCATCTTCTCGTAACATCCTTGAAAATGTTCAGGATAAGAAAAGTCCTGTCTGAGGCATGTTTGAGAGTGACTCTTTTAACGTATTGCTACAGAATTAAACAAAAGCTGTGTAGAAGTAGACAAGGGCCTCTTTTTGTCCATTGTGCTGTCTGCAGGGAGCTGACATCTCTATTTTAACAAATCAGCTTTTTCTTATTACCAACAATTTTTAAAAAATTCTTATCGTTTTGCAGAGAACAGATTAATAAACAAGGGATCAATGCTTAAACCTAATGCTCTTTTAAGAAAAATCACCTGTTTAATGCTCTTGTATTTAACACATATATGCTTCAATATATTTGATTAGGGCATTAATAAAACCTTATTGCTTATATTATCATCCTCTTGTATAAAACAATTAACAGGCACCAGGAAACCAGGCACAATTAATCATTGGTACAAAGAAAAGAAAAACATACCCCCCCCCCCCAAAGTCACCATAAGAAATTTAGTGTTTTTGAAGACTAGGAAAGCATCAAATTGCGTAATGCATAACAAATAAGATTCAGTATGTATATGGATCCCAGTTGCATTCCTTTCCCCAATTACTATTTTATGGGGAAAGAGTCGAGAGAATTGTATGCTGATAGAACCGTTTCTTTGGAACAACTGGTGCTTAAGAGAAAAAAGACAAATAGGCATGTAAAGGAAATCTGGGGTAGTGTTTGAGGTGTAATCATTCCCCATAAAAATTTATAATATGTTAGCATCTTTATTTACATTTTATTTGCTTTAGGTTTATGCTTCATTGTATGTATGCATCTGTCCATCTAACCATTTATCCAACCATCATACGGTTCTGTAAGGGATATGAAGATACTCTTGATGACCCAGGGATTCTCTTGTTACTTTCCCCCCAAGCTGATTGGTGGTTTTCTCCCCTGTTCTACTCTCTATTTCATGTTCTTTTGTGGATGTTAAATCCATTTTACGTTACATTTATGTTTCTTCTACTTCTTTCTTTTCCAGGACCTCAATCTCTGTACAAAGACCTTATAATCTTTGAGGTGGAACTTTGTCAAATGTTCTCTGAAAGTTTGAGTGCAGCCTAGTAAACTTTTAGGGACAACATCGTTGTCCATTTCTGGAAGCAAAGGTGTAGTAGGATAAAAGCATAATAGCTTAAAAATTATTTAGTTTCAAACAACAATGGAAAAGCAACCCATTTTACCAATTCTTCAAATTGGCTGATGTAGTCTACCCTTTCATTCTTTTTAAAACAGGAAATATTATTTGTTTGGAAAAAAAAACAAAGGATTAATTTTATTTATTTTATTTTATTTATTAATTAATTTTATTTATTTAATTAAAAATCCTAATATGATTTGGATTGTTTATTAATAACTTATGACTATCACTGTTGTATCTTATGATTCTTGATGAATGTATTTTATTTTTCTTTATGTACACTGAGAGCATGTCACCAAAGACAAATTTCTTGTGTGTCCAATCACACTTGGCCAAGAAAGACTTCACTTCACTTCACTTCACTTCACTTCTATTCTATTCTATTTACCTTTCCATAAATACATATTTTAATGCTGCATGCACAACTGGATTCTGCTTTGCTTTTGCCAGAATAAAAATAAAGCATTGAAAAAAAAATAATACAAAAAAGATTTGTTCAGTGCCTACCACTTCAATTAACAGTAAGTAAATACAAACACAACAAAAACAGTTTATAGTATTTCTTAATCCCAGGATGTTTTATTTATGAGTCGAGGTGGCGCAGTGGTTAAATGCAGGACTGCAGGCTACTTCAGCTGACTGCGGTTCTGCAGTTCGGCTGTTCAAATCTCACCGGCTCAGGGTTGACTCAGCCTTCCATCCTTCCGAGGTGGGTAAAATGAGGACCCGGATTGTTGTTGGGGGCAATATGCTGACTCTGTAAACCGCTTAGAGAGGGCTGAAAGCCCTATGAAGCGGTATATAAGTCTAACTGCTATTGCTATTGCTATTGCTATTATTTGGTTTGAATCATTACATATTTCTTGATTATCAGCAAATATTTTTGTTGTTGAACCCACTTATCTGATAACACCAACTTTCTAAACGTAAAAAAGAACGACTTCCCTGTCATTATCAAAACTGATGAAGAACATTTGATGAAAATTGAAGAATTGCATTTTTAAGAGAATAAAACTTGTCAACCTGCTTTTTGAAGACATCAAAGTGCCCACTGAGAATTACTTTGCTTTGCCTTGTCTTTCATGGTAGGTGATGGTGATGTGTGTGAAAGAATCTTAAGGTCAAGATGGTAGTCATCAACCACCAAAATCTTACCTCTTCTGAATGACACATGAAAAAAGTAGGTCTGCCATCATGTGGTTGTGACCATCATCTCTAGTGGGTGGTGCACGCAGTTGTGTGCCACCCTCAAAAAGAGCAAAAATAAGCTGGAATAATAGGGAGAATCTAGGGAAGGGAGTACAGGAGAGTTAATGATAAGCAACTTCAACTGTTAAACTTCTAATTGGCCATGCTCTCCAATTAGCCATTTTGGAAATGGGCAAGACTATGATAGCAATTTTGTGAGAGCATTCATAGTATATATTCAGAATTCTCATTGACCTCCACACATGTACAAGTGCCTTCAACCTAGAAAGTTTAGGCTAGAAGAAAATGAAAATAGGATTGAGGGGAAGGTCCATGTCCTCTTCATTACTTTAGGTCTTATATGAGCAGACTAATATCTTGCATAAGGATATTTAATTTAGAATAATCATACCAAGCCAAATGTCAGTCAATATAAAATAATTAGAATATGGCTTTTTTTAGTTTTATAATTATTACATTGCTTATCCTACATATTAACAGTATATAGTATCTGGGTTATGAGCAATAGAATTGAATGCTATTCACAGTTGGCTTTGAGTTGAGCAGCCAATAAATCTTGAAAAATAACTAAATATAAAACTAAATGTCCAAAGTGTGCTCTTTCTTCACAATTCTATTTCACTCCATTACTAAAATTGTATCATTATGAGCATTGGTGAGCATTATCATATCATAGTGTTATGCAATGTTTAGACCTTCATCTGAAGTACAACACCCTAAACAAAATGGTAAAAATACATACTAGTTGTGCATAACAATAGTACTGGAACTCCTTATTTTTTATTATTCATGTGATGTCTAATATCCTATAAGAAGACTAATTTTTTTTCTTCAATATATATTTTGCGTGTTCTAGATTCACTGATCTACCATAATGGAGACAGAGAAGATTTTATTCTTTTACCTTAATTTTGAGAAGGAATTATAATAGTTTTTTGGGGGTGGTGGTGGTAGTAAGACTTCCCTTCTGAAGTGATTTTTATTCTTTTTTAAACATTTTTATTTGTATTTTATCACCAAAGATAAAATACAGCTTGGGATGAGCCAGACATGGATTATGGGGCCTGGAGAGCGACACATTTTCAATGCTCTAAATTGGAAAGGCCATATAGTACAATGTTTAAAAAAATCTGAAAATAGCTGAAAAGCAGCTTCAGCACATAATGTACATTGAAGAATTAAGCAATATCATCTGTTACTTGATACAAAGATGAGATTTTCCTCTCAGATAATTAACCTGTGATGTGGGTAGGCTTCTTACATTAACTGAAAAGAATGAAAGAAAGATTTAAACCAAGCACTAAGTGGAGGTTCAAATGACTATTGTTGCAAAACAATAGCAATAGCACTTAGACTTATATAACACTTCACAGTGCTTTTACAGCCCTCTCTAAGCAGTTTACAGAGTCAGTATATAGCCACCAACAATCTGGGACTTCATTTTACCCACCTTGGAAGGACGGAATGCTGAGGCAACCAAAGGATTCCTTTGAAAATACAACTTTTGCAAGGTGATCCAGGGAAGAAGCACATTCAGATGAACTAATTATACTTTATTGTAAGATTGCATTATCTTGCAAGTCTAGAAGTACATTTCTTCCTCTCATGTTTTATGGCCCAAGAAACTAGGGAGGGTTCCTTCTGAGATCTTTGCCATTCCTCGCTCTTCCCAGTCTCCAAGGCCATTCCCACATACTATTACATAAGATAAGCATTCATATGGGGGGGGGGCTGCTTCCCTGACAAACTTAAGCCATTTTATAATCTTTTGTAAAGTGTTCCTCCTCATTTCTGTTCTTTCTTCCTTTCCTCGCTTCATTCCCATCCAATTTTGTTTCCTCTTTTGTGTTCTCTTTCTTCCTGGTGCAGCTGCTTCTTTATCTTATTCTACCACTATTTTTTAATCTCATTTTTTTGTTGTTTATGCTAGAAGGGGTGGATGGGACGAAAATGTCATTAATCCAGGACTACCTGTATTCATTAGAGGACAATGTAAATGCTGAGAAATCTTACGCTTTTGTTTATTATTTGCAGCTTTTATAGGCTATTCAATTAATAAATGTTCTTTGGGCAGTTTAAATAAAAATAAATAAAACTAGAATAAATTTAAAATTAAAAAATAAGATATAAGAATAAAAAATTAAATGCAGTCCAACTAATAATGACAAATAAGATCCAAATTTTGAACATTTACATTCATAGGACATTATTTCCTTTTTTAAAAACTTATTTTCATTATGAGCTTGTCTTTCAGTAATTTACAATGCTGAGACGTTTGTAAGTTTCTTTGAAAGTAGTCTTAAGGTATGAGAATGTGTTTTTCAAAATTAAAGTTCCTTTTACAGCTACTTGGATAACAAGAAGAGAAAAAATTTATAATATAATTTGTGCAGATTTTGCACTTGTGTCAATGATAGGATTTTCATTATTCAGTACAAATAATTCATATTTTATTAATTAGATGATTAGATATTTAATCGTGTTGCTGAGTTGAGTTGTTGAGTTGACCAGACTTTGGGACAAAATTCTGGGCCCCATTCAGGAAGAGAGTTGTCAAACTCTCTATTGAATTTTGAAGGGACACACGATACCAGCTAATGCCCTCCTCCTCCTCCCAAACTAAGACCAAGAGAGCAGGGGTGGGTTCTGGCAGAGACTACTGCCGGTTTGCTTATGGACGTGCCAGGTGCGCATGCGCAGTACAATTAAAATTTCTCTGCACATGCACAGAAGCAAAAACCAAGCTGGTGCAGCCATAGGAGAACTGGATTGGGGGTGTGGCAGACCTGGGTCACTGCTGGTTCCAGCGACCCAAGCCACCAAGCTATTTCTGGTTCGGCTAAACTGGTCCGAACCAGTAGGAACCCGCCACTGCAAGAGAGACTAGCATGGGCGGGTTCTTCTGTGGACCATGGCTGTATATTCTCTTCTGCCTTTCCATCAGAATAGTCAACCTGAGCTTTGCCTGCAGCAAAGAATAGATTAGAACCAAGTCTTTGTCCATTCAACAGTTTAAAACCAACGAAGGTCTTTGGTGGAAACTTACATTTGATTTGGTGACAGCTTGTGCAGAAAGCAGTGTTTTCACTGCCAGCTATAGTAATTCCACTCATGATTTGCAAGTGCCAAAAGAGGTTAACAATTAAGTGACTAAAATAAGATAGACATTTGCTATTTTTCAGAGGACTTGAAATACGATCAAATTAAACCAATTTTTTTTTAATGGCCGCCTGGAACAGTTCTCTATTAAGACTAAGAAAGAGAAAGCCTGAGCATTATGGAAACAGAAGGCACAAACAGGTGAGAAATAAAAAGGAGAACGAGCTTGGTTTTCTTCTGCCAATATTGTTGTGGAAGGCTTACTTGGAAGATACTCCAGTCTGATGCTTGAGCCTATTCTTATTGAGCTTATTATAAAGGAAGATGCTTGCTTGTTTCAGTCACTTAGGAGATAAATACAGGAAAATGGCTCATCATTTATTGGTTTATCCATTCCCATCCCCAGCACAGGGTAGAGTGGTCTGATTTCAAAGTGACAGCTGGTGGTGTCGCTTCCTGATACATGCTAATCCAGTTTTTATTATTGAAAAACTGCCTATGCTTCTAGCCAGCGAGAGGGAGTTGCTAAATGTAATCGCTGAGGAGGAAACCTTAGGATATTGCATATAAAAGCCTAAAATGAACCATTTTCTCATTAAGCAGCAGCATTGTGATTAAATACAGATGTAATGCAGGGAAAGTAATTTATATCTATGAGTAGATAATGTTCAGTTTGGCTGGGGACCTTCTTTTTTTTTGTCCGTTTGAATAAACAGTATTTTGGCTTGCTCTTCCATTAAAAGTATACAAAATAAACTTTTGTTTTCACGAATGCTGACAGGAATAAGATTCATGTCCCAAAAATCTAGGAAGGTGTGGTAGTACTAAGAGCATATGTCAGGTCTTCAAAGGAACATGCACTTATGGTAGTTTTTAGCAGAATTTATTTATATTTATTTATTTATTTTATTTTATTTAGTTTGTCGAACGTGTGAAAGATAACAGGTATAAGTATAAACATAAATATAAACACAGTCAATGGGTACGAATAAATGGAGACAGTAGGACAGGGATGGTAGGCACGTTGGTGTGCTTATGCACGCCCCTTACAGACCTCTTAGGAATGGGGTGAGGTTAGGGGTAAAGTTCAGTAGGTTCTGACAGGTCCTGGAGAACCGGTAGCGGAAATTTTGAGTAGTTCAGAGAACCGGAAAATGCCACCTCTGGCTGGCCCCAGAGTGGGGAGGGAATGGGGATTTTGCTGTATCCTTCCCCTGACACGCCCACCATGCAACGCCCAAAGAACTGGTAGTAAAAAAAATTGAATTTCACCACTGGGTGAGGTCAACAATAGACAGTCTTGGGGGTTCGAGGATGTAACAACAGAGTCAGGTAGTGCATTCCAGGCATTGACCGCTCTGTTGCTGAAGTCGTATTTTCTGCAATCGAGTATCTTTGCTGTACTTCTATTGGTGAACTCAAAGGTTTCCTGCTTGAGAAGGGGGTTGGACTAGAAGACCTCCAAGGTCCTTTCCAGATCTATTATTCTATTAAAAAGTAATAGCCAGCAGCCAGACTCTCTCTCTCCCCTCAGCCTCAGACTTCACAATATCATCCTCAGACAGTTGCCCTGTGGCTATGGTGATCTTCTGCTGTGTTAAACTTCTATTTTATTGATGATTTCATTTAGTGAAACTGGATTGATGGAAAGGAAAGAATATAAAAGAATTCAGGTGAGCAAAATAAAGGCCTAGAAAGGTATGGTTGGGAGTATCACTTCAAAGAAAATAGGAAGCATTGTGTTTGGAATTTGGAACAAAATACCATTTTCCCATTTGCAAAGATCTGTTTTGATAGTTGGCACAGTTGACATCAACAAATCACTGAAATTTTAACTTCTGGATGTTTGATGGAAAGGCCACCCCACCATTTCATTATATTCTAATTAATAATACACTTCAATAAAAATATTAATGCAATCATTATGATATTCAGCAGCTTTGCAGGTCTTCTGCTGAATATTAGCTGCTCTCCAATACAGCATCTTTTCTTCTGCTTTCTACTGTTAGAAATTTGAGGCTGGTGTTATTTTGATTCTCCTATTATGTCTGTGGACCTGCCTGAGATTAAAATCTATATTAGAGAAATGTTATTAAAGTGTAGTTTGAAGTTAGCTCTAATAGAATGGCAATAAATGTTCCATTGAGACTTATATTTATATCACTCATTCAATGGTAGTTTTGTAACGGAAGAAATTTCCCAATGAATAGGTTTCTTAATACAAAACTTTGGTTTTTTACAGCACTATTATGTGTGTTTACACACCTTACTTCTCTAATCCTTACAACAACTTTGACAGATCAGTCAGTGCTGTATGTATGTATGTATGTATGTATGTATGTATGTATGTATGTATGTGTGTATATATATATATATATATATATATGTGTGTGTGTGTGTGTGTGTGTGTGTGTCTCCGTGTCTCCCATACCTTATTTTAAGAAGATGTTGTGCAGCTTATGCCATTATAATATTTACAGATTTATTCCATATTATTTATTATTAATCTTAATTTTATCCTACAATATACTGTGATTGCCCCTCTGGAAACGGTACTGCAAGTAAAAGCAGAAGGCAAACCAGGGTGTATTTATGGGAGCAAGCAGAAACACAGAACAGGATAGTAGATGTGCTATTTGCTTATAGTCCAAAGTCAGAATATGTGATAGATGCCCTTGTGGGCTAGATTGACCATCCAAGATAGACAAAAAGAGGAAACCGTTACAATGAGGGGTACAATTCCATATTTAGGTGAAAAGAAATGAATTCAATATGCTTAGCTGATCAACTGCATGTTCATTTGATTTTATGTTTTGAAATCATAATAAGCTACTCTTTCCTTTTTAGATTGACAGAAAATTTTAGAGTCTTTGCATTGAAAGAAGCTTCATAAATATTAAAACTAATATGAATTATATGAGCTCAACATTTGTGGACATCCTGTAACATAGGTTTTTATGCAATAATTATTGGCACCTTGGCCCTAGGAACTCCCCTCATCCATCCATAAAAAAAGGACAGCTGCTTTTGAAATATTTATTGTTCCATGTCTTTTGATTACACATTGGTCTTGATTTATGGAAATTGTCTCTTTTCAGGGTAAAAATTTAATAAAACTTCCTGAGTTATCTTTACCTTTGCTGAAGATCAGATGATAATATATTTATGTAGTCAAAATAAATCCTGGTGATTTAAACCCAAGGATCTGAAGCAGGGCCCCTGCTGAACAGGGCTGCTGGAAAGGAGAGCTTGGACAGAATTCCCAGAATCTTTTGAAACCATGCTGAGAATATGGTGATGGTCTCTGAGCTGAGCAAGATGGAGTTTTATAGTGCTTATAGTGCTTAGTCTTAATTTGTTTTAAAAGTTAAGACAAGCTATCAGATTTCCCCCTTTTTATATAAAAATGATCGAATGGTTCTTCAGAGGTCTAATTTGGAGTAATGGTCTGAAGTATACCTCAGAAGAACACAACACATCAGTTGAAAATTAAAGTGGAAAAGGATGTTCAGTCCACAAAGGGTATATATGAAGATGGAGTAATCTGTCCTTTTAAACTAGGTCTGTGATATACTAAACCAAATTTTAACTATGGTTTGTTGAATATGCTAGACTAACAAAACATTGGTTTATGATCCTAGTTATATAGGATTCGTGCTACTTGTTAAATCCAAGTATTGGAAATGGTCATTTGACAGGAAACAGGTTTCCCGATCAAAGCAGTTCCTTGGAATACATTAAATCATATCATTTCATTTTAGAATTTAGTATGTTGCATTCAGCATTCTGTATTCATTACAGAGTCATTGGGAGTGGCCTAAGACATTATTATTATGGTCGGTTTAATTGTGAAATTCAATTTTTTTACTACCGGTTCTGTGGGCATGGCTTGGTGGGCATTGTGTGGCTTGGTGGGCATGGATTGCTGGGCATGGTAGGGGAAGGATACTGCAAAATCTCCATTCTCACTCCACTCTGGGGTCAGCCAGTGGTGGCATTTGCCGGTTCTCTGAACTACTCAAAATTTCCACTACCGGTTCTCCAGAACCTGTCAGAACCTGCTGGATTTCACCCCTGAGTCGGTTGCACAATCAGCTAGATGTTAGCTGGAACTGGCATTTCTATCCATCTATCCTTCCTGAGGACCTGGGATAGAGAGATGTTGTTTGATGTATTGTTGATAAAGGTATCATTGCAGGATGTAAGCTTTTCCAAATAAGGATGCCTTTTGTAATTTTGTCAATGCCAATGGTGTCCAGGTGCTGCCCTAGAGGTTTTGGGATAGCTCCCAATGCACCTGTAACTATTGGTACAGTCTTTTCTTGCTTTTGCCACAGTCTATTTGCAGGACTTTGCATTTTGTGGTTTTGTCCAATTCTTTCTTTTCTATTCTGCTGTCTCCAGTCACTGCAACATCCATTACCCAGATCTTTTTTTCTTCTTTCTTATCAACAATAGTTAAGTCTGGGGTGTTATGGCAGGTGCTTTTCTGTTTGAATTCTAAAGTCTCAAAGTACTTTCTATTTCTCTATTTTATAGCCCCATCTTCCTTGCAATCAATGATATTTCTTGCAGATTTTCAAATGCACCGTTGCGGCTATTTTGTCATGCCATTATTTGTAGTCAGTCAGTGTGATTTTCTCTTGCCGTAACTAACTGGGTAGTCCACTGTTTCTTCAGCTTCTTTGCAGAAATGGTTATTTCCTGTCTGTTGCAGTCTTCTCAATTCTGGCTTATTATTATAATATTTTTCTATGATGTAGCTCTTTGAGGAAGACATTTCAAATACCAATAAGAGTTTAAACTGCTTTGAATTTTCCATCCCATTGCCAGAGAAACCCAGCCAGAGAAACCTTTTCTTCAAGCTATTCCCAGCTCATTACTGAGAGTATCTAGTTAAGGCTCAACATGATCTCTTAAAAATACTATGTTTGGCAATCTTCAGGGATTCGGTGATTGCATAATATAAATTCTCAAAATTTTAGGTGCCCATAATAAATGAACGATTATTGTAAATCAGAACTCTTTACTATGGGTTTGCTAAGACCCAGAATGAAGTGCAAATCTCAGAGCAAATCAGAAGCCTGATTACATTTGTTGTTGTTGTTGTTGTTGTTGTTGTTGTTGTTGTTGTTCATTCTCTTCCCAGACCACATTTGTTTTAAACTAGGAGACTTCTGAGCAAATCAGAACCCTGATTACATTTGTTGTTGTTGTTGTTGTTGTTGATTCTCTTCCCAGACCAGATTTGTTTTAAACCAGGAGACTTCTGAATTAGTCCGCAGATTTTGCTGCAAGATAACTTGGGTTACTGAAAAAGGGGTGATGATTTCTTATCTGGCATAAATTCAAAAAGAAAGCCATTCTATCACTATACACTTCTTTAAGAATAAGAGTTATGGAATCACACAGAAGAGAAATGAACGGGGAGATTGTATTTAGTGGGTGATTAAAATGCACAAAATCTGGACTCGAATGCACAATTTCTCTCTCTTAACATCTCCCATTACTTCAGAGGCTTCAAATTGTGGCTGATCTCACATCTCAGAAGCTGTAATACACTTACTGACAAAGGAGATGAATTAAGGATGCGGCATCTGACTTAACTCTGAGTTTTCTGGGTGTAGTGGATTTAACATTATTTGAGCACACTTTTTTATGGTTTAATATATAATTATTTTAGGGCAGAACGTGGTGGCAGGGAAGTAGCTAATACTCTCTCTGCTTCCTCTAGCTCTCTTTTTTTTGAGAGAGAGAGAGAGAAAGAGGGAGAGAGAGAGAGAGAGAGAGAGAGAGAGAGAGAGAGAGAGAGAGAGAGAGAAGCTTTATCTTAATTAAAGTTTAATTAAGGATCACATTTGGCAGTACTTTTCACACCGATCGACACCAGCAGATTTTCTAGGGCTTAACTTTATCGTGCAGAAAATCCTCTTTTATTACTCTCAACCTGTTGTAAAAGCTGTTGGCACAGAGCAATGGCTGCTTCATTCAGCTGCCTTGTTTGCCGCTGGAAAAACCCCAGGTCTCTAGAGATAGCACCACAGTGGTTCAATTTAATATCTATCCCATCACTACAAGACTCTAGCTCATTATTAATGATACTATTCATTAATTTCTTGTTGGGCTGATGTTGTTATTTATTAAAATATTAAAGAAAGCTCCTGAGACACATACATAATGAGAGACACCTCTGTTCATGAGCTATACCAGCAGAGGGGAATGAATATAATGTAGATTTACCCATCCCACCATCCGCTCTCCCTCCCTCATTAGTCCTGCTACATCTTGGAGTGACACAGTAAATTCATTTTGTGCACTGTCCAATCAGAGCACAAAACAAATGCGAAGCTCCTTTTTTTTTTTAATGAGCCATTCCTATGCAAAATGAATTGACTACTGTCTAACTCATCTGATCTGCCTCTGTTTGGGGAGGAGGGCTAAATTGCTTATATTTGTGTAGGAAATAAAAAAGATTTGGCAGAAGGTTATTTTTTCTCTGTCTCCCTCAACCCCCTTTTGGCCTTCCATTTGGAAATTTTCAACCAAACCAAGGGCTTGTATTTCAAAATATGCTACCTTAGCAAACTCCATCCAACGTGATATTTAAACATCAGTGGTAATATTTATAATAGCCCAAACAAGCTTTCTGTATGCTATAGTGGTCATATGATAGCAGGATGGATAGAAAGATAGATAGGCAGAATGTACAAACATTGCATGTATGTATGTATGTGTATGTGTATGTATATGTATGTATGTATGTATGTATGTGTGTGTGTGTGTGTGTGTGTGTGTGTACATAGTCATATACACAAACACATATTGATACTAAGTTGATTTTATACTCAACTTTTAAGGTCGCAGCTTCCTTGAGCAGACGTACCATAAGACAGGATGTATAAGAATTAAATCAATTTGCATCTATTTTAAGATTTCTTAAAATCACAGTTCAGTGGTCATTCATGGCACTAGAATCTTCCAGCTTACATTTGTCTTTTGCTGCTGAACATTAGAGAAATCAGCATAACAATTGTGGTAGCATCTGAAGGTAAAGTTTTAATTTGTTCTATATGATGGTTGTTTTTGCCCATGTGCAAATAATTGCTATGGGGGAAGAAATGCCTCACTGTTTTAAGGGGATTAACTGGGCGTAATTGCATCTCGTTTTGATCCCTCTTTTAATAATGGATCCTCTCAATCCACGGCCAGTGCAGCAGCTTTGTGGGGCTTGCAAGCTAGTTTCAAAGCATTTATGTATTCCTCTTAGGCCTTTGTACTGCAAATGTAGTCATTTGGGGGGGGGGGGGTTGGCAGCAGGGGAGTGTAGCTGAAGAAATGCACACAGTAATGTTGGAAAGACCAAGCAATTGCACAACTTTAGCAACATACATAGTGTTAATAATACCTATAGGACTGAATAGTTGATTGCTCAGGTTTCATTTCCACCTCCTCCCTTTGCAAATTGTAAAGACTAAGGCAGGTTCCCAGTATAGACAGAGCCATTATATTATTATGTAAACATTTATCAGCTGCCTCCCAAGGCCAGCCAAAGACTGGCTAAATATTTCTTAATTTGGAAAGGCGGGTATAAACTTTTAAAGGTTTTCACTTCTTTGCATTGTGAGAGGCAAATTAACTCTTGTATTTAAAGCTTTATTCTGATCTAGTTAAGCCTGGTAGAAGTCTAAATTCGGGGTCATATGCCTGGGGAGTCATCCAACCCAAGTACAAAATATAAACAAAAAACTTGTATAAGTGACTATTAGTTGCACTGTACATGCTGCAGAATTTTGACATTTTGAAGGGCTGATTATACATTTAGATATTTGGTTTTTCTTAAAACAAATAGGTCTATCTCTTCTCATGCCAGTTAAACCTCAGAATTTGGAGGAGATTCTTTATGAAATGGATGTAACCTTCATAAATTACTCTGCTGTACAAAAACATATAGGAAAGCCTGGAGGAACATTGTCCATGGGGTCGCAATGGGTCGGACACAACTAACAACAACAAGAAGAAGTTAAAGTATAGCAGAATTTTAGATTAATGATATGGATTAATTTCATATTGTTTTCTTATATGTATTTAGAATTTTGACAATTACTTAAGATTTTTAAATTAGGAAGCCAAATACAAATATGTTTAATCTTTTAATATATGGTATCTCTACAGAAAGCAAAAGTCATGCAATGTATTCACCACCAACATACTGCACAGCCTATGTTGGTCTAAATCTCCTTTTTCAAAAGTATGATCCATTTTTATCCTTTTAAAAATATTTTCATTAAAGGTTTTAACTACAATTACCCTGTTTCCCCAAAGATAAGACCTCCCCGGATAATAAGACCAATCTGGCTTTTGAGCACATGCGCTAAAATAATCCCTCCCCCCAAAATAATCCCTCTCTGAAAATATTGCAACACAGCAGCAGCCATGAGGTGATCACACTTGCCTCAAAAATAATAAGATCTCCCTGAAAATAAGGACAAGTGCTTATTTCAGGAGTCAAAAGAAAATAAGAGCCTGTCTTATTTTTGAGGAAACATGGTAGAAAAGATAATATAAACTAAGAAAAAAAATGAAAACATTGAGATTAAAAAACCCAACTATTAATGATTCCCACATTCATCAAAATAAGTATAAATAATTTCACTGTTTTTTCATCTAATTTAATAGATATAAAACTTTTCATCCCATGACTCAATTCTTAATTATAAACAAGTCCAGTATGTAACACTTTTTAAAATCCAGATAACAGCAAAAAGTTCAGAGCTGTTAATCTGTCGAAAACTTTCACCTCCAGAGACTTTTGCCTTGCAGTCTCCTCATAGGAAGCAGCTGTATGGAGCACAATGTGGATGATCTCACATTCTCCTTTACTCCAGAGAGGATAGAAGTACCTGATCTGCGAGTTAGTTCCTTATTCATAGCTGCAGGTTTTGGCTCCACTTTCAATCCAGTGGTGGGTTCCTACTCATTCAGACTGGTTCAGCTGAACTGGTAGTGGTTTGGCGACCTTGGTCGCTGAAACCAGCAGCGACCCAGGCCTGCCACGCCCTCAAACCAGTTCTCTGGCTGTAGGTGCCGCCATCTTGTTTTTGGTTTCTGCGCAGAACATTTTTTATTGCATGGTGCATGCTCTCAGAGCGCACCCATGAGTGAACCAGCAGTAGTGACTGGATAGCATGAACACAGATCATTTTAACTCTACCAACCTGATTGTGTTAGTGGATGCACCATGTTCTAAAAGATTGCTGATACTTAAATATACTAGACTGGAAACGTTTCTGAAAATGATCTTACTTTGATGTATATTTAATTAATGCAACAATTGCTGAGTAATAATGAACTAATAAATAGCAATAACAAATCCAGGCTGCTGCACAGTCCTAATAATTTTGCTATCCTGTAAATTTAACCATTCTTATTGTCCTACTGTTGATGACCTGGAACTAATGGACAGGCATCTGTTGAAAGGTTTTCCTGGAACCTCGACCAGGGACCATACCAGTTCACAGCAGCTGCTTATCCACCCTGTAACAGGACTTCTTCTTGAATTACAATTTAACAATTTATTTATTACCCCCAATTTGTATATTTTATAAAAGGACCGCTAAGCTACTGTAGCACATGAAAATGAACAGTTTCAGAGCCTCTGATATTTATTTTAAAAGCAACTTTAAGGCTTTGGCCATAGACTTCAAAGGTTTTTTTTAAGCGGTCTGTAAAATTGCTACATGAAACTGCTATCTCTCAATGGAATGTTATATCCCTGTATAACAGGATTATTTAGTACACCCATCATTTTAACAAGTTAAATGGGAGCACCTACAGAACGTGGAGCTGTATTATTCACTGGCAATTCAGTCAGTGTAAATAGCTGTAAAAGCTTAGTGTTGAATTTCCTGCTATCCACTATGCAGGTTAGAACTGGATAAAAACATAGAACTATCAGCTCAGAGCTAAGATTTACTATGTATTCCTGCATGCTTATTATTGAACAACCACTATTGTTGTTTTAATTATTGCTAATGTGGTTTTAAGATTTTTATTTTGTTTTATCTTTATTTCATGATTGTCCTACAAATATTGGAAAACATTGCTCTCCTTGGTCATCACAGTAGCCCTATGATCAAAAAAGTCTACAAAATTCAACAAATTTTCAGAAAGATGAAATGAACTTTACAATCTCATGGCACAAACTCAATCTCCTATAATTGTAAACTTAATAATTGATTGATAATCCATCTTTATTATTTTTATAAATAACTAAGGTGGCAAACATACAAACATATCTAATACTCCTTCCTCCTCCTATGTACCCCACAACAATAACCAGGGATGGGATTCAGCTGATTTGGACCAATTCAGGCAAACCAGTAGCTCCAACAATCAGCTGGGAGCAAACTGGTTCACTCCGACGATCAGGTTGGCCTGCCCGCCTGCCCCTGCACTTTACTTACCTATATCATCTCAGCTGATTCACACGGCAGAGCGGATTGCTGCTCCTCAGCTATGTTACTCCCCAGAAGTAATGTGGAAGGTAAGTTTTGTTAAAACTGGTGACGCGCGCAAAGCACTGTTCACCAAACCGGTTGATAAACCGGCAGGATCCCACCACTGACAATAACCCTATGAGATGAGTTAGGCTGAGAGAGAGAGTGACTGGTTCAAGGTTACCCAGTCGGCCTAAGGCAGGATTAGAACTCTCACTTTCCTGGTTTCTAGATTGGTTGCCTTCACCACTAGACCAAACTGGTTAGAACACCATGATGCATGTGAAAGGGAGTGGAGACTACATCATGACACTGAAGTACATCATCATTTGCCATTCCTCAGACCCTGCAGATCTTGTAACCCATTGATGATCAATTTTCCCCCTGAAGTGGAACCTACCTCAAATAATAATCACAGAATTTGGTGATGAATACATCATTCCTATCCATTAGCTTCTTAACTGCTACAGGATAGAGGAAGGATCACTTGGCGTACTAATTTTTATCCTCATGCTGCTGCTGTTATATGCATAGAAAGGTTAAATCTGGAGAAATCAAAGGCTTCTGCAGGCATTGTCTATGCTAATTCCTCACAGTATTATTTCCACTGTCTTTGGAAAGCTCTGTGTCTTTTAAGAAATAGATGTAGATAATGTAGATTGTTGATATTGATAATATTTTATCTCTTGCTTCCTCTGTCTCCCTGCTGTTATCTGTCTTTTGCCCATTTTAGCCAGTAAACTGATTTTGATGTTTGCTCATGTTCAATAAATAAACATCACACTATATATATTTTTAACTAGCTGAAGTGAATGGTGTATGTGCTTGCTTCGAATTGAATAGGAGTGTGATGTATGCAAATTAAACTGAAAATTTCCTACAATATCTTTTCAACATTTGATGCCACAGTGAAAAACACCACCAGTTATCAACTCTGATGGATCTGAGAGATTAAAACTCTATCTAGGGTTTTCAAAGGAGGAAATGGAACACTATTTCAATTCTTTTTTTCAAAATTTAATTCAGCTATCTGTAAACACTTTCTCAAGGAAGATTAGAATCATATCTAGTAACTGCTATGTCTGTTTTGAAATTCATTGCATTATTAAAATCAGGGACCAAAGTAATACTTTTAGACGTGATGCTAAACTCACATACATGCAGCAACAGAACACATAATTCTTCTCTCCCCAATTCGCATCTGTACAAATGTGTAATGTTGAGTAGGACAACTGGTCAATAGTATCTCAATCAACTTTCACTTGTTGTCCAACACGGCCATTTTTTAAATCATATCCGAAAACCTGATCCAGAAAAAAGATAATGGAATTACTGAATAATATATAATTGTATTTTGTCTAACAGCCCAAATAAGTTCTCTATATACTTTTCAGACTTAATGTGTAGTAGTTCAAAGTCTGTTAAAATAAACTCTGTAAGGATGTTGTGTTGTGTTACTAAATTATTGTTAACTGTAATCAATAGTTGTATACTGTAGCATGTTTAATCTGAACAATAATGCAGCCATTATACTTTCATTCACTTAATTTCTGGTATAAATTCTGCTGAAACTATTTTGCTCATAATAAGGTTGTCATAATCAATTATGTTGTGTTTGCAGCCTTTGAGATTTTGAAAAGAGGCTAAATAATTCTGAGAGAATGAAGGAAAGAATCTTCCTTCTGTTTCAGGCTACAGCCCTGTGAAGAGTTTCCAAGTGTAATT
This sequence comes from Thamnophis sirtalis, assembly GCF_051295495.1. Classification (NCBI taxonomy): domain Eukaryota; kingdom Metazoa; phylum Chordata; class Lepidosauria; order Squamata; family Natricidae; genus Thamnophis; species Thamnophis sirtalis. Next base: position 32,833,950 of record NW_028261381.1, read on the forward strand.
TTCTTGAAGTTAAAGTTTGGGTTATTATGGTTCACTTAACAGATAGTTTGCCCCAATTTTTGTGATCTCAATGATAAGATGACAAGATTTCTAATTTATAAAACCAGGACAGCATGTTGAGCTCTATGAACCATGGCCAAAGGATATATTGAGCTACATCTAGCGCTTCCCTTTTGTATACATTTCATTTTTCAAGGGATTTTTCAAAAGAGGACACTTGGATTGCATACCTTAAATGTATATCACTAGCATCTCCCCCCACCTTGAAATATAATGAAATAAGCATAGAATTGCAATTCTTTAAAACTATCTGGTAGTTTATAATGTTATAGTCCCCTCCGTTGACCACTGGTCTTATATGCCTTCACTGTTTAATTATTTCCTTTCTGTACTCAACGCATTTAGGAACATTGATTTGTTGAACTGCTTCTTGTAAGATGCCATCAGTATAAATGCATGTTAATTCTAAAAAATAATACTATCTGAATATAAGGGGGAAAATGTGATCCTGTGCTTTCCCTCCAAACCTAAAGTTTAATATTTCTTCAAAGCTTAATTGATTCATTTACTTGTCCCAGAAGCAAAAAAGAAACAATACCTTTCCACTTATGTTCTTCATTCCTGCTCTCTAATCTTGAGTATTACAGGATGAAGACATCTGCTTCTGTCTTTACTCATCCAGTTTTGAATTCTATGTTTTCTATCACTGACCTTAAAACTTGGAGATCAGTATCATACTTGCCATGCAATGGAAATACTGAGATTTTTGTTCTCTTTGGGAATGTAATTTAGTGATATACATACTTTTCTTAAGTACTGGTGAAACTTGATGTCTTTTTTGAATATATCCCCACTGGGAACAATGCACACAGTAAACTCCATGTCAGTGTGGAAGCCATTTTTTTTCCTTTTTGCACCTTCCTAACTGCCACATATGTTAGCCTGGGAATTTGGGAAGGGGGAGGGTTATTTGGAACGGTAGAGTTTTAGCCATAACAACATTCTTTCTTCTGGGAACCAAGGACACTTGCCTGCACCTGGATGGGAGTGGTTGAGGAATTGTCTCCAGTTACGTTTGAGTATTGGATTGGACCATGTGATGAACTTGTGGGTATGGGGCAAGGGTTGTGAATTTTCAACTGGGAGGGGAAAGCCTGGAAGCTTTCAGATTAGGGTTTCCCCAGATGTGCCAACATGGCATCTCTAATAAAGTGGAACTTTGAGGAATTTCAGGCCTTGGAGTTTTATTTTGTTGGGAGTGTTTCTTGGAACCCTGACACTCAGGATATCATGGGATTAATATAAGTGGTGGAATACAAGCAAATTTGTCGCCTCCCCATCCCCCAAGAAAAATGTTTGGGTTATAAATTGTAACTGTTGCTTTCTAATGACATTTCATCTTGAACAATATGGAGCAGGTCCGTGTTGATAGTATTTTGCATAAAATAAAAATTAGACTAGTATGATACATTAATGCACCTCATGGACCCTAAACAATGTCCTTAAAAAGAAAGAGAATTCAGAAAGAACAGTAACCATCCATTCAGCTGCCACTGTCATATATCAGAGTGGCATGGTATATGTTCAGTAGTCAAACTTGTTTTACAGTAAAATTTTGATTCCATGGGTTTGCAGTTTAATGGACAATATTAAGGACCTGAGGTGGCACAGTGTTTAGAGTGCAATACTGCAGGCTACTTCAGCTGACTGCTAGCTGCAGTTTGGCAATTCAAATGTCACTGGCTCAAGGTTGACTCAGCCTTTCATACTTCCGAGGTGGGTAAAATGAGGGCCTAGATTGTTGGGGGCAATATGCTGACTCTGTAAACCATTTAGAGAGAGCTGTAAAGCACTGTGAAGCAGTATATAAGTCCAAGGGCTATTGGTATTGGAGCTCAATTTTACATTATAACTCAATTCAGTGAAGAAAACTGATGTAGTTATGCAAATGAAGTAAATTTAAGTAAATGGCGTACATTCAGATTTATCAGAGAAGCTTTCTCATCTGAATGCTCCATTAAACTGAGATTTTATTATATGTTGTCTAACTGTAAAGTAAAAGTTCTCTTTATGGAGGATTAAGCTTCCAGTCCGCATTATAAAGAAAATGAGTAAGGAAATACTCTGTTAATAGAGAAATAAAACCCTTTTTCCTCTCTCATTTAGTTTAATAAATATTAACTATCTTTCTTTAAAGGGTATTTGTCAGCTGAAAAAGTATTAGCAGTTGGAGGTTACAAGCAGATATTTCCCACTTCTTTCGCTGGAGGCTGTGGAAAGTTTATTGTGAATGAAGTCAAGAAGGTAGAAAAAATCTAGAGCTTTTGAAATAGCCTTTGTTTTTCTTCCTACATTTTAAAAAAAATTAAATTGTATTTTGGCTGAGTGGGTTGATCAGTTTGCATGATTGTAAAATTTCCAAAATAAATAAAGGTACAAGGTTCCATCGATAAGTGTAAAATATGTTGTGCTTCAAAAGGAACTGACTGAACAAAAGCTAATTCTGACAACTTTATTTTTCTCAGGAAACTAAAAAAGTGGGGAAAATATTATTTCAATCCAAATTTAATTCAAACTACTCTGTGGAAGAAAAAAACAGGACATGGTGTTTTCTTCTTAAGGCAGGTACCGTAAGTCCACTCTTCTAATGACACTAAACATCTATATAAAGTAATATTTTACTTTTGTTATAATCATCATGAACGCAGACTTTTACAGTCTGTGTATGTCATGGTAGAAGAAGACTTGTTGGGACCTGATGCTGAGAAAATACAAGTTGTTACTTGTGACTATCTCCATTGTGCTTACAAATGAGAAATAAATGCACTATCCATTATTCACTGGGATAATAACCTTTGCAGTACCAGAATGCATGTCTGCAAGAACAGTTTTTATGGATCAATTCAAAGAGGGAGTTCACACAGAAACGTTAGTATAGAAGAAATAATCAGGATAACTCTGGCACTTACATAGGGCTTAAAAATACAGAGCTTACAATTAAACTACTGATTTGTGACGTTTCCTCATATATAATAATGAATATAATTATTTCAGTGCAGCAGATGTACAGAAATTTCATAGTTCTTATAAAGCACTGAGTGTTTTTCTTCTAGTTGCATACCTTACAATAACTTACAACATTTTCATAATTACAGTGACTTTATGTTGGTGTCCAAAATGCCTTACACAATTGTAGGTCAGTAAAGATACATATTTTTCCTATATAGCAGGTATACATGTATAATAAGTCTACAGTTATTAGTGTGGATCGGGAGTAGAAATTAGATTCCAAGCTAGAAATTTCTTGATTCGTACCATAGTCGTGTTCATAGTGATTCACAAGCAAGCATGGTTAAATTCATCTGGACTATCTAGTAAGCTGGTCTATGTTTTGGCTCATTTTCTTCCTGTGTATAAGATACTGTTTGGCAAAGGATCAGATGAGTATTCCATGATTAACTTGCTGTAGTTGGGTACTGAATAGTGAAAACAGAATTGATCATTTAATTTGTAAAATAATAGGCTTTAAAAATGTATTTAGATTCTGAAGAACAACATTCAAAATCATTAGAAGTTTTCCAATAGTGTGCTTTCTGCAGCTAAAATAAGATCTCAACTTCTAGGCAAAAAATATATTATCTTTGAAGACATGAGGTTTTTGCTACCCTTCACAAATTGTCCTGGCTTACCTTGAAGGGGTGACGCCAAGCAGGAGTTAAGTTACTTTGATTCTGAGAGAAGAGAATATTTGTAACTCAGGACGAGCGGGCAGGTGGGCCCTCCGGAGCACCATACCAGAACGGTACCTGGTGCTCCTAGCAAGGACCAATATGCCCGGTACTGGGGTGTACCTGACGTATCCCATCACTGCAGTGTATCCTTTTTACCAATTGTGTTGGTCATTCTATGGTAGGTTGAGGTATCCATTTTGTTGGAAGACATTGTATAGATGCTGTGTTTCCTTTTTCTGATATTAAGGGTTACTGATATCTGTGTGTTCATCTAAACATATAGCTTCTCTTGTGGGACATTAGGGTTGTTACTTTGATAGTGAAACACCTGGTTGGTGTGGGTAGTTTTACAACAGACTTGTTCTTATACAGACTTGATTTTTCCCTGAGTATTAGAGAATTGGATACAATCATTAGCCATCTCTGGCTAAGCCTTGCATCAAGAACTTCCTTTTTCACAGCAAAGATTTTCAAGGTACTTAAGACAGAAGACAGAAAATTTCAGGTGATTTTAGCTGAAACCACTGGTAAAAACCTTAACCACTAGGGATTCAGAGAAGAAAAAGAAATGCACTGAAATAAGACGGTCATACTAGTGAAGAATCCCTCAAAGATGCAGGGTCCACCTTGTCTGAAGTAAATGTATTATAACTTCCACTTGTTATTATAAATGTAGTCTGAGAGCATTTCTTCTCATTTTTGAGCTACCATACTGCATAGGAACACACAGATTTGCAAGGGAACGGCTATTCTCTTATGACAGAATAGATGTGTAACAAATGAATGGCAGAGTTTTATCCTGTGTTAAAAAAAGAAGAGAAATAGGGTAAAAAATGAAAGAAATCCTTTTCCTGTTTTGAAATGTAGGCAGCTGATTTTTCATAACTACCTCCTTGGGCTACAGTTTAAAAAGATTGTTCTCCCTCCAATAAAATCCAGCATATTGTCTCAATTTGTAAGGTGTGGTGCAGTAGCAAAGCAGCAGAGCTGATGGCAAAGGAGGGGAAGGGAAAAAAGGGATGTGTCTGGGCTAACCAGAACATTTTCCCCCTTTTCTGTAAAGTGTAATATGTTATCCCTACTTAAATTGGTAAGTGGAAATAAATGGAGCCTCTTAGTGATCTCTAATCTTCCCTAGATGCACAAGCTCTAGAGAATGCACCACTGCTTTTCAGAAGATAATAATTACAGCCAAAATGATGTTCTGCTGGCTTTCCTTATCTTAAATTAGGGCAAGATTAAGGTCTAACTATTCTACTTGGGTAAGGTTTGGAAAATAATGGATCCTTAGTTCAGATTTTTTCTGGTTTCTAGAAGACTTTTATTTTTTATGCCTCCTTTCTTTTCAATTAACCACTTAGAGTTTAATCCAGCACATACAAACACAATGTACCTGCTGTGGGTTTTATTGGGACGTTGACTCAAATGATATTACAAGTAGAAGAGCATTAAATGTGTGAAACCTTCTGTCTGCAAGAATTTCCTCATTTATTTCAATAACATTTTAGATCGTGTTCATGCTTGAACACAAATCACTTCTTCTGCGTATGTGGAGTGGGGAATATGTGGGGAATATCTGAATGTGAAGTAGGGAATATATGTTAAAACTGTTTATGAAATTATGGTTTTGGGGGTTGGTTTTCTAGATAGAATCTTGCATCATCCATTCACATCCAGACATACAGAAAGAACAATTGAGCAGAATACAACACTTGCTTTTACATTAAAAAAAACTTGTTTGTATTGTTGATCTGAGGACAAGAAAAAAAGGGCCAAATACTTGAAGACATATAAAAACAAAAACTGTTATGAATTAAGCATAGAAATTCAACTGATGTAATAACTTTAATAAAGCAAAAAAGAATTAAAATCAGATAGAATCAGATAGAAAATAAAATAACTATAAAGCTGTTCAAAATAACCACCCCAGCAGGAAAGATTGGAAGAGCCCGTAACTTGGAGCTACAGTAGCCTTTGTTGAGTGTGTTTACAATCTTTTAATAGCTTTGTCAAGGTGGCGCAGTGGTTAAATGCAGCACTGCAGGCTACTGCTAGATCAGCAGGTCAGCGGTTCAAATCTCACCGGCTCAGGGTTGACTCAGCCTTCCATCCTTCCGAGGTGGGTAAAATGAGGACCCAGATTGTTGGGGGCAATATGCTGACTCTCTGTAAACCGCTTAGAGAGGCCTGAAAGGCCTATGAAGCGGTATATAAGTCTACTGCTATTGCTATTGCTATTGCTATTGCTATTTGTCACAAGGACAAACCTAAAATCTAGGAAATTAATATTCTCATTAAATCTAACAGACCAATGCTGTAAGCAATCTTCAACAAAATACTAAAAGGCAATGAAGTTACAATCTTCCATCCACTTACTATGAAGTAAATCCCATTTCATTTAGTTCTTACTTATAGTGTAAGTACCATTAACGGGAAGTCAGTCATCTATTCTTTCCATCCAAGTAAACCCAATGGAAAAGATACAAGAGAGTTGCTTTAACAGATCAATTAACAATCGCAAGGAAGTTGCTTCTTCTGCAGTTTGCAGTTAATACAGAATCTTCCCTCCTAAATATATTCACTTAGGAGAAGAATAGGTTCTGCATATGTACTAGAGACTGATTGCAAACAAAAGGGTTTGACTGACAAAGACCCTGTTAGTATGAGTCTAAGAGATATTGTCACTTATGCAATGTCTATCATTTTCATACTTCTCGGCCTTACAATCCCCTGCTTCTTTGGAAAGTAGGAAAGATAATAAAGGAAGCCGCTGTTTTGCCCTCTCTATCCTTCTTTTGTACCTCTTCTCTGCTCCTTATGGAGTGAAGTATTGCTAAAGAGGATATGAAGAGTAACAAGTACCATTGCTGAGATGACCCGCATAGGTCTCTTGAGTCAAATATAAGCAATCTTTACAATGCAAAATTAAGACAGTTCTTCTATGTATGGATGGACATTTTTTTTATGGCTGCTAAATCTCACTGATCTACTTTGGGCTGATTCCAATTAATCTCGTATTCAAATCTGTGAACTGCTAGGAAGTTAGTCAGATTTTACATTTCAGAAAAGTATACTGTGTAGCAAACACACCAAAAGAGTTTTCTTTGCTTCAGTATTAAAAAAGCTTGTGTGTGTGTTAATAAACTGTACGAACAGTGATTTATGTATCAAAGTGAGTTTTATTCCATACTTTCCAAGCTCACAATGCATATGTTACGTGATGGTAATTATGCTTCAGGGTGTGCAAGGCAGAGTTGGACAAAATGCACAAGGAGATTGATGACATGGTATTTTGCTAATACAATGCAAAAGTCGCCAACAAATTATGAAACTTCAGTGCACTCGTTCTACTGGTGTGGTCTAAATTTTGTTTTTCAACTTGGTGGCTGAACTGATCCCTCACTTTTCTGACACCTTTATTAGAAGTAAAGAGCAAAGTCTTCATCCCCAAAATGAATCAGAGAAACAAAACTCATTATCTTGGTTTCTTAAGGATCTAAAGTATGTTTTTATATGTGTGTGCGTGGGTGTGTGTGCGTGTGTGTGCGTGTGTGAGTCTGTGTGTATTTCTTCCAATTATAGGGGGTGGAAATAATTTATATAATCTTTTTCTTTCACATCTTGGAATAATATTTTCTATAACAATAGAAACTTGATTATTCAGAGGATAGAAGAAAGGAGTAGGATGGCTGAATATTTGTGTAGCTGTTTCTATTGTTCTATGTTTTTATTTTTCACTGGGAATAAAATTTTCAATTTATATATTTGTATTTGGAAAATATGGACATACATTTAAAGTACTAATTTAAAAAGCATGTTATAAAATATACTATCTAGCAGTTATAAGGTTAACATATAGAACCAACCGAAAAATGTGGATTTCATGTTATTTGAATATATTCAGATCATATAGAAACAGCATTCTGTTTCTGAACAGTGTTATGTTTCCTTGCAATTTATAAGCTCTTTATGATCTAAAGTGTGTGTGTGTGTGAGTGAGTCAGCTTTTGACTCTTGATGAGTGCCTGGACATGTTCCTGCAGTTTTATTGGCAAGGATTCGGGAGTGTTTTGCCATTGTTTCTTTCCTGAGACTGAGATTGAAGGTCTGGTCCAAGCTGACTTCCTGCCTAAGGTGAGACTAGAACTCACTCTCTCTCTCACTCTCTCTCTCTCTCTCTCTCTCTCTCTCTCTCTCTCTCTCTCTCTCTCTCTCTCTCTCTCTCTCCCTCCCTCCCTCCCTCCCTCCCTCTGTGTGTGTGTGTGTATCTGTATCTCTATCTTGATTTAGGCTTTCCTTTCCATCTAGAATGAGTCTTGGCTTGCTAGGTAATATGAACTGTAAAATTTTAATTTGATGTTCAACTGTTAACATTTTAGGGAGCACTGATATTAACTTAGGACATGTTGACAGAAAAATAAATTTCCTTAAAATTTATTTTATGGAAAAATAAAATTCCATAAAAATGGAACTTTTAGAGATGTAGAGATGTTTTTGATTTTTTTTTTGCCACAAACTTCTATCCTTTTTCATATATTTGATCATTTCTATGGGAAAAAATGTTAGTCAATATTACACAGACAGTGTTGGTACCAAGTGTAACTATATATGGCATGCCTCTTTAATTTGAAAAGAGCTTCAGCACAAGGCTTCACAAATCTAAACCCAGCCCTTCCATCATTTTTTTTCTTTAAATGTATTTATTTTTTTCCTGCTTCTCATGCATCATACATATTCCCCAGTTGGGGGGGAAGGAAATGACAATTCTAAATATGCCCTTCACAACATCATCCCCTACTGAATTCAATGGGATTTCAGCCTCATTTCTAAAACGTCTCAGAGCCTTGCATGACTGACAGGTCATTGCTGATATTTTGTTTTGTTTTCTAAGGGTCATATCTGCTGCTCTGACTTTCAAAACAATGCAGTTGTCCAACTTAAGCAAATTTTAGGTTTTATGCTGAGGATTAAACAAAGGCTCAGTAGCTGGATTCCTATATTATATAAAGGCAGGAATTTTTACTCAGAGGGGTCTGAGTCACATATAACACCAAACAGGTATGTTTATGCCATACGGTAAGCCAAAAGAGGCACTTTGGGGTAGTGGCGAAGGTGCTGGCTTAGAGGCCAGGAGACTGTAAGTTCTAGTCCCTCTTTAAGCATGAAAGCCAGAGATACGACTTTGGGTCAGTTACCCTCTTTCAGTCCAACTCATCTCACAGTTGTTATTGTGGGGGAAAATGAGAGGAGGAAGGGGTATTAGGTATGTTCATCACCTTGAGTTACTTATAAAGTAATAAAGGCGGGATAAAAAACAAACGAGCAATGAAATAAATGGCCCAGATCACATGTGGTTTAGCACCAACCCTTACGTTGTTGTTTGCTTACAGTGATGAAAGCTTGAAATTGACTTGTTCTTGAGTATTGTCATTCATTATGCTTCCTAGTGTAGAGCTTGCCTATCCCATTTATTGCCATGTTTCAGGCAGCATCCAAGGACTTATGGAACTAACTAGGCATTCATTCATCATTGTTCTTGGAGCTGAGGAAGGAATAAAAGTTTAGTGCTAAGGTCATTCCCTCAATCCAAATTTTGAGTGATGGCTTTTTTTGGGTATCTTGATGTAGCTGCATTTTTTTTCCTTTTTAGTACTTCCTAGCAAAACCTGTGCATAATAGTACTGTGAAAGAAGTAAGTAAAGATAAAATTAAGAACAAAAGGGTGATTGTACATACTGTGGCGCCATTACCAACTCCTAGGAATAGAAGTAATACATTAACCTCAGTAACACTAACTAACCTTGGAAGTTGTTGGGGAGCACTTTAAGTGACTGTAACGCAACTGAAAAATGGCACTGATTAAATGGCACTGATTAAATGCTTTTGAAAGGCTCATCTTCCTTTTTTCATAAGCCCCTCTCCCCAGTTTTGTTTTTATAATGAGAAAGCAAAAGCTCTACAAAATTCAGTATTTCACAAATTATAGAAATGAATGTTTGGAGAGGTTTATTTATTTTATTTATTTTATTTATTTTATTTATTTTATTTATTTTATTTATTTTATTTATTTTATTTATTTTATTTATTTTATTTATTTTATTTATTTTATTTATTTTATTTATTTTATTTATTTTATTTATTTTATTTATTTTATTTATTTTATTTATTATTTATTTTATTTATTTATATTCAATCTTTATTATTATTTTAAGTGAACAACTCAAGGCAGTGAACAAACATAGCATTCCTTTTTCCTCCTATTTTCCCCACAACTACCACTCTATGAGGTGAATTGGGCTGAGAGAGAGAGAGAGAGAGAGAGAGATTGGCCCAAGAGCAAACAGCTAGCTTTCATGGCTAAGATAGGATTTGAACTAATGGTCTCCCAGTTTCTAACCTGACTCAAACTGACTCGTACTTCTTTGAGATATTTCTTTGTGGCCCATAGTTATTTTTAAATTATCACTTGGATGCTTTCCTTCTACCAATTTTGTTGGCCTGGCCTAATCTACTCATTTCCTCTTATTCTTCTCTCCACCACACACACTCTCCCCTCCCCCTGCCTATTATAGCTAGCAAGTCATATTCTAGAGCAACATTTCCCAATCTAATTAAGTTTTTAATTGTATATTGCCTAGAGTCATTCTGTGAGTTTGATGGGAGGTTTCTAAATTTGACAATGAATGAATGTATGACCCTAGTTTGTTCCAGATTTATAACATATTACAGCAATATAAATTGCATTTCAATGCAAAAAAGAGGATCTAGAAAGCTGTTCTAGAGCAAGAAATAGCTCCATATGTGTGCCTCCTCAAAGTCCACAATAACATAAATATGAACCAGAAGTACCCATTTCTGTGAAGTTGTGTGCAATGCTTTTAGTTTAGGCAGAAGAGTGCAAATACATTCTTATGTGGACCATTTAGATTTTTATCTTGAAGTCTCAGCTAACAATTTATCATCTTCACCATATCCCAACCACAGTCGTGAGTTAGGAATTACTGAAATTATGAACTTTGCATGTATTTCAGTTTTCCCAGTCCAACCCAAACCTTTAATAAACATTTTGCAATAAACATTGTAGTTCAACTCTTGTAGTCACTTTATTCTCTCCATCATTATGAACAACTGTAAACAGTTGACATTAGTGGGCTGATCTCTGTTAGTTCAGAATACCACTGAGGCAAATTGCTGGACCATGGATCATCTGAGAAATTCAGTAGGATTTTATCTTTTCATTAAAAAAAGTTTTAAAAAGGTTTGCATGACACACAAAGTCCAGTTTGAAGCTAACCAGGAATAAATCATCCCTCAATCCAGTTCTAGGTGGATATAAACCTCACTCAAAATCTTCATTATATACAATTTTGTTTAGTTTGCCTACCAATTTTGGGGCTGTGGGATGTCTGACATACTTTTTCTTTATGATTCTCTATAACTAACTAAATAAATGCAGGAATATAGAGCAAATAAGGGCTATAGCTCTGGGCACACAAATAAAGAGCTTCCTCAGCTCTCTTTATTTCTAATTTCATACTCCATAGACATGCAGGACAATGAATTAAAACAAGGTCTCCTTAGAGAAGTAGCAGCTGGAGAAGGTTCATTTTGCTACTGCTCCATTTCCCCACTTTTCCATTTAGAAGACCGAAAGAGGATTTAACCATTGCCTAACCATGCTGCTTGTGCACACTCAATAATTCAGAAATAAAACATTCTGGAGAATTCTGGAATATTCTGTTCCCTTCCTAAGAAGTCTCTTCAGGGTAATTTGACATTTCTAGTTTGAACGATTTATTTCTGTCAAACTGTCCAAGAAAGTCTGATGGGAATGGTCTGGAGCAGGAAGAGAATATGATGGATTTCTCTGGAATTCCAAAATCAATTAAATTTGCACATCACTATTAGCTTTTTATCTGCTTTCTTAAGTGTGCTAGGATTTAGAAGGTAGGTATGAGAAAGTGTTAGCTTATATTTATATATACATTAACTCCTAACAAGCAATGTATTTAAATAATCTAAAACAACAATTAATAAAAATAAAACATGAAAAAGATGAGGGAATAAACTTTAGTCCGATATTTACACCAGGAGGAAGTCCTAGGTGAACAGTGCATTTCCAACAGGCATTTCAACGAGATGTTATAGTAAGTGCCTCCTGAGTTAAATAAACCTGAAACTGTAAAAGAAAAACAAACATTACTATTACTGATCCATGATTTCAGACTGTGATTATGAGATACCTCCTAACTGATCCTCATTTCAAAAACTAAGCATAGTCATGTATGGATCAATTCAATTCAGATCAAATCAGAATAATTATTTTTGGCCTTGGACCCAAATAACAACCACTAACAGATAATAAAAAAAATCATGATAAATAAAAGGAATCATGACTAAGATGCTCATGTCTTAAATCCTGTGCCATTATTCATCTGGGTCCTAACAAAGATATAATGTTCCCCCAGACCCATTATTGCCAGGAACAGAAATTTACAACTATATATGTCACTTTAGAGTTTCTGTCTACCAGTAAATTGTAGAAAGTTCATCACAACAACTTAGTTGGCTTTTAATAATGGCTAAATTAATCTAAACATAGTATACCATGGATGTGCTCAACTGACTCAAGCTCTGCTACTTCACATGAGCAAATCTTTGAGGAGATGGAACATTATTGTAACAATTGTGTAAAACGCCTGAGGAGAACACACTAAATGAGATATTTAGAATAAATAAATGAACTCAGATATTCTGCTGAAAGTGTATCTTGGCGATCCTGAGGTAACTTTGACTATTTATGTGCATTCTCACTGTGCTGATTAATAACCTCTTCAGCTTTTCTAAGACCAATAAGTAACAAAAGTTCAAGGGGAAATCCCCAGGACAGCAATGTTCTTCTGATATATTCTCACCAAGTAGATCTACATCTATCAGATGACATTAAAGCAAGAAAACCAGTGAAACGGATTGAGCCTTAGCCAAGGCAGTTGCTTGGCAGACTTTAGCTTTTATTTCTTAGCTTCTATTTTTCTATTCTGTTTTTTAAAAGCCTCATTTAGGATGCAACTAGGGGTGAAAAATAATGATTTTTGACTGCACTCTTTTGTAAGAGCCAAGGGAGTCTGACCCTGGTTAATGTAAGTACCAGGGCTGTGGGCCAGATTCAGAAGTCAAAATAACTGTGGTAGTAGCAAATTTCTTTTGTATTGTTACTAAGAAAACTCAGTGGGATGTCTATGAAGTCATCATAAATCACTTTTAATTCAAAGGAGACTTACCGCTGTATTATATAACTCCATGGGATGAGTTTGGATGTCATTTTGGTGTAAAGAAAAAGCGGCTTAGCATGTTTGGAAACATCTTTCAGAATTATCTTTCAAAAGTATAATGGGTGTAGAACTACTAGAAACCTTTGAACAAGCAGTATATGTCAGGAAAATGGTACAGAAAACATCTGACAGCTAGTAGCGATCTGAATTATTGTAGCTCTGAAATAGTAACCCTAACTAGATTTGATTATTAATATTAGTCATGCTTTTCAAAATCTAGTTTATTTTAAATCCAAAAGAACAAATAATGATAATAGGATTGCGTGGTTTGATATAGTCTATCACTGATTAATATTCAAGCAGTTAAAACCAAACTACATGTAGTTTAAATATGGCTTCATTTTGAAATTGAAAGTTGAACTGGTGCCTTTTTGCTTAAAGACACTCCTTAAATTAAACGTTAAATTGTTTGGTTATATTGCATACCATATAGTTGGCTAAATTTATGTAACATACTAAACTATACTAACCTATCCTCCGCGAGCTGCGCTGGCTACCTGTCGATCTCCGGGTGCGCTTCAAGGTGCTACTAGTCACCCATAAAGCCCTTCATGGTAGTGGATCTGCGTACTTGAGAGACCGCCTTCTGCCAATTACCTCCCTGCGACCAATTAGATCTCATAGATTGGGCCTCCTCCGAATTCCATCTGCCAGCCAGTGCCTGCTGGCAACTACAAGGAGGAGGGCCTTTTCAGTAGTAGCTCCGACCCTTTGGAACGAGCTCCCTGTGGAGATTCGTACTCTCACCACCGTCCAGGCCTTCCGCATAGCCCTTAAGACCTGGCTAGCCCGTCAGGCCTGGGGACAAAGATAGCCGCCCCTCCCGAATGATGAATGAATGTTGCTCATTATTTTTACTTTATGTGTGTCTACGTCAGAGGTGGGTTCCTGCCAGTTCGCACCAGTTCGGTAGAACCGGTTCGTCAAATCTACTGAACCGGTTAGAAGAGGTTCCACCAGTGGACTCGGAAAGCAGGCCACACCTACAGAAGAGGTTCCAAAATTTTTTGAAACCCACCACTCACACACACACACACACACACAGACAGACTCACACAGAGAGAGAAAGAGGAAGAAAGAAAGAAAGAAATAAAAAAGAAAAAAAGAAAGAAAAAGTGAGAGAGAGATGAAAGAAAAAAAGGAAAAAGGGACAGAGAGACAAAAGGAAGGAAAGAGAGAGAGAGAGAAAGAAAACACATGGCCGGCAAGCCACTCCCACCAGGTCACATGGCTGGCAAGCCACTCCCACAAAGGAGGCCACACCCACAGAGTAGGTTCGAAAAAAATTTGAAACCCACCGCTGGTCTACGTCATTGTTTGTATTCCCCTTTCCTGATTTTATGTGAGCCGCCCTGAGTCCCCTCAGGGAAAAGGGCGGCCTATAAATGTTAATAAACTCTTAAACTCTTATAAACATAGGTTTATAAGCTATGATGGTTGCACTCACTTTTTGTAGCATGATAAACCAAAACCAGCAAATCGTATTACGGTTTTAATGTGATCTGTGAACTAAGCCTGTATGGTATTTGATTTAAGCTTGTGATCTTATCAGCTTTGAGTTAAAATGGGTTTTCAAATATTTTTAAACATTGTATGGCTATTTTTTTCTTTATTATTTGTGTTTATTGTATACTAGTTGAGTCCCATGAATCCATTAAATAAAATAAAACAAAATAATCTTTCTTGGCTAATGAATTACAGAATTTGCATGGAGTTTTATACAATAAAATCTGGTGGAAGAAAATCAGAGGATGGTTGTTTTGAACGAATTAGAAATATTTGGTAAAGATTGGTTGAACTTTTGTGTGTGTGTGTGGGGGGGGGAGATTTTGAATTGTGCAGTTTAATTTGCTTAATTTAAATTCCAGCTACCATGAATTTATATATTTTACAACATGCAGCTCATTCTATTCAGCTGCTTTATTCATATAATACGGCAAGTAGAACAGCTATCTGGTGCTGAGCTCCACAATAAATATGTATTTTGTGCCTCTATTTCTAGTTCTCAAATATGTTAGTTTTTCTAAGCAATGCCCATTTGCACAACAACTGAAATATCAGTGACTTTGCTGTGGCTCAGGATGTGATTAAGGCTGCTGCTTATTATAGATAGAAACTCTAATCAGTTTCTTCTTTTTAAGACTTAAATTATCTTAAAATCCTCCAGTTCCTCTAAGTCTGAAGACTCTCAAAGCACATCTGATCCTGAACTTTTTATTTAAAGTGGAGCTTTGTGCCACCTGAGTGGAGCGTCTGTTATCTGGTCTCTCTCTCTCTCTCTCTGTGTGTGTATGTGTGTGTGTGTAAAGTCAGGTCCCAGAGGAAACAAAAGTCGATCCCTTAAGCTACTCAATCATTGTTTGCTTTTTACAAATATGTAATATCCCATTTCTAAGCCAGGAGACAATTTAAAACATACCTAGTATATAAGTATGTCCTTTGAAAATTTAATAAGATGGTATTTAATGAAAATTAACTGTTTTGCTTTACTCCATTTGTTGCAAAAAGAATAAATCCAAAAGCATGCCTTGAATGATTTGCTTTAATTCCATTCTTTGAATGTATATTCCTATTGTTTATTTTTATGTTTGTGCAGACACACCCCTGAACATAGGAAAAGGATATTTGTCACCTGATAGTGTACAGTTAAAATAATTGAGACTTAAAAGTGCTTACTTAAAGATGTTAACCAATCATGCTTTTTTCCAATCATTCCCATTCCTCCCCCCATTGTCATTCCAGTCCATTTCTCCTCCCCCACCCTAAGAGATCAAATCAGCAAAGGCTTACCTTAAGCTTAGACATTGTAAGTGCAGGCAACAGGATTCTATTGGCTTTAATTTGTCCCTGTCTTTCATTTGATACTACCAGTATTAATAGCTTTGCAAGAAAATTCTGCAGTCATTAATCATAATAATTAATCAGATCCAATTATATTGCATATAAATGCGAACAAATTGCTGAAAAAAATAATGATCTATCACCAACATGTCATGAGGAAAAGAGACTAAAATAGTAATTAGAATCGGGATTTAGTTGTATACAAGTGTTCTGCCTACCCATTGTACCAGTGTGATGATGTGATGATGTAATTAGTGGAAAGTAAAAATCTAGCAGGATTTAGCAGTGAACTGCCTAATGACTACATGTGCTAAAAATAAAAGAATCAGGGTGTTAGCCATCATTTAAGTGCTGTTAGTTTTTTTGATATCAAAAGACAATGATTGAAGCCAGCAGACAAAATCGATGTATGCACTCACTGAATCAGTGGTGGGTTCTTACCGTTTCGGACAGGTTCGGCTGAACCGGTAGTGGTTTGGCGGCCTGGGTCGCTGGAACTAGAAGCGACCCAGGCCTGCCACGCCCACGAATCGGTTCTTCCGGTGATGCTGTGACTGTTGGAATCCACCCCTGCACTGAATGTAGGGGGGCTAGCCACAAGTTAGTGGCTGTCCAAGAATTCTATAATATTTACATAACTGTAAACCAAATTAAATTCAATGTCAGCTATCCTTATGATTCTTACTATACAGTAAAAGTTTTTGCATGAATTCAGACTTCTGAGGAAGCAAGCATAGGTGAAACATTTTACAGGAAACCATTTTTTAACACTCCTTTTACTCTTCCTCTTTCCTTTCCCCTTCTGCAGACTTGATAGTACAAAGGTATTTTACAGTTGGAAACAAATTGCATGTTTTCGGGATCCTGTAATAAGAGCTATTGATTTATTAGGTGCTACTTTCAACTTTAAAAAAAAATCTGATGGAGTAACCGTTTTTAAAAGATGGTATCCAGACTTTGTTCTTTATGTATAGCTAAATAATGATTTGCTAATCTGCTAATTTTAGAAATGGGTATGAACAAGGTAAATTTTCACTAGTGCCTAGGAGGGCTTTTTGTTGTGTCTAACTTTGACCTATGACCCTGGTGTGATCCAAGGTCCTTCAGTCTTTGCATTCTTAAGGAGTCCCATTAAAGCTCTTGAATCTCTGACACCTCCATTGCAGTAAATCCATTTCTGGTTAGGATGTAGATTTTAACAATTGAAATAGTTCCAGTGTACAATTATTACTTCCCTTGCAGTTTGGGGCAATTCTGAAAAGACAAAACTAGAACGGTGGAGAATGCTGTGTTCTGTGTGCTAATGCTTACATGTACCAATTTTGTATTTATTTTTGAATAAAAAGAGCACGCAGGCATATATCTTCAAGCCTTTAAAACCGTTCAGCGAAGGCTCAATGGATAACGCTAAATAGGTAACTGAACATTGATGAGCAGTTTTATGACAGACGTGCTACTTGAAAAATAAATGTTAAGTTCATCATAGTTTTCCGTACTAAGCGCTGCACTTTACTGCCTTTGATCTCAGCATAGTGACTACTACAAAGAAATAAAACCTTATCTTACCTTTTCCAGCATCTACTGCAGAAGACCTCAATAATGCATAGGAACATCTGGAAGTACGGTAATTTTAGCTTTCAGAGATAAGAATTGACACAGAACAGGTAAAACCTACAAAGATCTTGTGTTGAAATGAGCTGATTAAGGTTAGGTAACTTAAAAACATTGCGTATATAGAATTTCCAGTCCATGGTTGCTACATCTTGCAATTTTATATAAAGTGCATTGGGGAGGGGTGAAGGTAGAGAATGTGACAATTATTTCTTCTTATCAATCTATTTTAATAGCTTGATTAGTTTGGAGAAGCATTCTGTTTTATATAAAGGGAGGGAAATGACAGTAAATCTCTTGTCATATACATCTATTTAGAGTTAACGGTGAGTTCATAGAGG
This sequence comes from Thamnophis sirtalis, assembly GCF_051295495.1. NCBI lineage: Eukaryota > Metazoa > Chordata > Lepidosauria > Squamata > Natricidae > Thamnophis > Thamnophis sirtalis. Next base: position 32,851,806 of record NW_028261381.1, read on the forward strand.
ATACATGGGCATAGTAAACAGGTTTTGAAATGACAATTTTTTACTGGTTGCAAGTGCTAATTGCTAGTTTCTCAAGGGTATAGAATTAATCACCTGCTAGATTTACAGTCTCTAGGTTGAGACCTAAGGATGGAAGCAATAAGAAAAGCTCTTGAGGGACATATCATATGGCGAGTCTAAATATCAGTCTCTATGCATATGTAAATTGGCAACAAAGTTTTTTCAAAGCTCAAGTATGCTAATTTCAAACAGGCAGGACTAAAGCTAGCTTTTAGCAGCTGTTTAACGTCTGCCTGTGGGTGGTAGAGAGAGCTTAAAATACAAGCAAACAGTGGTGCATAAGTAATTAAGCAACATTTTGCTGGGCATAAATAATTCTGTTTATATTGCTCTTTTGAAGAATGTAGAATACAAAATAACAGATCAAGTGCACCTTTAGTCATCAGAGGTTACTGCATTTCTGGTTTCTATTTTCCTTGGTTTCATATTTTAAGGAAAATCAAATCCTTGTAAATATTCCCCCCCTTCCCATATTTTTGTGTATAATTCAGGCACAGAAATTTACTCTTCTATTTTATCTTTCAGTGTAATTTTTTTAAAAAAGCTTCCTATATTTAAAGCATGCTACACCAAACAGCTTTCTACCTTTGCAAGTATATCAAAATTTGATAGAATAGATTTTATATCTCATTTTAACCTCAGAAACTGATAGAATCTGTAAGTCCTCTGAAATGTTTTCAGGGTCATATGTAAACAGATAATTCATAAAATAAAAGCAGTTTGGAATCTTTTAAATTTCTAATCTAATATTAACATTACAAGTTATTATGCATCAAAATAAGAATTCATAGAGATGAATATGCTTTTGATATCCTACTTTAATTTAGAGAAAGTAATAAAATTTAAGCAAAGGTGATAAATAATGGGAACAGTAACATATATCATTTTAACATTACAGGAAAAATCTTGGAATTTACTAGAAATAAGATAAGGAATTTGATATGACTTCCCTACAAGTAATCTGGAAAAACAGACAGCTAGGTTCTGGGCTTTGATAAATGTCATGTTTTACAGTTTGATTCGAATTAAATGTTAATGATGAAAAAAATGTGCATTTATTTACAGACCGATTACTTCTTGGGTGAAACAAGTATATAGTCCTGAAAGTGGATGACAACGTCTTCAAGTAGCTATAGCAAACTGAAGAGTCCACTGCATTTCAAAGGTTTTGAATATAATATACCTTTTCATCAATATAATTTTCATAATATTTTCTATAGATCTGTAGTCCCTTGCTCAGTCTTACCAAAGTTATTGAAGAATCCACTGAATATGAGTGATTGAGGATTATTGCCTTACTTTGAGACTTTGCATTTTCTGGCTTGGGGAAAATAGGAATGGTATGCTTGCTTTCTCCAGTTTTACAGGTAGTCCTTGACTTACAATAGTTTGTTTAGTGACCATTCAAAGTTATAAAGGCACTGAAAAAAGTGACTTATGACTATTCTTCACAGTTATGACAGTTGCTGCGTCCCCATGGTTATGTGATTTACATTTGGATTCTCGACAACTGTTCCATATTTATGATGATTGAGTGTCCCAAGGTCATGTGACATCTTTTGCAACCTTCTGACTAGCAAAGTCAATGGAGAAGCCACATTCACTTAACAACCATGTAAATAATTCAACAACTGTGGTGATTCACTTAATAAAATGTAGCAAGAAAAAAATCATAAAATGGGACAGAACTCACTTAACTAATTTCTCACTTAGCAAAATAAATTGTGATTGTAAATCAAGAACTACCTGTACACATTCTTTTAGTTCTAATGATTCTGTAATTGCATGGATTCTTCTACATTATTTCCCAAGCTATGGATGATAAGTATAAGGACAATCTATTAGAAACTTTGGGGAAATGTATGATTGAATTTGGACCATGTGGTTTATGTTTAGCAAGAGCTTTTCCTTTGATAATACTTTAAAGAAACTAAGAGAATTCATATATCATTGTAATGCAATAGTTATTCATGGATGAGATGGGAGCATGATTGCCATGTTACCGAGTGCACTTTAAGAAAAACTCTGCACAACCTCAATTGTATTAATTGGAAGTATTATCTAAATTCTTTTGGTTATCATATTAGGCTATTAGTAGCTGGAACGGTAAAGTGTATAATAAGCCAGAACACACAGTTGTAGTTGATTAGTTAGAGAGTGCTGACTCATGCATGAAGCAATCTATGCTGTGATTGGTTGCTGTAAGTACAAAAGGGGAGTTTCCCGTTTCCCCCGCCTTTTTCTTCTGTGTGTTCTGTATACTCTTTAATTTACCTCATGATATTCTTGTATGTGTATGTATGTATATATCTGTGTGTGTGTATGTGTATGTATGTGCATGTATGTGTATATATACACACCCATTACACACATACATATATATATATGTATGTATATGTATATATGTATACTGTATACTGATGATGACAAAGACTATATGTGTGTGTATATATATACTGATGGTGACAAAGACTGCTGTAAGTCTACACATAGATACACACATAGATACACTCATATACATACATACATATATACATACATACATACATACATACATACATACACACTCATATGGATATATCTATATATAACATATATACACAGAGAGAGAGATATACATACACACACATTATGTGAACCAGGGTATATAGAAAAAGAATGTATCAGAGGGTCCTCGGTTTATCCCATACCATCATAAAACTTTTATGTACAGGAAGTTTTACCCAGTGAGGAAGGGAGGGAAGCAATACAAATAAATAGTCTCATCTATTTTTATCTCAAAGATTTGTAACCAGGGAAAAGCTATTAATTTAGCCTGGGGTTTTGGAATGCTACATTTTGAGTAAAGTAGAAACAACCCATTTTCAACTCAAACAATCATTTAAAGCTCAAGATGGAGGTGGCAATGACCTTGAAATGTTTTGAATTCAAAACATTTTGCACAGTTTTAGTTGTTAGATTTTGATCTGAGGATCACCAGTAATCTCTAGTGTACTTCAGATTATCCTGAGACTGTGATAACAGAGGTCAGCATTGATGTCCCCAAGGTTTTTAAAATGTAATACAGTAAGTGTATTCACTGCATACTAAAAAATATTTGCCTTGCTGCTATACAGTTCTTGTTCTACCTCATTTGAGCACTGGGCATTGTTGTAATACTCCAACCACAAAGAAACAACCAATCACTGAGCTTTAATTATGGAAGAGGTAAAGGATTTATAAAATCTGAAATGACACTAGTTAATTTGGGAGGCTTTTAGGTGTTCTTCTGTATAAGGTAACCTGAAAACCAATGACAAAAATTAAACCAGAATAGTGATAATTTACTGCAATCTCCTCCTTCCTAGCGCATTCCCGCAGGTGCAGGATCCACTTTTCAAACCATTGAATGCCACTTTGCATGGTCAGCTTCATCTCCAGGGGGCAGACCTCCTGCTTGCATATCTTTATTGATGGTGTCTTTCCATCTCTGTTTTGGATGCCGGTGAGGTCGCTGGCCATTGACTTCCAGTTGGTAGACAGTCTTGGCCATGGTGGAAGGTGCTGCTCTCTGGACATGTGGAATTGTCCTTGTCTCATCTTCTCTATAATTGATGCCACATCAAAATGTTGTCGAATGGTGTCATTTGTGATGTGGTGAAGAAGGGAGATGCCCAATATCCAATGGAGCATTCCCATTTCCATGGCATGGAGATAGCTTTTGGTCCCTGTTGCAGTGATAATTTACTGCAATACAGCGTTAAATTAACACTGCAGCTGCAACAGCAGAAACAAAGATGTCAGGCCCAAGCTCAGAGATGAGACAGTGAGATCCAATCAGCTCCAATTCTTTATTTGACTTACAAAACTAAACCTTTTACTTTCTAAGCTACTAAATGTATCCCAAGAGATTTCAGGGTGGTTAGCCTGAACCTCTCATTCCTCCAGTTAGTGACTGTGCAGTCTCTTGATTTGAATCTCTTTCTGGAAAATTTCTAAGTTGGCAAACCACACACACACACACACACACATACACACACACACACTCACAGCTACAGGTGCACAATACATCACATCAGAACATGTTTAACAATTTACAAACCAATAGATTTGAATTGGTTGCCTTTAGTTTCCATGAAGTTTCTATACTTAAAAAGCAAACTGGTGTGTCTGTCAGCCCCAGACAATATGACTAATGACAAGCAATAGTAAGTTCAAGGCATTTAGAGGGCATAGATTTCTTCCCCTGCTTTAAGGTTTGTATCCTTAGGTTGAAAAACAAGACCTGTCCTTTTTCCTGGGATGGGACATAGAACTGAAAATAATGGATTTCAGTAGTATGCATCGGTAATATCTTCTTTCCATTCTGATTTTCTCCCTCACTTATTTGTTTTTCTTCATGGCTTTTCAAATAGATATGATTATGTGAATCTGATTCCACTGCATTTTCCTTCATCTTACAAACACAATTTGCATAGTAACCTAAACATGGGCTGAAGATGATAGCAAAGCCATGCATTTTAAAATTGTGCTTTACTAATACAGAGGAGGACTTTTCTGAACCTTTCCTGAATTTTAAAGGAAAGCCATAAAATTTCATATTTCTGTTCTTTAGAGAAGTATTTTACATTCACCTGAATAAATATTGTATTATGATGCAAAGGATATGATTAAACAAAAAATCCCTGCCACTAATGCTATTAACTGCTGAAAAACATGGAGGCTATCATCTGCTATGTACTTATGTGGATGCCGTGGAAACAATGGGACTTTCTTCTGGATAGGTGTATATAGAATTATAAAGTAAATCATCAACAGTACATATTCAGCAAGCCAGTGGGGTATACATCCAATTATTATATTCCAATGAAAGAAAATTTTTTTTTTAGCTCCAAGAGCCCTCCCACTCCACAGTATATTTAAGGCCCCTTTGGCTATCATTGCTAGTGTGGCAGAATTTACTTCTGTTCTGGAAGAGTTTCATTGTCCCATGAGTTTAAAGACAATAGTATACTATATAGGGAGCCAATAAATCAATTAGCCTTAACAGCCGGCATTCAGGAAATGCATTTATTCTCTTCAGTGGAAACACGGCTTTTCCCCCTCATAGCTATACTTCATACTGTTAAGGTCAATTTTTCATCTGGAAATTAAATCAAGTTGTCTGAAAAATTGCTTGCAAATTTCACAAAGAGGAAAAAATGTGCTTATTAATATAACATCACAAGTTTGTTTTATTTGTAATTATTTGTTTTAAGAGTAATTGAGATTCTAAACACCAACTAATAACCTGGCTGTCTTAAATTACTACTGCCTGTAACTTTACCTTGCCAAATATCAGCGTGCTTCTCCATTGTAACACAACATCTAAAGCCTGGGTCATTTTGAAACAATTAATTGAAAGAAATGATTAATTGCTTAATAATGTATTGCTCTGTTTTTACCTGGAACATGCACAGGAAAAGAATCTGAAGTTTGCATTCTAAAGCATAATCTAACAAATGTTACTAATATGGATTTCTGCTATTTTGAGTCTGTCAGAATGAATGTGCATATCTATAATGTGTGATAAATTTTTAATTTTGTTTATTGCATGGTTTTTAAAAAGTCGGGTCAATCAGTTATATCATTTATTTGGTCTAATCTATCATTAGACGAGACTGAATAAGTAAAATATGTACTTCTAGAACTAGTCACTCAGTAAAAAATAAAAATCATTGTCATACGACATTTGACAAGACTGGCAAAGATCCTGTAGGAATTTGACATTCTCATGTAAAAGTGGACAAGGTTTCTGGATTTCTGATATATTCATAATTTTTAAAGTTGTCTTATTTTATCAGGGGCAGGAGCACTGCTTTTACACAGCTGGTCCTATGCCACACATGCCATACAACTGAATAGTAACTTATGACTCCCAGCATGGAAAATATACTGAGGTAAAGGCGATGGGGCAGTTTCTCATGTGGGACACGACATAGATACATTGTAAGTATTCTATCTATATTGTTTTCTTATCTTGCAAAGATCACAAGCTTATCTCAATGTTTTATGATGTATGTCCATCTGTTTGGGCAAATACTTTTCTCATCACTCATTACTCAGCACATTTGGTGTTATATCCCAAAATGTTTCACTTTGGATTAAGAACATTAGGGCAGATTTATTATCAGGATTTAAGACTAACAATTTCACAACTGCTCTTAATTCACTGCTTAGTTCAGATCACATCAATTGACTTGTTACATTTTGTAAAGTAGGAGCATCTGAAGAAGCATTTCTGAACTTGGGTGAAAAAACTTGGCAGTGATATTCTTCCATCCTGCATACAATTTCCTTTAAAAAAAATTATCAGTTCCTCTAGGGCAGGCATGTCCAACCCATACGCAGTGGTAGGTTTCAATTTTTTTTAGAACTTCTTCTGTAAGTGTGGCCTGATTTGTGGGAATGGCTTACCGGCCATGTGACCAGGTAGGAGTGACTTGCCGACCATGTGACTGGGTGGGAGTGGCTTGCCAGCCATGTGACTGAGTGGGAGTGGCTTGGCAGTCATGTGACTGGGTGGGTGTGGCCAACTTGTAAAATGTGGTGAAACTCACTTAACAACACTCTTGCTTAGCAATCAAAATGTTGGCTCAAAACTCTGGCATTTGAAGAACGCAAGTCTTAAAGCTGTCAAGTTACAAGACCCTTGCACCCCTAACCCTTTAGAAAAAAAAACACCAGGGATGTTCAAACGTGACAGCTTTAAGACTTGTGGACTTCAACTCCCAGAATTCCTCCTCTCGCTCTTCATCTTGATGCGGGGGGAGTGAGCTGGAACCGGTTCTAAACGGCATTGTAGATTTGTGGAACCTCTTCTATAGAAGAGGTTAGAACTGGCAGGAACCCACCCCTGCCCTACGGGTTGCATACCGCCATGGATACTAGTAATGTGGCCCCGCAAGATAATAAATAAATAAATATAGCAACAGTTGAAACATCCTCTATACAATTAAAAGAAATTATGACAAAAAAACTACAAGGAAAATAGAAAAACGGAAAATAAACATAAATTAAAAATTTTGGGTAATGGTTAAAAAAATGTCCTCTGTAATAATTTTGTTTTCAGTAGTCTCCTCAATGCCAGTAGGAAGCAGATGGAGTCCTATTATCTTATTTGTAGCTGTTGTTAGATGTCCTCATTGAGGAATAAGTAATTAAAGGGCCAACAGAATTATTCTTGGACTTGTTGGTTAATTTATTCAAAATTATTGTATCTTATGCCATTCTGATTATTTTTTGTTATCTGATATTTTCATAAAAGAAAATGTTAGTTCTGTGGTTTGCATTAAAACTTTGACAACTAACTATAATATCTTGCCAAATAGTCAGATGGAGGGGCAGAGTGTCTGTACATTTGGCATGACGTCTACCTTCTTCAGAGATAGGAGAGGGCATTTCTCCCATGAGAAACATGGGAAAATGCCTAGTCAAACATCTACAATGGGAAGGAAGAAGCATTTTGTTTCTCATCTTAAGAAGCAAATAACATGTGCTTATATTGCATTTGGAGAATGGCTTTCTGATAGAGCCATCTTTTGTGAAGTGTGCACTTAGGAGAGGGACTCTACTTGTTTACACCAGGATGCAGAAATTACCTTAAGTTCACACTTTATAGCAGATTCTAAAGTGCATTGTGAGATTAACAGGAAACAAGCCATTGGAAGAAGCAGAAGTTGTATAAATACTCTGCATTCCCAAGAAAGATGATGGGGAAAAATGGATATACTGTATGTGCATCAAATTCTGCCCAGCTAGGTAAAGTCACCAGATCAAGAAAAGAAGGAGCTCATGTGGGACGAGCATCAAGTATCAGCCAATTGTCTACTAGTATATTTGTAGATCAGACTCTCCATACATATTTGAATCCCTTGTTGAATTCTGATTGCACAGAGGACCAGTGGCCAGCATTTCAAGTGTGCATTAGACATTATAGAAATATATATTCTGGAGCTGAATAAAGATGTCAGTCTGAAGGTCTGTTATTAAGGTAAAAGGTCATCTATATAAACATTGGTGAGATTTTCTAACAGCCCACTCTTCAAACCAAACGGAGGGCCTCTTTATCTATTTGCTCATAATTCTTTTCAAGTGCTGTGAACAAACGAGATGTGGCATCGTATGGCGTAGGCTGAGGAATTGCAAAAAAAGTTCTGAGTCATCAGTGATAGGAGGGAGGGAGGGCGGGAGAGAGAAGGAGGGAGAGGGAAGAATAAAGAGAGAGAGGGAGGGAAAGGGAAAGATGGAGAAAAGGAGGGAGAGGGAAAGATGGAGAGAGGGAGGGAGGGAGGGAGATTTTCTTTCAGTGAAGCTATGTAGGCTAGGGACATGATATTTAGAAAACCCTTCTGCTTTGAACCAGCCTAGATGGAGACCACTGTTCATTTAAAATTAGAAGGAGTTAAAATTATTGCCCACTGATTTATTTGCCATCAAACCCCACCCCCTTAGTGTCCATGAGATAATATGAATTATTAAAACACATTCACAAACACATGAATCAGATTCTGATTGGATGACTTCTCAGATTCTTCCTCGGAGGTTGGCTCAAGGGAGAATGAGCTCATTCTTGGCATGTCAGGAACTGGGTTAATTAATGACTCTGAATGACCAGATGAAAGAAATTTGCTTTTCGCTTTGGCTGGGGACAGCTTGCAGGGGTGGATGGTCAGTGAAGAGGAGGAAGAGGAGCTGCCTTCTGTGGTGGATCTGAGACAGGGCAACAGAGATCTGCCACATTACTCGGGAGAAGGTCTCGCCTGTCTTGATGGGCTGCACCTGAAAGCTATTTATCACAGCATGCAGAGGGAGGCATTGCTGGGAACAATGTGTTTGGTTTCTGGCTGTGTGAGTTTGTTCCTCATGCTTCCTGCTGGACTTTGGAGGCTTTGAACTTCTCTTGCCAATTGAGCTCTTGTGGGTGTATTTCAGCTTGACCTGGTGGATTAAATTTGTTTGGTGGGCTTATTTGCTGGAGCAACTTTCCATTGTTTTATGGACTATTGGCCATTGGCTTGTGGACTAACCTTGGCTTGCTTGTGGCTGGATTTATTTGGGACTGTTCTGAGGCTGGGTGAAGGAATTGCTGGGGAACATTAATAAACTCTCTAAATCACACTTACCGGTACATGTGTGTGTGTGAATGAGGCAACACACTTAAACACAGCAAAAATCTTGCAAGATCATCAAATCATGAGGTATTTGGAAAATTGTGAGATTCTGGCCATTTTAAAAATGTTTTTTTTTAAAAAAAAATGGGGGGTCTGTATCAACCCGAAAAATTTCTGAAAATGTTGCCAACATCTTTACTGAACTATACATTTATCTTTTTAAATATGAAAGTGGAATTAGTTTACAGAACTTGAAACAGAATCAAAATAAATATGTATAATTTATATAAGCAGGATTTCTGCAGAAGTTAACCCTTGAACTTACATAGTGTAGACGACAAAGGCTAGTTTTGCCCATGGGAAAAAATGAGTTAGTGCAATCAAAGGGCATTATTAAGAGTAATACAATGGCCAGAGGCCGTATCTGATCAGCTATAGACTGTACCATCCCATTAAATACCTATGACAGGCCTAGACATTGGTATTTGAACATAGATCTTTTTAACATTTATATTTTATTGTGTTTTATTAATCTAGGTGAAAGGTTAATATATATTGCTGGTCCATGTATGACATGTGATAACGCTAAATAAATAAATAAATAAATCTTTGACAGGGATGGGTGAATTATCGCTAACTTCATTGGATGATACTCAGGGTTTCTTCCACCAACTTTGGCAGCAAGTTATAGAAATTTGAAAAGGTTCTTCATTGATGATCTATGTATTGCATCATTCACCTGAGCCATCAATCTCCATTTTCTATTTCATTTTTACTGCTGTTTGCCTAGTTAGTATAAAACAGGAGTGGGGTAAAATTATAGTGCTGCATGTAATATAAGAAGTGAAAATAAGATAGAACTTAAGCCTGTGATAGGCTTAAGAGCTGAATGGAAAACAGGATTCAAAACAGTAAATCTGTATTCCAACAAAATGTTGCTGAAACTCAACCCTGTCTTCAGTAAAAGCTGAAGACAGAGTTAACATCTAAAGCTTTACTACTGACCAAAATAATATTTGTGCAGAATCATGTTCAACAGAACACAGAAATCATACTCTATAAAAATGTATGCTAGCCTGAGAGCTTAATTTCCAAACTTTCCCCAGTATTTTTTAAATAAAAAGATTTTTTGTTGTTCTTTTCTCAAGCTTGAAAGTTTGAAACTTCTGCACAAGATAAGCCTGAGATAGTTGGTTGCAGTTCTTGCAACTACAAGAAAGAGAGGAAACTTTCACTCATTCTATTGTGTTCAGTCGTATTTATTATGACTCTTTCAATGGACAAAGCAATTCAGTTTTTAATAAGGGAGTCTTCACTTCCAATTATGGAGTCTTCAACCGGCAGATGGGGAGACTTTTCCACTCTTTCCACTCCCTCCCATGAGCCAATATATACTACTGTGTCAGATCAGTGAAGGGCTACTATAAATATCCTCCAATTTTGCAGGTAAGGACTTGGGATACCTCAGATACAAGGTCCTTCTGAATCTATCCCTGCCCAATTTGTGACATGGTCCCTTTGAGTTCTTCCTACTATGGAAAATGTCAGGTTATACTTGGAAGAAAGTGAGAGCGGCTGAAGAAGGAATTATTGTCAGACTCCTCCTCTCCTCCCAATTTTGAGGACATTCTATCCTTAAATGTGGAAATCTGACATATCCTATGGTCCCCGTGAATTTGTACTAGAGCAGTGATGGCTAACCTTTTTGACAGCGCGTGCGCATGCCCACACCCATAATACAATGCATGCATGACACCCCCTGTGTCTCCCACCCTCCTGTGCATGTTTCCCTTATGCATGCGTGCGCGATCCCCTGTGTCCCATTTTGGGTTTAGCAGGCCTTCCTGAAGCCTCCTGGGACTAAAAATGGCATGCCACCCCCGCTCTGTGCTCTCCCCCAATGCATGCCTATGCTGTTACAGGTGTTATGTCCGCCTTGTATGCAGCTTTATTCCTCTCTACATTCATCTCCATTGTTCAGTGATGCATTTCCTGCCTTTCTAAGATTTATCTATCTGCTCCTGTGAGGCACTTCCTGTTCCTGCTGGATGTAAATAGTTATGTTCTTGATGACTTATATGGTGTTTTAACTGCATTTTGATTAAACAACAGATGCTGCAGAGACCCGAAAATCAGCTGGCTAGTGGGAGGCATACACGCATAGGTGGTGGAGCTCAGCTCGGGCGACGGCTGGTGTGCCAGCAGGGAGGCCTCCGTGTGCCACCTGTGGCACATGTGACATAGATTCACCATCATGATATTGGGGACTATAAGAGTGCTGGCTTGCCATTCTCTTTCAGACATACTTCCTACTGAATCTACAGAAAATGTGTGTTATGATTTTTACTCTTATCAATTTCAATCCAGCATCTGACATCTCGATTTATTCCTATGGCTAGATGACCGAATAAGTGAAACTTTTTACTCTTGATCAACCCGTTTCTCATCTGTCTGAATGGGTTTATTCTCCATAGGTCTAAGACCTTATCAGTTTGATGGAGTAACTGAATCTCTGAAGAATGCATTTTTTTAAAGCCACTAGAATTTGCTTAACATATAACATAGTTTTTCTTAACCCCTTTCCCACAATGCTATTTTCTTTTCTTTTCCAGGATATCTGTAATGTTGCAAGGATGCTTTGGAAAGGTATCTTCCCTCATTATACCCCCAAAGCATTTGCTTTAATTTTAACAACACATACATATTTAAAACAACACTCACTCCACAAAGATTCCCAACTCAATTGCTAGAAAAATAGTACTTGTTGGCACGTCATTTTGACAATGCTACAAAATGAAGAGGTGACTTTAAATCCTGCTTTAGAGAATGTTGATTAGTGAGGTTTAATTTTCTATAGTTCTTTCTGATATTGTTGTAAATATTGTCATCTGTTATACCTATGTAGTAAGTACATTAATCTGGCAGAATATAAATGATTTTCATCTGGCTACCATTGCTTTTGAGGGATTTATTTCATGTCTGTTGTGCTATTGTTTGCCTCCAGGATATGTAATATATATTTTAAGGAAATGTGGCTTATAACAAGGCACCTATATTATGTATGTGATTAATACTGGTGCTACAATGAATAAGGTCTTGTGGTCTGTCTCTGCTCCTATAGTGACTTAATCATTTCTTTCAACAGCCCAGTCATCTTAATAAAACATTCCACATGCTACCTTGTTTTTCTATGAAATGACAAATGCAGCTGGGATAAGAAGTGATTTTTTTCTGTTATTAAATGTATAGAATCACAAACTAAATTTACCACAATACACATGCACACACACATAGAGACACATACAGCACATATGCTCATTCCCCCATAAAATTGCATTGTACAGAATGGTGGTACCTTGAGCTAAACCTGTCCTGTTCCTTCTCCCTGCTTATATGATTTGCAATGTAAATTGTGCAAAATTGCATATGAAGAGTTCAGCTGAAAGTGTTCAGGACAGCATGCTCAAGGTTTGGTTATAAAATTGTCATCTGTGAATGGCCAGGCTATGTAGATGCCTATTTCAAGGATCATGTCTAAATTTGCAACGATTTGTGAAATTACTTGACCTGCCAGATCACCTGGTTTACCTACCTATCCATTGGGCTCCTTTCTGAAAGTGACAGGGCTGCACTCTGAATCACACTGTTATTCTTTTTCTGTAGCTAAGCTCTCATGTGACAAATTGAAAATCTTCTAAAATAGAGGAGGATAAAATGCAGTCGCCCACATCTAGCAACGATGATGTGCATGCCTGGGAGCTCCAGGCACATAGGAGCTGGGGTTACACTCATTACGTACAGTGTTAAGCAATGCTCTGCATGCTTAATGGAGAAAAGGTTTTCAGTATTGTAAGGAACTGTTACTGGAAAGAAGTCATTGTTAGAACTGAGAATGGACTCAGAAATCATCCTGATTCTCTCATCTCCTTAAATCAGGGTTTGTCTAACCAACACGGAGTCCCTCAGCCAAAACTCAAACATAAACAGATCACACAGTTCACATGACACATGAATCCACTTTGTTCCTCAGTTTGGGAACACAAAGGGAAAGGATGAGATATTGCAAAACAGATCTAAGGAGAAGTAATGGTGTAGTTACAGTATACTTTTTAAAATTTAAACCAGTTTTAAAATATCCATGCATATTTTTTCTAATACCTGCATTTTATCCACATTTTCCCTAATACACATTTCATATGTTATATATATACATACACACATGTCTGTGTGTATGTGTATGTGTGTGTATGTATGTATGTATCTTGATGATTTTATTTATTTTTTAACTGCACTGCACAATTTGGAAAAATATGAAATTTGATTTTTTTTGTGTATTGGTCCAAAAATACAAAATTTGCTAAGTTAAGATGCAAACCAAACTAATCTATCCCCCACAATTGCTAAATGCTATGCCACACCTAGTCTACCCCAGTGACCAAACAGGAAAACAAAGACTGTTCAATCTATTTCAGTTATCTGAAATATATTTGGAATTCCATTGTAAATATTAAGCGGAGCCAGTATTCAGACTTTGCAGAATTATTACACTTATTTTTTATTTGGCACATTGCCATTTTTTTTTCATTTTTGCCTTCCTGTAAATCAGGAAGGCTCAAACTTTATTTCTGAAGAGGCTGTTCACATTATGGGGATCTTGGGGCTACTGTTGGAAATGGCACCCCCTCCTGACATTCTCTTCTTAGTGACATTTTGTTTATTGCAATATTTATAAACCACCTTTCATAAAAAACTATCAGGATGCTGAACAATAAATTACGAAAATAACTGTAATTGCAGTAAAAGGATAAATACAATATTTTGTGCAGCCTAAAAGTGCAAAGAAAAAAGATTGACCAATTTAAGATTCTTAGATGGGTTTAAAAAAAAGTTTTAACTTGGACCTGTTTGAATGAAAGCACCAACTGCCCTTGAGAAGTAGGAATATTCCACAAAAGAGGCAACATCTACAGAAGATTTTGTCCAAATAGTAGTACTTGAGAAGAAGGCACCTTGAAAAGATCTGAAAATAAAAGCAGAGAGAATCTGTCAAGCCTTTGCACATCAAAGAAGACTTCGTTCAACTATGTGAATCATGAAGTCACACTTTACCTTTTCTCATCCTCTTCCTCATGTAAGAAAATCACACCCAACAATGTAGCCCAGTTGGAGTATAAATTTATGGGAAGAGACAAAAACATTGGCTTGTGTTGTGTGGGGAAATTATTAAAATGTGGGAGTGCTGGATGAATACCTCTTGAATTACCAGTGACTTTGTTTTTGTTCATCTGCAAACTGTTGATAGTAAAATTTAGTGTCAGGCAATGTGGGCACCTTATTCAAGAGTAGATAATTTTTAAAAAAGAGTTGACATTGCAACATCTGGCAGGTGTTAAGGGCAGGCTGATAATGCAGTGTTGCTAGAGACAGGATTTCCTGAGGTTTTTCCTGAGTTGAGGTGATATGGGAATTTTAAAAATTATGTGTATTTTAGGTCATATTGAATATCTGTTGTATATGGCAGGAAACCATGATACCTATTTTTGTCAATTATAATCAGAAGTGGCTCCAAAGATGCAAAAATGAAGTTCAGGGGCCAGATGCAGCTTATGATTTCCATACCCATGTTTAGCATTGGTTTCCTCTCATTTGAGAAATGCTATATTGAATTTCTAATAAACTGATGCATGAGATTAATAAAAATGTTGTTATGGTGTTGGTTTTTGAAAAGTGGTATTCAGCTAGAAATAAGTTATGTTATGAGGCTCAGTCATATTGCCAAGGTTTCTGCTTCTTAAATTTGCAAAACAATTTAGCAGGAGATAAACTGAAAATCTGTCATCTGGTCTCGTTGGCTGGCTTTTTCCAAAGTAGGAGCTGGGACAGAAGAATACATTCTGAAAATGAAAAGATCCAAAGCACTTGAAGGTAAGACAAGAACAATGGATGGAAACTAATCAAGGAGAGAAGCTACTAAGAACTAAGGAGAAATTTTCTGACAGTGAGAACCATTAATCAGTGGAACAACTTGCCTACAGAAGTTGTGGGAGCTCCATCACTGGAGATTTTTAAGAAGAGACTAGACAGCCATTTGTCTGGAATAGTATAGGGACTCATGCTTAAATGGGGTTGACTAGAAGACCTCCAAGGTCCTTTCCAACTCTGTTATTCTGTTATATGTGTTCATACAGTTGGGAAATTTTGGACCAAAATTTCAGGTAGCATGGCTATCTGAATCCTAATATTTGCCTCTGACCTGAATCCTGCTTTGAGAAAAATAATTAAAAAGGTTTTCAATAATATTATATAAAATATCCTGTATAAAATATCAGTATTCTTATGGTTTATATGTACATATCACTGATTTCCAAATATATGAAATTAGTAGTCATATAGTGCAACTTTGCTGTATTGAAGAAGGAAAGGGGGAAGGGGGAATTTAATTGTAATAAATGCAGCCAGGATATGGCTGACAAAGGCTTTAAAAACTTCTGAAACATCAATTAAAGCTGAAGTTCTGTGCAATAAGCATCAAAAATTGATAAAAACTCAAATTTAGGTTTTTAGATTTAGTGTTTAAATCAATCAACTGCAAACAAGATTTAATTAAAGAATATTATTTCAAAGTGTAATTACCTACTGGGATTAGAATGAACCTCTATTGCCCATAATGTTCTCCCACTGTGATCCCACACTGAAAAATGTTGAGTTTTAGATTAATATGCATCTTGTAAGTACAAGTCCTAATCTCAATCTTAAAGGACATTTAAAACACACTTGGAACCTTCTATGCAATCAAGCACAGTGTGACTACAATGTCCACCATGCTAAATTTGTGATTACATTTTTTATGTGCATGATTTAAATCGCTTTAGCAGCCGTCCAGGGAGCATTTTACCCTGCATATTAATTACACAAAGGCTTTGTCATGTGAGGGTCTCAGTGGTCATGGTCTGTAATCCAGCTCATTTGAACTGTGAGTACAGTTTTTGAGCATGCTGTGCACATCAAGCTCAGCTTTAAAGCTAGAAAGCGTTGAGATGGTTAACAGGTATGGTTCCGGCTTAAGGAGTAAATGCCTTTTATTTAGTGACATCGGCAAACTAATTGCTTAAAAATCTTGATAGCACAAAAAGCATGCAAAGCTGAAGAAAGGCTGCTATTAACACACAATATAATATTGCAAGATCTCTTTTTTTTCCTTTTAGTTTTGTCTTCAAAAACAAGTGGCAGAGTCTAAACAATAATGGTGTTAAATGTAGCGGTTATCATTCATTTGTAAGAGTTGAGGGGTATCGGGTTCAAAATTTAACTTAGCTATGCCTTGCATCTGAGTTTCAAAATAGAACTTTTCAGTGTGTTTATGCACATGTATTTAGTTCTCAATGATATGTATCTTACTGTAGATACTTGCTTGTCCTGATACAATTCATCTAACTAATATATGAGAAAGTAGGAAAGTATTGATGATTGATGTGTTGTCACATACAGTCATCAGAATAATTTATATGAAGATGGACACAGCATTCTTTCCATCTAATGCAGGATATAAAGCTCCTTATAAAATAATTTCTTCCTTCCTTCCTCCCTCCCTCCCTCCTTCCCTCTCCCTCTTTTTTTCCTTTTTCTTTCTCAGTGAGAAACATCTGGAGGATGCTTAACTGCTACTCCCAGAAGCCCCAATTGGTTTTTAGATTTTTAAAAAAATATGAAGTGATTTAGATTGGTTCTACTCTTGCTTCAGTATAATCATTCTACTTTCAAGAATAATTTTAAAGTATTTTAAATACGCCAGGAAAAAGCACACAAGTAAATATCAAGATTTGTTGCCTGCTGAAAAGAAATGTTGCCCAATCAGCTATATCATTCCAATTTCCTGCACATGTTGACTGGGCCTGCAGGTTGCAGGAAAGGACTGTATATTTATTGGATTCTCATTTTCATTTGGACTGGGGTTGGGGGAGAATACTTTGTCAGTATGTCAGATTAGCATGTGGCCTTTATAGACACTTAGTCTGATTGTAATAGGCTCATGCATGCTTTATGTTGTTTCCATTTGGGGTGAATGGGGTGGCAAAAACAACAATAGTATTCCCCAAAGAGGACATATATTCTGGTGTCAACTTTTAACCACTCTGATGTTTTCTTCAAGATCTTTAAATCAGATTAACAACTGGTCAGGCCTTTCAACATAAGAGGAGATGATTAAAAAGATGGCTGTATTTTGTATAGTGGAATAAATAGACGGGGTCATTCCAGACAGCTTAGAAGGAAAAAATCCACGGATGATACAGAATCTAATATGGGATATTTTAGATTGTTGAGTATTTTTGAATCACCGCTGCCCCATCAGACCAGAACAGGGAATGACATTCAACTTTATTTTAGATTTTTTTCGCTGTCTTCTCACCTTTTTTTTCATATTGACTTGATTCATTAAATATTTATTTAATTCCAGTACTTTTATGCAAGACAGGCTTACAGATCTATTCATAGAAATGTAAAAGAATAGATGTCATAAAAACTCTTTAAAAAAACTCTAAATTTTAAAATGGCTCATTGCCAAATAGGAAGCAAAGCAACCAACCCATTATCCCACTTGTGTATTAATTGGTAGGCAAGATTGAATTCATTTCCCAATATGAGTTTTATTTGTTGCTGTTCTCATTCTAGTTTTCAAAACCTAGATGAAATAGGAATATCATCTACTAGTTGGTAGCTGTTACACCATCAATACAAGTCAAGGAAGCATTCTATAGAATTTAGTTGGTTTTCCGTTTTCTTTTTTATCCAGGAGACCAAATCTGAATTTCCAAGATTCTATTTGTGCTCCATAGGAATGAGAGTTGAACAGTAAAAAAATTGAATAGGTGTATTTTCCAGTATAAAGTGTAAAAATATATATGAGAATTGTTGAGTATTATCTTGCAGTAGCATTGCTGATTGCTAATTGTCCAGCTATCAATATTTTAAACTTCAATGTCTTTAGCTGGGTTGAGATTTTAGTTGAGCAGAGATTACTTTAATGGACAGATTTAGACCCTTCCTCTTTCTGCTTGCTCTGTAACAAGATAACCACCAAGTAATTGCGGAGGGCAGAAATAAGTGGTATTAGCCAAGTCTCTGAATCTTCAAACTGTACCTTCAGTCTACTTCTAGCCTGATGGGCAGGTGTCCTCAGTTTAAGTTCTCTTGTTCTATATCAAAAGTGTATTTTCCCCCTTTGCTGGTACAAGCAAGCAGTCCAGTTTGCTTGCTGTACTTCACCTCCTCTTTCTTACATAAATATGCCTGTTCCAATAGGTTGGTGTAGTAGATTCACTTCCATGCCTGATTTCTGTACTTTGCTTAATACCTTTTGGTATGGGCTGCCTACCACGAAAGGCTGGACTTTCTTCCTAGCATGCTCAGTACTAAAACAGTGAAATGCTGTTTGTTTGTTTGCTTGTTTTTGACATTGACTAAGAGGTCTGCCAAACTTGTCCTTGTAGCTCAAGTGACAGGAAGAACTAGAAAGCTGTCGTAATTTTTTCATCAGGCTTGAAAAGAAGGGAAAACACCTGCCATTTGTGCTTCTAGTATGGGTGGGAGAGGGGAAACAGCGGCAGCTGCAGGGGACACCATCAACTGGGGTTGGGTTGACTGTAATGCAGACAGAAGCTTGGCAAAGTGGTGGAAAGAGTTGGCATCTGGAAAAAGATTTTCTAAGATGACGATTTCCAGCCAGCTTACATTTTAGAAGAGAAGCAGATGAAGGCTGATGGTGGAAAAAGCTCTTACAAGCTGGATAGCTGATAGGAACTGTTAAGTTTCATGACTGTGAGCAAATACTGAGTGAAACTGAAATGGTAATATTATACATCTTTTTCAGGAACAACATTAGACATGATTAGAAGTGGGGAGAAGCGAGAAAAATCTCTGGAGAAAAACCTAGCGGGGAAATGAATTGAAGGTAGGAATTGATCTTTGGGGGTCTTTGCCTACATAAATACTTTGGGGAGGGGTAGGAATGTTTGACTAGGCATTTGGGATTCCAGTACTCTGTTTTCTGTGAAGTTACACATTATTGTCTATTCCAACATTCTCCTGCTAGCTGTGGTCTGTTGATGCCTCCTGAGGCTAACAAACCAAGGTTGTGTGCCCTTTCCTATTGCTTATGCTAAGCATCTGGAATTTGGAGCTAAATCACTCCTGAATATAGAATGATTTTGATGCACAGAGCTAGAATGGAACAGATGGAGTTCTATCTGCAGATAGTAACTTAGAAGGCTGACTTAATAGGGGGGTTGGAAGGTAAGGATTAGTGATCTGGTACAGAACATCCTTCTGAATATTTATCTACCAAAATCTTATAATCCATACATCTTCTAAAGCTGAAATTTCAAAGAAAGTGGACACAGTCTATAATTATCATACATGTACATCCTACTTCAAATGCATTATATATGTCATATGAAATAATATACAATCTTTTTGCCGCAATCTGCATCTAGGATTTTAACCCTAGGAGAAATCAGAAAATTAGTTTTCTGCCATATAGCTTTGGAAAGAGGTTAGCTGTTGAGTGGTCAGGTGAGATGCCATTCTTTTCCTACACAATTTCCCAATTTTAAAAGTGGACTGCATCTCCCTCCATGCATGCGGAGACTGTTTCTGTAATGTTCCTTTCCACAATGTGTATTTTGAATTTCTGCTGTGAGCATCCTCTCTGCTCTGTGGAGAGTTGGGATAGCTGAGAATACTGCTTTGTTTGGCTCTGGTAAGATAGGAAGAAGCAGAAAAGGTTGAATGTGGGAGAAAGTGAAAAGAACAGATTGGTGCTTCTAAGTAATGTTTGCATTTAAAGGGAAAATACAGTGAAATTGGAAGCAAGGCTTTACAAACCAAGCCATCATTTATGGAGCAGTGCCCTTGCAGGATGGCTTACAGATTCTTCTTTTTTTTTAATTCCAAAAAGTCAATCCAACACAGGGAAAGATGAAATGAATTGACATCTTTGAGATCAGTGAAATGGACTGGAATTGGACATTTTCAGTTAAATGATCACACTGATTACTATACCTCTCAAAATGTGAAAAACAAAGAAGGAACAGCATTATTTCCATAGTCAAGAAGGTTACAGCAAAGATCATACAGTGTTTGGGTGCAATGCAATTGATCAATCATATCAATTAGACTTAATGGATACCTCTTTCATATGGTAGTTATCCATGTTAATGCCTTAAGTTAATGTGGCAGTGACAGTGGTGGCAACGGAGGAGGAGGAGAATTAGTTTTATGTCAAGTAAAACATGCAAGGAAGGGTGCTGCTTGTGGTTGGCTGGAATGCCAAAATTAGAAAAACTAAGAAGGAAAACACACAAGTAAAGTAATGTTTTGTTGTTGTTAGTTGCGAAGTCATGTCCGACCCATCATGACCCCATGGACAGCGTTCCTTCAGGCCTTCCCGTCTTCTACCATCCTCTGGGGTCCATTTAAGCTCACATCTACTGCTTCAGTGACTCCATCCAGCCACCTCATTCTCTGTCATCCCTTTCTTCTTTTGTCCTCAATATTTCCCAGCATTAAGCTCTTCTCCAGTGAGTCCTTCCTTCTTATTAGGTAGCCAAAGTATTTGAGTTTCATATTCAGGATCTGGCCTTCTAAAGAGCAGTCAGTGTTGATCTCTAGAACTGATCGTTTTGATCGCCTTGCAGTCCAAGGGACTCACAGGAGTCTTCTCTAGCACCATAGTTCAAAGGCCTCAATTCTTTGGTCCTCAGCCTTTCTTATGGTCCAAATAATGTTTAGAATCATGCAAAATAGATTAGTTCCTTATAGGGAAAGGGAGAGGCCAGATGTTATAGAAAAGGCTGAGGAAAAGAGCCATTATAGATAAGACATGTAGAATAATTGAAAAAACCAAAGAATACTAAAAAATAAGTCAATATATGCTTCATTAATTATAGAAATGCCTTCAATGATGTTGACCATGTCAACATGTAGGAAAATGGGAATCCCAGAAGATTTCCTTGTCCTCATATGAAACCTACCACAAGTCAGGAAGCTAATGTCCAGGCAGAATATGTCAAAACAGACTGACTTCACATGGGCAAAAGGATTGAGACATGGCTGTATTTAACCTATATGCTGAATATATATTGAGGAAAAAGCTGGAATAAGATGAGCATGTTTAGAAGTGGGGGAAGAAACATCAATAACCTACACTATTCTGACAATACTATTTTCATCAAAGGATTGGGCAGCTTTAATAATGAAAGTCAAGGAGCCCAGGGGAAAAATGGAACTTTGATTAAACATAAAGACAACTAAACTTGACAAAACCAGAACTGACAATGAAGTTATTGAAGTGGTGGCTAGTTCATGCCTTTTAGGATCAACTATCAACAGTAAAGGGATCATCAGTTAAGAGGTACACCACAGATTAGCACTGAGTAGGATGCCAATGAAGGCCTTGGAAAAAAAAACCCCACTTGCTATGTTCCCTATACAAAAGATCAGAATTGTGCAGGTAATGATTTCCCCTGTCACATTCTATGGAAGCAAGAATTGGGCTTTGAAGAAGCAGGCTAGAAAGAAGGTTAATATTTTTGGACTCTGGTGGTGAAGAAGACTCTCAAGAGTACCATGGATAGGCAGCAAAACAAATGGATCATCAAACAGACCCAGAATTCTCACTTGAGACACAAATGACTAGGCTCAAATTATCATATTTGGGACACGTTCTGCAAAAATGTCTCTTGAATGCTGGGAAACATGGAAGGAAAGAGAAAAAGAGCAGTAAGAAGGATTACCCACTTGACTACAGCAACTATAGGTGCACTGTTGGGTGACCTGAAGGGCCAGGTTGGGACACCTTATCCTGGGGGCCAGGTTTATATATGTGCTTATTAAGTGCAATCAATCAATCTTTCAACAAATTAAAAGCACAGTATTAATACACCAATGATTATAAGATACACTTATTTTCAAGCCCATTAATAATATCAGTACTTAGAGGCACCTTGAATACAATCCCAAAATAACTGTAGCACCATTTAAACAGTATCAGCATTGACAAAATCACCATCAGTCAATTTTAAAAGGCAACTTTACTTGGAACAGCTCACATCCTGTGATGATTAGACTATTAGATTAGACAACAATATCTCCCTATCCCAGATCCTTGGAAGTCACTGGATAAAAATGCCAAATCCAGTCTAAACATCTGTATGATTCTAAAACCAATGACAATAATATTAACAACATTAGTTTCAAAAAGTGCTTTTCTCCAGCTGGGTGCTACAAGATTGAGGCATGTATCTTTTCTAAAGCTAGGTATGGGGTTACTCTCACAATCTCAAAATTACTTCTATCAGTGAACACACTCATTGCAGCAGAAGAATTGTTCCAAGCTATAATTTTAGTGGAGAACAAGGCGACAATAGCACTGAATTCAATCATGATTGATCAGTTGATTGATTGTTCAGGGTTGCTCCTTTCCTCTTTCCCCGTAGCTGTTCCTCCTTTTGGAGGTCTAATTCCTGGCAAACTAACTGAAAAACTTTTAAAAGACCCGTCTTACAACTTTTCACTGAATATCTGATGACAAGGCAAGAGAGAGAAAATTTTAACCAACCAAGCAATATAACATCATGAACAACATTTTTAGAGAAGCAGCAAAAGGAAGAGTATTGTGGCTTTCCTTTCATATGAAGAAAATGGAAAACTTTGTGTGGATGTTCCTTTCTGATTTTCCAGTTCTATGTCCTCTTTTTACTGGACATAGCAAACAAAACAAAACAGTCAATCATCCTTGAATAATTATGGTCGTTGTGACATAGGAAGCTGCATTAGAATTCAAAGTATAATATGTTGGCTTCAGGGGTGGGTTCTGCCCGGCTTTATTTCTAGTTCGCTTGCGCATACATGCGCAGTTCAAATAAAATTGTTCTGCACATGCGCAGAGCTCAAAAACAAGATGGCGTCGGCGACTGGGTAACCTGTTTGGGGGCATGGCAGGCCTGGGTCGCTACCAGTTCCAGCCACCACACCACTACCATTTCAACTAAACTGGGCCAAACCAGTAGGAACCCACCACTGGTTGGCTTCATTCATGCATTTTCATTTTATTTCTGCAGTGTATGCATTTTTAAAGTTGTAGCATCCAGAGATAAAGAGGCAGTTGCTCCATTCCTCTATTTTCTAGTTTTGTTTTCATATAGCGTTTGGCTAGGGTTTTTAAATCACCCCATATGTATGGTCCTTTAGTAAATTTTAATCAGTCCCAAATTCTGAACCCTGAGCATAAATCGATAAATCTTTTTTTATCTATTAGAAAGGTGACTTTTAATGATGAGATCACCTTTGCTTTTTGGACTAATATAATAGAGAAAGCAAAGAAACACATTCTTCTTACTGCCATATATCTCTCCTTAGTAATATCTTTTGTGGGTGTTTTTTCCTGCAGAAAAAGATGCTGGGTAAAGTCTCATTAAATTAGCTGACTGATGGAATAAATACACAGTCCATGGCACTCCTGTCCGTAGCCAAGTAGGCAAGGGTCTTGCTATCAGACTTTTGCTTATTTACATATGCCTTGGACTCTTCTTACAGATATGTAAATTATTCTGGTTAAAACTAAATGCTAAAGTCTACACCATTAGTCTTCCACTTCATGATCACCGCATGGGGCTGTTAGAGGGATAATGTACCATACAATATACGGTTTACTTTTAATTAATAGGAAAAAAATGTGAAATGAATATTAAATGTAGCTTAATGTGGAAGAAATCTAAAAACTGCATGGTTGTGTTACACACACACAAACACACAAACTCACAACACATGTCTTTTACTTTGGTCTGAAATAAAAACCCTTATACCTGGTCATTTAAGACATCAGCATGACTGATGCTGTACATATGTTAATCCAAAACATTCTGCAGGTTAGTATACAGTTTAGGACAGAGATATTTTTTGTTAGGGTTGATGGACAAAAGTTTGGAAAAATTGCATGGTATTTTGTTCTTGTACATCATATGGCAGCAAGACAATACTATATAGACAAAGTGGGAAGGATTCAACAGTAGCTACAATGGAACTGTGGTTGTTAAAGCTGATGAAGCTGATTGGGATGAGGAAACCAATGGCTCTGATTAGAGAAAAGACATTGGCCAAATTTAAAACCAATTGGAAGTCTCTTTGGACTTCTTGTGGGAAACAGAAAAAAATGAAAACATGACATATGGATTTGATGACTAGGAATATGTAGATTATTTAAAAATGGAAGTTACAATTGCAATTGGAGAGCAAGAGTTGAAATGAAATTTAATCTATAACTGCTGTAAAAGCAATTGAAAATCATTCCTTTTTTGTGTATCTTTGTTTCTCTCTATTTTTTGTATGTTATTGTCCCTCTGATATTTCTTTCTCAAGATGTTCTTCTCTTCCCACTCTTGGTTTAGTTTTTTTCCTTTAAAAATTAAAAAATCTATATGAAAAAAGATATTAATAGGATTAGAAAAAAGGAATATGTACAGGACTTGAAGTTAAGTTAACTAGCCTTGTACAAATATATCTGTTGAAGTTCAAGCATGCAGGCAGAGAGACTATTTTCTAGGGAAGTTGCCAGATTCTTTGTCATTTGGATTATCCAAGTCAAAAAATAAACAATTGCCTATCTATGAAAAGTAGTTTCATCTCTTCATAGTGAAGAGGCTAATGGCATTGCAGAATATGAAAGAGCCTCCATTATGTGGCAACAGAAACTATGAAGTCTTGCAGATCTACTCATGGATATTAACTTACAATAGTAATTCAGACACCCTACTGTATATTGTAGTATATTGTATATTGTGAAGCTGGTTGAATGTGTGCATGCCTATATAATTAAAATAAATATGAATTATATTTTATGAATGGATATATGTACTTCTATACTCAGTCTCACATGCCTATAAAATGTTTATTTACTTACACTGAAATAAGTATGTGCAGACTAATCCAAAATAGTGACTATTGCCCAGCTAGATGGCAGCATCTGACCGCTTTGAAAAACTATTCAGGGTTGGACCTGATAAGTGCTTGGATAGGAGACCACCAAAAATAGTTGTTGAAAAATATCCTGAAGGAGGGCAAAGGTAAATCAGTTTCCTAGAGTGGTCAAGAAAAGACTTCATGTCCATGAGATCTCTAAGAGTCCAGCTTCACTCAAATAATATTACTGTTTTAGTTTAAATATTATTTTCTACCCAATATGGATGTATGTCATAGTACAAATCAGGGTCGGAAACTCTTTGTCTCTCCAAATCTTGCAGCATTTCATGCTAAGGTGGTTAGGAGTTCTTGGAGTTGTAGTTCACTATAATGTAGAGAGAGCCCCCAACTCCCCACACCATGCCAGTGTATTCTTTCTATTTGCAATTCTTGGTGGTGCATAAAGCAACAGGGGAAGGCAATACATTTGTGGGAAGGAACAAGACAATTCTGTTGATTAAACAAGGTTTTCTCCAGTGGCATCAGTTCTGGGTTTCTTGGATCACCAGCGATAGAGGGGGATTCTTAGAATAAAATGGAGAACAGAAATAACATTATGGAGGCTTGAAGAAACAATAGCATATCCTCCAGTGGCATATGCCTAAGGCTAAAGAGCTCAAGTAAAATTTGAAATGACCCTCCCTGCCTCCCTCCCTCTCTCTTTCATATATGTACATTTATAAAACATAAAATTAAAAGCAATGTTTTAAAACCTCTTGTTGGGTAGATGGCTTTGCGCGATTACTGTTTCATTTAAAGACATGTGTTCATTGGTTCAGATGTTTTCTTTCTAAGGGTTTTAAATTTCAAAACTCAATGAAGTTAAAATAATTCTAGTTGTTTATATGTTCTACAATACTATTTTTTCTCTATAAAGAAATATTTTTGGTTCTTTCTGAGCTTGGTTGTTTTCTTGAAAACTTTTCATTACCCAGCTAGGTAACATCATCAGTGTTAGAAGTTTGCTCTTTTTTATATATACTAGTGGCTTGCCCTGTCAGCATTAGTGGGAATGGTGTTAGAAGTTCTTTTTCTCCTTCATTTGTTCATCTGGAAACATATTCCATACATGGATGCATAGATCCACATAGAACAACCAGAATCTGACCTTTAATTTTACTTCAGATACTATTGGCACTGGTGAGTCCCTATGTAGACTAGTTATGTTGTATTGCATAATGAGTGTATGCAAAAATTAATGCCTAGGTTAGATCAAAGTGATCACTCAGGCCAGGTGATCGTTCCCATTGATTTAATCAAAATGTATCTATAATGGATTGTTGTTCTAATTCACTGAACAAAGAAGAAAGAAAAGCCATACATTAATTCAAGTTTGCAGTTTTAGAGTAAAGGAAATAGTGAGTTCATGAAATTAAAGTCTGAATTTGGACATTTTCACAAGTGTTGCCTGACTTTCTACTTGTTAAAAATAAAACATTAATGCATTAAGCAGATAGAGAGAACATTTCATGCCAACAAATTCTGTTCTTTAGCTTCAACATTTCTATTGACTTCGATACAGGGTTGTTGTTTTTTACGTGCATCATTATCTAATCTGATCTGTGTTATAACAGTATCTTCCATTACTTCCTGGTTGACATCCAGTCTTCAATGAAAACAATGATAATAATCCTACTGACCTGATGGAATTTTCACTTCATCTGATGTAAAATGTCTGTTACATGAGATGAGGCTCATATTGCCATCTCTGTATTTGGTGTAAGGGTTATTTAACATAAAAGGAATATTTTAAATTATACTTCAGCTTGATCTTCTAAAAACACATATTCTTAAAGACATTACAGCTGTTTGCATGTGTTTCTTAGATGGGAACCAAAATTCTTCTTCTTTTTCTCTTAAATGAACTATGAATTAACAAGTCCCCTTTTTATTGTTGGTTCAATAAGGAATTGGTAGATTTTCTGTGTAATTTGCTATTATCTGAAAACAGAGAACAAACTGAAATACTAGCTCTGGCTTTAAAATATGGTATGTGTTTGAAATTGGGCATTGGACCAAATATATGTATATGGCCACCCATTTCATATCATGATTTTGGGTGACAATTAACAATTAAAATAAAGTAAAAACAGCCAAAATTAAAAAAAAACTTTTTTGATAGGGTTGTATAATTTAAAACTCACAAAGCTCATTTTTACTTTAATTTTAAAATAAATTAAATTAATACCATTAATTAAAGTAAATGGCAAGAAAGACGCATATTGTAAAACAAAGCAATGGATGTGTTTTATTCTTTCAGATTGTCCCTGCTCTACAGTGTACACATTTTGGAATCTGGGCGTGTCTGTTAAAGACTGTGTTGCTGAAATGGACATACAGCAGTGGAAGATATGTCATTCCTTTGGCAACTATGTCTTGGCCATATTCCTGCAATAATTGCTAAATGTTTGAGTTGCTACCAAGATATCAACTGAGTCATCACATGCAGGTAAATGCATCATGAACTGACAATTGTCATAGATCCCCTGAGTCCAGGACATCTCCTGGCAGGGGAAAAGAAGAGCTGATGGGTGGGAAAAGCAGCAAAATAGGTGATCTTCTGTATGAGCAGCTTGGAAACTTCTCCTTGGCCACCAAGGTAGCCAGAAACACAAGTACTACATAGAAAGACAAATCCTTCTATATATTTTCTCGCTTCACTTACTTGAAGTAAATTTACAGGGAAACTTAAGCTCTTTACAAGAATCTGAACTACTAATGGTCAAAACAAATTGGTGATATGTAAGAGTCAATGTCATTCAAAGTGGGCTGGACTTTGAGAGCGCAAAGGGACTCAAAACTGATGACTTGTTTGAATCCTCCCTCAGGCTCAGCCTGGTCATCTCCTATAGGAATCTTCTAGAACCCCAGCCCTCCTAATTAATATCTTTGAACCAGGTACCGGTTGCTAAATCAACCCTTTCCTGGACGGTTCCACCACAAAACCGCGATGTCCTTATCCGCGCCGACATAAATGCGGAGGCAAATCCGCGGCGTCCGAAGCGCTAAGAAAAAAATGACCCTACTGCCGCGACAACAGCGCGGTGACAGAAGGGCGTTCTACATGCTTCGTTCTTTGCCTCCAAAGGTAGCCCTCCTCCTCCAGCTGACAGCGGCAGCGGGCACGGGGCAAAGCGGGCTGCCCAGCAGCAGCAGCCCGTGGGAAGGGTCCAGCTCAGCCGCGGGGGGCAGAAGGAAGGGGAGGAGGACGCGGCAGCGGCGGCGGCTGAGGCTCTCCCGGGCCGGCGAAGCGGGCTTGCCCGGCGGAGGCAGGTTGCCCTCTTCTTCCTCAACAACATCTCCTTGGACGGGCGGCCTCCACCCCCCGGAGGAAGAGGCAGGGCGGGCGGGCGGCGGCGGCTGAGGCTCTCCCGGGGCCGGCGAAGCGGGTTGCCCGGTGGCGGCGGCCGCCCATCCAAGGAGATGTTGTTGAGGAAGAAGAGGGCGGCCTGCCTCTGCCGGGCAAGCCCGCTTTGCCGGCCCCGGGAGAGCCTCAGCCGCCGCCGCTGCCGCGTCCTCCTCCGCCGTCGGCGGCCCTGCTCGCCCCCCCCCGCGGGCTTCCTGCTGTCTCCCGTGGCTGTGCTGGACCCTTCCCGCAGGCTGCTGCTGCCGCTGTCAACTGGAGGAGGAGGGCTACCTTTGGAGGCAAAGAACGAAGCATGTAGAACGCCCTTCTGTCACCGTGCTGTTGTCCCCGCGGTGATGACGTCGCGACTTTAGTGACGCGATTTAATCTCCGCTATTTTGCGTAGCGCGGTTTTGTCGTGCCACGTCCTGGACAGGTAGGATTGTTTAGCCCAACACTTCTCACCAATGCTGATCAATTTCATGTGTTAACAATGCTCCTCTTTGCACAAATAAGAGGGTAACAGGCATATTATGCCCTTCTCTGCCACACTTGTTGCTTGCCCCTAAAGTGCATATCAGTGAGAGGTGATCCAGGATGCTCATTGCCAGCATATGCCACCAAGCTGGAGGGGGTCTACATTCATATGAAGCCACTGTCAAGATCAATATTCTCCATTTCATTATATGCTTTTTCAGGTGCTAGAGTGGTTAATCCTTCATTGTGGGTTTGGAGGGTATTTTTGGCCAGATTTTTAAGTACTGAGTGCTTCTTTATGTTCATCTTTAAAAATAATGTGCTCTTTCCTCTTCTACAGTTTCCCCTAAGGACTTCACACAAGGTTTCACCCTGGGGCTTTTTATGTCAGGGTTTCCAAGTGGATTAAAAGCTTGTCTGACTGTGTCATGCCTTTTGACAATTGCAGTGATTTTTTTTCCTCATAGGGGATTTTTATGAGCTATGCTAATATTTATTTCTTTATGGCTGATTTACTGGTTTCACTATTTTAATACCTTTATATTGCATTGTGTGATATTCATTGTGTAACATAAACATTTTTAATGACTGCTGCTTTTACAGTAACTTTAATGAAAAGCAGAATAGTAATCCTGTGCATAAACAACTAGAAAGAAAATAATGTTGCAGATTCTTTCTGTCATTTGTATGCAGTGTGAGGTATTTCTTATGTTTTGTGATATGTAGCTCTCTAATTAATGTGAGTTGTTGCATTGATAGTGTGTTTAATGAATTAATTGAAATATGTTATGTATTAAAATATAAACAGATGCTTTATTTAAAAATGATTAATCTGCAATATGTAAAATCGTACATTTATATTTGACATAATTTGCATGATGATATACAGGAGTTTACCCAGCGCAAATGACTTTCAATTAGGTCCCATAGAAATGAACGGAGTATTCCTGACTGATTCATACCATTGATTTCAATGGGATTTTTGGCGTGATTAGCATTACAACCACAATCATTGGTTTCACAGCAGCTGTTACATTTGTTGCTGTACATCAGGAGATTTGTCTGTTGTTGTTTCTTTCAATTATGTGCTATTGTTTTTAAAACTGACTCTCCCCCGTATCAGGCAATAGTTAGTTTCTGCTTGAGAAGCATAATACTCATCCTTTGTATTTAAATTCATCAACCTAGAATATTTTAGGATAGAGTCCCCAATCCCCAGGCCACAGCCCACTACCACCCCTTGAGCAGTTCAGAACTAGGCCACCAAAGTGATGGGCAAGCTCATGCACATGCATCCATGCTTGCATGAGCAGCGTGTGACCATGTGCACACGCATGCCACTCTTGCCTGCTGCTCACCTGGAACCATCTCCTTTCCCCTCTGCTGGTCTGCAAACCAGTGGTGAAAATCAATTTTTTTTTTACTATTGGTTCTGTGGGTGTGGCTTGATGGGGGTGGCGGGAGAAGGATACTGCAAAATCTCCATTTCCTCCCCACTCTTGGGGGAAGGATACTGTAAAATCTCCATTCCCTCCCCACTCTTGGGGGAAGGATACTACAAAATCTCCATTCCCACCCCACTCTGGGGCCAACCAGAGGTGGTATTTGCCAGTTCTCCAAACTACTCAAAATTTCTGCTACTGGTTCTCCAGAACCTGTCAGAACCTGCTGAATTTCACCCCTGCAGCAAACCCAGAAAAGTTGGGGGACTTTTTTTTAGGAACTCCTATAGGACTATTTTATTCAGGTTAGGGAACTGGATTTGGCTTGGTCAATGGCTATTTTCCAAGAGGTAGGCAGGGCAGGACATAATGACAGAAAAAGGAATCCCTCACCCATGATTGTTTATGCACTGGGAAGCGTGCGGTTTTACATTTGCTGATAGCTGTAGAAGATGCTGAAAACACAGGAAGCAGAAGAAATGCAGTTGACTGAAGATATTGTTGTCACAAAGATATCTCTGAAATTTAGTGGATATTTGGGAGGAATTGCTTGCTTGATCAACTTCATTCCTTTCTGTTACCATGAAACAAAACAAAACTCTCTTTCCTATGTTCTTCACTTCCACTCTTTTTATTCCTTCATTTCTTCTCCCTTCCTTCCTTAGAGTATTACTCATTTCCCCATATTCCACTTCCTAGGCTTTTGCTTGCTTTTTGCTTTTGTTGCTTGTTTTTTTTTTTTAAACTACAAAACTGGGGAATGTGTTTATATTCATATCAGTGTGCTTCTGTGTGTGGTTATGGTTTGTGGTTAGCCAATGCTGCTGGGAATCACTTAATGTTATAAATTCTCTCCCCTACTCTTCTCTTTATAGATCTCCTGGCAGAGATGTGTGTGTATGTCTGTGTGTATGTGTGTGTGTCAGGGTTGCGTTGCTGCCAGCATTACTGCCAGTGCGTCTCTGCGCGTGTGTGCATTTGCACATAAAAAGGTCTGCACATGCGCAAAATGTTAAAAAAGGGAAAAAACTAAATTTGTGCAATGAAAATTCTTCTGTGCGTGCACAGAACTGAAAAACACGATGGTGCCACCAATGGCGCCACTTGGAGAACTGGTTCAGGGGCATGGTAGGCCTCGGTTGCTGCTGGTTCCAGCGACCCAGGCCCCCAAACCATTACTGGATCGACCGAACCAGTTCGAACCAGTAGGAACTCACCACTAGTGTGTGCATGCACACACATATACACAGATATTTACTGTGGAGTAGAAAATGTCTAGGACTGCTCTAATCTTAATTTGACTACCTTAATTTGAAAGTGAGAAAGATGGGAAACAGATAGGATTTTCATCTGGGCTTTTCATTTTGTCCTGTCTACTCTTGCGTCATGCATCTTAGGTCCAGGATCGTTATTTTTTCAGACAAGAACAGCAATATAGGCCAAGAATATAACATGTAAAATTGCATTTGTTCTGTTTTCTTGTTCATAATAGAGAAGTGATTTTACTACCTTCCTCCAGGTTTGCCTAGTTTAAAGACTTGAGATTTCTTAATGGTCTCCCATCCAAGGCTAGCCAGATCTGATCTTTTAGGTATCTCAGGATCAGCTACAATTGGCTATATTCTGCCACCTGTAGTTAGAAATGGTCACCTTGTTTTATTTTTCCTGGGGTATGATATGTAAGCAGGGAGAATATAAAGTGTGATGTTGAAGATAGAACTGGACTAAAAAATGTCTGATCTGAGTTTTAAAGGTGGAAGTGAATGTATTTTGCTTTACAAAAGCTTAATTCATTAATCATCCTTATTTTAGTTTCTTTTTTCAGAAATTTCGCTGAAAAAATTTGCTAATGTCACTTTGGGATTTTCTGACAGCTGTGAATTAGAGATTTAGGGAGGCAGTTGTGGCCTCTAGGCCATAGAGTGCCTATCTTGTGATGCATGCTTGCCATACCTATCATCACAGCCAAAATATTCTCATGTTGAATCTACACCTATATAGAAAGAGTATGCCCCACTCTATTCAATAAGATGTAGGAAGAACACAGTCATTCTCAGAGGAAGTTCAAACTCAGTTTGTGAAAAGGAAATGGTGGGGGCCAAAGGTTTCCCCAGTTCCCTTGAAAAACAAATTTCTTGAATAAGAGGAGGCTTGAAACAGTGATGCAGCTGTAAGTTTGGTGGAATAGTTAACAAACCAGTTTTGTCCAGTGGTAAACACGTTAAGCTAGAAACCAGGAGACTCCGAATTGTAATCTCACTTTAGGCATGAAAAATGGGCTGGATGACTTTCAGCCAGCCACTCTTTTTTAGTCCAACTCACCTCACAGAGTTGTTTCATATTGAAAATAAGAGGAGGATTAGGTATGATTGTCACCTGGAGTTATTTATAAAAAAGTATAAAATGGGATGAAAAAATGTAAGAAATTAACATTTCATTTTTTACAGGTTACACAGTACTTCCGTTTCTGGGGCTATTTTCCTGCCATGACCTACTTGCCCCTCTTATTCCAAACTATCTCCTTGCTTCCTCTCATTAGATGATCAAAAATTAGTTATGGAAAAGGAATAATGCATTTTTAGGACTTGATTCAGTGGCTACCACCAAACAGTGGTGGGCATAGGACAAGAGTCACTCTAAGATAGCATTAAAGGCTGTTCACCCTGCAAGGTGTAGCTTAAATCTTGCAAAGGTGATGTGCTGTTTGCTAAATAATGAAGCCAAATTAGCTGAATATGAGCTGCTGCTGCCGCCAGTATTAACAATGGATTAGAAAATGTGTATAGCATGTGATACACACAAGCTATAGGAGATCTTACACCCTTTACATTTCTTCTTTGGAAATTGTGCCTGGGTGAAGGATCTGTGTACGAGGAAGATGAGATTGGGTGTGTATGATCAGGGATGATGGCTTTACTTCAAAGATGTGAGAGAAAGACTGCCAGGGAGGAAGGATGGATCCAGTATGCACACTGTTGCTCATTTGCAGGCAACTACTCGCTCTACCTTTGGTCAAGTGATCTTCACCCAACCAATAGGGTTACGAGAAAGTAATCCCAAAGGTTAATCTATCCATTATTATAAATATTTATAAATGGGTTGGATAAATCATACAGTGTAATTATCTAGCTAACTAGTCAAGCCATTAGGACATTAAATAGCACAAATCAGAACTCATTTGCTGCATTACTAGATTGATATTGATATGAAACAGCTCAGCAGCACGGCTCATGAGCATTTGCTGTGCTTTTTAAAATGAGAGGAGAGCCATATAGGAACATTGTTTGCTCTTTATTTAAATGGAAGTCAGACAGATACAAATGATCTAATTAAACATACACTGGTGAGGACCCCAAATAAACCAGCCATCTTACGATCTCTTTGTGGTGTTATGACTGCTATCATCGATTTGGTGCTTTATCCAGGAAGAGCAACAAAGTGTATGCTTCTAATTGTAGCCTATTTTGGGGACACCTTTTGAAATGACATTGTATGGCCTTGTATCTAGTCATAACCGCTTTAAAATATTAGGGCATAGGACTTTGGGCATAGGACTTCTACCCTAGACTTTTTAGGTACTATGCACATAATGTATTCTACTACTGATAAAGGTAAAGGCAAGGTTTCCCTTACCCAGCCTAACTGACCCTAGGGGGACAGTGCTCATCTCTGTTTCTTAGCCAAGGGCGCGAGCATTGTTTGAAGAAACTTCCATGGTCCTGTGGCCAGCATGATTATAGGCCGAGGCACATAGAATGACTTCCCACCAAAGTACCTATTTATCCACTTACTGTCAGGATTCTAAATTGCATCCAAAAGTAAATCAGAGTCCAAGGCAAAGTATTGCTCAAAGTTCCAATTAAGAGAGCCATGTTGGCACATCTGGGAAAACCCGAATCTGAAAGCTTACCGGTTTTCCCCACCACGTTGAAAAGTGCAAGATCTTGCCCCCACACCCACAAGTCCATCACATGGTCCTATCTTCCAGTGCCATACTGGCAGTTCCACCCATCCAGTTCCGGTCAGGTGCAGAGGTACGAAGACAAAGGATGACCTTGGCTTTCTAGAATTTTTTTTTTTATGGCTACATAGCATCTAACTCCATACAATCCCCCTCTCCCATTTTCCCACAATAGAAAGTGCATAGTAGACTAATAGAAAGAGTGGCAGGCCAAAAATCCAAAAGAAAAGATGGTCGCAGACCTGACACTCACATGCTTTCAAACTGCTATGTGGACAGGAGCTGAGGCAAGTAACAGGAGCTCATCTCATCATGCGGTGCATGGGTCTCGAATCTAGGCTGTCAGCTTTCCAGCTAACAAGCTCAATGTCTTTAACCGCTGGGCCACTGCGTCCCCTGTATCCCCCCCCCCCCATGTTATTGATGTATGTCCCATTAGTTTTGTCAGTTGCTAAGAGTAGGTGACTCCTTTCAGGCCAAAGATATTTGGAGGCCCGATGCAACATCAGGTTTTGAGCCCTCCCCCTTCTGAACACACAGCCCTAGATTAGCATTGCGGATGGATTCTTACAAAATGAGATGTTAATGTTATGTATTCAAAATGAAATATCTACAGAACCCGAATTAAAAATTAAAGATGTATCGAGAATAGACATTTGATTCAAAATCTAATTAGTTACTTCTGTAACTCAGAGGGAGAGAAAGCAAGGGACTTCAAATCACTTGGCAAAGAGAGATAAAGTGCTCTTCATAGGTGTCTGCAGGGGGAGCAGATGGGGGTCAGGTGTTGAAATCTACAGCTTACATACTTACATCTGGTTGCCTCAAAAGTTTTACATTCGAAGCACAGTGCAGATTGATAAAACAATATTCTAAGCCAGGATTTCTTTATATATGAAGAAAATGTGCATAAAAAGAGGTTGGCTGTACATCTTACACATTTTTTTGAAGTGTTGCTTTTAATGATTTAGAAACATTTTATGGTGCAAATCACTCAGCTTTCTTTTTTTTTTTTGGTGTGCATCTTTTCCTGATGAGGGTTTTCAAAATGCAAATATCTTGACCAGCTCTCTTCTAAAACACATTTCCTATTCCTATAACTTAATCTATTTAGTTAGGCAGGTATTTTTATGTATTTATTACTTCAACTCAATTCCTGAAGGCTCCAAGCAGCTTAAAAAATATCAGTAGGATTAAAAAACCCATTAATGACAATGAAAATTCAGTCACCCTGGCATGGCACCATTCCCAAATGCCTTCCTTTTTTCATGGCTCTATGAAAATATAGTAAAGAGAGAATGACTGGGAAATCAAGAGGTAGGTTGTTACAGAGACTCATGGAAAATCACTGAGATGAATGCTGGTATTCTCGGAAATGACCCACAATACAACAAGACTTTTCATACCCAGCTCTTAAGGTAAAGGTTCCCCTCGCACATATGTGCTAGCTGGTCCTGACTCTAGGGGACGGTGCTCATCTCCGTTTCAAAGCCAAAGAACCAGTGCTGTCTGAAGAAGTCTCCATGGTCGTGTGGCCGGCATGACTAAACACCAAAGGCACAGAGAACTCTGTTACCTTCCCACCAGTGGTGGGATTCATCCGGTTCGCACCTATTCAGGAGAACCAGTTGTTAACTTTCCAAGCTGTTCGGCGAACCAGTTGTTGGAAGAAATCTCCTTTTGTTTTTTTTCCACTTCACAGGGCTAATCCTGTAAGGAAGGCAGGAAGGAGACATTCTGGTGTTGTTTCTAGCCCAATCTTTATTGCCTTGGTTACAGAAAGGATCTCCCGTTAACCCTCATTACATTGCAACAGCTAAGGCGAAGCGCCCATCTACCTGAGAGATGTTGAGTTGGCCATGCCCACACGATCACATGACCACTGAGCCAAACCCACCCAACTGGTCATTAGGGCAGAGAAATGGTTGTTAAATTATTTGAATCCCACCACTGCTTCCCACCAAAGGTGGTCCCTATTTTTCTACTTGCATTTTTACATGCTTTTGAACTGCTAGGTTGGCAGAAGCAGGGACAAGTAATGGGAGCTCACTCCATTATGCAGCACTAGGGATTTGAACCACCGAACTGCCGACCTTTCTGATCGATAAGGTCAGCATCTTAGCCACTGAGCCACCCAGCTCTTACCAGTAGGCAAATACAAGTCAGAGGAGGTCATCTTGGGCTGCAAAAATCTCAGTGATAACAACTGGTACCTGGAATTGTATCTGGAACCCATAGGAAATGTATCTCCCATAGTAATATTGTTACATGAGTGAATCTTGGTGGCATTCAGTTTTCAATAATAGACAGTAATAGGTGACAGCACGCAGCTGACCTTGTCTGCCTTCAAAAAGCTAAACAGAGTCTAATCTGGTTGATACTTGGATAGGGCACAACCAGGCTATCCCAGGTCTAAAGATTAGGCAGGGAAACTGAAAATCATATTGGAAGAAGACAGTGACAACCTACTTCAGGACTGTTGCCAATAAAATGACATGGCTGGGTTCTT
This sequence comes from Thamnophis sirtalis, assembly GCF_051295495.1. Classification (NCBI taxonomy): domain Eukaryota; kingdom Metazoa; phylum Chordata; class Lepidosauria; order Squamata; family Natricidae; genus Thamnophis; species Thamnophis sirtalis. The sequence continues at coordinate 32,888,746 of NW_028261381.1, forward strand.
ATAGATTGATTTGACTGATTTGATTTGATTGATATTGGTGCCCATCTCACAAAGGAACTGGCAATCGATCTCCGTTTGGAGAAAATACTGCCTTTTTTCCAATAACATTTTTGACAAAGTTTATGGAGTTTTGATGGGGAATATTTGTTCCCACTTTGAAGTATCACAGGAATTAAATACCTACTGCAGATTTTTTTGATCTCTAATATGGCGAATATAATATATGGGTGAGAAAGAACTAAGCTGAGAAGCAGGTTAATTTAAACATCTGATGAAAGCTTTCCAAATGGACTTTACCAACTCAAATTTGATGGGAAATGCAGGGCCATCTTTAACTTTCCATTCATGGTTTTACCTCCCTCCCTTTTTTCTGTACAGAAGCTCTTAAATTTACATTCTCAGTTCTTTCAATATCAAAGTTCACTTCTTTCCTCCCCCTCTCTCCTGTTCAGGAAACATTTTTTTTCTATTTCAAACATTTAGCATACACTCAGAAAGAAAACAACACGAAAAGATATCTTGATATCTTCCCAGCTCATGATCAGCCCGAATCTGTTTTACTGTGCTTTTCCTGAGGCACCATCCTCAAAAATGTAATGACTCTTTTCCAGATGCCACTCATGCAGAAGTTTGGAGATGTTTCTTGGCCTCAGTCAAGTCATAAATGTCACTGGTACAATGAATTCTTCTCTGCCCCTTGCCCCTCCAGGCACAAATGTTTTGCAAATGCACCATTATCAGGAGGGCAGGCAGGCGGGTGGTGTGTGTGTGTGTGTGTGTGTGTGTGTGTGTGTGTAAACAAGAGACATTTTTATGGTGCTCTGCATTTACCTGGCAGAACCTCTGCCTTTCCACTGATTGCTGAGAACTCCCAGGGAGCAAAGACTCAGCTTTCTGCACAGTTATCTCTACACCAAGGAGAGCCTCAGGGTACAAGCAGCTGACATCCCTCCGGCAAACTCTAACTTTGCCACAAGGATCTGAGACAGTCATTCTAAAAAATGCAACCACATTCATTTGCTGGAGCAGAGGTTTGGTTTTGCTGCTTGAGACAAAATGGGAGCATCGTTTTTGCAATGGCATATCAAGAACTGTGATTTCAAATAGCAGCCACAACTTAATAAGCTCATTTTTTTTCCAGGTGGTATAGCCGGATGTATATTTCCTATACAAGTACAGGTACATCTGGGAAATTCACCCTTAGGAATTGTGTATAGTGTATCTCCTGCCGATCAGACAGCCCTGAAGATGGAAAGAGACATTTTAAAAGGGATTTGTTTCTCTATCTATTGAATACGGATTTCTGTTTTGCTTCAGCTGTGCCATGCAGTAGATCCCATTTCTCTAACCATTAGGTTTGTTATGCATAGGTGCTTCAAATTACAATTCATCAAATGAGATTCAGACAAATTCAGAGTCAATGTTTTTCCTTTCTCGTTAGCCCACTGGTTTAATAATCACTTAGGTGTTTCCTTGTGCCATATGTTTTTTTTTTTTTTTTTTGTAAATTGGTTTAGTTGGAATTAGTTTCGTACTCTTTTTGTGTCTCTCTTTTGCTTTTTGCAAGAGTGGCCTTAAACAATATTTGGCTTTGCCTAATCATATATACAGAAGACAACCCTAAGTAGAATATCAGCTGTTTACATCAGCTCTAACAATTAATGCATGTTAATTTTTAATTATACTGATTGTATTACAGGCGGAATGTATGTTTTTTTCACAGAACAGATGTAGCAGTCCGTTTTACTGGTGAATATGCATACTGATCAGCTGCGGCTGCTGCCAGGAGTTGAGAGACAGTCAGCTTCTAATGTGCTGACAAATTTAGGCTTCAAAGTCTTGGGGCAAACTGTCATGAATCTGGGCTGGTTGTGTTTGATAGCAAAATCTATTCTTACAACTTAAGAACATCCAGACATTACGACTTTAGCCTCTTCTGCTACTCAGAATGGTCGCAAGATGCTTTCAGGAAGCCCCAAAGCATTAGATTACATGTGTAGCTCTGTTTTTCTGTTGCTTCCCAATAGTTGGATTTAATGATACACTGCTTCTGAATCAGACTGTTCCTTCTAATCATGAGAGGCTGGCTTTGGTTAATGGTTTTTAAAACCACTTTCTAAGCCAGTGGTCTTCCTAGACACGGCAGAAAATAAAAAACAAATTAGGCAGCATGTGAAGAAGTAGGTGTGTGCAACAGCTTAATCTATTGCCCATGGACTACACTGGATGAAAGAGAAATATATACATAAATCGACACTTCTCTTGTTTCTAGAATATACCATAATTGTCTATAAATTCTGGCTCCACTTCCTATTGTGGCTTTGACCAATTGAAGCTTTAATGTAATGTCGTTGAATGAGGAAAATGTAGTAAAATTAGGAGATTATGCTACTTCCTTATCTTCATAAATAAATAATCTAGTCCACTAATTTTACAAATAGCCATGCTGCATTCTGTGATCCATTTTGGCTCATTTTAGCTAAATTAGCAATCCATGCCTAGGATATTGCCTCTCACCCCCACCCCCACAAGCTTGCTTCGGGAAGCTAAAGTTTCTAAAGTGGAGATTGTTTTGCAATCAATATACTGATGCCCAGTAGTGGTATTCAGCAGGTTCTGAAAAGTTCTGGAGAACCAGTAGCGGAAATTTTGAGTAGTTCGGAGAACCGGTAAATACTACCTCTGACTGGTCCCGTCCCCATTTTTTTTTCTGCCTCCAGAGTCCCAGCTGATCGGGAGGGAATGAAGATTTTGCAGTAACCTTCTCCTGGAGTGGGGAGGGAATGGAGGTTTTACAGTATCCTTCCCCTGCCACGCCCACCAAGCCATGCCCACAGAACCGGTAGTAAAAAAGATTGAATCCCACCACTGCTGATGCCCACATCCTACCAACTAGAAGAGGCATGCAGTGTACACTAAAGATATATGGGTTTTTTTTACTGACTTGATTTGACTTTGGCTCAGAATATAAAACAAAAACAAAACACAATGCAAAATAGATAAATGAGATGGGATCTGTCCACTCATTACAAAAATATATCCAGTCAAGGGCTTCATCTGCCTCAACACAAGTCAGGTCTTTAGAGCCTTCCAGAAGACCTTCAGGGTGTGAGAACTGGGGGGAGAAGAATGGAAAATCATGGATGGGTAGAGAGACGAGATCTCTGAAAAGAGGTAGCTGAGACTTTTAAAGAATAAGAGATAATATACAAAGTGGTGTTTGGAAGTAAGAATGAACACAGGTCTAGTGAATGGTGTTATAGTAAATCAGATTTAGTTAAACTTTCCTCCCCCGCCCCCTTACCTCCTGCCTTTTAATTCTTGGCTTACTGCTTCATATTCTTTTTCTCTGTTTTGCATAAGGGAGAAGAGTGTGATGGGAATAGTATGGGTATGTCTGCATGTTTCTAGAATACTTTGGTTTATCGATTTCTTGGCTTCAGTCATCAGCCATCTGGGAACTCAGTTCCCATCTTGTTCTGGCCAAGATAACTGTTTTGTACAAATGCATCTTTGGAATATTTAGTTGTTTTGCAAAAATAGAAGTGCCTTCTTCCTACAAGTGGACATTGGAAGACTGCAAATGCTCAAGCTAGGTGAGGCAGAAGTTTCCCCTCCCATCTGCATTTAAAATTTGACTGGATATTTTTTCTCAAGTAGATCCAGATACATGAGAAGGATCACTACATACTTAAGGGAGACACACAACCCTTTTTCTATTTATCAGCACAGTGCAAAAATGACACAGAGGTGAGGAGCAGAATGTAAAGGGGGCCTTATTAATGGATAATGAAAAGAAGGTATTAGAGAGTCTGACTGTAATTACTTAACTAGCATATTACCGTCGATTGCTTTCCTGATTCCAGGTGCAAATAAATAGGAGGTAGGAAATCCATGGTGTTCATGTCCAGTGTGTATTTTTAAATTACAAGCAGCCACAGAGAGGTGAAGATCCAATTCAGGATTATGGTTCTGGAGAAGGAGGCTAACCCGCATAATTTTTCTGTTTTAAATTGTCTTCCCCCAAGCTATCTGGTACATGTGTGTTTATCTGTGGATCAAACAGCAGCTTCAAGGTGTGAGTATTCTTAACTGGGAGAATTATGAGTGGTGGGAGGCACTTAACCCCTCTCCCTAGATCCATAGATCTGAGCCAATTCTTCTCCACTGGGAACTTTTTATTAAAAATAAGCCACGGGAAATCATTAATGGCTAATCTCTGGTATTATAGCAGGTTGTGCCTCTTCGCTTATGAACTGGAAATGCAGCAAAATTTTCTATTTTGCCAGTGTGAGGATGTAAATGGCACACAACTGGAACATTTATGTATTTAATATTAGTACATGCATGCATATGCCCCTTGTTTTGTCAGCTCTAAACAACTTGCAACAAACTACTAAAACAAGGTTATTCAAAGTCGATTCCTCTCAAACTATCCAAATGGATTGTTGTTGTTGTTGTTGTTATTCACAGTATTATTAAAGTAGCATTTATTAAATTATTTTCATGTAATATTTGGCGGTAAAGCAATAATATGAAACTCCATGAAGAGGGTAATGAGCTGAAGTGTTTGGAGACTGCTGCAATAAAACAGTCAAATCATCACCATCATCACAATCATCATTGCCATTATCACAATAAAAATGCCAATTTAATTAGTGTTTAAGGTGCTGGCCTAGAAACTGGGAGGCTGTGAGTTCTAGTCCCACATTAGACACAAGCTTAAATGACTTTGGGTCAGTCATTCTTTCTCAGCCCAATGCACATCATATGGTTGTTGTGGGGAAAATAGAAGAAGGAAGGAGTGTGCTTTCACTTAAAATTTTCATACATACATACATACATACATATAAACATACATACATACATAAGTTGTGACTCAGCAGAAGTTTGCTGTGAGTTGAGTAGGGATGCAGGAATAACAATGCAGCTGGGGCTCGTTAGTGTCGTCTTCTGGAGATAAAAGGACGGATGGTGCCACGCCTTGGTTGCAGAAGTTCGTTCGTCGTTCATTTGTGGTTCGTCGTTCATCGGTCGTGGTTTGTTTGTGAGAGGTACTTGGATAAGTGATTTGCTTTCTGTAACCCTGATTCAAAGAGACACTTGGAGAAGTGATTTGCTTTCTTTCTGCAAACCTGGTTTTGCTGTAAGACCTCTTTGTTTTTGCATTCTGCTGCGTAACCTTCTTGCCAGAGACTTTATTTATGTTTATTTTTGGGCTCGCAGCCAGCATGAGCCAGGACTGATAAAGTTATTTCCTTTTAAGTATATATAAAATAATTTTTCTCAAATAACAAATAACCACTTTTAAAAGTTTCATTTCATTAATCTAATCTAAATTATGTAGTTCTACTTCTTTCCTATTGGCAATTTTATAAGCAAGGTTTGGGTGCATTGATTATTATGTTTATTAAAAAAATCCCCCCCCCCTAATTTTGGATCAGCAGCCAGGTCTAATTGGATCCCAGAAAAAGAGAAATCTTGGCTAGAAGTGCTCAAACATTTTTTTTCCTATTGAACTGAAAAACAAAAAGTGACTGGCCATTAAAAAAACAAATATAGGTTACAGTAACGATGGTAACTTCAAAATAAGTTTAGAATCTTTTTTTTCTCTCCTCCCCCAAATGCTAGCATTAATAAACACAAAGAATATTAGAGAATTAGTTAGTTGTGATGGTCAGTTCCAATCCATCAGTTCAGAGCAAAGCATATAGAGGTGGGACTGAGCTCATTTATTTGCTGATAAAATGCTGAAGAGTATCCTGCTGCTGCCTAGGCCAACTATAGAAGCATTACTCACAGCAGACAATTGCTTCTTTTGGTGAATTTATACAAAGAGAGCTTAGGGCAGATCAGCACTTTTTCTGCCTCACAAATTAGAAAGATAGAAATTAATGGTGGAATGTGGAGGTTCCACAGCTTTGTCAAGATGCAAAAGTCAGCCTCCGGCCAGATATTACTAATGTGTGTTGAAGAAGCACACTTAAACACTTCGTCTTCAGGGAACCCTGCTGATATTTCTCTGCAAGACAAGAAATTGGAGAAGAACGATATCCCACATTCAGACAAGGCAGAAGACACTTGACTCAACAAAGGATTCAACAGTAGTTTTTTTCAGGGCAGTTGGGGGGGGGGGTTACCCCATCCACTCATATGGTTTGGGTGGTGGAGGTTTTGGGTCAGGGTGAGAATGGGGCAAGTTTGAACTAGCTCAGATGGAGACCTGGAGGAGTTTTGCCTTAGAATTCTATTTTATTCTGGCTAATACCTAAGTTCTTTGCATGTGTGAATATACACACCCTTGGGGTGTGTGTTCTGTTAAGATGCAGCCTGTTGTGCCTTAAAATGGCTTCTACTGTACTGCCGTAAAATGGCTTATAATGTACAGCCCAGTGGAGTTGCCATGGTAGTGGATTCACCGTACTCCACAAGGGTGCCCCTTCTGGTAAAGGGGAAAATCCAACATTAGAAGTTAAGTTTGGTCCGGACATTTTCCCCCTATAAATAAATACAAGAGCAACGCCAGGTTATGAGCTAGTTACCAATAAAGGAGAATATTTACAGCTCAGGGTTGAAATAAAGAGTCTTCGGTGTTCTCTGAGTTTGGCTGTTTTTTCGCAGATGTTTCATTACCCAAACTAGGTAACATCATCTGTGGTAGTGCTAGTTTGGATAATGAAATGTCTGCAAGAAAACAACCAAGCTCAGGGGACATATAGTTCATCACACCAGACCCATCCCTCCATTTGCAAACTTCCCCCTCTGAATCCAGAAGTCTGAAGAAACTACTTAAAGCAGTTTCAAGTGATCAAACCAGGATAAAAGTCCTGATCAATAGGCGTGTTCAGGCAAAACCTCAGAGTGGTGGATTTAGCACTGTTTTAAATTTCTCTTCCCTTTTTACCCTTGCAATGGAAGACTGGAGATTTGGCCACTGAATAAAACTCCTGTTGCCCGTGTAGGCTATGAGGGAATGAGTTTAAAAAATAGAACATGCTTAGCCATTTGAACCGATCCCCTTCTTGCTTGTGTTTACCCATTGGTTAATGCAGAATAAGCTGTAATAAATAACTTACACCTGGAGCTCGTCTTTTATAGGTCTGTGCAGCCGTACTTTCTGGGATGTTGTTGAAAACATGCTAGGATGTCAAGACCTGGCAATCCTGGCCAAAGTGGGATATGTGGTAAATCTGCATCTATTTATGCTTATTCTCTGACTAAACCTTGGTCATTCATGATAACTTCTGATTCATATAAGGCTATATTATGACATGCCTCTTCAGACCTTGCGTTCTCTTCCTCATCCAACAAAGCAACAATGATTTCAAGATTGCTAGGCTCAGTATCCTAGAAGTGCGCCTGTACATGTATTTTTAAGCATTTGGGGATATAGGCATTTATGGCTGGTATCAGTTGGGCAATGGTGCGCTTCAGTGTTTAGTGTCCAGAATATCTCTAAACATGCCAACCACAATTGTTAGTGAAACACTAGGAAATGTCAGCAAACGAGTCAGTTTGGTCTAATGGTTAAGGCACCATACTTGAAAGCGGAAGGCCATGAGTTTAAGTCCTGAAACTTAGCCACGGAAGCTAACTGGGTGACCTTGGGCAAGTCATTTTCTTTCAGCCCAGCCCACCTCAAAAGGGTTGTTGTTGTTGTGGGGAAAATAGGAGGAGGCAGGTGTGTTGGATATGTTTGCTGCCTTGAGTTACCTGTAAAAATAATAAAGGCATGATGCAAATAAATCAATTGATCAAATCAAATCTGTATGTTAGACCTTAGTTCCTAAGCCCTGAAGCCCAGCACTGCCCAACATCCTCGGATCCTTATTTTGCTCAGTTGGAGAACTAGAGTTTCCATTCCACACTCTGAAATCAAGGCAATCCTTTTTCTTTGCTCCCTTGTGAAGACATATTCATTCTGACAGCCTACTTTTGTTCATTGCATAGATGTGGGATTCCTGTCTTTGAGAGCAGCAGCAGTGGTCACTTTGAACTACAGGCTTACCTAAAATGGGCTGGACATTGATGTATTGAAAACACAGCACCAAACTTATTTGTTTAATGGGTCAGCTTCCGATGAATGGTCTGCTGAATTTCATATGAAAGACAAACCTGCAGCCTCTCCAGAATAAATGCACTATTAAAAATAAAGGCAACGACAGTAATTTATCAGATAAGAACTACAAATGGTTAATTCATGATTTTGCCCCTAAAATTCCTCTGTACAGATTTAGTGAGTCTCTTTAAAACAATTACCCAAATTACTAATTTGAAATGTATAATCAGGATCATTTTTCATTCTGTGAAAAGTGCTTTTACCAGGGAATTCTTTCTGTTCTACATTCAGAAAAACTTGCTGCCCTTTAGATACACACATATATTATAGCCACTGGCAATAACCATCTTCGATGTCTGTGCATGTGATATCAATCAGGACATGGAAAGTCCTGGAAGGTAGATTGTGGATCACAAGGCAGAACACAGAAATAATGTTTGTGCCAACTGGATTCCACTGAGCTTTCTAAAGCAATGGGGGGGGCATAATTTCATATATCTAATTGTGGTTGATATTGCAGAAGGAAGCGTGGACTTAATTCCTTCCATTGTTTATGAAAAAACCTTCCACTGTTTATAAAAAGGAAGTGAGTTACTACTAGTATATAATTGAGGCTGATTTTCTTAAAAGTAAAAGTAGTACCTTTAATGAACTATTTTCTGATTCATAGACCAGAAAGCCATGCCCGGTAAATTGCAAATACTATCTTTCTCTTTTTCTGACTTCCTGAGAAGAGTGCAGATCAAATTCTAAGTTATTTGTTAACTCAGGTGTTTTAAAAGAGATGATATGTGTACTAAAGAAAACTCTGTGGGAGAAGAAGGTGCTATCCAAAATCTAGAGGGGAATATGAAATGTAAAATAAATAAGCAGGGCTCAGAGGAAATGCTTCATTTTAAGCCGGGGGAAAAGATCTATCAAGGATAGCATTTTTTTAAAAAAAAAGCTAAAATATGTTCCTTTTTAATTAGTCATTATACATATTGATTGATTGCCTTACTGTACTTCTGATGGCTTCCCTTTAGGGCCTTGTGTATTTCGTAGATTGTAAGATGTAAAAATACTTTAAATCAAAGCCGTAAAATAAGCATAGTTAGAGGAGGACATGAGGATTTTTTCTTCATTTACATTCATTACATATTATGAGTTTAATTACCTCCCTCAAATAATACCCAGTGTGAAGGCATGATGCTGAAGAAGGCGTACTTCTAGGATGATTTTATTGATTGTGACTGATGGATGGCATCAACACTGCAGTGTGAAGAATCATGGTTTTGTTACATCAGGAAAATTAAATTGGAAGAGTTACTCTCTTTCCCAGGGATAGTGGCAGTTAGAATATTTCACCTGTAATGAGATGTGTGTGCTATGCGCCATAGTGAACCACTGCTGAGCCATTAAATATATGCAAATGAACGGAAACACAAGAGAACCCGGGCATAATAACCTGCAGAACAGAGAAATGGATCCTGGAAAGTGATTAATTTATTTGATGATGCCTCAAGTGAGGAATTTTAGGTCACAAATGAAGTGACAGAATGACAAATTACCATTTTAAAGAATTTACTGGGCATCATTACTGAACAATTGTCAGGTAGTTTATGGTGGCTGAGAAGATGGTATAAATATAGATCTTTTCCTTATCTGAGATGAATTATTAATCACCTTTTTAAAAAATCTTTGTGAGTGATGGTTGGCTGTCTGATTGGAAATAATGTGTTCTACAATTTTAACTAAATTCTAATATGATATGTAACAGGAATCTTTACAATTAAAGTCTCAGTGGGGAGGGGTGGGAGGTTTACAGTCAATTGCCATTTTAATGGGAGAGAAGAGGATGAATTCGCTAGCATATTTCAGTAAATTTCTTTAGATATATCATCCCTGCTGTGAAGCTATTCAAATGTTTGCAGTTTATTTTCATTTGGATATGCACACACACACACACACAGCGACATAAAGACAGGTAAACATACTGTATTTATAGAGACAGGCAGGCATGGTCATACACACACACACACACACACACACACACACACACACACACACTTCTGTTTTTGTGGCTCCTTTGGATATTTCATTCATTTTCTTGTGGCTCCTTTATTAATGACAATATTTTTATCTAGGTGTGCCCATAGTGTTGCTAAATTGTATTAATATATGATACATTAATTTATATTATTAAGATGCCAGCATTGTGTTTGTGTGTGCACATACACTTGGATAACATTCCGGAGGCCTGCCATGTTATTTCAAGAGAAGTGACTGGCTTTGTCAGCTGGATTGTAAATGTTACTTTCTTGTGTTATGTTTGGTTTCTGTTTATTTTATGTATGTCATGTCCTTTCTCTATTTGGGTGTCACTGCCTGTATGAGCAGTTAACAGGAAAGAACATGTAGGAATCAAACATTTCTACTGACAGGTTGGTGGAGGAGATGCAAGCCAGGAGGCCTTACATACAGAGCTTTATTTAAAGTTGCCTATTGCCTTGATGAACACTTTAACACAATTTAATGCTTGCAATGCTTGATAAAGTTATGGGATGGACTTGAAAACATTAAAGAGTAAATTAAAAAGTCTAACAGAACAAAACCACAGCTACAATTGTTTCCTCTGTATAAAAACTACCGACAGATTTGTCAACTCAGATCCATATCTCAACTGATTCTAGGTCCTATGGATGCTGGGGAACATTGTATGGGCCATATAAGATATTGGTTTCTTCTTTTGGAGCTTGGAGGAAGATCTATGATTGCAAATGGAGGAAAGACAGTATCACATTCTCCCTTCCCTCATTTGCTGAGGTTACTAAAGGAGAAAAAAAGACGAGTTTTGGGATTTGGTTGTGAGGAATCAGAAGAAGGACTGTGAATCCTACTCTCCTCCAGCTTCCAGGGTATTCCCAAATGTAGGGAACGTTTAGGCTCATTCTTCCCTGGGTCTAAATTCCTTCTCATTGCTATCAGCCAGGAAATATGTACAGAAGCAAATATCTATCTGTCTCTCCACTAGACTAGGCTCTTGTCAACTGGGGTTGAGCAATCTGGAGATGTCAGCATTAGAATATTTTAGAATTGCACTTGTGGTTGATCTGCCAAAATGTTAAATGATGAGTGTAGTACCCTTTCTACAATGATAGCCTTATCGACCAAGAGGCAAAAAACTGCTTTGAGTTCAAGAGGCATTAAGGAAACAGCAACAGGGCAGGTGGTGGGGCAAAGAAGCCATGCTATCTGGGTCCTGTCAGAGGAAGCACTTTAACAGATGGGACTGATAACATGCCCTGCTGCTGAGCCTGATGGGATGGGTGGAGTTAAATGGGGAGAAATCATCCCTTAAATAATGGTAATAGGGCAGCAGCAACCTTTGGGATTCAACCTTTTGGGTTTTTTAAAAGTACAAACTGCCTAGAATTACTTTGGTGAGATGAACAGTGTAGAAATGTGATCAATAATAAATAAATCAAATTAATAAAGAAATGATATTTTCCGTATTGTAGGGAGCTAAAGGTCCTGCAAGTCTAAAATTCTCCTCATCCAATTCCACAAAAAGAGACAGGGATTGTGTTTAAAATAAGCCTAGTGCTTATCAATAATGAAGAGAAAGGAAACCATGAGGGGTGAATGGCAAAGCCAACAAGTGGACATTTCTCTTATAAACCCTGAAGTCAAGAGGAAATGGAGGAATGAAGCAAGGGAAACAAAGTCACTCATCTTAAAACCCACACCTATATGCACACACCTTGTTTTTCAGCAGTATTGGATTCAAGTGAACTAGAAATAAATCTCAGCTCTCAAATGCTGCAGAAGTTTTGAGAATGTAGAATGTATAGCTATGATCAAACTAGTGCAGAATCCTTGTTCGGAAGTTCTTTTACTCGTAGTCAATTCTTGCTCCATTTGACGGAAAGGCAGGATACAAATGCAATAAATCAAAAAGGTCAACATTTGAACCTGTCACTTCTTTTGGAAAGGTATTGATAACTGAGATGAGATGTATAGAATAATTCAGGAAAAGCACCATCCTAATATTTCTTGGCAAAAAAAGTCTGTGGCAAGAGGCAATCTAAAAGAATCCAGCAGATTAAGTTAAAAATGGGTGTTCATACCTTCAGAGTTTCTGTAGAGGTAACAGGGGATCCTAAGAAAACTTTTCCATTGGCACTATTGAGTTACAGGTGGGAAATTGCTGAAACAAAGATGGAGTAACTGATGTGATGGTGTAATAAGGCTGGAAGTAGGAAGCCCAGTTGAGAGAGTGAACAAGGAAGTCTGTTAATTTGGACAGCAGCCATGAATCAGGAGAGTCCCTAGGAATGATTGATGAGAGTATGTCTTTGCAATCCAGAGAAAGGTTCAGCAGACAGACAGCTAAATATTGTTCTCTGTGGAAGGAATTGTGCTTAGAGAATGGGATTAGGTGGCCGGGGGGGGGGGGGCAGGCTCGCATTGAAGAGAGGTTGGAATGCAGGCATTGTTCTCAGTGGGGTGATGGGGACTTCGGGGGGGGGGGCAGAGCACCCCCACCTGAAGAGAGCATGGCTCCATCATATTTAAGCAAGTGGCTATAAAGACAGCATCAAAACACATTTATTAATAGAGACAGAGAGAGTTTTGTCCTCAGCTGATTTCCAAAACGGATTAGCTCAAAAAGCCTATTTTAGTAGTATGATGGCCTCTTGAGGTTTTTTTTTTTTTTTTTAAATTGATGAGCTGGCTTTTTGTAGACATTTTCATATTCTTCAATTCAGGTTGGATTCTACAGTTTCATTCTGCTCTTATATTATATATTGTTTTCAATGCTATTTACCCATTCATTTATTTTCTTTTTTAGGAGGGCTTTTTTGTGTGTTTTCAGTAGAGCTGACTCCTGGTGACTGCTTGGACAAATCCCTGCAGTTTTCTTGGCAAGATTTTGGAAGTGATGTGCCCTTGTCTGTTCCTTTCTAGAGCTAAGAGGGAGCATTTGGCTCAAGGTTGGCCAGCTGGCATGGTGCCTAAGATGGGACTAGAGCTCACAGTATCCTGGTTTCTAGTACGATGCCTTCATTACTACATCAAACTAATTCTTGTAATCTTTTTGTAATTTTAATAATGTTGCAGAAAACACTCAAGTGTTGGGTGGGAAAGAACAGCAGCAGCTGCCAACCAAGGCTTCATCACTCTATGGGAGAAAAGTCATTTCCCCATTTTTAGAAGGATGTCATTCTTCTGACCTTAAGGCTGTAGGCAGCCCGATATTAAAGGAGCTTTTGAGTTATAATTTGTAATGTGAGACAATAAGAGAAAAAGTCATTAAAGATATGGGGAATGATTATATTTAATCATATGTAATTAAAACCAAATCAAAACCCAATATTGCTCGATCTCTCATATTGCTTTGTCCTAGGCCCATCAGCATTTTTACAGTTACCCACATAGCATGCCAGGTAAAAGGACCTTACGACTATTGATCTGAAAAAGATGGCACTTCCTTTCCTTCTTGGAAGAGGAGCCCAACGTGTTCCTTCAGTGCATGAAGGCAGTGTACTCAGAAAGGAAGGGAGGGACCTTGATATGCCCATTGTTCATAGACCCTCCTAAGAGCTCCTTCTTGCCTGGTTTCAGTAGTAGAAGAATTACAATTTCTTGCTGCTTCTATCCAGCAGAACTTCGTGATATGATCCAGTGCATTCAGCTGGGAAGATCTTAGCTCTGTGATGGCAAACCCTTTGCACACAGAGCCCTCTCTGGTGGCACACGAGCTGTCGCCCCAGCTCAGCTCAACTGCGCATGCACGCACGGGCCTCCTGCCAGCTAGCTCATTTTTTTGGTCTCTGCCACACATGCGCGGGGGCCGAGGCACATGTGAGAAATGCACGCACATGTGGAGGCAGGGAGGGTGCGTGCACATGTGGGGGGGTTGGGGGAGCACAGGGGGTGCGGTGCGGTCCCCTGACATGTTTTTGCTCTCAGGAGGCTGCAGGGAGGCCTACTAGGCCCAAAATGGGGTGTGTAGGGTCACACATACATGCGCAGGGGGTGGCGGTGGGAAGAGTGCAGAGGGCCACATGTGCATATACAGAGGGGTGCATGGGGAGTGGGTTGCATGGGCTTTTGGCACATGACGACACCAACTTATTTCTTCTTTTAGCCCTGTGATAACAGAAGGTTTTTTGGGGATCTTCCTGCTCAAAGCTGAGAAAAGTATAGCTTGAACAAACCTTATGAACATCCAGAAGCATAAGGGAAAACTGAGCACTTCTGCAATCTTGAATGCGTGGATGGTTTTAGTGAGAAAATAACTTAAGATACAATCAAAGATCTAAATATAAAAAAAGCAAAAAAAGGGAGGGGTTAGAGGAAAAGTGGAAGAATGGAGAGAAACTCTTATATCACAGAAATATAAAAAGCATAATTATTCATTCATATGTGTTATGCTATTTTATTTTAGAATATGAAATTTGCAAAATTCAGCCATTGCCAGAAGTGACTAATTGGTGATGGTTGGTGATGGCAAAAAGAAGACAAGCCCTTACACCTTCTAGCACTAGGATCCCTGTAGTGAATGAGATGTTTGTTTATTTATTTTTTTGCCCTGCTTTAGTATTTTTTAAAAATAACTCTAGATGGTGAATATATATGTTATAATCCTCCTACTTTCCCCCACAACGACAACCCCTGAGGTGGATTGGGTTGAGAGAGAGAGAGAGAATGACTGGGCTTTTATGTTTAAAATGGAACTAGAACGCACTATCTTCTCATTTATAGTTTCGTGTCATAACTACTAGATATGAAGGGGAAAAGTCCAAGTTCCATGTAATGAAATGATCAGGTCCAATCCAGTGGTGGGAAACTGAGGACAACTGCAATGAATAGGATTGCTGGGGATGGGTGTAGAGGAGTGTGAAAATAGAGGAATATAACAGAAACATAATGTGCCTGCTAACACTTCTTGTCATGTCTTAAAGCCAAGATTTCTTCTCAAACTGGCATTTTAATTAGTTTCTGTTTCCAAATTTTGATCAAAGTTACAGCTAAAAAAAACCCAGAGTATCTGAGTTTGCATAGTAAATATTGAGTAATGAAAGAAACGTAAAGACACAAGGTCAGGTTTTTTTTACTGTGAATATATCGTTTTCTAGGCTAGAGATGGAGGATGCAGTGCAGATTGTTCTTGGACAATTGCCTTCAAGAATTAGAAGAGGACACAAATAATAGTGCTTGGAAGAGGAAATATTCACAAACCTCTGCATTTTAGTTCAGAATGCAAGTGGCAGTATTATAAAATAAGAGGTCCTATAAGAAAGGGACATCAAGCTGTTAAATTGTTTTACAATCTGGTGCAACCTCAGCAGACACGCACTTAAGTTTCAGTTCTGTAGGATGCTTCATGTCATCCCAGGGAGTTACTAGCAGACGAAAGGAGTGAGACAGCTGTACTTCATTCTCATAGTTCACACTCAGTTTCCCCTGGAAATTTAGGAGAGGGAACTGAGGCTAAAGGTGAAGGGGATGTAATGGTACGGTTGGGAGACAGGAAGAATTGCTGCAGACTAGGCAACACTGAATTCATAGAAATAATTGGAGTGCAGCATTTCAGAAGGGACTTCACTATGAAAGTGAGAAAGAGATGTGATTTCAGAGTTGCAAGATTCTGTTACTATAACCTTACAATAAAGATAGAGCTGGTACTCTTGTCTGGAGTATCTCACAAAGCTGACATCTATCTCTTAATACCTAATAGTATTTCTCATACTCATCATAATTTCCTGCCGAGAAGTTCCATAGGCATCTATTTAATTTCTTATTATATATAAAATGCTACTAAAGAAGGAAGCAGTCTGAGTTTTGGATTCAAAGACCCCTCAAACCCAGGCACTACAGACTTCTTGTTAGCATTATTAGATATTAATCAGTTTAAATGATGTTCTAATGATAATCCTGAAAGATAGCAATAGCAATAGCACTTAGGCTTATATACTCCTTCACAGTACTTTACAACCCTCTCTAGGTGGGTTACAGAGTCAGTGTATTGCCCCCAACAATCTGGGTCCTCATTTTACTGACCTCAGAAGAATGGAAGGCAGAGTCAACTTTGAGCCGGTCAGGATCGAACTGCTGGCAGTGGGCAGAATTAGCCTGCAATACTGCATACTAATCGCTGTGACACCATGCAGATAACTGTGCTCCAAATTTATTTCTGAATGTAAGCAACACTACATGATGGGAGTTTTAAAGGTAGATAGAATGTCTAGACTGGACATTATCCGTTTCACACAAATGTCTGCATATGATAAGATTAGCTTGCGGAGGATCCTTAATTATTTATTAGAAGCATCTACTGTATATTATGAGAAATCAGCTACAGTATATGTAATACTTACCTTCTGAAGTTGATTGGGCTGAAGAGAAACAAAGTTTCTCCAAAATTGTTGTCTATTGTTTTATATTACATTTTGCCTCTACAGATTCACTATGAAATTTGTTTTTATATAAACATCACAGAAGTTCCAGGAAATTTGAGTATAAACAATAAACAATACAGATTTCCTATAACAAGCACGTTTTAAGTAACACTGTTTACAACAAACACTATTTGTTGGCTGAAATATGGATGAAATATGTTTCTGAGGTGTCTTGCAGTTATATTAATGTTGCTCTTTTATACTCATTGCATGCAGTACAAAATTATAAAGGACATTTTAAAGGATATTTATCCTTGTGAACTGTTCCATAATATTTCTGTTTTCTGAATCATCTGAACAATATGGGTTTTTTTTTTTGGCATTGCATTATACCAGTAGATAGTTCATCTCCTCTAAAAGCCTTCCTTATCTAGCAATAGGCAAGCGGTAGTTACTAATGAAGTTATGTAAAAATATTCCCCACTAGGGAATAATAACCTTATTTAGAGAGAGGATTGCCATTATTCTGATTTGTTTCTCCTGAAATATTTCCACACTATTTCTGTGTATATATGGCTGTTGCCATATATGCAGAGTTTTGGAACTATGTTGATAATAATCCTTTACTGATTGCAACGGCTATTAGATAACAATTCTTAACATCTAAAAATCCAGCAGCTTAAATAAAAATGACCCAGACACCCTGAAATTTTTAGAGATATCTACCTATATATCATCAGGATTTATTTTTTTGTTTTTCTAAATGCTACTTGAATACCACCTATAATGATGTTCTCTCTGTGAATAAAATTTAAAACATACAATTTAAAACAGCAAAAACAAATTTGCAGCCACTATATAAAAGAATAAAATATGAATCAGGATAAACTCACCCTCCTGTGAACTAAATATTAATACTTCAATTCTACTTCTCAGAGGCTGTAGGATTAATTAGATGCATGTAAAATATAGATATTGGAAATAATATAATATTTGGGGGAGGCTTTTTTTTAAAAGAGTTCACAGAAAATATTTCAGATTGGATGCTGAACTATTGATAGATTATGTGGTCCACAGTAATGGAATTGACATATAGAAAACATCCCAGGCCTTTAAAAAAAAACACAGGTTAGCTTTTGAACAGTTCATCTCTACTAACTGGGAATTCAGAGAGATATTATGGACTCATCAAGTCATCAGCTGCCCACACCATTTCCTCACCTGAAAACTTCTTGTAGCTTTTACCAAACTTGAGGCAGGGCCTTCTCACAATCTTTCCCCCCTTGATGGCTATGAGTAAAGGCTTCAGCTTCTGCAGCCACTGCTCCAGGGAGTGTGTTTGCTCGGCAGTTTTCAATTGCTCGTGCAGGAGTCAAATAAGGATTTTCAACATGCATCTTTTGAGTTGAATATCCCATTATGAGATCATTTTTGCCTCTGAACATTATATCCATAGAGTTCCCAGCTTCACAAAGGTGGAATTTCTCTCTAAGAGTGGTGGGGGAAATAAACAAAAATAAAAGGAAAATTTGTGCCTGCTTTTCTTATTGTAAGAAATTGCCAAAATTGGAACTATTCCAAAATAAAGCTTCTCCTGAATTTTCAGTCACATTGCAATGCAGAAAGGGCTTTTCCTAGTGCCTCGTTTGCTTGTTAGGAAAGGCTAGTGTATGTAATGCAACATGACAGTGTCATAACCCTTTGAGTCTTCCTCAGTAACGTATAATCTTTCTTTCCATTTCCCCCAGTTTTCTTCGAGGTCTAGATCAGAGGGAGGTTAAAATGTCCCACCTTTCCCTGCTGATACAGGGCTGGGGTGGCTTCTCCAGGTGGTATGAAGAAACCGGTGCCTTTCTAATGGGCTTACAGGCAGGGGCGACATTATCCCGAAACCCTCTGCTCCCCAACACACCCCAGGACCAATCAAGTTCACAACAGGTTCCTGTTGTATAACTGCAGCAACAATTTACCTAGAGAAACCAACCAGCTGAAGTGTCTTATGCAATTTTGCCTCAATTCTCAGGCCCCAAAAGGGAGAGGGGAAAAAAAGAATGAATGAATGAAAGAAAGAAAAAAGGAAGAAAGGAAGGAAGGAAGGAAGGAAGGAAGGAAGGAAGGAAGGAAGGAAGGAAGGAAAAAAGAAGATTCTGATGATGGTGGTTGTGTTCTTTTCTAATTCTCTCTACATGACACTATATAGTGTCTGCCCCTTATTTATTCCCTCAACATTTCCCTGAAAGACTCCAGAGACAGTACTAAGAAATTAATATGGTAGCTGTCAACAATGAGACTTGCCATCGTCCCACCCACTGTTTATTAATGCTTCTGGTGCATCAAAAAATAAAATATGGGGAGAGGGAAGAAAAGGAGACTTCCTCACCAGAATGATCAAGGGTGTAGGACAGACCAGAATTGAAACCACAGAGCACCAGGAACACCTTTTGAATTCTCCTTTTTGCCTCAGAATTCCAATAAAGGAAGCCTTGATCTGAGGTACTGCTGCTCAGCTTGTGCAACTCTATTTGACTTAACAAAAAATCATTAACAAAACAATACATTTATAATATCTTTTCCTCACGGTCACGCCAACAGGATTGCATACACAGGGTTGTACAATTAAGTAATCATGCCGATGATCATCCTTGCCATCATCATCCTCCTACTTCAAAATATTTTCTGCATAACAGTGTATCTGAGCCTAGCAAGGGATTACTGGGTCTTATTATATTTGCCTTTAATTTTCCATGTAGTAAGTCAGCTGCTCAGGTTTCTCTCCCACCTCCCCCTTAACGAGAAATTGTTTAGGCCGTCTCCATTGTAAATAGAAGTGCTGAAATCATGGTTTCACTGCACTTGTCTTTCATCCCTGCACTGCCACCATAATGAGAACTTGGGGATAATGACTTAAGGGGAGAAAATTGGCTGGATTAAGAAGGACAGTAAATTAGGCATTTATTTCTCTCCATTGGAGACCCACTTCTTGCTTGTTTCTGTGTTCCAGATGACAGTCAGCTGCACCACATATTTCCCAAGGACAAACTGACCACCAAAGGCAGCCTTGAAGTAGGCCAGTTATGTTATGATATTGCCCAGAGAATCCTGTTTTCCCAGAAGGCTGAAGGTAAAGTCTACTAGCAAAAATGAAGTGATGGTGAAACTTTGGGGCTCAGTGTGTCAAAAATTCAGAAAACGTCTAACTTTATTCAGCTGGTGTGTCACCCTCTCGCCACCTCAGACAAAAGAGAAACAATTCATAACAAACAACAATAAATTTAATTCTTCTTCTTCATCATTATCATCCTAGCAATTGTCTATCCAGGATGAAGGCTTCTTCTACATGTTTCCAACCAATACGGTCCTGAGCTTTCTTTTGCCAATTCGATCCACAAAACTTGCTGATGTCATCAATCCATCTCGTTTTAGGCCTCTTAGGTGGATGCTTTTTATTGAGTGGGATCCATTCTATAATTGCCTTGGTCCACCTGCTATCAGGTCTTCTTGCAAAGTATATGATATCATGAAGAGAGTAAAAGAATGGAAATGGGCTGGTCAGATAGCAAGAAGAAAATTATTTAAATATATTATTTCATAAATAAATAAAAAACTTAAATCATTGTAAATATTTTTTTTAAATGCCTAGCTGAGGCAACTCTAGGTCACATGAGGCCTAGAAACTTCAGAGAATGCTCTTGCATGGCTTTGCAGCCTCTGAAAACAGCAGGAAAGCATGCACCATTTTGTGTGCTTTTCGGAGGCTTCAGAGGCTATGCAAGAGCAGGGCCCTCTTGTGTGACTTCCAGAGGGTCCAGAGGCCTGGCCCTCTTGTGTGACTTCCAGAGGGTCCAGAGGCAAAAATGACATGGCTTGTCACCTGTGGCATGCATGTCTTAGGTTTGCCATCACCATAATAGCGCCTGGATGCTGTGTATTTAGCCCCGGAAAAAATTAAAATGTCAAAGCTTGTTTTATTTTTCTTTGTGCCTCTCCTACCTCTGGGCCTTAGGAGGAGTCTCTCTGGTCCCTGGGTGTGCGGGGGTGACAGCCCTTCAGCAGCCCAAGGGAGTGACTGCAGGTTTTCTCAGACAGCCAGGGATGGCGCTGCTTTACAAACAGCTGCGTCGCGGCTCTATCTGGCCACTGCAGCTTGCCGAAAGAAGCCACGACTTCAAAGAATCGCACCATGGCTCTGGAAGAACAGCTGTGGCTAGTAGACAACGCTGCGGCTCCCAGTGATAGCGAGCCACAGCTCTAGAGCGAAAGGGTGCGCCGCAGCTAGGGAAGATGAGCCGCGGTGTCGGAAACAGAAAACACGCCTGGAGAACAGTGATCACTAGCTGGGTCAGCTAGCAGTAACTCCTTGGTGCAGCACCTTAAGGCAGAGGCTCTGGTGGCCATTTTATCCACCCACGTGGAGGTGGCCATTTTCGGAGGCCTCGTGGACACTTCTGCAGGCCTGCATCATGGCCAGCAATTGAGGCCAGCTGGCTCCCAACTTGAGTGCAGTCTCCTCGGCTCCCAAAAGGCCAAACAGTGGCAAGCCCTTGTCTACGGCCTTTTTCTACTACATGGTGCATGTGACTGTCTGGCATGGCCACTATAGGGACGAATCCAGAGCAGGACCCTATGGAGACAAGCAGCGAGTCCAGGGGGGAGGGGAAACAGGGCAGGCCCAGAACCAGGGCAACAGCTTCCAAGCCAACTGCTGAACAATGGCCCTCCTGAGCCACTGTCAGAAGGCAAAAGGCCTTGAGAAACAAATTGCTAGGGCAGAGAAGCAGGCCCAGACCACCAGGCCCAACTCCACCAGCAGATCAAGGTCTCCAGTTCGGCCCAACTCCATTCACTCAGGCTCTCCACCTAGGGGCTTTAGTCCTTCCTCTCCTTCAATCTCTCCTGCTAGGCCTCATCGGCAGCCCAGGCAAGTAGTTTCTCCTTTCCTGGTCTATTCTCGCATCCTATGTTTAAGACTCTTTTACATAAGGTGAAAAGGACCACTAAAATAGGGACAGGGGTGGTGAAAAGGACCACTAAAATAGGGACAGGGGTGCCCCTGGTGTCCCAGCCTAAGGACCCAAACCTGGCCATGTTCACTAACACCAATACAGATAAAGCAGAGGTCCCTGCTCCTCCACTGTTCCTTGAGGTGGTCAAAAACCAGAGGGCCAGTCCTTCCATCTTGCCTAACCCTGAGAGCAATGATCACCACTTCTATAACATGGAGCAGGCCTTCTCCCAGGTGCTTCAGTTGCCCCAATTGCAGCGCTGGCCAATTCCTCCACAGTGGTGTCAGGAGATGTGGCTGATAAATTGAAGTTGGAGGACAAGCGTGCGGAACTTACCTGCGTAAGAACTTTAACGCTTCCGCCTGGGAAATAAAATCTGCTGCAGTGGCCTCCTACTTCAACCACACAATGGTGATGTGGCTTCATCAATTGCAGGACCACATCCCAATCCAAGATGAGTGCTTTCACCAGGACGTTACTAAAATTATCTCTGCCACGCAGTTTTCTGTGGATGCCATCCTGGATGCCATTAAATTCAGGTCCCAAGCCTTGTCCGCCTCAGTGATATCCAGGCATCTCCTGTGGCTCCATAGTTGGCAGATGGACAAAGATGGATTCCCCTTTTTACCAGGACAGGGGGAAGTAGCAGGGACAGTCTAGGTGGCCATTTCACAGTGGGAGCGCCCCTTCTGCAAAGGGAAATGACTCCAATACGAGTCTTCTTTCCCTGCCCCCAATGCTCTTCAGAACCTTTCCCCCGTCCCGGGACCCAGAATGGCACCACCTGATGGGTCTGGCCATACAACATCTGTTAGACATTCAGACGGTGGAACCGGTCCCAGTGGTGGAGCAGTAATTGGGTCACTACTCCAACCTGTTCATTGTTTCAAAGAACTCGGGGGGCTGGAGGGCAATTCTGGACCTGAAGCGTCTCAACTCCTACCTGGTTTGCAGGCCCTTCAAGATGTCCTCCCTCAGGTCCATCCTCTTGGGGATCTGGTGGGGAGATTTTCTGGCATCCGTAGACTTAACAGAGGCCTATCGGCACATCCCGATTCTGCCAGCCCATCGCAGATACCTCCGATTCTCTCACAATGGGCGTCACTTCCAGTACAGGGCTCTTCCCTTCGGCCTAGCCTCAACCCTGCACATGTTTACAAAAGTCTTGGCAGCATCAGTGGCTTTCTGATGAGATTCCAATGTTATCTCGATGACATGCTCGTTCAGGCCCAATCTCACACACAGGCAGTCCATGACTTACATCTGACCATCCAGACCTTACAGTCCCTGGGGTTCTCCGTAAACTTCCCCAAAAGTCACCTCTCACCCACGATGAAGATTCTCCATCTGGGGGCGATGATAGACTCTGTGGCGGGACTGGTTCATCATTCCTCAGAACGGCTCATCAACCTTCAGTCACTGGCATGTCAAGTTCATGCAAGTCAGTCTGCTTCCATCCTGACCTTGGCCCGCTTGTTGGGCAAGATGGTGTCATGCATAGGGATAGTGCCCTGTGCCCGTCTTCACTCCCGGCCACTACAGTGAATGCTCATTCCCTTTCAGTGACAATGCATGAGCAACTCCCTAAGGACAAATCCCCTGTCACCAGGACTTCATCTCTCTCTTTGGTGGTGGCTCTCTCATGCCCTACATCAAGGGTCAGAGATTTGGGAGCTGAATCGTGTCACTATCACAACAGACGTGAGCTTATACAGTTGGGGGGCCTTGATGGACTCCAAGCTGGTGCAGGGTCATTGGATGATCTCAGACCTGCGCCACAACATCAACTGGCTTGAGCTGAAGGCAGCTTGCCTGGCCCTTCTACAGTTCCAAGACTCGATTATAGACAGTCACATGCTTCTCCTGATGGACAATGTAGCTATGAAGGCCCACATAAATTGTCAGAGGGGCACCCACTCCAAGTGCCTCTGGCTGGGGACCCTGAAACTTGGCTCCTGGGCAGAGAAGCACCTGGCATCAATAACGTCAGAACACATCTTGGGCACGGCCAACCACCAGGCCGATTGGCTGAGCCATGCGACAGTCGACCACTGCAAGTGGCAGCTGATACCCAAGCTGTTCCGAAGAATCTGCCATTGCTTTGGCACACTGCTGGTGGACTTGTTCATGACCCCAGCAAACGCACAACTGCCATGGTTCTTCTCCTGCTTCCCAACCCAGAATGCAGAAGAGACAGACACCCTCAGCAACAGATGACCTCCAGGCCTCCTTTATGCCTTTCCCCCTCTTCCACTAATCCCGGGGACCTTAAGGAAGGTAGTGGTAGAGAGGGCACACATCATCCTGCTAGCACCATATTGGCCCAGATGGCCCTGGTTTGCGGACCTTGTCCAACTGTCTACCTCTCTCCCATGGAAGATTCCTCAGAAGGAGATCACTCTGTGCCAGGGGGTCTTAATCCATCTGGAGCCCCAGAGGCTCCACTTGACCACCTGGCATTTGAGCGGCGCCTCCTGAGGGATGTTAATCTGTAAACCAAGGTCATTTCGACTATTGAGTCCTCCAGACGTCTGTCAACCATGCGTATTTACAATGCCACGTGGTCGACATTTATGAAATGGTGTGGAATGTCTGGCATTTCCCCCAGTGAGGCTTTGATGGCCCAAGTGCTTGACTTTTTACAGAAAGGTTTAGGTGAAGGTCTGGCACATAGCACCTTACACCGACAGGTAGCAGCCCTGTCATCAATCTTAGCTGTGGATGACCATGTTCCTTTATCTCAGGTTCCCCTGGTCAAGAGGTTCCTGAAGGGTGCGGCTAACATCCGTCCGCCTCCAGTCCATCGATTCCCCACATGGGATCTCCCTTTAGTTCTCAGGGCTTTAACAGGAGCTCCATTCGAACTGTGCTTCGTCTGGACCCAACCTTCCTCCTGAAGATCAATTCCCCCTTCTCCTTCTCATGAGAGGGAACGCCTCTGGCACCAGCTAGACGTCTGTCATGCATTGCAAATTTATCTTAGGCGCACACCGATGATCCGATGGTCTGAAGCCCTTTTTAGGGCTTTAGGGCGCCAGGGTCTCCTTTGCCACAATTAGCAGATGGTTACGACAGGCCATATCCACCACTTATGACACCTCAGGACAACCTCCTCCATCGGGGATTACAGCCCACTCCACATGGAGTGCTGCCACTATGGCTGCATGGGCCACCAGGGCCCTGTTTGAGGTTTTTTTGGGCGGCAACCTGTTCCTCCCTGACTTCCTTTATCCGGCATTATTGCCTGGATGTCTTTGCTTCAGCGGAGGCATCCTTTGGCGACTACCCCTTTCCCGGGGTCTTAATTCCCTCCCTGGGACCTAGTTTGGGTATGTCCCTGCTGTAGCCCCTCCCACCATCTCTACTGGAAAAAGAATGTTGGTCCTTACCTGAATGTATCTTTTCAGTGGAATTGCAGGAGGGGCTACATCCCCCCTAGTTACATAGCTAGTCAGGAGGGTGAAGGGCGGTGGATGGTCTGTTGTTTATTGTGTCTTACAGCTTTCTTCATTTGACCTCAAGGAAACTGGGAGCCAATGGGGAAAGGAGGATACTTTAAGACATTTCCCTCAGTCTTTGGACCAATCAGGCTTTGACTAAACCCTGCTGTAGCCCCTCCCGCCATTCCACTGAAAAGATATGTTCAGGTAAGGACCAACATTCTCTTCCTTTACAGACCTCTTAGGAATGGGGTGAGGTTCATGGTAGACAGTTTGAGCTTGAAGCTGAGGGTTTGATGCTGTAACAATGGAGTCGGGTAGAGCATTCCGGGCATTGACCACTCTGTTGCTGAAGTCGTATTTTCTGCAATCAAGTTTGAAGTAGTTTACCTTGAGTAAGGAAAAAACTATCTCCCTGCAGATAACTGGATCCTACATCTATGAATATATGTACAAACATTTTTATTCGAAGGTATTAATTGATGTCTATGTATTTCACCTAGGAAAGTCTGAAATGTTTTGTGCATTGTTATTAACTTTTGGAGTAATAACCCTGGGATTTGCAGGAGTCAATCAGTGGCCATCATATAACTGGTCAGAGCTTGGGTGGGTGGTGCAGGTAAAAATCCAGAATGCCTATGGCAAATGGTTAAGCATCAGTGCAACACTTACAAATTCACATTTGTAATTGTTAGAATAGGCATTGTTTCCATTTAGAAATATGTTTGACTAAATGTCACCCAGCTACTGTATATTAATTTCTTTGAAAGGATTATACCTTTCAACTTTTGCTTTACCACTGACCTTCAGCAATGCGAAGTAAAACTTCAAACTTTTGTCTGTGTGCCCCAGAAAAAGAACAGGAAATTCAATATTGATATTCAAAAATATATCATTATCAAATAGCTTAAGGATAACTTAACCTACTACAGTTACTGTGGCTCCAAAGAGCTGTTCAATCAGCTTATCAAGAAAGACAAGCCAAGGAATGATTGAAAATGGACCAGATGAGAAACCAATCACGAATCAACTTTCTTGAACTCCTGGACCACTCAAGGACCAGGAACCTGTCAGGTTCAAATACAAGATGCCAGGTAGCCAATTTCAATGCCTGTGAGCTGCCAGGAAGTACACCTCAATGTAGGTCATTGTGCCTCTGAAGATGCCAATCATGGCTGCTGGTGAAATGTTAGAATATAACAAAAGTAGACCATGGCTATTTAGCTTGAAAACTCATACTGCTTCAAGGAGCTTTTCTTTTCTTTTTTCCCCTGATTTCATTTCAGCTAAGAATTCAGAAGGATGCAACCACCATTGTCTTTACTTCACCTTTTGGGACTGGTATGTGATTTGGGGATCTTCTTGGACTCAAAGATTCTGCTTGAGAAACAGGTGGCAATTGTGAATATATTTTCATTTTGGACTTTTGAAATGTGCAAATCCAGCAGAACTGATACATTTGTGTGTTCCAGTGTGTAAGAGTAGAGTGATCCCAAACAGGTGAGAAAAGCAGTTGTTTGTGCCCTAGTAGAATTTATCCAAGTAAACTGTTTAAGGGACTTAGACAGAACTCATTGGTTGAACAGGTTGCATATTTGAAAGATGACTTTCCAGAAGCTATAACCAATTGGGCTGAAAACCACTCTGTTTCAAATAGTTTTAAAAAGCTTTAAAATTTTCTGGTGGAACCAAATATAGGAAATTGTAGGCATTAGTCCTGAATACAGCATACCAGCCACTCCAAGTTATCAAGGTGCTAGTTGAAAAGACCCATAAAAATTCAATATGAATTGTCAGTTAACAAATTGTGGTATTGTCCTGATTGGGTTAGATATGGGTGACATTTTTAGCCTGAAGTAGAGCAGTCTAGGATGCTCTGTCTTTTTCCCATTGATCTGGACTTCAGACACATAAATCTTCCTCCTTTGTTGTTTCTACGTTTGAGATGTTTCACTATGAAATAGAACTTATGAAATAAGTTCTCAGTAGCTTTTCCCCTAGATCGGAATGTTCTAACTTTATCTCATGTAACAACCCACAGTCAGGAACAGTTTATATATTTTCCTCTATCCCTGTCTCTTCTTGCGAGTTCTAGCTTTTAGGATGAGTCAGGTGATGTAAAGACTGTAGGCTAAGTAAATTCCTATTAGACCAATCATCAAACTGGAATCTCTAGCAGTAAACTCTGTTTCTACCCCATAAACTATGACTTCTTGCTTTCCTTCATCTTCTTATCTTCAGGTCTTCTTCTCCAAGTATGTCTTTATCATACCTAGCTTGTTCTTTCTTTTGCCCCAGATCTGTTACTTCCAGTCACGGGCTGTCTCCAATTGACCTTGATTTTTTAGTCAGTGAATGCAAAGCTTCCTTTCCATAGGAATTGTAATTAATGCAATGCCAATCTCTTGTGGCAAATTTGATCTTTTAAGACAAAGATGAGGGTGGGCTTCTCTTCTTCACACTTCATGGTATACTCAACCTTATGCAAAGCAGAAACACAGGAATGGTAACTAAATGTACTGCAAAATTCTTTGTTCCACATGAGAAAGTAGACTATTATTGCAAAGTGTTCCTAGTTTTGGACATTGGGGCTGCATTTTCAAAGCAGGCAAGCGTTATTCATCCTTTGTGAGCAAGAATAGTTCAAAAGCCTGTGTGGCAGCATTTGTAAGGCAATGTAAGGAATCCTTTATCATATCTTTTAAATTGTTTGGCACAGTCACTGGGATTGGCAACGTGTCTGATACCAGACTCTGGATATAGATAGTATATGGCTGACATTCTATTGCATATCAGTATGATTTGCCAACTGCTTTCAGAAGTTAATGTTGCAGAACGAACTTCCAGTTCACATGGAGAGAAAGTTCTTAATGAGCACAAATAAACTGATGAAAAACCAAGGATAAATACAATTGCACCAACGTTAGGTTTCTGTGCTATTGCCACCCCGCCCCCACTTTCATAACAATGTGCTTGCTTTTTGTCATTGTTGTTCTGTACAGACCTCTTTTGAACAACAGCAGCAGCCACAACTGTTTGGGATTAAAACCTACTTGAACTTTTTGCTGAAAATCACAGAATCAGCTTTCCACAAAATGTAAAGATCAGAACTTTTCAGGTGCTCATGCTGTGTGTTGAAAGTGATTTTTTTATTTTTAGCGTGTGTATGGCCATCCAGCTGACTAAAATTACCTTGGGCAACATACAAAAAGGCAAATTGCGAATACAACCCCAAAACCACAATGCTTTAAAAATAAACTAAAACTAAATAAACAAATAAACTAAATAAATTAAAATCATAAAATGATAAGTAGACTAAAATTGATACTCCAATCCCCTCCAAGATCTGGGGAGGTTTGAGGACTTTCTTCTATTAGACTCTCTGTTAAACATTTATGTGGAGTTGTAGTAGAAACAATTTGAAAATCATCTCCCAAACTTTGCCAGTGTGGGTTAGTAGTTAAGAAACCAGGCTATAAACCAGGAGACGTGAAACCATCTAGGTGACCTTGTGCCAATCACTCCTACAAAGGAGCAGACAGTGGTAAACGTTCTGAAAAATGTTGTCAAGAAAACTACAGGGAAGTCCAAGCAATTCCTAGGAGTCAACACACACCCCCAGTTCTTAATACATAATCAAAATCAGCTTATTGTTTGAGAACGTTTTAGTTCTATACTCCAAATAAGGTCTAATTTCACATGGCATTAGGAATGGACTAAAAAAGCTTTAGCATTACCAGGCACAACAGTTCCCAAGTACAGTGAGTTTGGTGTATAACGTTCATGCTTGTTGTAGTGTATTGATGTCAAGGAGTCTATAAAAAGACAAAGAGAGGAGGAGAGAGGGCTCTGGGGAGGAAATCAGTGCAAAAATATATATGCTAAACTCTTTACAAGTGGTTTGGGAGGGGCTATAGATTATGCTTCTTTTCCAATATTGTAATAAGCACAGTTTTATTTTTTTAAATGATGCTTACGAAAAAGAAAAGTATAAATTACATTTTTACTGCGTGTTACTTTGATTTGGTCTGAAAATCGTAGTGAACAGTATGATTCTGTATATTTTAGAAATTTCAACTTTCAATTCCGTTCTTTTACTGGCTAATTTTATAGGTTTCTATAGGATTTCTACATTCTATATAATTTCTATATTTCTGCATTAAATATTCATCTATCTAACAACACTGATCAACCAACCAAATGAGAAATGTGGTTTCAACATCAGAAGCTCAGTTTTTCAGTCAAGCTGTCATCTAGAGAAACACTTAAAAGGATAAATATAGAATATTGATTGTTATCTAAAAGTTGTTGTAATAGTATGAAATAAATATATGTAGTGAGGAAATTCCAAAGACAGCATTCCCATCACCCAAAAAGTTTAGCAGTTGTATCCTTCCATCTTACTTTTGAAAAAGCAACACAAAACTGACTCTTCAATTTAAAAACAAGGTGTAGCTTTTTAAAAAGAAAAGTCTTGTGTAATTCAGCAGGACTTTGACAAATAATATTCATTGGGTAAATAAGCAATTGTGAAAAGAGCTGCATGTATGTTGAAATTATAACCATGTATTCTTGTTGCTGTTCAATATCTGATCATATCAAAACCACGTAGTTTCATTTACTAGCATTCAATGATAGACATCATAATCTTAATTGATTAGATTGTACTAAAATCAGAAAGTAGCAGCAGTGAAATAGGAAAAAGATAAAGCCCTAAACTAGAAATGTAGCCTTTCAGTCTATTGAAAGGGGAAAATGTTCATGTGGTAGTGATGGAGAACAAGTCTTTTAGTCCTAATCTTTATATGAACTTCCCCAAGTCACATTTCCTGAACTTATACATGAAGATGAATTGACTTGCATGTTGAACTTTGTTTTTGCAAATAAGCAAAAATGAGCATAAAAATGAAAGTATCTAAAGAAAACAGCTACCAGAAATTAGATTAATGAATGACTTACAAATGTATACTAATCTAAATGAAAAATGATTTACTTATCTATGTATATACTAATAAAACTCCAGTATCTGTTTGCTGGTAACCTTCAATTGGGTAAAATGATGCAGAATATGGCAATTTTTTTTGAATCCGTAGCAATAGCAATGGCACTTAGACTTATATACCACTTCATAGTACTTTACAGTACACTCTAAGCAATTCACAAGTCAGCATATTGCCCCCAACAATCTGGGGCCTCATTTTACTGACCTCTGAAGGATGGAAGGTTGTGTCAACCTTGAGTAAGTCAGGATTGAACTGCTGGCAGTCAGCAGAATTAGCACATACCACAAATTTGGTAACTTACAGACTCTTACGGTCTGTAAGTTAGCACATTTGCTAACACTAAAATTTGTAGTCATAGGATTGGAAAAGCCCGTAGGAACTAAGAAAATGCTCCTGCTCTAACTGTTTCATTTGCCCACCTGTGGTCATTCCATTTCTCTGTTTAGGTAAGAAAATATCCCTAAAATGATGACCCAACAGGTCACTGGTTTCTATTATACCTAAAGGATGTAAATATATCTGTCCCACTAAAATGCTTGCTTAGTATAAACAACTGTATATAGTTAGTATTTCTCATAAATTAGAATTCACCATAAAGGCAGTGTGTGCCAAGTCTCAATTGTAGGTTATAATTTCTTAATGACTGCAGAAAAGCTTTCGGTTTTTAATATTAATAATATTAACACCAGAGAGGAAGACTGTTGTATGAATCAGTTCTATAAAATAATGGTGGTGGATAACTGGAATTTGAGAATTATATGCAGAACAACAGAATTCCTGTTACAAAGATATTATCTGATAGGTTAATAGTTTCTTAGTTAGTTGGTAGTTTCTTAGTAGTTTCTTCAATGAGAAGAAGCATGTCTTTGTATTACTTAAAAACAAAAGAAAAATGAAAAACGAGAAGTTCCTAGCGAAAGGCCAGCTGTGAAGGAACAAAGAAAAAGTGATATTATTATGGGATTCTTTGACTGTAATAAATGTTTGACTTGATTTTAATTCAGTTGTACTATGTATTATATTTTAGATGTTCCAAGTATTGAAAACACAGATTACAAAATACAGGAAGAAGAACTTTACAAAGTAAAGTACTATATTTCAAATCTGAAAAAGATAAACTTGACTCTGACCTTTCTTTTTGTTCTCAACTACTTTTTAATTAACTATTTAATTTGAATTAAATTGATTGCAATGTTGGTTGTTTGCATTCAAACATATTTTTCATGCATTCAACATCTTGACTCTAATGCACATGTTTCTTATTGGAAGCCCATGCCAAGAGAAATTCTCTGTGTGTCATAATCTGACCTTTTAATTGTTGTTGTTTTTACTGTTTGTAGAGTAGTTTTTACATTACTTCTTGGATTTTTCTTCTTGCTTTTTTCTTTTCACATGGGCCTGTCATCCTTTGTTGACTTATTAGCAAAAAGAATGAAATAAAAATATTAATATTAAATAATAAATCACACTGGTCCTATCCAGGAGGAAGATAGTCTTGATATAACCCTTCTCTTTTCTTAAGAAGAGTAGTTCTTGTCCTTTTCTAGATTTTCTATATTGACTCTACTGCCTGTGTGCAGAGACATTCATAAACTGCCTATTTGCCAAGATTTAAATGCCTAACCTTTCTAATGGCACAAGGGATTGAACTATGGTTCTTGAGAGAGGTTATTAAGCTACCGTGCCAGTTATGCTTAATTTTTGAGACTCAGAAGTAAAGTGTGCACTCTAGCCAACATTCCTCTTTGCTCAGCTCAGCATATTTTTTTTAATGTCAACAATTAAGGGGTGCCAGGAAGGAGTGCCACAATCAAAAGAAGTCTTCAGCTCAGAACAAAATAATGAGGTATTAATGAAGCATGCTCAAAACTTTTCCACATGGTTTTCCATCTAACAATGGGCTTGTTTTCATTTTTATTTAGCCCCCTACCACTGCCCTTTTAAAGAAACTACTCTGATAGTAATGAGGTAATACTATTTTCAGAAAACCAGAGTTATTATTATTAGTTCCTCTTCCATCAATAGCAAACAATCCTAGTTGAAATTTGGAGTCTGTGTGTGTGTGTGTGTGTGTGTGTGTGTGTGTGTGTGTGTGTGTGGTGGTGTTTCCATTTGTTATTTTATTCTCCTTCTTTAAAAAAAGAGACAAAATAGTAGGATAATTCTTGATTAATGATGATACCATGAAACATAGCACTGTCAACCATACATTAAACAAGAAGATAAAGGGAAGAGCTTCTGTGCTGCCCATCTACACATATGCCTACAGGTAGTTCTCGACTTACAACTATTCATTTAGTGACTGTTAGAAGTGATAATGGCACTGAAAAAAAATGGCATGACTTAGGACTGTTGCAGCAGCCTTGTGGTCACGTGATCAAATTTTGGGTGGTTAGCAACTGGTAGATATTTATGGCAGTTGTATTATCCCAGGGTGATGTAAGTATCTTTTTGACAACCAAAGTCGACGGAGAAATTTATTTTATTTTATTTCATTTATTTAGTTTGTCAAACATGAACGAGATAACAGGTATAAGTTGGACATGGACATGACTACATGAAATGAGCACGAATAATTGGGGACAGTAGGACAGGGGTGGTAGGCATGCTGGTGCGCTTATGCACACCCCCTTACAGACCTCTTAGGAATGGTATGAGGTCCATGATAGACAGTTTAAGGTTAAAGCTATGTGGGTTAGAGGAAGTAACAATGGAGTCAGGTAGAGCATTCCAGGTATTGACCACTCTACTGCTGAAGTTGTATTTTCTGCAATTGAGTTTGGAGTGGTTTACCTTGAGTTTGTATCTATTGTTTGCCCGTGTATTATTGCGGTTGAAGCTGAAGTAGTCATTGACAGGTAGGACGTTGTGGCAGACAATTTTGTGTACTATGCTTAGGCTTCAAATTCACTTAACCTAGCTACTAACTTAACAACTGTAGTGATTTACTTAACAACTGTGGCAAGAAAAATCTTAGCAATGGACATTTTGGCCTCAACTGTGGACGTAAGTCAAAGAACACCTGCATATGGTGGTGCTTGATAAAGAAGAAAAGAAGATGAAGTAAGGTCAAGTGACTCTCCCTTGACAATTGTGGATCCCATTTAGGATTGTCTTGCTTCAATTTTTGCCTCTATTTTCACAAATGGGTGAAAATAAATGAAAACAGAAAAATGATTGTGGACTGAACTGATATTAGCTAAACTGCAGTAGGTAGGTAAAGTTGCAGTCTTCCTATACATAGTTTTGCATTCACCTGTTTTTCAGGTGGCTCTGATGAACACCAAAGTAGTACTGTATGGTACTATACCAGCTTCATAATCATTAAATGTACTTTACACAAACAGAACTTAACCCAAACTTTTCTTTTGAATCTTATCATCTGCAGACCTATCTCTGGCCCAACTCTCATTTACAGGTGACCCTCAACTCCCAACAGTTCACTTAGTGACTACTCAAAGTTACAACAGCATTTAAAAAGTGACTTATGGTCATTTTTCATACTTAGGGCTGTTGCAGCATCCATATGGTCATGTATTCAAAATTTGGATGTTGGGCAACTGTTCATATTTATGATGGTTGCAGTGTCCATCATACAATTTTGTTCCCCAAATTTCTGATAAGCACAGTCAATGGGGAAGCCAGATTCATTTAACAACCATGTTGCCAACTTAAAAACTGCAGTGATTCACTTAACAACTGTGGCAAGAAGGGTCAAAAATGGGGGGGGGACTCACTTAACAATTGTCTCACTTAACAACATAAATTTTGGGCTCCACTCTGTTCATAAGTCGAGGATGCCCATAGGTTTCGAGTTAGGATATTTTGCACGATACAGATTAAGCAATCAAACATTATTTTACATATGAGGGTTTTTTTTGGTTTTACATTTTTATATTACATGTTTTATATTCTGGGATTTTTTTTTCTTAATTAAAAAAATGGTATAAAAAAAACTTGAAGAGCCCTGCTTTATTTCATCTTCAATGTTATTTTTCACCTCATCATCTACAAACTCTTAATATTCACTTCACTATGTGTTTTTGGAGCTACCCCCCTTTTTTTGCTGTGTTTTATTCTTCAGCCATAAACCTCTCCCCAAAAGCTCTCAGTACCTCCCCTGGAATGTGACAGGGTGTCGTTTTGGGCAACTCCAGGATTCACCTATGAACAACAGACCTACTGATGAATCTGTAGAATACATTGTCATCCTCATCTGGACATCAACATCCAGAATTCTCAGCAAGGGTGCCAATATTGGTCCCATTGTTGTTGGCCTTCCGTAAGGTCTTAAAAACTTGACTTGATACTTGAGCTTGAGATCCTCGGCATGGCTTAAAGCCTGTCTCTTAGTTGAATAGATGATAGGTTAGGCCACTGATGGCTAATCTTTTCTGGACCGAGTGCCCAAAGCATGCATGTGTGTGTGTGCGAATCCTCAAAATGCAATGTGCGTGTGGCCCCTGCATGCGCCCTGCCCCCCACATGCACCCACAGCCCATCACACATCCCTTCATCCTCTGCACAGCCCCACATGCGTGGCAGAGACCTGAAGACCAGCTGGCTGGCAGGAGGCGCGTGCAGATGCACAGTGGAACTGAACTGGGGCGATAGCTTGCATTCCCACAGAGAGGGTGCTTCATACCACTTCTGGCACACGTGCCATAGGTTCGCCATCATGAGTCAGATCCAGTTGTGATGTGTTTTAATTTTTGTTTCCTGTATTTTGTATTTTGTTTATTCTAAGCAGCCTATGGTCACATAAAAGTGAGATGAGTCTCTAGATAAATTGAGTAAATAAATAAATAAAATACATAAGAGGGATGTACTCAAGAATTTTGGATCTGTCCTTTTGGCTCAAGACATATGCCTTTATTTGTCTTCTCTGCTACTATTCTCTACTTTTAGTGAGTAAGTCTGTTTGGAACATGACTGAAAATTCTTGAGAGGCAAAGGGGCTTGTCTGCACTACAAGAGAGAAGATTTGCAAACTCTTGGATTGTGTAGTAAAGCTAATAACAATACTGTAGAGGTAGAGAGATGCAGAAATGCAATTATTAAAATTGTAGGGAAAAAACACATAACAAGATAATGAAGTAATGGTTAACTCTGAATCCTATTCCAGAGATTAAAGGAGGGAAACAATGAGGACCAAAAAGGAACAATGCCAATGAAGCTATGCAAGGAACTGCTCTGTTTTCTAAAAAGAGAAAGAGAGGGAAGCATAGCAATGGAGATTGGAAAGGTGATGAGAGAGTTAGAGACTCCATAACTTTTCGTCTGTGTGAAACATAGAGTGAAGGAATAAAGTTCTTCATGATTGATATAAATCCCATTCCACTCCCCCAAATTCAAAATTAGGAAAAAAAATAGATTCTTCAAATTTCTTCTGCCCACTACTTTTTTTGGGGGGTGGGGTGGGGGCTATAGAGATCAGGGATTCAAATGTGAAAACGATGGCACTCACCCAGATAGGATTTAGGAAGGGTTTGCCAGAAAAATATAACAAAAACCACACCGGGGAGATTTTAAGGAAAGGACTTTAGGGAGATTCATAAGAGTTCAGTACTCTGAGACATTCATAGCATTTGCGATCATACTTGATCATAGTGATCAAGGAAAAAAAAACTGGGTAATGCTGGGCGGGTAATAAATCAGGAATTCCCACAGCAGTCTGTCATTAGGTGCAGATCAATAACAGTTTCATCAAAAAGCTTTCACATGTCCTCTACTGTTGTCTTAGAGACCTCACTAACTGATCGTCCTAATCAGGAGCTGTATTTGTACCCTATAAGTATCTAAGCCAATTGCTCCATTGATCCACTGATTTATTCCCATGTACCAGCAGCATGCTGAAACGCCAAATTTATTTTCTAAACCTTCCAAGATGACACTGAGAAGATGTCACAATCATCTTCCCCCAATCAGATGGAGAAATGGAAGAAATGGTTTGGAGAATATGGTTCATCCAAATTCCAGGCTTGTTTGAGGTTAAAGTAAAGTGAAACTGATCTAGTTTCCAGGATTAGTGGATTGGGTTAGTGTCATCACACGACACGCAAAGTCCTTTCCTTCTTCTTAAGCGTTAAGAGAACTTCAGGGTAATTGAATCCAGGTGGTGTTGAGGGGATTAAAAATGCTGGTGGCATGTGATCTCCAATAACCAACTACTAACAGATATGTTTCTTGGATAGAGGAGAGATGGACTTTGAAGGTACAGGCAACTTTTTTAGCCAAATCCCTTGTGTAAATTATCCATCCTAAATCTTTATTTTTAATTTTTTTATGTATACATCTCATATCATGAAGTGACTTGAGATACATATTCTATAGAGAGTAAATAAGACGACTTTGATGGAATTATGAGAGAATCATTACTTTGGCAACAGTGGCTGAAGGTCTAGCACGAGATACCATTTAGAATCAACTCAGGCACCTTCTGAAGAAACATCTCCCTAATTCACTGAAGTATAAGAAGGAAGAGAAGGGACGACACAATCCACTTTGGAAGATTCTGTCATTATAATCTATCTCAATAAAAATAGTTTTGATTTCCTGGGTTACTACTCTCATGGATTGATTAGTGGGGCTAACAGAGTCTACCTGTCACCATTTATGAGAATTGTGTTCACTTGGAAAGTTCAAAATATAGATGCACAAACATTTAAATAGATGTTAGGGAGCTGCTTGAGAAGTTTACTGTCAGAAGTTTTCTTTTGAGAGTCTTCTGAGTCTTCTGTTAAACTTTTCAACTTTATGGATTGAACATGCAATCAACTTATACTTCACATGTCAAGGATTCAATGGGAGTTTCATATGCACAAGAAAATGACAAGCAGAGGTCCAATAGAGTACCAAATTACAGAGCTCATAATCTTAACTGTTTGGCTTTGTATCTGCAAAATAACTTTTAGAAATTATTATTTTGGCAGGAAGTAATGTGCACCATTTTTTTTTTACATTATGGGTTTTCATTAAAGTTGTAGAAAGTGTTTGGGTCTATTTGTGTTGCACAAATTATCTGTCTGTCTGTCTGTCTGTCTGTCTGTCTGTCTATCTATCTATCTATCTATCTATCTATCTATCTATCTATCTATCTATCTATCTATCTTAGTACTGACATTTGGGTCTAACTTTTTTTTTTTACACAGAGCGATTTTCCTTTTAGACTTTTTAGTATTTTATAATAAGGAATAAGTTTTGATTGTATCCTATTGGGTGCACTCTTAAGTTGAATCATGTATGCATACTGACACACACATACGTACACTTTTTCTCGGCTTCACAAGCACACACACTCTCTCTCTATATGGACACACACAGTGAGAATCACAGTAATAGTGGTGATAATAAGAATTGGCCCTTTGCCCAGGTTGTGTTTGTCTGGCGGGATTTGTAACATCCTGACCCCGTGGACTATGCCGTAAGGAGAGAGCAGAGAGGTCTGGAGTGGAAGGTGTAGCTGTGTCAGGATCAGAGGCCTAATTGTCTGTTTCCTAGAAGTTTGAGTTATTGGCAGCTGCCATTACAGCCTCCTGTATCCTGTCACACAGCACAACCTACCAGCCTGTGCTAATTGCAGTGGCCTTTTCATCAAGGAAGATCACCCAGCAAACCTCCAAGAGCTGTCTCTCCATTAGTACAGGCAGCAAGCCAGCTAGATTAGCTTGGCTACTTGCGTATGATTGGACTGTCATATGGATATGATTTGTTCAAGTTTAGAGCATTTAGCAGATAGCCTTTGCCCCTCTCATTGTACCTGCATCCTCTAACCTGCCTGCCCCTATCATTTAAGAGGGTGCTGTAGCTTTTCAAAGTTCAGCAATGCACAATTGCAGGCAGGCAACTGGTCTCTGACAAGAGATCAATACTGTCCTTCCAAATGCTGAAGTCAAGCTGCTGGGTCTGTCAGAGGGATGTGTGCTGTAATTGGATCATGGATGCAACGAGTCATCGGAGTCTGCCTTCAGCATTGTCACAGCTGTCAGATGTCATCCCTTTGTACAGCTGTCACTGCGGGAGGGTGGTGGCTCTCTTTCTTCCCCTCCCTCTTCTAAACCGATGCAAATGTCCACTTAGCAGATGAATATTGAAGATATTAGACACTTCTTTATGCCTTTATGCAAAATAAAGATCTGTGTCATCTGTGAATTTCATGGAAATAAGTTGCAATTTATTCATTGTGAGAAAAGGGAAGTGAAGCCTGTAAAAATGAGAAATTATTTGGTTCAGGCTATTAAAAGAGAGAGAGAGAGAGAGAGAGAAAGGAAGGGAAAGAGAGAGGGGAAAATATTTTACATAATAAACAAAATAGGGGACTTAGCTGTGAACAACTAAGAGATAAGTTTTTAATGACAGTTGGAAAGTTACTTTTGTTTTAAAGAATGAATGAAATCTCTCTCCCTCCTTCCTCCATCTCTTTCCCTCCCTCCCTCCCCCTCCCTCCCTCCTTCCCTCCCTCTCTCTCTCTCTCTCCTATCTGAACAGTATAACTAAGCAAAATGTTCATTCCTTGCACAGCCATATAGAAGAAAGTCACCAAATGCATGATGTGCTTTGATGAAGAATAGTTTTCAAGATGTTTCATTATATCAGAGGAACAAGATCCCAGGAAAGGGACTAAGGTGGAGAAAGTTACATCTGGATGAGTAGACTTAAGCCATTACAAAATGTATTGTGAATAACTTCTTGAAGAGTTGAAAACAAATGAATTCATCTGAAGCTTCCTTTAAGAAACAATTAATTGGATTGTTTAACAGGCAGATTAAAGGAATAAATTTTTAGATGGAATTTTACAAAGACATTAAAGTCTTTCCCTCTGGATTCTCTGCTCTTGCACTTGATTCTGCACTCTTATACTCAGCTTTTGTACTTGTAACTGGCATCATTATGCCTATAATGGCAATTAGCATTCTTTTCCAATTAACACTGGAAATAAGCCATATTATCACTTCATAAAGAGAGAAAGCAATATCATATTTACCTCCTTTTGTGGAAGATTTTCATGATGGTTTTTTTTTTTATTTGACAAATTCTGAATTGCAGCCTTCTCTTTTTACTGGGTTGTTATTCCTGCTGATTTCAGGGGAGCTGATATCAGGTTGTGGAATTTACTAATAAACTGAGGTTCAAGAAGAGACTGCTAGTTTTTAAGCATTGTTTGAAAGAATATAGCTCTGAACATTTGGCAGCTTTGCTTGTGATTAAGAGATGAAGTAATTTTTGACTGGGTTAATGCTGCATTTCCTGAAAACAAGACCACACATGCACACAGACCGACACACACACACACACACACACACCCCTGATCTGTCATCAACTGTGTAGCTTATGTGACCAGGGAGCGTGCTTCTCATTTCCAAGATGTGACCCCAATACACAGTGGGCCTCCATAGAACCACTGAACCAACCCACACCATGTTTTCACTGTGCTGAATATCCTGGTGACATTTGGAGATGAAGTCATCTCTTATGTTTCTACGGGTTTCTGTTTTTTCCTTGAATGACTGAAGTTGCCCGATGAAAGACCAATCCAACAGGAATAGAGAGGGAAAAAATGACATGTGATTTTAAAAAAAACATAGAACAGTTGAAAGTAGATTTTGGGAAGATCTTTTCTTTTGGGAACATTCCTTTGTTGTCATGATGGATTAAAGCTGGATCACAAGGCTCATTCTCTAAAAAGTTTTAGTTTGGATTCTTATCTTTTAAAGTAGTTGAAGGTAAACTTGGAATCAATTCCCCCATTCTTCCCTTCTCACTGTCATTTAGCAAGTTACTTAATATTTAGTTTCATTTAGCACAGTGTTTCTCAACCTTGGCGACTTTAAGTCCTGTGGACTTCAACTCCCAGAATCCCCCAGCCAGCACAGCTGGCTGGGGGATTCTGGGAGTTGAAGTCCACAGGACTTAAAGTCGGCAAGGTTGAGAAACACTGATTTAGCAAGTTAGGCATAAAAACAAGCTGGGTGATTTTGGGTCAGTGACTCTCAGCTTAATCCACCTCACAGGGTTGTTGTGTGGAAAATAGGAGGAGGAAGGAGTATTAGGTATGTTTGCCCTTTACAAAGTAGCAAAGGAGGGTTAAAATTTAATAAACAAACAAGTTAATTTCCACTAACTGTAATATCACAAGAATAATGAATTATTTGAATCATTTTTTAGAGAATATAATTAATAGAGTGACCTAGGCTACTGCTACCTGCTATTCAATATCTGTCCAAATGTCCTTGCTTAGATGGCCCAGGAAGCTGTGAAAGAGTTTTAATTCCTAAGTTTATGCCTTTTTGATGAGCACTACAAAAAAGACTATATAGTGTTAACGGCATGTATATTTGAAAAAAAAAAAAGACTTCGGGTTGATTTATGTAAATGAGTCCAAGCAGTTTGGCTTTGATTCGCAATAACAAGTATCTTGTGGTTCCCACATACATCACAGGAGAATAGAGGTGGTACATCATTTGTTAGGCAAGATGCTATATTCCATATGTAAATTGTTAGCAATGATGTGCACAGGAAAGAGAGTTTATGTCTGTGCTAGGAAACACAATTAAAAATTCCCAGCTCTGATTTATGAGAGTTTAAATGAATTTGAAATCTCTTTTGGGTAGGGCAAATAAGTGTTTTGTGATGTATTATTTTACAAAAAAAAGGAGGGGGAAGAAGAAAGAGAGACCATCGTTCTGGCTCATTTAATTTTGCGAGTGAATGATCTAAGATTAACTACAGACTAGTCAGTGCAGTTTAAAAGCTGAAAGCAATTTTCAGCCATCGATGGTAATGCCACATTTAGTCCACAAGCGAATGACTCTAAATGACTAAGCTGTAAGGTCTTTGTATATGGCCATAGGGCCTGATAAAGCCATAGGAACACAGTAAAAGCACAAAAATAGTTCCAATTTATTTGGTGCCATCACCTTAATGAGATTAATTCAGATGTATTCATGTGCCTAATTGGTGATTTTGTTTTAGCTGGTAATGAAGGATTAAACTTCAGGCAACCAGATAGTTGGAGGAAAAGGCATTCTGAAGGGCAAGTTCTTAATTATACAAGGCCATTGCTATATGTGACAAACACTGTTAAAATAAATCCTTAGATATAAGTATGTGCAGCACAGATGCATTCACATGTAAAGTAAGTGAGGGTCACAGCACTGAAAAGGATAATGTGGAATACTTCAAGTCTGAAGAAGACTTCTGTTCTTAGTTAATCCCCATTAGAATAAAACCTAGAGTAGAAGAGAAAATCAAGAATCCTATATTCTCCCAGTGGAACTGAAGGTGCCTGGTTGGGGTAAACTGAATTCATCTGTACTACATAGCCCATGATTTCACTTTTGTAAGGGGGTACAAGGTGAAAGAACATTGGTAGTTAAGTTTTCTTTGACATGGACAATTCTCTAGCATCAAAGCTCCCAAGCTTTTTCAAAGATGATAACTTCCTGATGTCCAAATTATGGGCCATGGAACTTGTATTAATCATTAGAAAGATCTGTACATATCACAAAGTCATCCTATGACATGCACCATCCAGGTGGCAAAAGAAAAGAACAAAGCCCAGAACCTAAAAAGTAGAACAAATATAGCATCTAGTAGAATGGATGACACTGCTGCATCCTTAATTTCTATGAAATCCAGGATATAGGCTATGGTTACAAGTTAGAGTATGAACTTTCTCTCCTCGGAAACAAGCACTCTCTCTCCCTATTCCAGCAGGCCAGGAAAAGCCTTCAGACTGCAGGAGAGAGAAGGTTTGTTCCATCCCTTAGCTGCTCTCCACTGAAAAACAGTTCATGTGCCACCATTTTAGTAAAATCTTGTCTTAATGGAATAGGTGGGTTGTGTCCCATATTGAAAAATTAAGCAGGATTGCTGGGGGGAAAGGAATGATGTGCATTCTTGTGCATTGTGGTACTAATGTGGGTTGGAAACTGGTTATATGTTTAAATAGGAAAAACTATGTCCTCTGGGATCCATTTTCCATGTTCATGTGTGTTGCTTGTTTGACTCAAATGGCTTCTTTCCTGGACAGAAACATTTAAAATGCATGGTAATATCACCTCTCTAGGAGGAGTAATTGATCTAAAGCTTTTGGCATGCTCCTTTTTGAAGAACATCAGCTCTTGCTTTGCTGGAGGTTTGTTCTTCTACCAAGGAGTTTGGAAAGGAGATGTTCAAGAGATGCTTCATTTTTTGGATGCCCATATCTGGATTATCTCCACCATCATTTCCATGGAGTGTGTCAAGTAGGTTTGCCCTGTGTAAGCTTTGCATCTCATCTTGTAACAGGCACTCTTGGGAGCTACAAGTGGGGGAAGGTTCACAGCAACTGTGTGACAGTGACAAAGTTCACG
The DNA here is from genome assembly GCF_051295495.1 of Thamnophis sirtalis. Classification (NCBI taxonomy): domain Eukaryota; kingdom Metazoa; phylum Chordata; class Lepidosauria; order Squamata; family Natricidae; genus Thamnophis; species Thamnophis sirtalis. Next base: position 32,930,991 of record NW_028261381.1, read on the forward strand.
GCAGCTCCAGAGGTGGGAGATGAAAACTTGGCTGGAGAGGTGTGCTAGGCTGCAAAATCTGACAGTTCATTTGGCGCTTGCCTCCATCAAGAATGTTTGGTTTTATCCTGAAGATCCTTGAATGTAGCAGTGATCCAGACGTCCCTTCCTAAAGGCTGCATTGGCCCTTCATGATGCTGAAAATCACGTGACCAACAAAACCACCCGAGGAAATACCCCTTCCCAGTAGGTTAAGGCAATGCTGCCTTCTTTCAGAGGCTACTCAAGACCATTTAAATGCTAAAACTACTAAATGTGCGCCAAACCCCAAACATTCAGTCTAAGTCATTAAAATTTAATTATAAAGGGGCAGCTGAGCCCAATTGGAGGTTTTGATTCAGGCCCCATGCAGGATGGAAGACAAACACATAACACTGAAATCGCCCAACCAAACCTGGGCCCAGCTGGCCGTGGCAGCCCACTCAGTTGCATAATTGTAGAGATAATATTTTCTTCCTTTGAGGAGGGGAAAAAAATCAGGCGTCTTTCTCTATTTCTGGATTCTTCTGGCAAGCAAATTCTTTCTTTTACACACACAAACACACACCCCAATTCCAGTCAGGCGTTTCCATTTCAACTCTTGTGAAAGCTGCTGAAAAACACCAAACATGTGATCCCTGTTGTGCACCTTTGAAAAGGAGATGGTTTAGGCGGCTTGTGGCAAATAGACTTTCCTCGTAGAAATAACGTTGCTCTTTATGCCTCTTTCCCACATTATTAGTGCCACAATCAGGACAATGTTTATAAAGCTTCTGTGTTTCTTTTCCTGGCTCCCCCCCCCCCAACATCCCAGATCCTCAGGTGTTAATATTCAGAGACTTTATTGGCAACAGACTCAAACCTCCTTTGGAGATTTAACATTTATGATTTGATCCTTATGATTTTTACATTCAGTACCCCTTTAAAAAAAAGAAGGGGAAAAAAGCTTCTCTGTCTAGCCACCGCAAGATGCTCGCTTCCCAGAGAATGAAGACAGAAATATATTTTACATTTCTTGTCAGATTGAACTTTAAGGCCTCTTGACTGCTTTCTCTATAATTTAAACCTCACGGCCCAAATGGCAACCCGCTTTGTTCAGTTCCAGTTGTGTGAAGTTGGAGTGCTTCACTGCTTCCAGGGGAGCCTCTTGCTGGCCCCTCCGGAGGGGCTCCGGGAACTGTGCTTTTCCCCCACCGCAGCATGTCAGGCTATTATAAGAGGGACCACAATGTCACGGTGGCCTCAATGGTTCGTCAGCTGACGGATACGGCTAACAAATGTAAAAACCAAACTTCAGAGGAGCTGCTTCTCTGTGCTAAGTGATCTGTATTCCCTCTGAATTTACTTTCCCCTAACCCCGTGAAATTAACAGTACTTTCTGACATTCGACCCTTTGACCTCACATATAATAAGAATTTAAAAAGCACCATGCATGAGTGTGCCTGTGTAATGCAAAACTGGGAAAAAATGACCATGTCACCCTTTTATTATACAAAACCCCTTCTGTGTCTCCATTGCATGCTTCATATGGCGACTGCTTGGTTGAAAGTTATTAGAAGGGACGCACCCAGGCACCCGGGCACCCGGCGAGAGAGTTGAGCCGTCATCATTCACTTGCTGCGACTTTTATAGACAATAAATTGTGGCAAATACATATTGCTACCCCCTTTTCCCCTCCCAGAAAAAGCTTTGCATCCCATTAAGGCAGATGTTTACCAAGCTAAGTATTAAAATTGGGGCGGGGAGGCGAGGCGAAGCAGGCAGGCACATGGAAGTGGCGTGCAGCTGGGGAGCTGGTTGGCGAGGATGTAAGTGGGTACACAAGGCAGAGGTCTCTGATTGAAGAGGCAGAAGCAGGAAAGGGTGAGGCAGAAATTGTTTTGCAGTGCTGGGGCTCTGGCTATGACAGCCTCCGAGGGAGGAAGAAGGTGCGATGATGTGGCTTTTTCTTCCCGGTGAAGCCAAGATTGGCAGCTGGAAGTAAGGCTTACAGGCAGACCTTCACCCAGGACTCATAATCACTACTCAAAGGGAAATGCATTTACCAGTAAAAAGCGGCTGTAGCCATCCAAAGTGTGCTTAAAACACCACTTAAATATCACTTTATACGCTATTACTTGCAAACCGGGGCTTGGTATTAAATTATACTTGCATAGGCTTTTGCTTAGGTGCTGATAATGCTTTTGAGGTAGCATTGGTGAGGAAGCATTTAGGCGGCTTTAACTGAGACGTGACTGGAATCTTCCATCGTCCGGAGAGTGACAGGGTGAAAAATGGCAGAACTGTACTTTCTTTCCCCATATAGATTCTAATTTTAATTGTCATTGTGGCCCTTCTGTTTTAATTATGGGACTTCTTTGATATATACCGGGACATCATATTGAATAAAAATATGGTGCTATAATAGTCTCTTTATAATTAATGACCACATGTAGATCATGGTGCAAAAAGGAAAGGAATAAATGCACAATTTATTTAACTAGATTTTGGGTTTCTTTCTGTCTTCCAGGCAATAGGAAGTGATCCCAGAGCTTTTGAAACTATCTGATGCTGGGACTACTAAGAATATTGAATTGAAATTATACTGACAGGGGTAGGGAGAAGAATTAGAAAATGTATTAATACACAAATTAATACACAAAACATATTGTTAATTGTTTACTAGGAAGTGAAAATATACTGTATATTTATTTCTGGCAGTCAATAAAAAGACAGTGTTTTTATTCTTTTTTTTAAAAAAAACCTAAGTTTACTTTCTAAAGTGTCTTGGTTTTTTCCCCATACATGTGGAAAGTAACAAGCTGCATTTACTTCTAGCTTTTGAAACTTAAATTTCTATTCTTTCTTGCAAACAAGACCTTTTCTTTGTAATCCTTTGCTTTCCAAATAGGATGCCTTTGTGTTATATTTATATTAATCTTTAGTGGCTGCTAACTCTGAAACAGGAGTAGTTATAAAGCAAGTCAATTAAAAAGAGAAAAGGAAACAGTTTTGCATCATCCATTCAGTGCAGAGCAACACATCTGAAAAACACATGGCATATTTAACATTTCCCTGAGATCAAACACTGCAGTTTTTTTACATGCTTTAAAAAAAATCAGTATAGGAATAATGCTAAGCAGCAAACATGACAGAACCATAAGCAATTCAGGAGACGACAAATCTCTGTGGATTTCTGAAAAGCAGACATATTTGTCCAGCGTCTGTCACAGTAAAAGTAGAAAATATACCCTGACAAGCTTTTGCTAATTTTATTGTGGCGTGGAGTCGTGGGCATACATCCTGTGCTTGTACGACTACAGTTCAATTGGAGAGCATGATCAAATTGGATCGGCAAAGACAGGGACTACCCTGGGGTCAGCTGTGACCAAGACACTGCAATGTGATGTCTAGTTGGGGTGATGGTGTGTAAATAAACGTAGAGAATTGCATATCTTGACATGGCCACACAGAGCAGCTCAAGCATTTAAAGATGGTTGCCCGCAAACCTAACTGGAAGGTGGTTGCTGTGTGTGGTGGCTTAAGAAACAACGGGGGGGGGGGGAGGGGGAGTAAATGAAAATATGTTATTTTGCTGTATTCTCTTCCTTCCTTCTTACCATGTCTGAGATCATTGACCCAGCGATTTATTGCTGAAAGGAGAATACACACACACACACACACTCCTTCCTTCCTTAATCTCACTCTAGCTCTCTATCTTTCTCTATCATTCTGTCTGTCTGTCTGTCTGTCTGTCTCTGTCTCTGTCTCTGTCTCTGTCTCTCTCTGTCTCTGTCTCTGTCTCTGTCTGTCTCTGTCTCTCTGTCTCTCTGTCTCTGTCTCTGTCTCTCTCTCTATCTATATATATCCATCTATCCATCTATCCATCTATCCATCTCTCTCTCTCCACATTTGAATAATGTTTGTTTGAGAGATGAGCTGCCTTGATGTGTAGATATTTCTTTCGATTTATATTATCTTCTTTACATGTGTGTGTATTTGTGTGTATGTGTGTTTGCCTTAAAAGAAAGTAATAAATTTAATAACCTTACCTTTGTTATGAATTAAGAATACATACAAAGTTCCATGGGGATCTTTCCAGGAAAGAGTGAACTTTCCTAATGCTACAAAAGAAAATATGATAGAATTCACTTTTTCAGCTCATGAGTCTCATTTTATTTCAGCACAGCCTGTCATGCTCATTAAAATATGTTTACAGTTCTGCTACTTTTGACCAATAAGATGCAATTTTGTGCAGCAAAATGTATCTGTTTTTCGGTTCTCTCCCCCCTACCCCTCCCCGCACGACAATTATGTTTCATTACAAATTTATAAAATCATTTACATTTTAGCAGTTTAAATGTTTCTGCTGACATTTTGTAACTATTACCCTCTTGTAGAATGGCATATGTTCAGGCAGTTAATAAAAAATTAAATGAAATAGCATCAGACAAGGTGAAGCTTTGTAGCCCAGTGTTCTGCAGATTTCTGAAAATACCAACTTCGTGTTGCAAATGGTGAAGTGAGGTTAGGGCAATGCCAATGTATGTATTTGTCATAACTGTCACAGAGTCCGTGAACTAGCCAATCATTTTGCTCCTAATTAGACAGTTACTTTTTTCCCCTAGTCCCCCCCCCTTTTTAAGAAAGCTTTCCCATAGAAGAGAGTATCTCACTTTCCAGAAAGGTGTTTTGTGTACAGAGGGCACAAAATGCCAGTATAATTTTTAACTCCTTAAGGGAATTCCTTAATGAAGGCATCTATGTTCAACAAGAACAAGTCAGAAAATGTTCTTCAAACGAAAGCAGAAGAAATCTGGCAAGCAGCACAGGGGAACAAAATTTTGTGAAAACAATGAGGATTCAGCATATTTACTTGTCTCTGCTGCTCCAAGGATTATACAGAAATGAAGGAATTGACACTGTCTTCTATCTCAGGCCTTTTTCTGTGGAAGTAAATGTGGCTGAATTATTCCCTAGCAAGTGTCCATGCTGTGGAGTCTTTAGAATTTATGAGATATCCATCTGCTGATTGTATTTCAAATAAGCATATCTGGAGAAGCTGTATCTATCTCTCAAGAAAACCTGTAACAGTTTTCACTGCTGATTTTTGTTTTCTATCCCATAACATTTTCCATTATAATATGCTAAGGAGAACAAATTGAAACAGTCAATTTTTTAAAAAAAATTGTATATACATTTGTACCAGAAAAAACAGCCAGAGTTTTTTTTTGGGAGGGGAGTAGGTATCACTCCTAAATAAAGTAGTTCTTTAGTTATTTTGCAAGATCAAATTAAAATAAAACATTATATATTACGCACAAATGATTTTGATGAAGACTAGAAGATGACAGGCTAACATATGATTTGTTTAACCAGGGCCAATCCTTTACAGAATTAAATTTAAAGATATCAGAGCAAGATTGTGGTAGAGTTCCATCATTTCCATCTTAAGAAAACACTTATTCTGGAATAAGAACACTTATTCCAGAATAAGTGTTTTCTTAAGCTGGAAATGATGGAACTCTACCACAAATACAGCTCAATATTAAAATGTTCCATTTTTAGCCAGGCTACTTCACTTCTATTAATGTTCTTCAAGTGACAGGGTGAGAACCAATCAGATCATCCTTTGGGAAGTTGACAAAACTACTTCAGAGACTCCAGTTGGAATTATAAAAAAGATGTATTAGGTCTTTTTTTTTTTTTGAGGAAGAAGAAAAAGAGGAGTTTGGAGTATTATGGCTGCTTCAGACTTTTTTTAAAAAAGCCCATCCCAGAAGTTTTAACAGTCGGTAGCAGATTAACCTTGTCTGTATGTTTGAAAGCTCATCATCTGATCATCTGATGAATTTACATGCTGCTGGATGAAAATGCTATTTGGAGAGAGATTGAGAGTTTATTTGATTAAATTCCTTTCTCCACTACTTTGACCTCTTTCTTGTGAAATAATCAGAACTGTTTAGCAAGAATATTCAGGCATTAATAATGAATTGCTTTGGAGTTGGGTTCTTTTTTATTTTTTTAATACTGCAACAAGCCCATTGACAAGCACTTTTCCCTATTTTTATTTTATTTATTGATCCAGTTATCCATGTATCCATCCAGTTTCAGTCCAGGCATGGTAGCGGGGATGGGGGTGGTGGGGGAGAGAACCGCTAAATTCCTTGCTGATGAGAAAGTTTTGTTGACAGTGGAAGTGAACATTTTAAGAACTGCAGAATCACTCCTGTTCTACAACTCTGGTCTCCCTCTTTCTCATGATGTCAGTAGATCTCTGCAGGATGGATTGTGGTGTATAGTCATTTCCCCATTGCTGCCAATTAGTGGCAGAGTCAGAGAGTATGGAAAACCATCACACAATAACATTATGTGTAAGGCTTGATTACATATCCCCAGAAAGAGAGGATGGTCTATAGTGGTTAAGGCACCAGACTATAAACCAGGAGACTGTGAGTTCTAATCATGACTTAGACATGAAAGCCTGTTGGGTGGTCTTAGGTCAGTCACTCTCTCAGCCCAATTCACCTCACAGGATAATTGTTGTAAGAAAAATAGGAGGAAGAAGGAAGATTAGCTATCGGCCACCTTGAATTGTTTATTAAAAAATAATTCACACAGGGATATAAACAAACAAAATTAACACAGTTATTCTATTTTTTTTAAAAAAGAATGAACCATGTTTTTATCTTTAAGACATGTCTCTGCCATTAATTTTCTTGATCTAAAGATATCTGATTTTAGGACAAAATATCACTCCAGGGGGCTTAGTGGCAATAATTTAAGAGAACTGCTTTAAGTTTCCAACAGGCTAATGCAGTTTTCAAATTTTGAAGTATCACAGTTCCCTAATAGTAAATATATTTACATGACTCACACATAGATACAATAAATAATTTCATTCAAGATATGGTTGGGTAAGAACATTTCATTTACTTTCCTTAATTTTAATCTGTACATCAAACAAAACAATGATATGTTATGACTTTATAAAAGAAAACTGTACATCTGGAAGAAAAGAAAAACTTTGTCAAATTTTTAAATGGATTTTTAATGGGGTGAACTTCCTTACTTTTGCATTACAGCCACAAGACAAAAAAGAGTTTGTGTAGATACAAGTACTATCTTTTCAATTTTTTTTTAAAAAAATCATCACATTCTCTGTTGTTAGAAATAGTAGTCTTTGAGTAGCAATATATGCAATACCTCTCTTGATTATTGATTCCTGAGTGGAATGTGGAATCAGCAAATGGAATTATGGATTGATTTTGATTAGTACTCCCTTTCCCCCAATTCTTTATTGTGTGCAAGTATTTTTACTTATCAAATCAGACAAAGAAAATGAAGTTTCCTTTGCCTGGGTTGTTATGGGAGAACAGTGGTTTTTTTAAAAAAAAATTGCTTTGCTTTATTTTATTTTAATCAGTTTCTCTTAAATTGCTCTTAAAGTCATGCAGCTTGCAAAACACTGGCAGACATTTGGCACAGCTATTCTTGGCATTGTTTCCACACCCATATTTAGATTTTGTCCTCTTACAAACTTCTGCTTAGATGCTAGAAAGCCCCTCCAATTACTGTTACAATTCCTTTCTTGTTGTAGCTTCCCAATTCTTCTCCCTTCCCCTTAGCAGAATGTGGGCAGGTCAGATGGCCAGTGGTTTCCATAAGCTTTTCATTCCTCCTTATGCTTGGTCCAGGGTGTTTCTGGTCTTCCAACATTGGTGAAGTTGATGCCAATATACATTCACCTTCTGGTATATGCTGCCTACTGCATTTTGCTGAAGGCCAAAGAGAAAGATACCTGATCCTTTGTGCGGAGTCCCAATGGACAGGGTGAGTTTCTTTCATGAAAGATGTCAGATTGTTACCTAACATTTAATGGAATTGAGGAAAAAGTAACACTCAGCATATTTCACTCTGAACTGGTAGCGCTCCTTGTACCATCCCATTTATCCCTTCCCTGAGGTGGTCTCTATTCAACTTTGAGACATGCTGGGCTAATATCAGAATCAGTGGTGGGTTTTTTTCCCCCCATTTCATTTATTTGGGATTTATAGGCCGCCCTTTCCCTGAGGGGACTCAGGGCGGCTTACATTCATAGGGAAAGGGGGGGTACAATATAAAAACATAAACAATATGTGAATAAAATAAACAGTAAAAACACAACTTTCATTCAACACTCAACACTCGGGCGGGGTGAATTAGGAACTTATTGGTATGCCTGGTATGGGCATACCGGAGCCAGCCCGGAGCCCCAAATACCGTTCCAGTACAGTGCTCTGGAGGGCCTGCCCACCCGCCCGAGCTCCTTACTGGTGTTTAAAGGCTTCTGCACTTCTGCGCAGGTGCATGGCACATACAGTGCCTGCGTGATGCTCCATAGAGCAGCTGGAGCATTGCGGAGGCGCTAAGATGCATGCGCGCGATGTGCATGTGTGCACGCACGCTGTGCACATCCATGAGGATGTCACCATCCCTGTTCCAACCGTACCAGTTGGAACGGGATTTGCAACCCACCACTAGTCAGAATCCAAACAGGCTGAGAAAAGCCCAAAATTTCTTTGTGCACATGTTGAAATATAGAATGAGAATCAAATCCTATGATGGACAAATCACCCATGAATTACTTAGACCTAACCACAATTCTGCAAGTCAGTGGCACTCATATTGGTTTTTTAAGTCTGTGATCTGGCTCAGTTGTACATCTTTGAGCATTGCAGGGGAGAGAGATAAGGCTACAAGGCTGTTAGAAACTTTATTGCAGGACATTCTTTAAAAAAACAAATGAACCTGGGATGCCTCTTCCTCATCAGTCCACTCTTGATTGTAAAGATTCTTTTAAACTCAGACTTCGTCATTTCTTAAATCAGCAATATGCTGCTTGATTTGAAAATATAATTGATTACTGGGATGTATGTGAACAAAATACAATTTTAAACAATTCACTTGATTTTGAAATGGGATTAGCTTTAAGAACCTACAGGAGATTCCTTCCCATTTTAGGGAGTTGAGCAATGAGGTATGTATGCATTCTTACAGTGACACAAGAAGAGAACATATTATGTGATCATCGAGCCTGAAGCTGGAATATCTTGTCTACAAACTACATTAAACCTCATTACATTTTTTTTTCTTAATTACATTCAGTTCATTGCAGCATGCGAAATGCTTGCTTTTATCTCTGTGGAAAAACTGTAACACTTCATTTTCGTGTAGCAGTTATATTACCATGTATTACATTGAACAAAGCTCCCTTTAGAATTCTCTTTAACAATACTTTATTGTAATTATGAAGACATTTTAATATTTATATCATGCATGTATATCTCTCTATCTGACTATGCGTTTTTTACTTACTTCCATCAATTTCAATTTCACTAATTTTTCACAAGCATAAAGGGACATGCCACTGGAGTTGGGTAGCCAATAAATTTAAATAAAGATAAGATAAATAATATCAGGATTTATTTATCAATTTGTATGCCATCCCAATCATTGATGTAACTTTCATAGTTTACAAATTAGGAACAAAACATTCATAAGAACAATGACATCCAAACAAAGAGATTGATAATAATGTATTCCACACATTGAGTGTGGAGGAGGAAAAATTACTGTATTATATTAAATCACATACCTTCCAACATCCAGTGTTCCTTCGATCTCTGACTTTTTTTTTTAATGAACAGATGTGAAATGTTGAATGGTCATCATCTGTCTAAACAAATAACTTCAAATAGTCTGGTAAATAGGTGGACTTATTGGGATCCATAGACCAACTTTGTTGCAAGAAGCCAGGATATAGGGCTTCCTTTGTGATGTCACTAGATAAAGTATCTTTGCCCAATCAGCCAATCTACTAAGTTCCAGTGAGCAAAAAAGACTATTAAAAGGAGTTCTGTTCTAGAGGAGATTTGTTTAAAAAAAAAAACCCAATGTCTTCCTGAGCATCATCTTTGATACTCCTTCTCTTTTGGTCTTCTATTTGTCCTCTAGTTTTGGCTTGCTTTTCAACAGCCTGATAGTTGTTTGACTATCACTCTACTAGTATGGTTAAGGTCTTAGACCAGGTTTGTTTAAGGTCTTGGTGGTTAACTTAAGGTTCAAGTTCTTCTTTAGCCATGGAAAGATACAGTGTCTTTTGGGTGTTCACCAGCAGCTCAACCTACCTCATAAAATAGCTGTTGTGGGAGTAAAATGAAGAAAATTATTCATGTCAGTTTCTATGAATTATCTTTCAAAGGCAAATTGTACAGAACGGAAAGCTGCATTTCTCCAATGGAACTCAGCCCTGTGATTCTATGTAGCCTCATTTTGGGAAAGTATTCTTGTAACAGCAGTCTCAGACTAATTCTGAAAGGGGGTTTAATGCACAAATCAGGAGGATTCTTACATGAACGAATTGGAAAAACAGTACTCTGAAGCAAAATCTTTTGGAATGGTTTCCTAATGTTGGAATTAACTGCTGCTCAGTATCCATTTGAAATTAGACTTTAACCTTATGTTTTCCTCATATATTTTATTTTTTATTTGATACCTGGTCCAAATTCAAGAAGAGAGTTTGTATGCATGACTGCCTTTATCCTTCCGCATTCCTACAGATGTAATTTCTCCTTTGATTTGACATCATTTAATGACACATTACATGCCAATAATGTGATTTTGAATATTTACATTGTTCATTTCATTTTTATTTTCTAATCCCATTTCAATGGTCTGTTTTTTGTGATATCATGCATTCTTCACCCTTTTTAAGACTAATTATTCCATTAGTTTCCTGGAGCCACTTCTGCTATGTCTGTCATTTCTCTTTCCCTTTGATTGCATATCACATGTGCCCCCAATTCCAAAACCTTCAATAAAATAAAATAGCAGAGTTGGAAGGGACCTTGCAGGTGTTCTAGTTCAACCCCCTGCCTAGGCAGGACACCCTATACCATTACAGACAAATGGCTATCCAACATCTTCTTAAAGACTTCCAGTGTTAGGGCATTCACAACTTCAGGAGGCAAGCTGTTCCACTGATTAATTGTTCTAACTGTCAGGAAATTTCTCCTCAGTTCTAAATTGCTTCTCTCCTTGATTAGTTTCCACTCATTGCTTCTTGTTCTACACTCAGGTGCCCTGGAGAATAGTTTGACTCCCTCTTCTTTGTGGCAACCCCTGAGATATTGGAACACTGCTATCATGTCTCCCCTAGTCCTTCTTTTCATTAGACTAGACATACCCAGTTCTTGCAACAGTTCTTCATATGTTTTAGTCTCCAGTCTCCTAGTCATTTTTGTTGCTCTTCTCTGCATTCTTTCTAGAGTCTCCACATCTTTTTTACATCGTGGCAACCAAAACTGGATGCAGTATTCCAAGTGTGGCCTTACCAAGGCGTTATAAAGTGGTATTAACACTTCACGTAATCTTGATTCTATCCCTTGTTTATGCAGCCTAGAACTGTGTTGGTTTTTTTGGCAGCTGCTGCACACTGCTGGCTCATATTTAAATGGTTGTCCACTAGGACTCCAAGATCCCATTTCCCCTTTTTAATTGGAAAGATAACATTATTTTAAAGTCCACAATTTATAGATTATAATTCTTTTCACAATCAGAACAGAGCAGGGGTATAAAACCTGATTGCGTCATGGGCTGGATCGTGATGTATCACAACACCTTTTGCCTTGGTGGAGCCGGGATGGGCGTAGCCTGCATGTGACATATCCGGCCCATGGGTTGCCAGTTTGACAGGCCTGGAATAGAGGTTTACCTGAAAATTTGAGATTTGAGATTTGAGATTTGTTTTATTTATATGCCACCCTATTCCCGACGGGACTCAGGGTGGCGAACAACTCAAGCGGGAAAGGGAACACAAAAGTACAAGACAAGCATTTAAAATAGCCAACAGCCACACAAGTCGAGAAGGGAAGGGAGCTCATCAACCCCAGGCCTGCCGACACAGCCAGGTTTTAATGGCTTTTCGGAAGGCCTGGAGAGAGGTGAGGGTCCGAATCTCTGCGGGGAGTTCGTTCCAAAGGTCCGGAGCTGCCACAGAGAAGGCCCTCCCCCGGGTCGTAGCCAGATGGCATTGGCTGGTAGACGGAACCCGGAGGAGGCCAACCCTGTGTGATCTAATGGGTCTTTGGGAGGTAATTGGCAGCAGGCGGTCTCTCAAGTACCCAGGTCCAATACCATGAAGGGCTTTATAAGTAATAACTAGCACCTTGAAGCGTATCCGGAGACCGATCAGAAGCCAGTGCAGCTCGCGGAGGATAGGTGTAACGTGGGTGTATCGAGGTACACCCACAATCGCTCGCGTGGCTGCATTCTGGATGAGTTGAAGTCTCCAAATGCTCTTCAAGGGCTGCCCCATGTAGAGCGCATTGCAGTAGTCCAGTCTTGAGGTCACGAGGGCATGAGTGACTGTTGCGAGTGCCTCCCGGTTCAGGTAGGGACGCAACTGGTGCACCAGGCGAACCTGGGCAATTGCCCCCCTGATCACAGCTGACAAATGATGTTCTAAAGTCAGCTGTGGGTCCAGGAGGACTCCCAAGTTGCGAGCCCTGTCTGAGGGGCATAGAATTTCACCCCCCAGCCTGAGTGATGGAATACTAACCAAATTTTTGGGAGGAAAACACAACAGCCACTCGGTCTTGTCTGGATTGAGCACAAGCTTGTTAACCCCCATCCAGACCCTGACAGCCTCCAGGCACTGGCACATCACGTCGACCGCTTCACTGAGTTGGCACGGGGCGGATAGATACAACTGAGTATTGTCCGCGTATTGATGGTATTTTATCCTGTGCCGTCGAATGATCTCACCTAGTGGCTTCATGTAGATGTTAAACAGGAGGGGGGATAGGACCGAACCCTGAGGAACCCCATATTTCAGGGGCCTAGGGGTCGACCTCTGCCCCCGACCAACACCGACTGCGACTTGTCCGAGAGGTAGGAGGAGAACCATCGGAAAATGGTGCCTCCCACCCCCACCTCTCGTAACCGTCGCAGAAGGATACCATGGTCGATGGTATCGAAGGCCGCTGAGAGGTCAAGGAGCACTAGGATGGAGGGATGGCCTCCATCCCTGGCTCTCCAGAGATCATCGGTCAGTGCGACCAAAGCGGTTTCCGTGCTGTAGCCAGGCCTGAATCCAGACTGAAAGGAGTCGAGATAATTGGCTACATCCAAGGACCATCAGAGTTGAGAGGCTACCACTTTCTCAACAACCTTCCCAATAAAGGGGAGGTTGGAGACTGGATGGTAGTTATTCAAAATGGCTGGATCCAGCGATGGCTTCTTCAGGAAGGGTCTCACCACCGCTATCTTCAATGCCGGTGGGAAGAAGCCCTCCCGAAGAGAGGCATTCACCATCGCCTGGATCCAGCTCCGCGTCACCTCCTTGCTGTTCGCGACCAGCCAGGAGGGGCACGGGTCCAGTATACACGTGGCAGCACTCACAGGGTAGAGGTTTCTCTCTGTGTGTAGATTTCTTCCTTCTTTCCTTCCCTCCTTCCCTCCCTCCCTCCCTTCCTATCTGCTAAAGTCTGGCTCAACATTTTAAACATTTGATTATTAATATCTATAAAAGGATGAAATTGTTGAAAAGCAACCTTTGATTGCATCCTTGGCATATTTTTGATTTAGCCAAAATATTATTCCTCCTCTTCTATCTCCTCATCTCCCCCCCCCTCCTGTTGTTTACTAAAGCTGTGCTACATTGCCTGTGTTGTCTGTTGCTGCCCTCTGTAGTGAGATTCTAGAGACCACAGGATTTCTCTGAAGCGAAAGAACTCAGGGTGAACTTAGTTGACAGATATTGGATGTTGCATAATTGAATAAAGGCTGGCTGTAAAATTCAGATTTTTTTTGTACTTCTTTTCTTGATACTTCTAATGCTATGTAACTTTGGCAACTCATCACTGTTCTCCCTACCCCTTTATATAACTGTGTCACTTAAGTGCATTTTAAAAACCAGTGAAATCTGTAGAAGTTTTGCTAAAGGAGGATTGATTATAAATTGTAAAAAAATTGATGTTTGTTGAAGAAAGTAAAGAAAGGTAGTTCTTGTCAAGCCAACTAGGGCTGTCAGAATGGAAAGATGTGATGGAAATGAAGTCTGAATGCAAAAGAGTGAAAAATTGGATGCAAGAAGTGACAGTGTTTCTACTACAGGTAGCCCTTAACTTACAACCACAATTGCTAAGTGAGAGATTTGTTAAGTGGGTTTTGCCCTATTTTACAAAATTTGGACTACAGTTGTTAAATGAATCACTGCAGTTGTTAAATTAGCAACATAGTCATTAAGTCTATCTGGCTTCCCCATTGACTTTGCTTGTCAGAAGGTCACAAAAAGTGATCACATGACCCCGGGACACAGCAACCATCGTGCTGTGATTGATATCACAGCAATCAGTTCAGTCAATCAGTTGACAAGAATCTAAATTTTGATCACATGACAATGGGGATGCTGCAAAAGTCATAAGGGTGAAAAATGGTCATAAGTCACTTTTTTCGATTTCGTTGTAACTTTGAACGGCCATTAAATGAACTGTTGTAAGTCAAGAACTACCTGTATTGGAAGTAAGGTCTTGCTTTTTTTTCAATTGTGGACAAAGTTAAGGCATTTGGGACTCAAATTGTTCTTTTCAATGAACCCCTAAGTGAACAGAAGCTCAGATAAGCTCTAAACGATACAGGGCTGCAGATGATATACATTCCGTTTCAACATATAAATGTATGCCTACTATTTACTTTGATCAAGTAAAAATCAATGAGAGGCAGAAAGAGATGGAGGGGGAGAGAGAGATATGAAGGCATCTCAAAGAAAGGCCCCATCTCTGCTCTGGCTATCTTTTGTCATATCAAAAACCAGTGTATGTCTATGGCCATATTGTAATGGCTTGTTGAGAAAAAGACCACTTTGAAACCTTTTAATCCATAGTAGGGTGTTGATAATTTGTAAGAGTGCACAATTTCAGATCTGAAGCTTGGCTCCTATTCTAGAAAATTTTATTGTTATTCCTCATAGCTTTTCCAAAAATTAGTATCAGTTGCAAATTTTAATGTAGCAGAAGACAATAATTAATAAATTCAACAGAGCAGTCATGTTGCTGCTTTTAATTCAAAGGTAATTCAATATAAATTAAGTCTCCTTTAGTTTTATTTATTTCTTTATTTCTGTGATCTGTCATTTCTTTGACTTGGCCAATCCCACTACTTGGAAAGCAGCCATGATACTCTGAGTTGGCATCCGATTTAGGTCAAATTCTCAAAATGATCTAATCAAGCAGGAACAAGGGAGGCAAAAAAAGAACAATTATTTGCTTTTTAGCCGACATGCAACAGGATTCCTATGAAAAGCTAATTTTGCAAATGATACTTAATACATTGTTAGGCATAATCCATACCTGGTATCAATGACACCATTTATTTTCTCTCATACCAATCAAAAGATTTCCAGGCTGTTTCATTTTCACCCAGTGTTTCCCATATATATAAGTAAATTCCTGTTTATTCCAGTGAAGAGGGCAGCGAATAGACAAAATCATGTATATAATTTTCTAAGACGAAAGAAAAAATCTCTTTTGAATTTTCTGAATCTATGCATATTTCTCTGAATATTATTAGAATGGTGTGTGAACAAATAACATCAAACTTTGGTGCTTGTTTTCCTTGTTTCACAAACTAAGTAATCCAAAATTTAATGTGCTCAAATGAAAAAGTATTTACCTTTTTAACTCATTGCCCACTGTACGCCATAATAACTAACCAAAAGCTTCTTGTAATTGGTGATTAGTTTCTCACACAGCTGTGCAGGAATTTTGGCACATTCCTATATAACAAACAGTTTCAGCTGTGAATATCTGAGGTTTTTCTACCATGCTGCCAATTTCAGGTCTTGCCGTAACATTTCTATGGATTTTGGAACTGGACTTGGCTTGTTTATTCAAAAATATGATGTTCTTCTATTCTCTTGCATAGTGTTTAAGATGTTTACCGGTATCTTGTTGCATGACAGACTTTAACTTTGGCTTCTGCTGAAAGACAGATTCTCCTGCAAAGTTCTCTGGTGCAAAGCAGAATTTATGCCTACTTCAATAAAGGTAAGTTGTCCATGTCTCAGGCAGCAATCATACCTCCAAACCATGAAACTACCACCTCCATGCTTAACAATTGACACAAGGTACTTACTGTATTTTGAAATGCAGTTTTTGGTTTCCGGCTGACATAATGACACTTCTACAGTTTGTAAACTCCTGTTGTGGATTCATTTCTCCATTGGATGTTCTTCCAGAAATCTGAGAATCATCCAGGGTTTGTTTGCTTGTTTTTGGCAAAGAGAATCAATATTCTCCATGGCTTCTTTTTTTAAAAATTCTCCCAGGAACTCCATGTTTACTGAGTACATTTCTGACTGCAGAGTTAGGAACACTGACTTTAGCCAAGGTGAGAGAAGCCTTTGGATGCATGGGTGTTATTCTGAAGTGCTTTGTGAATTCCAGAAGGACATTATGTTGTGTTCTTGGAATGAATCTGACAGGATTCATTTTGGGAAAATTATTATTTTAAATGTTATATGTGTCAAGATAGTCTCTGGCCAGTGGTATCCACAGGATGGGGCAAATTATGAAAACTACATTGCACTATGATGACAGAAGCCTTGCTATTTTTGTATACGTGTTGTGATTTTGCCAATACCTACAAAATAATAAAATTTGGTTCGTAATGGTGTAATGTTGATCTTATCACTTTGATGGAAGTGGTAGATCCTTATGTGGCTCTTTTGACTCTTAATTAGTAGAATCTCGGAATTTTAAAAATAGTTTTGCATTCTGATGGGAGTCTTCAGAAACTTCCTGCAAAATATACCTCATGAATCTCTGTGGTGATGAGAAGAGCCAAGGTTTGTGACAGGGGTGGGTTCCTGCCAGTTCTCACCTCTTCTATAGAAGAGGTTCCACAAATCTACAGTGCCGTTTAGAACCAGTTCCAGCTCCCTCCCCCCACCCCTCCAGATATCATCAAGATGAAGAGTGAGAGGAGGAATTCTGGGAGTTGAAGTCCACAAGTCTTAAAGCTTTCAAGTTTGAACACCCCTGGGTTTTTTTTTTCTAAAGGGTTAGGGGTGCAAGGGTCTTGTAACTTGACAGCTTTAAGACTTGCGTGCTTCAAATGCCAGTTTCTGAGCCAACATTTTGGTTGCTAAGCAAGAGCATTGTTAAAGTGAGTTCCACCACATTTTACAAGTTGGCCACGCCCATCCAGTCACATGGCTGGCAAGCCACTCCCACCCAGTCACATGACCAGCAAGCCACTCCCACAAAGCAGGCCACACCTACAGAAGAGGTTCTAAAAAAATTGAAACCCACCACTGGTTTGTGAGATATACTGTACGTAGGATACCTCCTACATATTAATTCTTTCATTAATGAAAACAGCAGTTCCATTTATGAAATGAAATGACAAAAAGATAAAACTTTGTTATTATTTGTACTCAGACTCCCTTCATATTTTACTGTGATGGTTACAAAACCCGACTGCATTCTGGAGAAATGTAGGTAAAAATACAGAAAATCTAAAAGGGGACTTTTGCAGAACTTTTGCAGAACTATAACTGTGTTAAATCTCTAATGCAGTTCACAGTCCTTATACACAATGGCCTTTTTTTGTAAAAAAAAAAAAGACAAGATGATAGGATTCTATGAGCATCATAGCACTTCAACCCTTGGACATTCTGACGAGCCGCTGTGCAGACTGTGCTGTGTTGTTTTACAGAGTTGCACTATAAGCACTTGTGCAACAGGTAGGCAGATGTCCATTTCAAGAAATAGGTCTTTCAATTTTTAAAAGGAACTTCAGAAGCTATTGTCAGTGTTAACTTCTTTCTACACTTGGCAACAAAACAGCTTGACATTAGGACATTTAGTTTTACTTTTGGGGGAAAAAACATTTAAATTTAACGAATTCCATGCACACATGGAATTGAAAAAGTATTTAGAGCCATTTCCATAAGATCCTGCATATTATTTGATCTTCCTTTCCTTTCCTTTCTTTTCCTCCAATTTTGTTCTCGAGGCATCAATGCAAGAATGCTGCAACTGTTCAAAACATTTGTCTTCAAATATAGAATGTCTGAAGTCAACAGCCTTGACCCTTTCTAAATCAGGAAATGCTTGAATTGAGAAAGAGTGAATAATGGCGTAAACCTGTGGTTCCGGTCTCTGTCTAATCAGTCGTCTGTGTTGCCTGGTACATCATGTCAAGGGCCATTCATCTGGTTCCCCTGGGACTGGTAGAAGCCAGAAGGAGGAGCAGAGCTGGGACAGAGATGTATAACCATGTTGACCACTGAAGTATCTGGTTAACGGCTTAATTATCTGAGTTCAGCTATCAGTCAGCAGCCAACTGGCACCATTTCAACATACTTTATGATTTGTGATAGAAATAGCATAATAATAAAGATCCTGTTGCCAGAGTACAAATTTGCATGAAGCCTGGATTTTTTCCCCCTAATTATATTTCCAGTAGGTTAGACCTGTGCATGGATAAAACAGTGGATGAGCTACCAGTTTTTCTCCCTCTCCCATCTGATGCACATGAGCTTGATGTAGGTGCCTGAAGTTTTACATCATCAGACTGATCATCAATCATACCCTCCTCCAGTACTGGTAGATCAGGGCTGTCAAAATCCTGGCCCATGGGTCAGATGTGTCACACACTGGCCACTCCCACAACTGTTGTAGCAAAGGGGGAGAAAAATCCCAATACATCATGTGACATTGCTGTGATGATGTGAGCTCGACACCCCTGTGGTAGATGGAAGGCTCCAATTGTAATGTATGTGGGAAAGACCTTCGGAGATGGGACAAAGAGATGTTGCCAAGGGAATGGTCAGAATAAAGACAGCATTGCCCACAATGTTTCCCTAGTTTCTCTGGCTGTAAAGGAGATTTGTGGGGTGGAGGAAAATATACTTTCAGACTTTGTATGGAAGTACTTGCAAAATTCTGTCAAGATAGTTTACAATTAAATAGAATTAGCTCATCTGGTTGTGATTTCTAGTTTATCCTGCAAGGCCAACACTAAACGAGAAGCCTGCTATACTCAGGTAGGTTGCTGATATAATTTTGAACCTTGCACCAAAAGAGTTTTACGCATTTCATTGGTCACTGCCTGCTACCTGGCTAGAATTGCTTGTTATGGTTTGATTAGAAAGTCTTTGGCCTTCTGCCTTCAGAAATAGTGTTTCATGTAGCTGATCCCCAAACGAAGCACTTCTGGTTCCCCTGATTTGAGTGAGAAAGGATTGGATCAATCTCACCATCTTGCCCTCCCATTGTGCTTTTGGTGGCTTATTTTTTGTTAATATGAAGAGAGGTATTTTTTTTGGAGACAATAACCATTTTCTGTGCATGTGCGAAGGCTGTCAAACTCAGGTTTCAAATGCTTTCTCCAAAAGCTGTTATTTGTTATCGGAGGGAAATGTATTTATCTAAGCCTAAATAATGAACATTAGAGACTTTTTATTAGGATCCAGTTAAGCTTCTTCTGCACATGTCCCCAAACGTGGGCTTGACAATTGCTTTTGATAGCATACAAAATCAGCAAGATAATTGGCCCATTAGTGACATTTGGGGGTTGTGCTTTGTCTGATTAGCAGGGACCCTTCTGCATCTCAGGCAGAGATCCTTCTGAGCCAATTTAAAAAGAAATGCCTGGGATTAAATGTAACTTTCTGCATGATTGCATGAACTTCCGCTCAAAGGAAACTATCAAGAACCTGCCTTTTTTCCCCCCTAGGGTGGCCTCTTGGCATCTCCACACAAGAGGACAGAGGAAGGGATGGATTTCCATAGCATTTGCATATGCTAATTTATTTTCATACATGCAAAAAAGAAGGGAGGAAGGGAGGAAATAATTGTTAATAAAGAGAAAGGCATCCTAAACTAAACCTGGGCGAGAAGCAGCCATAAACTCTATCTTTAGCATTTCAGAAGTTTGAATACATCAAGCTATCTATCTTGAAGCTAAGCTGCTATATAAAAGGCACCCTGAGATAGGAGGATCCTCTAACATTTTCTTTAAAAAGGGAGATCATCTCTCAAAAGGAGGAAATGTAATCATCCAACTTGACGGTAAAGGTAAAGATTCCTCCACACATGCGTGCTAGTTGTTCCCGACTCTAGGGTAGGTGTTCATCTCAGTTTCAAAGCCAAAGAGCTAGCGCTGTCCGAAGACGTCTCTGTGGTCATGTGGCTGGCATGACTAAATGCCGAAGGTGCATGGAATGCTGTTACCTTCCCACCAAAGGTGGACCCTATTTTTCTACTAGCATTTTTACATGCTTTCGAACTGCTAGGTTGGCAGAAGCTGGGATAAGTAATGGGAGCTCATTCCATTATGCGGTGCTAGGGATTTGAACCGCCAAACTGCTGACCTTTCTGATTGACAAGCTCAGCGTGTTAGCCACTGAGCCACCCTGACCCCTTCAACTTGAATGTAGTGAACTATCCCCCCCCCCAATGAATGAATGTTGGGTGAGGCGAACATGCCTGGCTGGTGGCCCCTTGATAGCTCCAGAAACTATAATGAGAAAGAACAAGACTTGGGAAGGGTGCCCTTTGCTTTGGCTCTTCACAACAAGCCACATATCCTTAAATCCCCCCACCCAGGGCTTCTGGAAACCATTTCTAGCTTCTTCAACTTCAACTCCCATTCCTGCCCTTTTGTGCAAAAAAAAAATAATCTTTTTTTTTTGTTAGAACTCTTGAATCTCCAAGACAAGTGAGTTGCGTGAGAAGAGGAGATCTGCCTTTAATTACAAAATATACTACTCAAATAAAAAACGCTTAAATAATTCAGTTTGATTTGGTCTAATTAGCCTGATTTCCCTAGTATTTAGCCCTAATTACGTGGTACATATACAGTGTGCTCTCTGAAGTTAAAGATCAGAACGGATACTGACTTAAACGATAACATATGTTGAATTATTAATTATAATTAATCTTACAAAATAGGCATAATTAGATTAAGCACTTTAGATATTGTACTTAACAGTGTCATATTCCCCCCCTTACCTTTGCAACCACTGATTGGAAGTGCGAAGGAGAAGCAGGGGTGGAGTGGGGAGCCTATTACTAGAGGCTTTGATTTCTCCATATGTATCTGCTTGGTTATGGATCGTATGATTATATTATAGTCATTAGGACACCTGGGTGGCTTTTTAAACATCAACCAAGTGATACTTGCCTAACTGCAGCAACTGCAAGTAATGACTTTCCCATAAAAAGATGGATGTTTTTCCTGGAAATAAGAACTCGTGTTTCCTGAAGGAAAATGAGGGATTTCGAAAGCAGAGGAAAAGGTGTGCCATGGTTACACAGATGATCAAGGTACGTCAAAGTCCAAAAGCCAAACTACTTTGTTACTTCCCAGAATTTTGGATAAAAGTTCTAAACATTGGCTGAAGCTTGAAGGAGTAGAATAAAGCTAAATCCAGTTATTCTTGAAGGGAAAATCCTAAATCTGGATGCAGCAGGCTTTGGTCCCTAAAGTTTCTGATACCCCTGAAAGTATCTCCCTCATCTTCCCCCATAACTTCCACTGGACTGTAATCTTAATGCAACAGAAGAGGAAAAGGAATACATGCCTGAAGACTAATTGCATTCATTGTGTTTTATTTCTTTTACATTGAATGGAAATGTATTTAAATTTAGTTTTGTTCTGAAGCTCTCTCTTCTTTAGTTAGGTCATCAGTTTTTTTTTGTAAGGCGATCTATAAACAGAATGCAGTCCCCAGCCCTTCAATGTTTGTACCCCCTGTTTTTAAATTCACTGGTAATACAACAAGGCTGATTTTCTGCAATTCTGAGTACCATCCTTTGTTGGCTGGGGTTGGACAAAATGGGCAGACTGTGAGATGTTGATCCTTTGCTGATGACATTTGAGCCGGGATTGAGGTGGCACATCTGTCCTAGTGCTCCCTGATCTCTTAGTGGCTTTCAACACTGTCAATTGCAATATACTTCTGGACCAGCTGTAACATCAGGAATGGGAAACACTGTGCTGCAGTAGTTCATTGTCTTCTCAGTGGTCAGTTTCAACTGCTGTTGAATGGGGATGGGGGAGATTGTAGATGCAGCCTTCAATGTGTGGGATACCTTAGGACTTAATGGTCTTCCCTCTGCTGTTCAACATCGCCATGAAACCACTGAATGTGGTCATCCCACCAATTCTATATCTCAACCCCAAGTGATGTCAATGTACTGACTCTATCCTATCAAGATTGGCTGTTTGGACACCCTGGGTCATGGATGCATGCATCATTGGTCTTGGAGAGAGATGAACGTGCCCAGTCAAGTCTGAAGCACAGTTTGGGGATTAGGAGTGAAATTCAGTAGGTTCTGGAGAACCGGTAGCGGAAATTTTGAGTAGTTCGGAGAACTGGCAAATGCTACATCTGGCTGACCCCAGAGTGCGGTGGGAATGAAGATTTTGCAATATCCTTTCCCTGGAGTGGGGTGGGAATGGAGATTTTGCAGTATCCTCCCGCTGCCATGCCCACAGAACCAATAGTAATTTTTTTTGAATTTCACCATTGTTGAGGATCCTTTAGTTGCACCCTTTTCTTATTTGGGAGGCAGTTACTTCTGCCTTATAATTTGATCATTGCAATGTTCTCTACATGGGACTGCCCTTGAAGACCACTCAAAAGGTACAGCTGTTTCAAAATGCAGGGGACAAACAGGCACCTCTCAATATACTGATGCATTGGGCAGCCAATAAATGTAAATAAATACTAAATTCTAAACAGAAAGAGATGCTGGATGACAAAACTCTAGAATTGCAAAAACAACAACAACCCATAAACAAATAAACCAAAAATAAATTAAAAAAACTATTAAAGCATTGCAAAGAATTGGCAACCACTCTGCATAGTTGGGAATCAATATTAAAAGAATTTAACCACGGATCACTAATGCATTTATTTACAGCTGTCATAGCACAATCTAGTGCCTTTCTGCCAGCCTAGAAAGTATAATTCCTAGAATTCCTAGTCAAAATTGGATGCTATGCTCAGGAGGACCATGCACTGTTAATCACTTTTCTTAAGTACAACAGGAATCAATTCAAAGGTTAATAGTCAGGTATTTCCTAGTTGTTTCTTTATACAGGCAAATAGGAACCGAGGGAACCTGTCAAGAAATCCCAAAGCCTCTCTCTGCAAAGGCAGTTTTTAGAAATGTAAAAAAGTATTTGCTACAGTACATCAAGTAAGCCCAAAAGGAAAACAATGTAGACAATTATTTAGAATATCACTTAGGCCTATCACTAGATAGGCCATTGGTCTCATCTAGGATGGAAACTCCTGTTTGTTTTAGATCTGAAGATATGCACTCTTAAGGTTTCTAACATGATGCGTGTCCATCATCACTACAAGTGGAAAAAGTGCATTAGATGTGATCGTGTGCATTTCCTCCCATTTCAGCTGTAGACAAGTACAATCTCAGCCCAGAACAAAAAGGAAGGGGGGGGGGAAGGGAAGCTTTATACAAGTAGAGTTTATTTTAAGCGGTATATAAAAGTGCCGGTTTACTCATGTGCACACTTTGCATGTGCACGCTGGATGCATACTGTGTGCGCATGTGCAGTTCCATGGAAATTGTTCTGCGCATGCACATAACTCCAAGAAAAGATGGCAGTGGCGATGGCGGCAACTGGGGAACCAGTTCAGGGATGTGTCCAGCCTGGGTCGCTGCCGGTTCTGTGACGCAGGCTGGCATACCACTACCAGTTCGACCAAACCTGGCCAAACCGGTAGGAACCCACCTCTGAACTGTACTCATCCATGTTGCTGGTTATCCCCTTTTTCTGTTTTTTCAATCTTCCCCAGTATTATAGAGTTGTCAAGAGAGCTTCACACAATGTATTTAAAATATGATAATTTGAGCTTGATCATTTGTGCCTTGTGTCAGAACTGTGGACTGATTTATTGTACGAGCCATTGGTTTGCTTTCTTGGATATCCATGATATTGTCAGTCAGTAATCTTCTCCAACCCCAAAGCTCAAAAAGATAATGCTCCATTATGTTGCTTTTTCAACGTCCTAATCATTAATTAGAATATTTTAATTATTTGCAAACCAGTGGTGGGTTTCAAAAATTGTTGGAACCTACTCTGTTGGTGTGGCCTTCTTTGTGGGAGTGGCTTGCCACCCATGTGACCGGATATGAAATTATGAATTAGTACTTAGGTCAGTCCAAGTAGCTATTCAGAAACTCTGGCATTGAAGCATGCAAGTCTTAAAGCTGTCAAGTTACAAGATCCTTGCCAGTGGTGGGTTTCAAAATTTTTTGGAACCTCTTCTGTAGGTGTGTCCTGCTTTCCGGGTCCACTGGTAGAACCTCTTCTAACCGGTTTGGTAGATTTGACGAACCAGTTCTACCGAATAGGTACGAACTGGTAGGAACCCACCTCTGTTGCAAACCCATATTCGTTAATGTCAGGGGCATCCACGGTGTGTGTACGTGTGTGCACGTGTTTGTGTGCTTGTGTGAACAAACTCAATGTGCAAAGAAGGTGGAGCTTTGATCTCTCTGGTCATGACTGACATTATGATATTGTTGAACCCTGCCCCCTCTCTTCCAGTTATCTCTGCCCCATAGCCTTCCATGTTTATTGTCCGCTTGTATGTGACCATATTGATAATACCCTATTTTATATGGTTAAAAATATTAACAGTATGCAATATAATTTATATTATTTCACGTATTAGCCAAATATTCAAGATTTTATATTCTTTTATAGTTGTTTATGTAGTTTTTTTTTCCGGGTTACTCAAATGTTTTATTTTCATTTTCATTTTGATTTCATACAGTCACATATATACTGTGCATGACCGGGGCCATATAACGTTGAGCAATAAACACAGCCATCTTTGTCAAAAATACTCCCCAAAATACAAACCCAATATACCACTTCAACCCTCCATACACCCTTTCTTTCACCCCCCTCCAACTTTCCTTTCTCCCCTCCAACATTCCCCTCTCCTACTTCCCCTCCCACTCTATCACTTTTATATTCTTAACCATCCATATTAGAAGCTTGGTTACATGACTGATAAGCTTAACATAACAATGTAATCCAATGAAGGGTTCTTTCTTCTTTGTTCTTTTACTGTTCAACCCAAAGATCTTTGGTAAAAGGACAAAAGGACATTTAAAAAAATACACTACATTATAGTGCTTTTTGGAAAAAAATGGCCCTCTGGCTGACTAATGTTAGTTTGATGATTATCTTGATATTAACTGCTTTACTTGAGTAAGCAAAAAAAGAA
This sequence comes from Thamnophis sirtalis, assembly GCF_051295495.1. Classification (NCBI taxonomy): domain Eukaryota; kingdom Metazoa; phylum Chordata; class Lepidosauria; order Squamata; family Natricidae; genus Thamnophis; species Thamnophis sirtalis. The sequence goes on from NW_028261381.1 coordinate 32,956,309, forward strand.
GTAAAATACCATTCAGACCAGCTGTCAGTTCATGGAGTATTGTACTATGGTTATTAAAAATACCCCAAAGATATACCTTTGTGGTTCAGTCTTTTGAATTGGAATCAGAATATTAATTTAGGCCAGAAGCATGATTAAACATTGAAAGGCCCCTAAAGAATTTTCACCAAATTTTCCTGGATCTCTTTTTATTGGGTCTTCTTCCCGACTCTGTTTAGCACTGTAATTGCTTTGTTCCATTGTTGATAGGTTAAACCACAATGTGATTTTCTCTGTCATAATATTTAAGAGGAGAGCTCAGTGTCCCACGTTCACAATGAGATGCTGGGGAAGCAGTGAGGAAGAGCAGTTTTGCGCAATCTGCAAAAGAAGGAGAAAGGAATGAATTAGTTCATCACCTGTGCATACCTGCATCAAAATGCCTTAAAATGTAAACTTAGGTAGTGTTGGTGCTTGTAATTAAAGATACCAGGCTATCATGGGACTCTCTGAAATAAACATGAGCAGGAAGCCTCAACATCTGAGCCCCAGACAGATCCAAAAACTGATTGTGCATGATTCCAACACAACAGAAAAGAACGAAGTGTGACATTTTCAGTCTCTACCACCAGCAGAGCCTTTTTTTAAAAAGCAGCTTCTCGCATTATATCATCTGTTTGTTTGGGGACATGCTTGCAGATCCATAACATCTCTCTTTGTCTGAAATGGTATAGGTTTTCCTGCCTGAGCAGGGGGTTGAGCTAGAAGACCTCCAAGGTCCCTTTCAACTCTGTTATTCTGTTATTCTCAATATACTCTATGGCCTTCCTCTTCCTCCAGCTCCCCTCTGCTATTAAACTCAATGTTTTTCAAAATCCCTGGGTGTTCTATCAAGGCTTCCCGAGAGCATGAAGCAAACTCATTATCCCAACAAAAACCTCTTTTATTAATTTACTGTGTATTCTGCTCATTCACATCCAGCAAAGTCTTTCAAGGGAAGATTCACAGTCACAGACCTTATCTAGCTTGGAGAGCTGACAGGCCGATATCTGCAAAACTTGGCAAGGAGTCTCAGAGTTATGAACCAATTAAGTGAACTAATTGTCTCCTGCAAACTCCACTCCCCTTTCGCTCCTCTTTTATTTCCTCTGGGAGGGGCCATTCATCATCCACCTGTGGCCTTACTCCCAAGTTGACCTCTGTTCTTTAGCTGTTCCCTTCATCTGGCAACTCTGCGCATGCACATACTGGGAACAGGCTCCAGCTGTTCGCCTGCCTCACTGATGTCTGACTCTGAAGGCAGCTGATAACTGGCTCCCTCTCTGCCTCCAACACAGAGGCCTCATCAGAGCCTTCCCCAGACTCCAGGACTCTCCCATGTTCCTCCCCAACTTCCTCACTGTCTGAATATTCTGCCAGCTCTGCTGGATGCTGGTGGGCCACAACACTAGGAACAATGGTTGCAAGCTCCCATCTCAGTGGGTGGCTATTTTTCTCTGTGCTCTGAGGGGAAATTTTGTGTCCCTGGGACATCCTTCTACATCCTTCATGCTACCAAATAATTAAAAGGTGGGCTCTATTACACTTGATGAATATTAGACAGAGGTCATATCTAAGAAACTAGTTTGAATAGATTTAATGGTAGGTGGGAATGACCTTGGGACATGGGGAAGAGCCATAGGTGGCACAGTGGTTAAATGCAGCACTGCAGGCTACTGCTAGATCAGCAGGTCAGCGGTTCAAATCTCACCGGCTCAGGGTTGACTCAGCCTTCCATCCTTCCGAGGTGGGTAAAATGAGGACCCAGATTGTTGGGGGCAATATGCTGACTCTCTGTAAACCGCTTAGAGAGGCCTGAAAGGCCTATGAAGCGGTATATAAGTCTACTGCTATTGCTATTGCTATAGCCAGGGAAGTGTTGGGTAAGAAGCACCTTAGCTTGCAACAGTCATATGGTCATTGCCAATGTCTCAGAAGAGACCTTCCCTAGTTTCTGGGGCTGTAAAATTGATGGGGATGCAGTGACTCATTGGCTAAGATGCTGAACTTGTAAATCAGAAAGGTCGGCAGTTCAGCAGTTCGAATCCCTAGCACTGCATAATGTAGTGAACTCCTGTTACTTGTCCCAGCTTCTGCCAACCTAGCAGTTCGAAAGCACATAAAAATGCAATAGAAAAATAGGGACCACCTTTGATGGGAAGGTAACAGTGTTCCATGCACCTTTGGCATTTAGTCATGTCGGCCACATGACCACAGTGATGTCATCAGACAGCGTTGGCTCTTTGGCTTTGAAATGGAGATGAGCGCTTCCCCCTAGAGTCAGGAATGACTACACATATGTCCGAGGGGAACCATTGCATTTATCATTAAAGTTGATGGGGGAGATATATTTTTTTTAGATTTCCAAGATTATTTTAATGTAACTTTACAATAAACCAGAATTAGTTCATCTGAGCATGCTTCCTATCTGGGCTACCATGCTAGGCTGACAGGAGGTCTAGAAAAGTTAGCTAGGAATGAATATACAATGCTACTATAAAATATTGATTGGCTTGATTTATGTTGGTTGTTAGTTTATTTATGGGCCTAATTTGAGGTTTTTGAACCATGAACACTTCCTGGACTATATACATCAAGGATGTTTCTTCTATAACTTCCTCTCTGCATTTCTAGCACTTGCACCTCTGTTATATATTTAAGATTTAAGATTTAAGATTTAGTTTATTTGTATGCCGCCCTTCTCTGGGAGGGACTCAGGGTGGCGAACAACTCAAAAGGGGAAAAGGGGATACAAACACAATACACGTAATTAAAATACACAAGAGTCATACAGCCATACAAGTTGAGAGGGGAGGGGAACTCATCAACCCCAGGCCTGCCGGCACAGCCAGGTTTTGACAGCTTTCCGGAAGGCCTGGAGAGAGGTGAGGGTCCGAATCTCCGCGGGGAGTTCATTCCAAAGGGCCGGAGCTGCTACAGAGAAGGCCCTCCCCCGGGTGGTAGCCAGATGGCATTGGCTGGTAGACAGAACCCGGAGGAGGCCGACCCTGTGCGATGTAACGGGTCTATGGGAGGTAATTGGCAGCAGGCGGTCTCTCAAGTACCCAGGTCCAATACCATGAAGGGCTTTATAAGTTAGGACTAGCACTTTGAAGCGTATCTGGAGACCGATCGATAGCCAGTGCAGCTCGCGGAGGATAGGTGTAACGTGGGTGTACCGAGGTGCACCCACAATCGCTCGCGCGGCTGCATTCTGGACGAGTTGTAGTCTCCGAATACTCTTCAAAGGCTGCCCCATGTAGAGCGCATTGCAGTAATCCAGTCTTGAGGTCACGAGGGTGTGAGTGACTGTCGCGAGTGCCTCCCGGTTCAGGTAGGGGCGCAACTGGTGCACCAGGCAAACCTGGGCAAATGCCCCCCTGGTCACAACCGACAGGTGATGTTCTAAGGTCAGCTGTGGGTCCAGGAGGACTCCCAAGTTGCGTGCCCTGTCTGAGGGGCATAAATTTTCACCCCCCAGCCTGAGTGATGGAATACTGGCCAAATTCTTGGGAGGCAAACACAACAGCCACTCGGTCTTGTCTGGATTGAGTACAAGCTTGTTAACTCCCATCCAGACCCTGACAGCCTCCAGGCACTGGCACATCATGTCAACCGCTTCACTGAGTTGGCACGGGGCGGACAGATACAACTGAGTATCGTCCGCATATTGATGGTATTTTATCCCGTGCCATCGAATGATCTCACCCAGAGCTCAGAGCACAGAGCACAGAGCAGGCACTTTTCATATATAGGTTTTTCCATTGTTTGGCCCAAACATAGCTGTTCAGAAAGAATGGGAAAAATCCAAATCCTCTCCTTTGCATATTATGGCGATTTTCCATTTCTATGTTTTGTCTTAGAAACTGATTGCTTAAACAGCTTACATATTTTTGGTTTTGTTAAATTAGAAACAATGTTATGTTGTATTTGGGGATGGTTATGTACCTTGCATTAATCTCCCAGGTGGTGGGATGAGGTCGATGCTATTTTGGCTCACAAGATACATTCTAGAGTAGAGTAGAGATTCTAGCATGCATAGATTAGAATGAATCTACTTGAGGTAAATTGGTATCCTATAGTTGTTACACTTGTTTATGACATTAGGAATCCATGCATTGGTGACAGCTGCATGTTATGCTCAGTTCTTATAATGAAAAAACAAAAGATGTTTGGGGATAACTGCACATCATTAGGAATAAACTGATTTGCCTCTTGCTTCTCTGAAATGTACCCCTTTCCCTCCTGTAGCAGTTGTAGACTGTGATGGGATCTGGACTACGCTCCATCACAGTCTACTGTCACTCATCTGGTACTTATGTCAGCAAGACATGAAACCTCCCCAAAGCATGACTTCTTCTTTAGTTTGTCCCAAGGAAGTCTTCACCAGCCTTCTTCACCAGATAAGTGGTGAGAGCAATCTTTAGAATTGTCACATGACAAGAATCCTGGGAGTTGTAGTCCCAACACATTTGGAGTTCATTTGCTTGGAGAAGGTATTACTACAATAATATTGGTTAGACTACAGCAGGCCAGTCAAACTGGTAGCCCCCAGGCTGGAAATGTCATGCACAGGCCAGCTCTGCAAAGGCAAAAAACGTCACGATACGTTACGATCCGGCCCGATACATGATCAAATTTGACACAGCCTTTACTAAAACATTTTAAAAATCTAGACTAAGGCATCAAACCCCAGTTTCCTAAATCTGATTAATATTAGGATTTAATATTGGATCGTTTCAGTTCTCCTCCACATAATGAGATGATATTTTGCCTTTACTGTGAGCAGTTTCTGAAGCTATTGGCAGGGTGAGAAGCTTGTAGTAGAATGTATCAGAGTCCACCAATGACTTTTGTGATCTTCGGCTGCTGGTTGAAGCTGCTGCTAATTTGACAGTATTCTTTAATGTGTATTATAATTGGTATAGCCTGTAATTCCATAATGATCACACAAGCTCACTCTTCATACCTTCTGTTCTATTATTGTTCATTTCATTAAAAACCAAAAGAAGCTCATAAAAGGTCCAGGCATCAATATTATTCTATGGCATTATTTATTTAACTAGCATGTTAATTGCCAAACACTTGAATATTGTGGTACAAATGCAATTATGAGCTGGGGAAAAAAGATAATCCATACGAATTAAGGAAAAGGAGAAAAAGCAGATATCCCTGAAAGACAGTTGGGAAACTTTTCCCAATTGCAAAATAAATATGGAATGTGTTGACAATGTAGGGTTCCCACAAGTGATCCTGGAGACTCGTGGTTTCTCTTTGCCCATGTTATCATTCTTCCTATATGTGAGCCGGAAAATTGTTGTGAATGTGCTGAACCAGATAAGTATGCCATGTCTAGCTATCTTCTTGAGATTATTTGCAAAGTGGGCAAAATGCTTGATCTAATAGACTTTCAACAGTGTGCAACATCAGTATGGTTATTTTGTCAGTTATATTAGGTTTCCTGCAAAGAAGACGAGGGAACTACAGATTGATGATCAGTCCTACCAATTTCAGTGATGGTTCAATGGCTAACTTAGGATGTATCTTTACTTTATAATCTTAACTGAAGGACTGTTACACTGTTGACTGTGGGTGATCAAATAACAGCAATCAAGTGTAAGTTGGTTTTACTTGGCAGAATAGTCTTCTGGTTCTTATGGTGCTAGCATCCTGTCAGCTGTCATACATAAATTGAGATGTTCCTCAACAGAAACACAGAACAAAGACATGGCATGATTGCTATTATCACTGTTATTGATAACACTATTTTAGACGTCTGCATGGCAGGATCTTTAAAATTGTCTCATTTTGTGCTTCAAATGTGATGGTAATATCCCCACATACAGATGGGCTTTTAAGCAGCCACTCAACGGGGATGCAATTATAATGTGCTCAAAGTTAAGCAGAAATATGGGAAATCTGTTGAAAACACTGATTCAATCAATAATGAGCAGCACGTCCACAGTGATTATCCATTTGTTGGTTTGCTAAGTTATGCTCTTATCTACCATACATACATTTAATCATTTTAAGTTTGAATAATGCAATTAAAAACAGAGCATACACATATACACATTGAACTTCTAAATATTCTTCCAGAATGTGAGGATGAAGAAAATGTTATAGGCTGAACATAATTATTAGGGAATGATGAAACCATTCTAAATTATTTAGGAGGCATCTTGCAACTCCCAGTTTTCTGAAGAAAATTTGAGTTGGGTACAGATGCTAGAACCAAGTAGAGAAGTTTTCCTACACATTTTTCCTTCTGATTGTGCTTTGAATTTGTTGATGGGGCTGCCTGAAAAGATTCATTACCATGGACCTACCCAATTTTGATGGTCCTAATTGTTTTACTAATCTGGTTTTACAGGTTGAAACCAAAGACATTCTAAATTCAAAAAATGTATTTTTCTTCATTTAACATTAGTTATATAAATAGAAGAAGATACCGAAACAGATACTGAAGAAGAAATCTTCTTGCTAAGGTGATAAGATTCTTACAAGTGTTGAATAATATCCTTTATTACTGCATATCGTCTTTTGGAGGAAACAAATGAAACCTGATTTAAGATTGCGCTTTTAAGATTAATTGGATCTGGAAAATAAAGTTTCTTCGGTGACTGTTGAATACTTTTAAAATTGCCTTTTGTATCTCTGATATAAATACTGATTTAGAACAGTTAAATCACAATAGGCAGTTGTGTGTAACATTCCAGAGCAAAGTTAAAGTTAATACTTCTTTCATATGACTATTGATGTACAGTTTTGGTAGCCTTTGAGTTTATCTTACCAGGACAAAGAATTTTGTACTTCTGTCAGAAGTAATGCTGTTACTTCCTACTTCATTTTTCATGTTCAATTGAAGCACAAATGAGTTCATTCACCTGGTTGCATATCTTGGAATTCCAATGGATAGAAGTTCTACAGTGCAGTCCTAGTTCTACATGCTTTCAGGCTTACTAAATCCCATTACCTTAGATAGCTTCAGTGGAATTTAATTAGCCCATCTTCCCAAAATGTGTGAAGAGATGGCAATGCAACCCATGTGAATGAAGAAAGACAAAACATTTCTCAGGTGAAAAATTGAGTGGCCTACTGGTACAATCCTGAAAGGAAAGAGTTCATGTAACAGACTCCTACTTAGAAAAAAATATGTTAATTCAGGATGTTTTTGAGGAACTCAATAGGGACTGTGTTTCTGTCTTGAGTTAGGAGAGGGGTCAAATATGTCAGTGATAGTGACTGCAAGTTTCAGCAAAGGTTCAAAATAGAAAAAAGGATATTAGTAGTAGGCAGAGAACGTGTCTTCACTTTTTCTCTACCAGTTTTTATTCAATTTGACTAAAGAGAACCACTTTCTGACACTTTCTCAAAAGAATCAGGACCATTCATAGCGTTGTATCATAGATTTATTAAAGCTGATACATAAGAAACTAAAGTTCAACACTAATGGAAACTAAAGTTCAATGGAATTCAAGAGGGGTTGGACTTGGAGCATTGGAAGGAACTGAAGGACTCTAAACTAATGACACATTTAATTCCACTCCAGGTCTGCCTGTTCTTCTCCTACATCTTCAAGGAGAAGGCAATCTGAGTAAAATTCTTTGAGCCAGAGAGTACTTTTTTTTGTGTTCAGCTGAGTTAAATTCCAAGAGAAGCTAAGTTGACTGTTCCAAAGACATCCTATCCTGATTAAAATATGTACTCATTCTTACTTTATAATCCTACATTCAGTGAGTTTGAGGCCCCTGACATGGGAGACCTCCTCAATTTATCCCTACTGCAATGACTTAGGTCAGGGGTCTGCAACCTTAAACACTCAAAGAGCCAGTGAGGTTTATGGCTGGTGAGACACTGACACAGTGGTGGGTTTCAAATTTTTTTAGACTTGTGGACTTCAACTCCCAGAATTCCACAGCCAGGCATGCTCAGTTCTGATTTAAAGCAACAGCATTGTTTTTCTCCTTCATTCCTTCATTATTTTTCTTCTCCCTCCCCCTCCTTCCTCCGTCTCTCCCTCCCTCCCCCCTCTCTCAAACAGACACATGCACACAGAGAAGTTGGATTGGACTTTCTCTCCTACCCCCTTCCCTCTCTCACTCACTCTCTCTCAAACAAACACAAACACAGAAGTTGGATGCAGTGTGGGTGGGAAATGCCTGAAACGCAATAAAGCTCACCCACCCACTCACTTCCTGCTTGCAGGCTAGGGTGAGAGAAGAGGCAGAGAAGCCAGAGGGGAGTCAATCTGAGCCTTTGATTGCAGGCGGAGCCACGTTGCCTTTTCAAACTTGTAATCAGTAAAGCTGGGCTTATATAGTTTTATCCAGCTGTGTGTCTGTGTGTGTGTCTGTTTGAAAAGGCAACGTGGCTCTGCCTGCAATCAAACTACACTTGGGGAGGGATCTACTTGAGGATGAAGTTTGAATTCCTCTCCCTCCCTCCGACCCATACGTACCTTTTCCAGCTGTTTCAGAGAGGATTTCAACTCTGCTCTTGCCTGTCATCATGAAAAGAAAAAAATGTAAAAGGAAAAAGGCAAGAGCTGAGGTCAGGCTGAGCTAGTTGCTGCCAGAGTCGCCATGGATGACTCTGCTTAACTGTTTAAAAAACCTCTAAAAAGTGCTCTCTACAGGAGGAGGCAGGAGAACAATGTGCCTCACCTACGTCAGGAATTTTTCGGCTTTTAACCCCTGCTTAACTCTGCTAGAGTGATCATAAAATGCCTAAAGTCATGGGCATGTCGTTCTCCTGCCTCCTCCTGTAGAGGGCGTTTTTTTAGAGGCTTTTTAAAACAGTTAAGCACTAAGCAGAGTCATCCATGGTGACTCTAGCAGCAACTAGCTCAGCCTGACCTCAGCTCTTGCCTTTTTCCTTTTACATTTTTTTTCCTTTTCATGATGACAGTGGTGAAACTCTGCCTCCCCTGACTGCACGTCCCTGCAAAGAGCCATTTGGACCCATTTCTCACAGAAAAGAAAACACCAACTCGATGTCACTCACTCCCACCCAGTCACATGACTATCTCTCTCTGTTTCTGTTGCACTCTCTCTCTCTCCCTCTTCTATCTTTCTTTCCCCCTATTTCTCTCTCTCTTTTTCTCTGTCAATTTCTCTTTCTCTCTCTCTTTCCCTTCATCTCTCTCTCTCTCTCTCTCTCTCTCTCTCTCTCTCTCTTTCCCCCAGGGGAAAGGGAGCCACAGCAGAGGGATGAAAGAGCCGCATGCGGCTCTGGAGCTGCGGGTTGCGGACACTTAACAAGTGGTAGGTTGCACTGAAATATAGTCATTGACTCAGGGCTACCTGAGAAAAAGGAAGCCAGAATGTTGTTGTAGTCTGACAGACTATATATGGAATGGGGGATGGGGAGAGGGATAAAGAGAGTGCCCTTGAAGACTGTGTATTACTCTGAAATAGAAACAGAGCAGCCATATAGCTGAGAAACTGTTTTTGATTGACCGATTTAATTTTGCTCATCCTATTAATTGCTGTGTTTGTATTCTTTGAAAGTCTTTTTTTTTTAAAAAAAAATACCAGGTGGATTGAGGAATACAATACAATAAGTGTGCAATCCTGAAAGGAAAGAGTTTGTGTAAAAGACTCCTACTTGGAAAGACATGTATAATTCAGGATGGTTTTGAGGAAATCAACAGGGACCATGACTCCCTCTTGAGTTGTTGGTCAAATTAGTCAGGAGAGATGACGGCAAGTTTAAGCAAAGGAATTTGCTTCATTCCTGCTGCTGATTTGTTCAAAATAGAAATAGGTAGATAAACTACCCAGTGAGGTTTTTATGTTAAGGAAAAGGGCACTAAGAATTAGAGCTGGTTTATATATGATTTCCTAAAATTGCCCCTCCAAATGGATGAGCAGGAAAAAAATAAAAAAAGAGGGGGGCCATTTCTCTCAAAGTAGGAATGAGAAGAAGGCCAAAATGTTATGAAAAATATTTTTACCTGGAGGAACAGGTGCAAACCACAAGGAAGAGAAGTGACAAAGTTGTATCGTCTCTTTCATTCAGACCCAGGTAGGAAGCTGAAGAATACAGGTCTCTCAGATCAGAAAAATCCCTAATGCTGGTGGCCAGATCCTAATGCTGATTATTACATGCCCCAAATGATCCCACAGCCTTTTTCAGAGAGGTAGGGGTGGGAGTGGGGACAATCCCTCTTCTTAAAACTCTTTGGCTGCCAGTGACAGCAGCTTTGAATTTCACAAGAAAAGTGTATTCTGATCGTAAATTCTCAAGAAGGTTAAACATAAATTAGTCATAAAGCCAGCAAGGCTGGGCAGTTGTAAGATGATCTCATTTTTACCCCCAGTGTTTTTTAATCTCTTCCATGTTTGTTTAATTAAAAAGTGGGGGTTGGGAGAGATAAGAGTAATTTCTTTCCTTTCCTTGTTTCTAAATGCTCCCCTTACATATAACCTCCAACTTTCATGTGCAGAATGCTATGGAGCTCTGCAGATCTGAGCTCCATTTAAGACAACAAAGTGGCATTTGATAGCCCTGCTCTTCTGGAGACAGCACTCCTTCCTGCCTTTGATGTGTGGAAGGTTTATTTAATCCATTATTAATCAAAGTTATGGCATTCTTCTTATATATTTAGGTAAAACTAAAAGATAGCTCTCCTTGCTTCCTTGGTTAAATAAATGTTTAAACAGATTGTAGAAATCCTTGGGGTTTGATTAGTCATATCTCTGTAGGATAAAGATTTCAGATTGTGTGTGTGTATGGGTGTGCACGCATAAGTGTTGGTATACAAACATGAATAAATTTGTGCGGGTATGCATAAGCGTATGTGTGGGTATCCACAAGTATGTATAGAGGTAGCCCTCAACGTAACAATACATTTAGTGACTATTTGAAGTTGCAATGGACCTGAAAAAAATGTTTTTCAACTTACGACTATTATAACATTACCACAGTTACCTGATCAAAATTTGGGCACTTGACAATGGGCATGTATTTATGACAGTTGTCCTGAAGGGTTCACCGACAAAACCACGAAGCCCTTATCCGCGCTGACATAAGCGTGGAGGGCAAATCCGCGCCGTCCGAAGTGCTAAGGAAAAAGGCGACCCTAGCGCGACGATATAACCGCAGAGGGCAAATCTGCGCCTTCCGAAGCACTCAGCACCCTAACCCTAACCCTGAGTCCCCTTTGGGGAAAAGGGTGGCATATAAATGTAATAAATCCAAATCCAAATCCAACCCTAACCCTAACCCTAACCCTAACTCAAACCTAACCCTAACCTAACCCTAAACCTAACCCTAAACCTAACCCTAAACCAAACCCCTAAACCTAATCCTAACCCTTACCTTAATTTAAACCGGCTTTCTGCCGCCGCACTGTTTTAAAGCACCCTTCTGTCGCTGCGCTGTTGTCGCTGTGGTGATGATGTCGCGGTGATGACGTCGCGGCTTTAGCAACGCGGTTTTGTCGCCGCTATTTTGACGAGCGCGGTTGTGTTGGGCCACGGTCCTGAAGTCATGTCATCACCTTTTTCAACCTTCTGACAACAAAGTCAAAGGGGAAGCCAGATTCCCTTGCCAATCATTTTACTAACTTAACAACTGATTCATTTAACAAGCAAGAAAAGTCACAAAATGGGGCCAAACTCACTTAACTACTGTCTTGCTTAGCAATGGAAATGTTGGCCTCAGTTGTGGCCATAAGTTGCGGACTACCTGTATAAAGCATTGTTCTATATTTGAAACAGAAAGGTGGTGCACCCTGGTCCTAAAACCTACCATTCCTCCAGCAGCCTGCTTTTCATTGAATGCTGAACACAAAATGGTAATCCCTTCGCAGAGAAGCTTGGCTTGGCAAGCAACACTTGAATGGCATGCTATGGGGGTAAGAGGTGGACAGCTGGATCCTCTGAGCAGGGGGAACCTTGAGCAGTTGGCGATGCTGGCAGCTTAATACAGAGCTGGGGTGAAATGACTACTAAAACACTTCCACAGCAGCTAATTAGCAGCATTGAACTCTGGGTAAGGAGGACGGTCCATTTTAATATGAGAAGAATTTTGCACTTGGGTGGGGGAAGGATATAGATGGAAATGCTCCTTAGCTGACCCTTGTGGCATTCTACGTTTCACGTTGCACTAATCCTGTAAATTGCTATGCTTTCTTATACAGTAACTTGGAGTTAATTAGTAATTTAACATTCCTCGACACTACTAAATGTCTTCCTTGCATTATATTATGTTGTTTCATGATCCTACCTTAACACTAATGGGGTTTTGTTATATTTTCTCAAAACACTAACAGTAAAATAAAACTGAATGAGAAAATTAATTAGTTTCCCTTTTACCTTTGATTTACCTGTTATTAGCAATTAAGTGGTGGGGCTCTTCTTTTCCCACTCCAGAGAGCTGGGTGAGGCTGTGCAGAGATGAAAATGGAAGGAAGATTAAGGAAAGGAACTCAAAGGAGAAGAATGAACAAGCTTTGAAGCAAGGAACTGGTGCACATAGGCTCCCAAGCTGAGCTACTGAGAGGCATTCAATTAGTCTATCTTTCACAATGTTACCATTTCAATTCACCTTTATAAATAAAGAACTCTTAAGGTAATCTACCGCTTCCTTTTGTAATTAAGGAATTAAAATAATTTTATTATGATTCATTTGTTACATTATTTTTTTAAAAATCCTAGTTTTAAAAATTTATTTATTTTGGAAGAAGAATTGTTCAAGGTTCTTTTAAAGAAGCAAAACTAATCTTAAAATCCATTGGGGGCCTTCAGAGACCAATCAAAGCAGCATGATTTTTAATATATCTGTACTATTCAGTAAGATGGGACCTTTGTGGGGGAAAATGTGTATGTCTCAGATTAGTCTACCAACCTATAGGGATTGATTTAAATTCCACACTTCCTCCAGAAACTCAAAAGAATATCCATACCACTTCACGTGAGGTTTGTTGATAATGACAGATCCAAAATGACTCAATGAGTTTCCATTGCTTAGGCTGAGACTTGAACATAATTCTCCCCAGGCTAACACTTCAAATGATACACCATATTGTCTCTCATTTTGACTCCTTTAATAGAGTGGACAAATAGTAGATTTTTAGAGATCTTGATTTCAAATATTTGGGACTTTATAGTTGAAAATTGTAACCCAAGACTGGGCTCAGAAAGAGATTGAAAGCCACTATAGTTTGCATTCAAGTTAGCTGTAATTTTGAATTTATTTTCAAAGACAGTAAAGGATAGAGCAGGGGTCTCCAAACCTGGCAACTTTAAGACTTGTGGACTTCAATTCCCAGAGGTCCCTGCTGGATGAGGAATTCTGGGAGTTGAAGTCCACAAGTCTTAAAGTTGCCAAGTTTAGAGACCCCTGAGAGCATATTATAAGAATCTAAGAGAAGCTTGGGGTCACTGAGGCCAGATCTCCCTTCATTAGGAAAGTAGCAAATCAGCAAAAAAGATAAGGATGCTCCTGACCATTTTGAGCACAGGTGTCAAACTCGTGGCATCACATTGGCATCACGTGACAGTTCACGATATTTTTTCCCTTCGTGGAGCTGAGGTGGGCGTAGCCTGCACCTGATGTATCTGGTTCCCTAAGTGTTCAGAATTTCTATCATCTTCTTGGTCCTTGTGGAGAAAGAGAACTAGATTTAGGTTTCTTAAGCATTTTTGTTTTAACAAACTATTTGTTTTACATATGTTTCAAAAGGTTCTTACAGCAGTTCAATCCAACCAGTTAGCCTTCCTTTAACAGTTTCCCCAAGATGATTATAAGGCTAAAACAAAACAAAACCAGGAAGACCTACTTCTTCAAACAATTTATAACATCTTGAAAACAAATAAAAATAAACTCTCCCATTCAAATTAGATAAGGATTTGTCTCAATGATTTTAGTAGAAATACGCCACGTCGAGTGAGAGTGTTGAATAATCATGTATTACTTTGGTCCCCTATTCTACTGACCAACTAGATCTTCCATATGGTCAGCAGAAAAAAACCTTCCAAATATTGAAGATTGCTTTTGAATTCCTTGGTTGTTCAAGATGGCTGCCAATCTTTCCACTCCGTCATCTAGCAAAGAAAGACTCCTGGCCCTTTGTTTTGCCAAGAGTATACTTTACTGAAGCTTAAGTGGTTTCAAAAATAGCACAAGCTGAATCTGAGGTTTTCCTGTGCAAACAATACAAAGGAAAGTTCCTTCTCCCCCCCCCCCTGGCCATTCCCCAGTTATCTACAAATGTCCAATCAGATGCTTGTATATTGTTTAGGAAACAGATGCTTGGTTCCCAGCTCTGCATATTGTTACTTGACCTTGGCTGGCTATAGCTTCTCACAAGGTCCAGCTGGGCTTTCATCCTTCTCTTCTTCCTTACATTCCAAACTTTCCTTCCTTCCACCCCCACCCCCATGCTAATTTCAGGCTGTCAGCTCATGATGCTTGGATAGGTGAGATGCAGTTATGGCAATGGGTCACTTTTGATAAGCAAAGAGGTCTAGAAACTGCCTTATACTAAGTTAGATCATTGGTACATAGCTGGTATGGACAGCTATCTGTCCATACCAGGTTTACCCATGGCATTAAGCCATCATAGGATGTATTTGGGTTTGGCTTGTATGCTTTGTGAATCAAATCATTGCGACAACAACTGACTGTTTAATGAAAAGCCAACTGCGGTTTATTCAATGAAGACCAACAAATAACCATGGCTTAGTGTAATACTACTACTACTCCCTATGTTAGGTATGGGACCTACAGAATCTCAGGCAGAATTCATTATTAAATAATTGTTGAGACTCTTTGGGCACAGATGTTGAGGATTACACTGGAGCCTGGTGATTTTAACAGTGATGTTTTGACACCTTATCTTTTGCAGGAGAAAACAAAAGAACTATTTGGGATCATTCGATTCTACGTAACTGTTGGGTAGAATGATCTTATATCCTTGTGAGATAATTTTTATTTTTTATTTTTTACGTCTTCCTTTTAACTATAGCACTTTAATTTTCTCTCCTTAAAGATCAGGGTATACAATGGACCTCTGTGTGTGTGTGTGTGTGTGTGTGTGTGTGTGTGTGTTTTAAAGCAGAATGTTTCTATGGAAAGGAAGTATTTGGAAAGCCCTGTGAATTCAATACAAAACATTTCCCCAAGATTTTGTCTCGGGGGACTTTGGCTAAAAGAAGGGTTGCTACCATTTAAAACCTCATTCTTTGCAGCAGGATTTGAGCATTCCATAAAAAATTCATCCCTGCTTTAAGAGATTTCTGCTTTTCTGTCCTCTCTATTGTTAGACAAATTGAAGTGTGCACTCTGAAGGAGTGTGGCAGTGAACTGAGAATTTATTTACTCATTCGATTCTAATATTGAGAGAATCTACTCTCTCCGTTCAAAGGCTAGAGCAACAATGCAAGTGACACAGGGTCACTTGGCACTTCATAGCTACCTGTGAGATAGAATTGTTCTCATGGCAGATAGGAAGTGACTGAAACCTCTTTTTCTCATCAATGTCTATTATGATTGATGGCTCTGTGGTCACATTGAATATGCCCTTTTTAAATAATTCACAATGTCATCATCATAGTACTAGTTTATAACTAGCCTGTTATTTTTACCTTTGTTCATTCACCATCTATAGGTTTGATAAATTAAATACTGTGCATTTTATTGGGTACTATCACATACTGAAAAGGAAGGGTTTTTTGTGTATGTGTGTAATCTGAAAATACTCTGTTTCTCCACATATACACTCGGGTATACGAATGTACTTCATCAGTGTAGATAATGTGTTGAGTGAGGATTTATCAAATGAAAAAATGCCTTTCTTAAGCTATGATAAATGCCTAATACATGCAAAATGTGATATGTTCTTCTCCAAGCCTTGTGTTGGATTATGAAATAGCTTCACAATTATCCATCATGTATTACCAAGTAACAAGTGTCTGTTGTGGAAAATGACTTAACAATTTTATTCCTGATGTCAAGATGATGTATTAATTGCAAGTGTCTTTAGGATCTTTAAATTGTAGGGTAGGGTATGGCAACTATTATAATCTATACAATTTTTACAGTGAGATTTGTCAAAATATTTCACTGAGAAGAATGAGGAGTTATTCATTTTAATTCTTTGTCTAAGAAATAAATGGGACGACAGCTTAGCTCTCTGATTTTAGCTGATGGGGAGGGCAGGAAACGCACAAGTGTTTCCTTCCATTTCTCATACATTATGCAAAGGGCTTTCCATCATGGCACCCACAAGATGTGTGGGACTAGAATGCTTAGGATTTCTGGGAATTGTAGTTCCAATACATCTGGAGTGGGGAAGGCTGGGTTACCTTACTAGGATAACTAGTAATGTAGTAGGATATGGTACAACATTGCTGGACCCTTGAAAAGCCTACAAAATAAGTTGTGTTTTTCCTCTGCATTACTTTCAAGATACCATTCCTTTGCGTGTATATATATTTTATATAGAGAACCCTTATACCATAAAGGGCAATGGCATAGGTGTCATTCAGTTGAGAGAAGACTGAAAATCACTTTATGCGGTATATAACCAAGAATATGTGGAGGGCATAGTGGGAGGACTCCACTTATTCCTGTGCTCAGTAACCATCAGTTTTTCTGAAAGGGTATGGCATGATGGCTTTATTCTTTCATTTTGAAAAATTTTTGGAACATGGTTCTAGATTATTGGTTGACAGTTTTATTTTTTCACAATTTAGTTTCTCTTTCTATTATATTTTAATTCTACCAAAATTGAGACCCAGTTTGGTGAAGTGATTAAAATGCTGGCCTAGAAACCAGGAGACCGTGAGTTCTAGTCTCACCTTAGACATGACATTCAATGGGGTGACTTTGGCCAATCACTCTTTTGCAGCCCAACTCACCTCACAGGGTGATTGTTGTTATAGGGAAAATAGGAGGAGGAAAAAATATTGGCATGTTTGTTGCCTTGATTTATAACTCAAAAAGAAAGTCAGAATAAAAAACTATTCTTTTCCTAAACTCCTAAATAGTTGTTAATTATTAAGAAGATGACATAAAGAATTAAAGGAACGTTATCATCATGAATTCAATATTTTGGATTCCAACCTGCAAGATTCTGTTAAACAGTTCTATTTAATGGCAGTATTGCCTATAGAGCATAATTAGAAGTTATCAGTGAGTTAAACAGCAGTGCATTGATAACATATGGTTATAATTATTTTAATAGTTACTCAGCAAATACAGCAAGCAAAGAATGCTAATTTTAAGTGCTGAACACAAAATGTTAAGATACAATTGCACTACACTTTCCATTTATTTCCTAAATGGAAGCCCTTCACAGTTCTGATCAAATTCCAATCAACTTTAAGCATTTATACTTGTTTTCTGATTTATACAGCTACCCATCTTTTACACATACTATGTAACTTACATGGGCATTAAGAGGAGCTTGCTGTTTATTGGCAGAATGAGGAAAACATTAACACAGCATCACATCACTGTCTCTGGCTCTTTTGTATGTATGTACAGAAAAGTGCATTGCCACATGGCAAGGCTGTTTTCATCAGACTCTCCCCATCAAAGATGCAATTGATATATCCAATATACCATCCATTGTTAATGAACTTTTCTTTAGGCTGTTTTAGTTGTTTTCAAAATTGTGGTTGTCATTTTGGACATCAAAAACACATAGAAGCCAGAAAGGAAGGCCCAGAGGTGAGTTCCTGCAGGTTTGGACCAGTTCGGCCGAGTAGGTAGTAACTTGGCCTGCCTTGCCCCTAAACTGGTTCTCTCGGCAGTGCACCTATTTGGGAGAACCAGTTGTTAACTTTATAAGCAGTTCGGAGAACCTGTTGTTGGAAGAAATCTCATTTTGTGTTGTTGGAAGAAATCTCATTTTGTCTTTTTCCACTTTGCAGGGCTAATCCTGTAAGGAAGGCAGGAAGGAAATATTCTGGTATTGTTTCTAGCCTAATCTTTATTGCCCTGCGTATAGAAACTGCCTCTGGTTAACTCTTATTACATTGCAACAGCTAAGGCGAAGCACCCATCGACGTGAGTGACGATGAGTTGGCCATGCCCACATGGTCACATGACCACCGAGCCACGCCTACCCAGCTGGTCATTAGGGCAGAAAACTGATTGTTAAATTATTTGAATCCCACCATTCAGCGGAACCCACCCCTGGGAAGGTCCCTGTGCTTAGCTCACCCAGGCAAAGGAGCCATTGGAGCAAATCAAGGGAGGAAATGCTGGATAAACAGCACTGAAGAGCATCCATAGCTCACCAGGGCAACATAACATGTTGCCATTTTTTAGAAAGACTGCTGATGGCTTGAAGTGGTGGACAATTGATTTTTTCAACAGGGGTTGTGGTTGGTACTTAGCAATAGCAATAGCAGTAGACTTATATACCGCTTCATAGGCCTTTCAGGCCTCTCTAAGCGGTTTACAGAGAGTCAGCATATTGCCCCCAACAATCTGGGTCCTCATTTTACCCACCTCGGAAGGATGGAAGGCTGAGTCAACCCTGAGCCGGTGAGATTTGAACCGCTGACCTGCTGATCTAGCAGTAGCCTGCAGTGCTGCTTTTAACCACTGCGCCACCTTGGCTCTTCTTTCTTCTTGGTACTTCTTTCCACATTATCCTCCTTCAAAACATGGTATGTATTACACGTACATATCTCCACAATATCATGTGGCCTCTATCCATCCTGGAAAGCAAGGCTATTCTGCCACTAAATCTGTTCAATTCTTGGCAATTTTAGAACACTTTCTCTGGAGCTATTAGATTTAGTGGCATCCCCTTGGCAGGAATTCCTGCTTCATCTTGACCCCCCCCCCCAATCTCCAAGTCCCCTGCCAAAACAGATGCAGAGGAACTATGCAACCTTGGTTTCATATGAGGGACCGGCTTTTCCCTTGCACAACAGTGGCAACCTTGGGTATTTTTCTTGAAAACAGGAAGAAGAAGGGGAGGAGGCTGAAGATGAGGTGAGGATCAGGGGGCTGGCTGCTTTCTGGATTTGGTGCTGGCTGGAGAAAGGACTGACTAGCACAAAGAGCTTTTGTCCCACAATAATTCTTACAGGGAAGCATATAAAGCTGGTGGCTATTTGGATGATGTAATCTTGGAGAAGTCAGGACCAGTTCAGTTAGTTGGCAGAATCTGGCATCTGCTCTCTTGATGGCTAAAATATGAATGCAGTTGTATATGCCATAATCCTATGCTCTACAATGCACTTTAATGCAGATGTGGGCTTTTTATTAGTGCTGAAATGCATTTTAACTGGTTTGCCTTTCGTGAATGGTGTGGTAACTCTATTCTGCTTTTGGAAGAACCGAACTTTAGAATTGTCCTTCCATTCGTCAGGAAGTATTTTCATTCATGTAACTATGTAAACAATTACACCAACTGTTCCTAGTTTCATTTAAATTCAATTAGTATAATTTTAATTACATTTAGCTGGTTTTGACCCCCGTCCTGGCTCTGTTTATTTTTCAGAGGATAGGGTCAGTTGGCATTTAGGCTTTTGGCTTTGATCTAGTGCAATCTTTGGCAGAATTGTATGGCCTATATCCATTTTGTTCCTTTCTGGGAACAGGGATTGCTATTTCTGAAATACCGTATGAAAAGCCATTCACGAAGAATGATTCATAAACTACTTTCATGGAATAGTTTATTATTTAAGCCAGCACATCTTTGTTCTGAATGGACAAAATATATTGCTTAGACTGCAGCTGTGGGAAAAGCATTCCCTGTTTCTGAAAAGCAAAACCAGGTTATGTAATGAACTTGTAGCACCATGGGGCTATCAGAATAATAATGATGTGCAGGAGTTTATACTCAGCCATCCTGCATCGATGCCAGCGAGCGGGACTCACCTCTCTGTATCGTACGGCAAAAGCTGTGTGACAGAGAACAAATTTATAAGAAGTGCCTGTTCATTGCATACTTCATTGCAGGCCAATACCCTTAATATGAACAGAAGATGGAATGCAAGGAATATTTGCATGTAACTTATGACTTGGCTTATAACCTGTGCCACTTTCTAACCTTCATTCATCTGTAGAGCATATATTAAAAGGATTTATGGGTAGTTCTCGACATGACTACAAATGGGACTAGAACTTCCATTGCTAAGCAAGGCAGTTGTTAAGTGAATCATGCAGTTCTTAAGCATACCTGGCTTCCCCCTTTGATTGTTGGAAGCTTGTTGGAAGCTGGGTGGGAAGATTGCAAGTGGCAAACACTTGGGACACTGCAACCATCAAGCACCCTAATTTTGATCCTGTGACCATGGAGCCTTGCGATGGTCATAACTGCAAGGACCAATTATAAGCCCCGCAGCCAACCCTGTTGTAACTTCAAATGGTTGCTAAATGTGAATGATTGTAAATCAAACCCAATTAGTATAGAGCAGCTGCTCCAACCTTTTGGGCACCAAGGACTGGTTTCATGGAGAGAGGTTTTTCCATGGACTGGAAGGGCTGTGGTTTCCTGTGCTGCTGGCATCCCATGGATGGGGCTTCACTTGTTTACATGGCCCAGTTTCTGGCATGCTGTGGACCAGTGCTGGTCCAGAGACTGGGGGGTTGGGGACCCCAGTATAGAGAACTAATCTATTCTATTCTATCTATTACAATCTATAAATCTATTACAGCTTTACTTTTGCTGTAAAGCTGTCTCTTTACAGCAAAAGTGGACATTTCAGTGACAACAAAACAAAAAACAACAAAATCATAGATCGGCTAATCAGAAGATATAGATTGGATACAAGAAACATCAAAAGAAGGAGCAGGGGCACAAAAGATCAGCTTCTAATTGATAAAATGATATTAGAAAATTGTAAGAACAGAAAAACGAACTTGAATATGGTCTGGATTGATTACAAAAAGGCATTTGACTCACTGCCACATAGTTGGATCATAAAATGCTTAGAAACAACTGGCATTAGCAAAAATATTACATCCTTTACTGAAAAGGCAATGAAACAATGGAGAACTGAGTTGGCAGTAGGGAATGAGATCTACGGAATGGTTAATATCAAGCGAGGAATTTTCCAGGGTGATTCACTTTCACCTCTTCTCTTCATCATCGCAATGATCCCACTATCAGTAATCTTAAAAAAAATGAAATTAGGCTACCAAACAGCCAAAAAAGCTGAAAAAATTTCGCATTTACTATATATGGATGATTTGAAACTCTATGGAAAGTCAGAAATAGAAATCCAATCATTGACAAATACAGTCCGAGTATTCAGCACCGATATTTCAATGCAGTTTGGCATGGAAAAATGCGCCACTGTATCCATAAAAAGGGGCAAAATCACTGCATCTGAGGGAGTTGAAATGCCCAATGGCCAACTAATTAAATGCAAAGAAAATGAAGCCTACAAATACTTAGGCATTCTGCAGTTGGATAACATCAAGCATGGAGAAGTAAAAACTATTGTCAGACGAGAGTACACCAACAGAGTTAGGAAAATTTTGAAATCTAAATTGAATGGTGGAAATACAATCAAAGCCATAAATACCTGGGCAATACCAGTTATAAGATACACAGCTGGCATAGTTAACTGGACACAAGCTGATTTGGACCTTTTGGACCGAAAAACCAGGAAACTAATGACAATGCATTACAGTTTACATCCACGTGGTGATACTGATAGACTATATCTGCCCCGAAAATCAGGTGGCAGAGGATTATTACAAGTGAAGCAAACAGTTGAAGAAGAAAAACATGCACTGGCTGATTATTTAAAAGAAAGTCAAGAACATCTATTAATCGAAGTAAAGAACAAAAATCTACTGAAGGCCCAACAGACAAAACAAGAATACAGAAAAGATGTGATAAAATCAAGAATGGAGAGTTGGCAGAACAAAGCACTGCATGGTCAATTTCTGGAAAAAATAAAAGATAAAGTGGACAGTGAACAAACTTGGTTATGGTTAAAAACAGGTACATTAAAGAAAGAAACAGAGTCACTAATCCTGGCTGCGCAAGAACAAGCTATCCGCACAAATGCCATTAAGGCCAAAATTGAAAAATCCTCTGATGATGCCAAATGCAGACTTTGCAAAGAAGCTGATGAAACTGTTGATCACATACTCAGCTGTTGTAAAAAAATCACGCAGACTGATTATAAATTGCGGCACAATTCAGTAGCACAAATGATCCATTGGAATTTGTGCAAAAATTATAATATTAAAACAGCAACAAACTGGTGGGAACATCAGCCTGAAAAAGTCACCGAAAATCAGATGGTCAAGATCTTGTGGGATTTCCGTATACAAACCGACAAAATACTGGCGCATAATACACCAGACATCACACTGGTTGAGAAAAATAAGGTCACAATCATAGACATTGCAATACCAGGTGATAGCAGGGTCGCCGAGAAGCAACATGAAAAAATCGCAAGATACCAGGACTTAAAAATCGAAATTCAACAACTATGGCACAAACCAGCAGTGGTAATTCCAGTGGTAATTGGCACACTGGGTGCTATTCCAAAAGCACTGGAATTACATTTAAAACAGTTAAAAATTGACAAAATCACCATCAGTCAAATGCAAAAAGCCGCACTGTTTGGATCTGCACGCATATTACGAAAATACGTTATGACGTCCTAGGCCCCTGGGTGGGGCCCGACTAGTAACCAATGCCAAATCCGGCGAAACAACTGGCCGCTGTGATACAATTGTACAACAACAACAATAATAATAATAATAATAATAATAAAACTCCGCCGTTGCCGGTTCCAAGCCCGGATGAGAAAGGAGGAAGGTTGGGGTCAGGTTGGCATCTGGTCCCATAAAAAAAAACCGCCAACCCATACAATATGGTGAAAAAAACAAATAAGAATTCCATACCGCATCGGTCGTCGCGCGGGTTAACAAGGGCCGCGGCGGATGTTGGGGTCCCTGGACATCCGTCGACAAGTGGGCTACAAGTGGACCAGCCAACAAAACGACAAAAATATAGTGCAGATGAAAACCGTGCCATAATGGCCTGTTACTACAACTCAGAGCCAGAAAAAAGAGGCTATTTAAAGCGAATGTATGAATTATGGAAACAACAATATCCAGATTCAAATGTTAGTGAACAACGACTAGCAGATCAAAGGCGATTTATTATACGGAATAAAGTGTTTAGTGAAGTTGAACATGAGGAAATTCAGGCAAATTGCAAAACCCAAAAAACAATATCACAAGCGGAAATAACTGATATTCAAGACACAACTAAAGACATTATAGTAGAACTCCCAGAAGAAGCTCTCAGGGAGGAAATAACACCACCACCACTAGAACCAGTTATCACTGAACCAACTGATGAACTAACTCAAAAACAAAATGAATTGAAGGATAAGATCATGGAGCATTTTCTGCTTAATGAGGAAAGGCAACGTTTACCATCACTAAAAACTGTGCCTAAGAAAATTTTGGCCCCTATCATGAAAATGGTTAATGCAGTGTTTTCAACAATTGAACCGGGATCCATCTTGGAAACAAACCAGTTAATGTACAGCGCAGCTGTAATAGTCACTAATGAACTAGGCATTAAAATTAAAGTACCTAGTCACACAACAGAAAAAGCATCAAAGCCAAAGTGGAAAATCCGTTTAGAACAAAAAATCAAAAAATTAAGGGCAGATGCTAGTAACTTAAAGAACATGCATGAGCAACGGCTTAAAAACAACAAAATCATAGATCGGCTAATCAGGAGATATAGATTGGATACAAGAAACATCAATGAAGCTGTAGAGATTGTAAAACAGCAGATAACAGCAACAGCTAGAAAAATTGAAAGATATGAGGCACGAATCATCCAATATAAAGAAAATCAGCAATTTCGATCAGACCAACGGCGTTTTTATCAAAGTCTTAATGTAAATGGTGACACCAAAAGTGAAAAACCAGAAAAACAGGCCACAGTTGAATTCTGGAAAGAATTGTGGGAAAATGCAAAGGACTACAACAAGGAAGCAAAGTGGATACATGACTTTGAGAAAAGCATTGGCAACAAACAAATGCAAGTATTAGAAATAACAACTGAGATGGTCAAAAATCGAGTTAAAAAGGTAAAGAATTGGACATCACCTGGAAAGGACCAATTACATGGTTTCTGGCTCAAATATCTGACCAGTTTACATGCAATATTGGCCAGGCAACTGAATGAAATTTTACAAAAGGGCCAAATTGATGAATGGTTGACAACTGGAAAAACATACTTGATTCAGAAAGATGCAACTAAAGGAACAACACCTGAAAACTACAGACCAATAACATGCTTGCCAACAACCTTCAAATTACTCACAGGCATTATTGCAGATAACATGATGGATTATTTGGAAACAAACAACATCTTGCCAGTAGAGCAAAAAGGCAACAAAAGAAGGAGCAGGGGCACAAAAGATCAGCTTCTAATTGATAAAATGATATTAGAAAATTGTAAGAACAGAAAAACGAACTTGAATATGGTCTAGATTGATTACAAAAAGGCATTTGACTCACTGCCACATAGTTGGATCATAAAATGCTTAGAAACAACTGGCATTAGCAAAAATATTACATCCTTTACTGAAAAGGCAATGAAACAATGGAGAACTGAGTTGGCAGTAGGGAATGAGATCTACGGAATGGTTAATATCAAGCGAGGAATTTTCCAGGGTGATTCACTTTCACCTCTTCTCTTCATCATCGCAATGATCCCACTATCAGTAATCTTAAAAAAAATGAAATTAGGCTACCAAACAGCCAAAGAAGCTGAAAAAATTTCACATTTACTATATATGGATGATTTGAAACTCTATGGAAAGTCAGAAATAGAAATCCAATCATTGACAAACCGATATATTCAGCACCGATATTTCAATGCAGTTTGGCATGGAAAAATGCGCCACTGTATCCATAAAAAGGGGCAAAATCACTGCATGTGAGGGAATTGAAATGCCCAATGGCCAATTAATTAAATGCAAAGAAAATGAAGCCTACAAATACTTAGGCATTCTGCAGTTGGATAACATCAAGCATGGAGAAGTAAAAACTATTGTCAGGCGAGAGTACACCAACAGAGTTAGGAAAATTTTAAAATCTAAATTGAATGGTGGAAATACAATCAAGGCCATAAATACCTGGGCAATACCAGTTATAAGATACACAGCTGGTATAGTTAACTGGACACAAGCTGATTTGGACCTTTTGGACCGAAAAACCAGGAAACTAATGACAATGCACTACAGTTTACATCCACGTGGTGATACTGATAGACTGTATCTGTCCCGAAAATCAGGTGGCAGAGGATTATTACAAGTGAAGCAAACAGTTGAAGAAGAAAAACATGCACTGGCTGATTATTTAAAAGAAAGTCAAGAACATCTATTAATCGAAGTAAAGAACAAAAATCTACTGAAGGCCCAACAGACGAAACAAGAATACAGAAAAGATGTGATAAAATCAAGAATGGAGAGTTGGCAGAACAAAGCACTGCATGGCCAATTTCTGGAAAAAATAAAAGATAAAGTGGACAGTGAACAAACTTGGTTATGGTTAACAACAGGTACATTAAAGAAAGAAACAGAGTCACTAATCCTGGCTGTGCAAGAACAAGCTATCCGCACAAATGCCATTAAGGCCAAAATTGAAAAATCCTCTGATGATGCCAAATGCAGACTTTGCAAAGAAGCTGATGAAACTGTTGATCACATACTCAGCTGCTGTAAAAAAATCGCGCAGACTGATTATAAATTGCGGCACAATTCAGTAGCACAAATGATCCATTGGAATTTGTGCAAAAATTATAATATTAAAACAGCAACAAACTGGTGGGAACATCAGCCTGAAAAAGTCACCGAAAATCAGATGGTCAAGATCTTGTGGGATTTCCGTATACAAACCGACAAAATACTGGCGCATAATACACCAGACATCACACTGGTTGAGAAAAATAAGGTCACAATCATAGACATCGCAATACCAGGTGATAGCAGGGTCGCCGAGAAGCAACATGAAAAAATCGCAAGATACCAGGACTTAAAAATCGAAATTCACCAACTATGGCACAAACCAGCAGTGATAATTCCAGTGGTAATTGGCACACTGGGTGCTATTCCAAAAGCACTGGAATTACATTTAAAACAGTTAAAAATTGACAAAATCACCATCAGTCAAATGCAAAAAGCCGCACTGCTTGGATCTGCACGCATATTACGAAAATACGTTACGACGTCCTAGGCCCCTGGGTGGGGCCCGACTAGTAACCAATGCCAAATCCAGCGAAACAACTGGCCGCTGTGATACAATTGTACAACAACAACAACAATAATAATCCTTCCAAACCTCGTGATAAACCTTTCTAAATCCATAAGATTGTCTGCAAGAGTGAAACAACATCTTCTGAAGGTGAACTCTGGCACTGGTGTCTGTTTTTCAAGGCTTTGTGTAGTTTGATCCAGGTACCCAGCCAATTAGCACATAGTTCCTCAGTTACCATTTGGCAGTCTGATTAAGTAATTTTTTTTTTTAAAAAAGCTCCATATTCCTTGCAGCTCTAGTTATCATGAGAGGCTCCATGTAACACACACACACACACACACACACACACACACACACACACACACACACACACACACACTCTTATATGGATCTGAGTTGCAAAAATCCAGCTGATCATGGAGTGCCAGCAAAATGACAGGGAAAGCTATTTGCTGAAAATTAGTGGTTATCCATGATTTTGAGCCACAGACATGGGAGCTCAACATATGCCCAGGTTCCCTGCACTAGAATACCTCCCTAATGCACGAAGCCCTGTGAGACATGGTTTCCAAAACTCTTGTCATCCCTCTCCCACTTCACTCCCCACTCCATTCACAACTTTCATCAGAAGATTTGTTGGCATCTTAGCTCATGGGGGAAAAAAATCCCCCTCCCATCAAAAATCCTTAGGCAGTAATAGAAATAGAATTTAGGACTATATATTACCCTATAGTACTTTACAGCACTCTCTGGGAGGTTTACAATGAAAAGCATTATTTGCATATTGCCTCAAACAATCTGGGCTCTCAATTTCTCAACCCCAGAGAGAAGGAAGGCTGAGTCAACCTTGAGCTCCATCAGGATCGAACTGCCGGCTGTTTGCCTGAAATACTGCATTCTAACCACTGCACCACCAGGGCACCAGTGAGACATTAGCAATGAAAATAAAAAGCTAGTATTCCAGGTTTTGCAAGCAACAACTATGGAGTGTGTTTTGGATTAAGAACTGATGACACGGGTCTTATGATAATGAATTATTATATTTATGTGAGCAACTCCTACATTGATTGAGAATATTTTATCAGTTCAAATCACTGCAAATTTTCTTCAGATTCAGACTCATAGAATTCACATGGTACAGAAGTTGTAACGGTCTTGGGATTCTAAATTGTATCCTTTTCAGTTGTAATTTTTCATACTTTTCAATACCATTCTGAAGATGTTTTAAAATTCTCAGCTATCTGTTGTGACCAAATTGAAGAGCTACACTATTTTTTTTTAATTAGGAGAGGACTAGGTTGCTCTCGCCTGCTAAAGGTAATGGTAAAGGTTCCCCTCGCACATATGTGCTAGTTGTTCCTGACTCTAGGGGGCAGCGCTCATCTCCATTTCAAAGCCAAAGAGATAGCACTGTCCGAAGATGTCTCTGTGGTTATGTGGCTGGCATGACTCAATGCCGAAGACACACACGGAATGCTGTTACCTTCCCACCAAAAGTGGTTCCTATTTTTCTACTTGCATTTTTACTTGCTTTCGACTGCTAGGTTGGCAGAAGCTGGAACAACTAATGTGAGCTCACTCCATTATGTGGTGCTAGGGATTTGAACCGCCAAACTGCTGAACTTTCTGATTGACAAACACAGCGTCTCAGCCACTGAGTCACCACATCCCTTGCCTGCCACATAGCTGCTAAAGTTGAGAAAAAATGTGGGAACCCTTACAGTATTCATTGGAGATCTTGACATCTTTAAAAGTAAAGGAGTCAAAGGTTTTCATGTGGATGAACAAATCTATCCTTTTTTTTTTTTTTTTTTGCTTTCTTGTGCATTTGATCTTTCTTTTAAAAATCTGGAATTATTTCTGTCCAATTCCAATGGCAATTTGCAAAAGTCACACAGAACTATTAGAAAGACCCTATTCGCTGCAAATCAAAACACTATTTTCCTGGCATGAAATATGATGATCTTTTTAATTTCCTCTTGTCCATTTGGTAAAAGTCAATTATACATGCCCACAAATTATTTAGCCTCAACTTTTTAGCCTCATGAGGTCACCCAAGGCATTACTTTATGCTCATAGTACAGATTTTTTTGGGGGGAAATTTCGATTAAATGTAAAAGAAAAAAAACCATAGTTAATTTAACCACAAGTAAATCTTATTGGGTAACTTAGCTGGTTAGGGAAGACGGAATTGGATTTCATGGCATTCCATACATGGGTGAATAAATTTGTTTTAGTGGCTGCTGATGGATACAGTTTTCATCTTTTATAGTTGAAGACTTAGAGCCTGGTGATAAATGCTGTTTTCATCCTTTATAGGTGAAGGCTCCAACCTGAGAAAAATCTACATAAACTACATACAGTCATGTATTATTTATTACAAAGGTTTTTATAGCATGGTTGTAGCAACCCTATTCTGATGCATGCTAATTACCCACTAATCAACTATTCTGCAACAATTGATGACAGAGTTAGTATGAATGAAACTATCCAACAACTATGTTGGATGATATCAAATCCTTTGAAATGTGATGAGAGTTACAGACTAGCCTTCACATAAATACCCCATTAGTAGGTGACAATTCATGTCAAAAGGACTTGGGATTTGTACTTAAATATCAAAATCTTCATACTGATCTCCAGTGTACCCAGTGCATATGAAGCAATATGCTGAGTTTGTTTAGAAAAAAAATCATTAAATATGCTGTTCTTTCTTTCTCTTTCTTTCTTTCTTTCTTTCTTTCTTTCTTTCTTTCTTTCTTTCTTTCTTTCTCCCTTTCTCCCTTTCTTTCTTTTCCCTTTCTCCCTCTCCCTTTCTTTCTTTCTTTCTTCCTTTCTACCTTTCTTTCTTTTCCCTTTTTCCCTCCCTCCCTCATTCTTTCTATCTTTCTTTCTCCCTTTCTTTCTTTTCCCTTTCTCCCTCTCCCCCTCTTTCTTTCTTTCTTTCTTCCTTCCTTCCTTCCTTCCTTCCTTCCTTCCTTCCTTCCTTCCTTCTTTCCTTCCTTCCTTCCTTCCTTTCTCCCTTTCTTTCTTTTCCCTTTTCCCTCCCTCCCTCCCTCTTTCTTTCTTTCTTTCTTTCTTTCTTTCTTTCTTTCTTTCTTTCTTTCTTTCCCTTTCTCTCTCTCTCCACACATTTACACTCCAAACACATTGGAACATTTTGTAGTGTCTGAATGGAAGTCTTTAGTTTATGAAAATTATAATTATTTTGATGATTATTATTTTTTTTGTCCCCAGTCAGCTTGAAATGTTGCAAAACTCGGCAGGTGTATGCTGGTATAACAAAACCAATGAACAGATGGTGGAAGGTACCAGGCCAGCTCAAGGGATTAAATGCAAGGCTTTTGAAATTTAAAATTAAAGCTAGTTGATCTTGGGGAAAAAAATGCTTGCCAAAAAAGCCTGCTGGAAAAAAAGGGGGGGAAGGGGGAATAGAGAAGTTCTTCAACTTCTCATGATAAGCTGATTCAGATTCAAATGTGTCGAACACACACACTCATTTAAAGTTCTTGATTGGTAGAAAACAAAAGTGATCTGGCCAGGTAAATGTAATCAACCATTTGGCTTGTGATTATCTGTATTTTTCTCCCTTTTCCCCAATAGCTATTAACCACAACTCTTCATTCCTTAAATGGTTTGGAACAGATAAAGCTGTCTTGTTTTTGTGGGGTCTGCTAGTAGAATATTACACATGTTCACCATTCAGTTTTAGCTATTCACAATTTCAATGGAAATTCAGACTCTGGCTGCTAAAATTTGCATTAAAGATGAAGGACAGCTGAAGGTGCCTGTTTTCCCTCCCCATCTCATTCCACTGGATGTGTCGTTATATTTGAGCAATATGACACAGAGGGCATAGCCAGCTTTGGTTCACTTTTTCATATATAACATGTAACCAAGATCTGAATTTCTTGGTTATCCATAATAGATACAGTATTTCACAACTCAATCCTGTGCATGGTTACACAAGAGTAAAAATATGGAATGTGGTTAAGCTTACTTACAATACGTCTTCCCAAAAGTTAAGTATTAAGAGAAGATTTGGTCTCTAATCCTATGCAGATTCACGAACCCCTTTCTTGCTTTTTTCTTCTATTGCAGAAAATACAACTTCACCAACAGAGTGGCCAATGCCTGAAATGCACTACCTGAATCTGTGGTTTCATCCCCAAAACCCCATAACTTTAACCTTAGACTGTCTACTCTTGACCTTATCCCATTCCTAAGAGGTCTGTAAGGGGCGTGCATAAGGGAGCCAATGTGTCCACCATCCCTGTCCTACTGTCCTCACTTATTTGTATCCATTTCCTGCATTCATAATCATGCTTATACTTATATCTGTTATCTTATACATGCTTGACAAAATAAATAAAATTAAAATACAAAACAGATCTGTGCATGCCATTATAGCCTGACGTCTTCTACCTTAACCTCAGGTACTGTGAAGGATGCTATCCATCATCCAGTGCTAAAAGAAGAGTCAGGGTTCATTTAAATTGCATTTTGTGTTGCACGGTGGAGAAGGAGATGTCCTCTCGTATTTTGCCTCAGTAGCAAAATTGGCTAATTTTGATCTGTGTGATCTGAAATGAAATATAGTGCATCTTTTCTCAAAAACATAAATTAATATTAAGGTCATTGGTACATGTCTTCATTAAATGGGCTTGATCAGAATTGCAGCATACATTCCAGTTCTGAGGCACATCCATTCATTTTCCTCCAAAACTCAACAGTTTCCACTCACAATATTTACAACCTCTTCCTCCCCCCACCCCATTGTAAAGAAAATTAGTTTTGGAATAACCATCATAACCCAGGGACTTTATGTTCCAAATGTCACCTTTATGTCAGAAGCATTGTGACCTGTTCATAGAGCTATTTCAATTTCTCACCAACACTGACCATTGTTTTGTACATTTTCCTCCCTATATTATTTTTTATAGTTATTCTTAATTGGGAGCCTGATGGGAGCATTTAACCTTACAATGAAGAAAAAAGCCCACTGGGTGGGAAAGCAGCAATCTCAGAAGCTTTGATGGCCTTGTTGGCCAGAGTTTGTAGCTCTGGTGACCTGTTTGCTTACAGCAATATTTAAAATTGAAATGGCTAGTGGCATTGTGCTGTTTGCTAGAGCCCTTGTTAATACATTCGATAACCTATTAATCACAACCTTATAGTCATATGCAAAATGTGTCCAGAGAACAATTTAATAACTTACTCCAGGTGTTTTATTTATTTCCCTTTCCTTCTTCTTCCACATCATAAGCAGCATGTTCATTAACGTCAACAAGAAAAAGTTGAAGGCAGATAGGCCAAGCTTTCATTAATCACCAAATACTAAGATTCCAAGATAGTTATGGATGCAGTTATTGCCGAGGAAAAATAAAATCTCAGCCACTGCTAATAGCTTGGGAAATAAATGAGCAAAACCATTGTTCACCAAAACCTTTAGGGAATGATATAATTTGATTGCAACCTGGAATGGGAGGAAAGAAATCCTTGTGTCCATAAATGAATGGCTGCCTTTCATTCTCACTTGTTTGACTTTGGGCTAAGGAGATTTCTGAAATTACCTTAATTAGTTATGTTAATTGTGAGGAAAAACTTGAACAAATGTTGTAGCGTCTTCAGTCCAAAGCTGAATCTCTTCAACATAAGACAAATGACTGCAGATAATTTAGTTGGCAAATCTGATTGGCAAGTTAAAGAGAAAAATTAAGAAAATAAAGACTACATTAGAATGAAAGAGAATAGAATTGGGCATGTCTAGTTTAATGGGGAAAAAAATGACTAAGGGAGACATGTTAGCAGTGTTCCAATATCTCATGGGTTGCCACAAAGAAGAATGAGTCAAACTATTCTCCAAAGCATCTGAGGGCCGGACAAGAAGCAATGGATGGAAACTAATCAAGGAGAGAAGCAACCTAGACTAGAACTAAGAAGAAATTTCCCGACAGTTAGTAATCAGTGGAACAACTTGCCTCCAGATGTTTTAAATGCTCCAACACTGGAAGTTGTTAAGAAGAAATTGGATAACCATTTGCCTGAAGTGGTGTAGGGTTTCCTGCCTAAGCAGAGGGTTGGACTAGAAGACCTCCAAGGTCCAACTCTATTATTCTATTCTATTCTATTCTATTCTATTCTATTCTATTCTATTCTATTCTATTCTATTCTATTCTATTCTATTCTATTCTATTCTATTCTATTCTATTCTATTCTATTCTATTCTATTCTATTCTATTCCATTCCATTCCATTCCATTCCATTCCATTCCATTCCATTCTATTCCATTCTCTACAGGATAAATTATATTTTGAGCCATGGTGGTGCAGTGGTTAGAGTGCAATGTTGCAAGCTACTTCTCCTGACTGTCGGCTGTCTGTAATTTGGCAGATTGAATCTCACCAGGCTCAAGGTTGACTCAACCTTCCATCCTTCCAATGTGGGTAAAATGAGGACCCAGATTGTTGAGGGCAATATGCTGACTCTGTAAACTGCTTAGAGAGGGCTGTAAAGCACTGTAAAGCAGTATATAAGTGTGCTATTGCTATTGATCTGAGGTCTTCACTCTGTATTTTTATTTAACTATTGTAAATACAACTGTATGTTGTCACAGCAAACTCTGTATAAATGTGCATCTCCTTTCTTCTTTGAAATAGCACACAGAGTTGTACTTTAAGACTATTATTTCAGTTTTTAGTGTTCTTACTGGTATCTTCATTCATAAGTACTAACTCTGTTAGCAAATGATTGGTAGAGGAAATGAAAAGAAAAAGGCAAAGTGTGTCCCAGGCCAATCAGTGTCGAGGATGTCCTGTGATTTCTCTATAGTTCTCTAGTAAGGTTTCTGCTTCATGTTGCATAAATGTTCTTGAAAGCATCAGGTGACTTTGGAAACTAAACTGCCTGGGAGCAGCATGTGATGGACCACAGGATGCAATGGAGGCATTGCAAAGAAGGACCAATTATAAGAGAATCAAAGCAAATCACACAGGTGTTTTTTTCCTGGTTACAAATTTTTACTAGCCCTGCTTCCCATTTTATATGCATTAAGTACCTGTACATTAATTCAGGTTACTTATGTTTTCCCATCTTCTCTCTTTTTTCTTTCTTTAATCCTTTCCTAATAAAAATAATTAGCCTGGACTGCAAGTTAATTGGTGGCCCAAAAAAGTCAGTGGACGTTTCTCAATTGAGACCGGATTGAATCTGGTCTCCCCAGTCTTAGTTGGGCACATTTTTGGCCCTGAAGTTTCTTTTAATTTTATTTACACCTTTTGTTCCTTCAGCACAGGAAATACCTCCCCCTGCCCTCATACTTAAATTATGCCTCCTTTAGCCTTCACTTTAGGCCTGTCTCTTAATGATAATAAAATGCTTATTTTAACTGAAACACTATAAACTGTTGCAGTTGTTGCTATTGTATACAACAGCAACAATGCAAGAACTAATATAAGTGACTGCTATTATAGTCACATATATTATTGTGGTTAAAAATGTTTTGTCTTCCTACTTATTTCCTTCTTAAACTGATAAATGATGAACACGTAACTAGAAACTGTAAACTAGCAAGAAATAATAGAAACTTCATAGGCATTAAAATATGCCTGTAGAAGCAGAAGAAATAGGGCAGAGATCTTGCTAACCACAAAATCTAGGGATTCCACTTAACAGCAGGGGAATTATTAGTTTTATTTCCCCCTTTTTTCCTTTGGGATTGCTAGGGTTAACGGAAGAAAGGTTATTTTCTCATTTTCTCCTGTATTTGACATTACTGTATATATTATGTACACAGTGCATAAGACTACAGCATATGAGGGTATTCACTGCATATAAGAGAGAAATAGTGTTTACCATCTCAATGGGAATTTCAAATGGAAAACTGACAGTATTTGCAAAATCCAAATCTCATAAATTTTACTACGATTTGTGCATTGCTATAATTTGCATTGCTGTGATGGAGTTACTACTGAAATATCTGAGTGGTAAGAAATCTAGCTGAGATGTCAAAGTACCACACTAAAACTAAACAACTTCCTATTTGGCAAAATGTTTTTAATTTGTTTTTTATTAATCTTTAATATGTTCCCAGCTTCCCCGCTAATAAGGTGGATTTTTGTTTCATTTTGTTTTGTTACAAAGGGTTTCTGTTTGCGGTTACCTTTTATCCCATTGCAAGGATTATGTTATATGTAATCCTATGAAATGATGCTGTCACTAATTTGAAAATTGCTAGGGAGTTAATGTTTAAGACTATAATTACTTGCCACCGTTAATACCTTGCTTTCCATTTTAGTTCATCGGATTCTCACAATAGCTTTGCAAGAGGTGTGAGAGTAGAGATAAAAAGAGCCTTTTAGTGTAATGCTGTGGAATATTAATATTTAGCCCTAGCTAGATGGGGGTATATAGATTTGTGTGTGTGTGTGTGTGTGTGTGTGTGTGTGTGTGTGTATGTGTATTTATGTATATAGTTATATGTGTGTGTGTGTGTGTGTGGTTTGTGTGGGTGTTTTTATATATATGTAAAACGAAGTATGAGACTTGAGAAAACCAAATTACGAACTAGCACACCAAGGCCTAATTTGCTAGGAAGAATGCAAAGATGCAAAGAATTGGTTCTTTAAAGCTCTAGAGGAATACAGTACATTTATCAGCTTTGAGTGGGTATCATTGTGTTTATAACAGAGTGGAGGCACCATGCAATTTTGCTCTTGAAATTGGTTTATATAGATGACTGGTTGCTGTGAAGTGTATGTCAGAGTTCCATGCAGCTGTTATGAAGTAGCACAATTGTCATTGCTTCTTACATGGTTGTTGAGAAGAGCCTGGGAGCCCAGCTCAGTCAGCTGTTGAATAGATAACCCAACACAGTTAACGTGGCATACATTGTAAAGAATTACATGCCTGCTACAATGAGCTTTGGGCCTTTGGTCTGGATAATAATCCTGGTGGGTGTACCACCGATACGACTGATGAAACATGAAGAAAAATGTCAGTCGACTCAAAGAAAAATGCTACTGCAAGTTTGTTTAAGGTTCATGGTAAACGGTACAAGGTTTTTTTTTTTTTAATTTAACCCTGGCTCTACTGAAGACTGAGTTGACAGGTTTAATGCATAAGTAAGCCAAGGATGGAAGTCCTTTAAAGATTGGCAGCATTTTTTTTCAACAGGCTGTGTCAAAAAGCACTGACCGGCTTGTCCGATTGCAACAGCCTTGTCTTAGCAAACACAGTCTTGTGTCACTCTTAAAAGGCTAACGGTTGCCACTTCCTGACAGTTACAAACTGGAATCAGACACGTGATAGCATGAGCTAAAGCCGGACAGTCTGTAATTAAATATAATCCCGATTTTAATAAATGACCCAATGTTTTGATAAGTTCCAGCAAATTTTGCAGATGGAGATCATTAAGAAGATGGGGGAATCTTGCGGAACCGGACTTCTGGAATTCTTTTCAATCACCGAACTGGCTCCATTCTGTTTCATGTGAGCAGAGAGTGAGGAGGGGGGCTTAAAATGGAGCAATTGACCACATTCTGAGACACTGCCCAAATGCCTTTCCCACAGGCAAGAACTGGGGAATTTTTTTTTCTAGGAATGTTTGTCTCTACAGCCCCAAGCCAGATCTGGGCCATTTTAATTGCTGTCTTTCTTTCGTTGGTTTCTACTTTCATCCCATATTTGGTTTGGTTCTGTTCAGTTTTCAGCAACTTACCATGCTGAAGGAGAAACAGACATGAAACAAGGCCGCTGCACAATTTACTTTCAACATTCTCTTAGGGCAGAATAGCAAGTTGGAGAAAGCATGCAGAAAAAGTGTTTGGAATGATTTCCAATCACTTCAGCAGCAGTGACAGCAGAAGCCATCTTCATTTTTGTCCATATAATGAAGTAAATATGGTGCATCTGCATGCATCCATGCTCTTCTCTGTCTATTTTTGGGTGGGTCTAATCAGGACAAATGTGCATGCGTTATATCCGAGTGTTTGTGAGAACATCTAACCAGGGATATAATCTCAAGGAAAGATTCATTTAAAAGTTCCTCTGTCCCTAGCAGGGAACTTTATTCATTATTTTTAGACTGTACTTTTAATAATGGCAAATCACAATCACTAATGAATGGCTAGAGCAGAGGTGGGTTGCTACCGGTTTGCACCGGTTAGGGCGAACCAGTAGTGGTATTTTGGCCTTGGTCGCATGCCCTCGAACTGGTTCCCCAGTCGCCGCTGCCATTGCCGGTATGTTTTTTAGTAATTTTTTTCATGCGCAGAACAATTTACAGTCAACTGTGCATGCACACGTGGAGCAAATCAGCAGCAATGCCGGCAGCAACGCACTCCTGGGCTAAAGTACATGTGTATTGTGAAGAGAGGTGTCTGCTTAGATTTAGGCTTAGAAATGGCAAAGTTTTGCTTTGCTTTCAATGTTGCTGAAATAAAAGTAGAAAGATTTTTATTTCCTATTTCTGCTTGTTAACAAATATTGAAAAATGGAGTGGTTCCCAACATGTAATAGAAATCAGAAAATTGACAGAGGAGGGGGGGAGAATTGGTGTT
This sequence comes from Thamnophis sirtalis, assembly GCF_051295495.1. Lineage (NCBI taxonomy): Eukaryota > Metazoa > Chordata > Lepidosauria > Squamata > Natricidae > Thamnophis > Thamnophis sirtalis. The sequence goes on from NW_028261381.1 coordinate 32,993,112, forward strand.
TCTTCAGGAAGAAACTATAACAATCACTTCCACAGTTGAAAGTGTAACATGGATCCAAAAGATAAAATTACCCGGTAGGTCATTTTCCAATCATTTATATCATTGACAGTGAGTGGAAATAGTCATTGTCTACTCCAGGTTACAAAAGGACAAGCATTAATTAAGAGCATGCGGTTCTCTTTTTCCTGACTTGTCAACGAATTGCTGTACAGGGACAATCCTTTCCATCTTAACAAAATTCACTTGCTAATGTTTCTTCAGCCCTTTAATCATTTTGGTATTGATAGACACAGTTCCAGGTACTAAACTATTATTCCTTTATGAGACTGTTGATTGATGTAGATTTTGACAGAGTTTTCTTTGAAATAATTGTCAGATTGATAAAACAAATAGCCAAAGTTCTTGGAATAAAATAAGTTTTTGAGAATTCTGTGAAACTCTTAAAATTCTATTCTGACTCTTCTCCAATGTCTGAATTTTGACCACTTGACCAGTGGAGCACTACAATGGCTGTAACTTTGCAGACTGATTGTAATTTTTTTTTCTTCAGTGCCTTTGTAACCTTGAATGGTTGCTGAATGAAAAATCTTGAAGTGAGGAGTATATTGCTACTCTGATTATTGTTATTTTAATATATTAGAAGGGGTTCTTTAACTATAGACATATCATTTATCATACTGTATATTGTATTGTGAGAAATCAAGAATCTGACAGGAGTTGGTGCCTACAAATTTAACAAAAAAAACAACCCTACAGGTATCCATATGTTACTCACATGCCAAAACTTAAAATTAAAATGCGTAAACATTTTTCAGTGCTGGCAAATTTAGTCTGGTTCATTCAAGCAAGCGATATTTATTGAAGGAAAAAATTGTAATAGTGAGTTTTCTTTTTCTAATGTTGCTGTGGCCGCAAAATCGGTTTTACTTGCCATCATGAATACAAAAGTCAAATAGTACAGAGAAAATGTTTATGTAATTTATTTTCAATTATTTATATACAATAGCATAAGTTCCTTGTATTTTTCCCCTAACCAACTTTAATTACTGATCACTAGACACAGTCATAAACAATGAACACTGAATGTTCAAAGCAGTGGAGAAGTAAAATGGAAATGCCTGTTTATATTTTTACCTTGCTTACTGTTTCTGTCCTGTTCCTAGCCATTTCCCATCTTCTCTGCCTGGAACTCGAAACATTTACCTCAGAAATTTGTTTGAATCTCCACCCCATGAAAGCAAAAGTGGATTAGGGTCATGATCTCAGGTTAAAAGAAAAAATAATAAAAAAAGGCAGCAGATGGGAAGAGGATTAAGCTTACTCTCCCTGCTGCTTTTCCAGCCCAAAGCATTTTCTTTTGAGATAGCAGTCAATGATTGCGTTTTGTTACATATCTTTAGATGTAGGCCCTAAGTAGATTGTTTGAATTGCTTCCCATTTACAGATACTTTTTGCTGCTGGCAGCATTTAGCTGAAAGAAAGCTCATTTTCTACAAACTTTCTCTCAACTTCCTCCCTCCCTCTCTGCCCTTCCTTCCCTTCCATCCTTTCTTCTTTCCTTTTTCTTTTCAATGATCCCACTTTTTTAATGCTCTGAAATTTTTATATCATTTGTTTCCCCCATTTCTAGCCATCAAAAAAGAAAGCTCACACATTAATGTAAAGCTGTCTTCAGTTCTAAAATAATTCTATGAAATGTGTTAAATAATTTTTCAAGGAGAATGACACATTAGTTTTTTGTCTATTATTGTTTTATCCTTCTGCGTGCATCTTTGTGTACTCTACCAGCGTGTGCGTCCGTGCATGTGCGCTAAATGAGATACAAAGTTTCTGTGCAAGTTGCCCCTCCCCCTCCCCCCTCCCCCAATCTTTAAAATTCTGGGTTTGTGGTGCATCTTCCTGATAATATCATTAATTTATCAAGAGTAAATAAAATGTTTAGCGGTCGGTCACATTAATTATTGCCTCCATCTACCGGTGTTTAAAACGAAGAAATAATTAAATGCGCTTTTAATAAGATATGGTTCCAGGAAAGCTGGATCATTTATGAATTGCTAGAGGTGCGCCGAGCTGCCTTTACCTAGAGAGACAGAATTTATGCCAATACCCTGCTGATTGTTCCAAAGGCAAAGAACCAATAGTCGCACGTACAGAGGTTTAATTTAAAGTGTGTTTCTCACTAGGCTGCTCACAACACTTAATTAAACTCTGCTGTTTTGGCAATGACAAATGCTGTAGTGCACAAGGAACCCAAGCAGCAGTGACTGAGAAGCTATTGTAATTTCTTTCATGTGCACCAGCAGCCAGGCTCGGGTCAAAAAAGAAAGGAAGGAGGAGAAAAAAAGAAGATTTATTTGAGGCGCATGACGGGAGATGCAACGTCTAAATACTGCCTTTAAGTCCGTCGGAGGGTTTCCTTAGTTTAAGATAAGTTCGACAGTATTGGCAAACCCTGCAGGGCTGACTCAGCCACAGCCAAGAGGAAGTGGCCTCAGCATCAGATTCAGCTAATCATTACAGTATATTATTTTTTCAAATTAAAAAAATAACCTCTTTGTGACAAAGTTCTAGTCCAGTATGTATTTACTTTACCTGAGAACCAACCTCATGAAGTCAGGGGGACTTGTTTCCAACTAAGTATGCATTTTATCGGGCTACAAGAACAACCAATTCTCTGTTGCCAATTTGAAAAAAAGTGAGGCCAGATCTTCTTGAGGAGATTTTCAAATATATTCTGCAATACTGAGCGATTCCATCCTTTCCCTCAGAAAGAAGGGAGCTGTCAGAATGACAACAATTTGGCAAAATAGACAAATATCTGCTCAGAGCCTTATTTATGTATTGCAACAAACTGAAACCCCAGTACACATGAACCCTGGAGAGCCCTGCCTCCCCACATTGTAATTTGCGATATACTAAAAGAGGAGAATTGTTAAAAATACGAGGAATAATATGCTTGAATTTTAATTTATTAGTTTATGGAATGGAATCAGAATCCACCAATTAAGTGAAAAAATTATTCTTGCCTTGGCTATGCCCATCTTCCTTTTGGAATTTGCCTGCCCTCCAAGGAAGGGATGACTCTCGGCTAAACATAACTTTAAGATGTTATGTGCTGATTTATGAGCTACAATAATTGTCAAAACTAACAGTTAAAACTGTTCAGGAGGCAGGCATATGCATCCATATAAAATGACCTCAGCACAGTCCTAACACAGACCTAATTTACGAGCTTCACCCTTAAATGTTCATTAGACTGGAAATATCATCAAATGATTGTTCCAAGCCATCTAGTAGACATCGTTGCAAAATAATTGTTGGCTGATTTTAGCTGATAAGCCAAGCAATACTAAAATGATCAACAAATAGGCATTTTGTCAAGGTCCCATTCAAACCTAGAGATGTCCTTAAAGCCCCTTCAAACCTGAATGGAACCATCACTCGCAGCTATTAAATACAGTAGGATTTACCTCAGATATTATGTTGTTCTTTAGAGACTGTATTGGAAAGAACATACAAAGTTGCCTTAACCCAAGGGAAAGTATTGGTCGTCTTGCTCATATATATTTTTCAGACTAAAACAAGCTCTTTAGGATTACAGATTTTAAAAAATCCTGGGTGAAGTCATTACCTGGATATTCTAGGGGGCTGAGCTAGGGACCGTCTACACGCAACACAGGGGTTTCACTACTGTGTTATGATGACACTTCTTCAATTCCTCTATTGCTGAATCTCTGGCTATATTGCACTCTCCATATATTCGCTTTTCCAGATTTTTACTAACGTAAAACTGAAATGTATTCTACTAAAACTAATGGAGTTTGCAGTGCTCCTCTAGGGTAGTCTTTTGAATCTTCACATGCATTCCTAACATAATCTAATGCACAGATCATAAAGATTATGCCTGATGAAGTTTAAGGGATTCACTGGCTTCCTACATAAGTATGCAGACGGTCAAAGGGATTGTTACAGTGAAAGCTAAGGAACAGCAGGTTCTTCTTTCTTTTTTTCTTTCTTTTTTTTTCAAAAAGTATTTTACTTCTTTAAATAATTAAAATGCTCAGGGTATTGCACAAGAAGAATGGAAGAAAAAATTATGAAACAATGGCATATTAAAGCTGCTTGTTTCCCCTCTATCGGTAAATAATACATCAAAGCAAAAAGAGAAAAGGCAATAGAGAGAATTCTTCAAACTGTTTCATTCACATGGTCACGGAGGCAAGGGAAAGAGGATTCGAGCCACCCTGTTATAGTCTTCAGAAAAAAGCTGCCTATAGGGTAAAGTTAAGCAAGACTAGGGCCTAAGGCGATTATCACTTTTATTTATACAGGGATTGGTAAAGAAACTGCTTAGATGAAATAGTGGTATTGATTTCCTGTATTCCTCATGTGACGCTCCTGCTGGGTGCCAGCTATCAACCACTTGAGCAGGATAGAAAAGCTCATTTCTCAGTGTTGGTGTAAATCCTTTCAGAACTTCTCCACAAGACAGTTGATCTTTCCATAAACACAGCACAGATCCATTTGAGACGTTTTCCTTTGCAGGTTCAAGCAGATACATGACCAGTCAAGTTTACAATTTTTGCAACTAATTAGCTGAATGTCATCATTGAACATTTCAGCATCTGCAGGAGCTGAGATAAATTGCACTCATTTTGGGGCGGTGGTGGGGGGTGAATTTGGCATCCTATTGTGTAAGGAAACAGAATTTTAGGGGTTTGTTTCTATTCCCTTTGGCTGCCTAGAGACTCACTGCATCTACTAACGGCATCCTTTGATCAGCTTTGAGAGCCCCTTTGGTCTCCTGAGCCTGCTTTTTATCATTCCATTCATAAAAGGAGATTGGAATGCTCAGATTTATGCTGGATCTATCTATAGCATCTTTATGGCTGCATGAACTGATAAGAATCCAGCTAATCTGGTGAGATTCTGCCTCTACTGGTTCTTCTGCAAATGGAATGGCTTGAAGTCCTAATGCCAAGAAATATCATGGATGAAGAATACTCTTGCAATTCTTATAGGAGCAAAAAAAAATGCTGGATAAATTTTCTGCACCCTATGGGGTCAATGAGACAGTTGAAAACCATGGGTTGTCATAAAAGTCAAAAGTAGGAAGTGACATCTATTCTAAAGTTGTCATTGTCTTTGTTTTCTCTCATCCCCTTCCTGCCTTCCCAAGTAGCAGGCTTCAAAAAAGAAGTGGATAGATTTTAGGAAGTTTTGAAATCATTCCAAATTAATGCAATGACTGCATATATCCAAAATATATGAGGTTATCCATTCTATTGGCTGGAAGAAGGAGAAGAAAAATTATCCAATACCTTAATGACAATACACCAATCTGCCTCCCTCTAGTCACATTTGCCCTGGATAAATTAAACAAACATTTAATAATGTTGAAATTAGGTTATTTTTAAAAAAAGAATTGCAAACAATTGCAATTCTTGAAAACGAATTCTTATTAGTTTTGAAATTATTAAAACAAATTACTAAAAAGATGTTAAAATAATCCATAATTTTTGTTAGTTTGAATGTGTGCTTTATTTTAGATTGCTAAGCATTATTCAAACTCAGTTATTCTGGCAGAAATAGTACTGTGACTCAGGAACAAGCTGGTCAGTGTTGCTGTCCTTATAGCTTTAATAAGGGAGAAATTAAGAAAAGGACTCTTGGACTCTTCTGAATTCATTTCTCCCCTCCCAAAGTCATCTGTCAGTGGGTAAATCAACCATTCATCACTCCTTCCTATGGCCAAGTGCTGGCTGGTCATAGAACAGAAAGTATATCTATTTATCAAGCTGCCTGAGTGACAGGTCAAAGGTTCAGAGGTGTTTCACATCAGTGGTCTTGCACTTAGGCTCCTTGTCCCAAAGGTGCTTTTTCAAAAGGCAACTGAACTTTGTTTTGTTTTTGCTTGAACTGAAGAAGATTTTTAAATGAGAAGCGAAATGTCTTTAAACGAAAACAAAAAAGTCCAGTTGCCTTTTGAAAAAGCACTTTAGTGACAACCATGACTGAGATGATTGAAAATTTCCATAGACACTCAGGCTCCTTCTGAAGCTGGGTTTAGTCTTCTCATGAAAGAGTGCTGAACGTATGTTGAACAATAACCTCTCTGAGGTATCTCTTTCATTCTTCACTTCACATCTGTCCTCTGTACTGGCAATTGTGAGCTGGGATTCTTTTCTACCCATGTAAAAGGAGTCTGCATAAGACTTTGGAAAGTACCAGTTGCATGGACAGATACCTCTAGAGAATGCAGATGTCCAAACTCACCTGGATCCCAGGGCAGACTGGAAATGGAGGATAGATCCCAATAGACAGATCCCAGAGACAGAGTGCCTGCAACAGTCTCAAATAGCAATTTGGACGGATTGCAATACCTGAACCTATCAACAATCAGATTGTTAGTGAAGCAATCTAATTCATGGCCATAGGAAAATATATGGGGGGGGGGGAATTGAACAATGCTACTTTGACATTGGAACAACTAAATATGACTTTATGCTTCCTCCACTGTGACCTCAGGATGAGGCATAGACGGTGTCACAGGATCATGCCATTCAAAAATGGTTAGAGGATGGGCCCCCGTGATCTTGTTTTTAACTTAGCCTCTTCAATTCTCCAATTCACAGTATTTCTTCCTTATTGTTCTTTCTGCTGGATGTCTCCTGCTTGCACAATGGGCTGCATCTGCAGCCATTAGAACTGGCTGGAAGGGGAGAAGTCCTGTAGCTCAGTCTGAGTATTGCTCAGAACTCAACCCATTATTTTCAAGGGGGAATGTTTCCTCCCCACCCCAATGCAGCTGGGATTGCCGACTCAGCTGTTTGTCACTGACTGCTTCACTTGCATTTTGCTGCGAGTACAGAAGTGCCACAGTCCTTTCTCTCTCTTCCTCCAGCATGTTCTCCTTCCTACTTTCAGAACCATCTGGCTGATTTCAAAGCCAATTGGCTGGTAAGGGAGTTAACATGTCTTATCCTTCCCATTTTGGAGAAGAACATAAAGCACAAAGAAGCTCAGTCATCTGTGTTCAATGTCTTGTTCAAATGCTGACTGTCTATCCATTGTGGCTACGGAGAACACTTTGGAACTATTGAAGTTAAAACTTTCATTTTGCGTTTTTAACTCTGTGTGTGTGTGTGTGTGTGTGTGTATGGGGGGAGGGGGAGAGAGGAGGGAAGGAGGAAGGGAGGGAGGGAAAGAAAGAGGTGATGAATGTGATTCAGCCAGGGCCTATTTACCTTACACGTTTCTTTTACAACTCCAACAATAAAACCAAACCATTTAAAACGGTAGATTAAAAAAAAGAGAGAGAGAGAGAGAAGCAGTGAATTTGATGAATGCCTTTTGGCAAGTGCCGGTTAAGCTGACATGGGGTTTTCTACATTACTGACACTGTCAGTGATTTCCGTGATTGTGGCTACAGCTGGGGTATTATTATTGCCACATTACAAGGCGACTTTGGGGAAGCGATTGCACAATCACAGCTGGAAATGCTTGTGGCATTTTGTGTTCATGACCTATAGTAATTGTACGATCTTACAGCAGGATTTGGGGAAATCCAGGCAAAGAATAGAAGAGAAACCCAGCCAACTACCTTACCCTTCCATGATGTAGGGGTGCAGACTGGGCCTGTTATCAGTCAGTGGTTGTCAGTGAGGGAAGTTTTATATCAAAGTATATTTTATACCTTATACTGTCTCCATCTTCTCTCAAACATTAATCAAATCCACAATGGACTGAGAATCAGCGTCTCCATTAGATAATTGACAGTCAAACTGAAACCAAGTTAATCAAGTAAAAATAGCAAATGGGGAAAACCTTTTACTCAAACTCACTTAAGTCCCCAAATAAGTTACCTAGACCTAATCCACATATCAAAGGAAAAGCTCTTAAACACAAATAGATTTAATTAAAATGGTCTCTCAACAGAACTGTGTGTTCACAAGAATAAATATCATAAGCGACAAACACCAATGCCCCTTCAATGTCACCTCAGAATCATTATATACACGCTCCCACATCCAGAATAAGCTCCCTCTCTAAAACAATGTCTCTGTACCCCACTTTCTCTGCAGCTGCCCACAAAGCATTTTTTTTTTGCTTTTGGGAATAAATATTTCTCCTTTCCTCACAGCTGTCTGGATTTCATTTGTATTTATTCTTGCACAATCCCTGCTCAAGTCGGAACCCCCAATTATTCTTCTAAAGCAGCTATCTCTAGAAGTACAAAAGTGTGTTCTTCCCATGGTATCTGCTGTTGACTAGTTGTGTTTGAACTGAATGCCTGTAAATATGTGATAATAATGTTAGCTGTCTAGGCTATAATACAGAGTGCTTGGTTTTGCTTAGTATTTATTGAATAGCCTTCTTACTTTGAATATTGTGTGGGTAGTAAATTATTAATTTGAATAGCTTCCAGTTTTTATTTAATATGGAAAGATAAACAAACAAGCAAAAAACCTATCACCTTCCAGATTATATAAGCAACAGGAGAAAACACTGTTTTCACACTTGAGTGTGTTCTTAAAGAAGGTTGACTGGGTAGCAGTGACTACATTGTTGCAGTGATATGTACTGATATGTTCACTATTTGATGTGTACCTTACTGATGATGGATGGAATGTGAGTTAGGCCATACAAGAAGCATTTTATATGCATATCCCCTTTCCTTATCAATCATTTAAAAAACCAACAGGAATTTGAAGTTAAGTCAGACATTATTTTGTTCATCTCCGATATGACAAATATTTTGAAAAAATATTAGTACTTTACAAAGGCTCCCCAGATTGAAAGTAGAAAGAAGAAGGCCTCTCACGTTAGATGTAATTCAGCAATATTTATAGATTTTTAAAAATTTATTTAGTTTTTATGGTTACCCAACTCACAGTGATCCTGGATGGCTTACAAAGATAAGACCCCCCAATAAAAAAACGTAATACATTCCTATCCCGCAGATCATAACCTTCAGAACTTGGTAGTAAAAACTTTTGGGAGGGCCATTTGCGGGGGTGTCCACAGGATATGAGGGTGAACATGGGTGCTTCACTCCCATACTAAGACTCCGGCCATCGCCACTGCTGCTTTTGCCCAACTGCACTGCCCCACCTTGCAGTGAGTGACATCAAGTTGGCCATGCCCACTCAGTCACATGACTTCCCAGCTACACCCACCCAGCTGATCATTAGGAACAACTGGTTGTTAAATTACTTGAATGCCACCACTGATCTGAATCCCATAAAAATAGGCCCCTTGTTGCTGTGGGAATGAATTGGCTCTCTTTAGTAGCAACCACAAAGCTGATGGGAGGTCTGCGCCTCCAAAGTGCTCCAACCAGTGGTGATTCAACTAAGTTTGACAATAGAGAATCTCCCCCGGCCATGGACAGGAGCATTACCAACAACTCCGCTTGGTTCCATATGGACAACATATGCTTTGCTAATTTAAAAACAGTTTCATGGTATTGTGATGTAATAAAGTAAGATATTTGGAGGCAAATACCCTTTTTGTCTGTTTGGAAAACAATGAAAAGGCTGATCTACAATGAGTTAGTTTTGAGAAAGGTTTTTATTCCTGCTAGGGATAAAAATCGCCAAGATTGCAGTGGTTTTATACAAATCCGTGGTATCACAAATTATAGTAGCTACAATATTGCTGGAAAAATCATCAGAAGAGTTATTCAAATTGTAGAAGACTACAAAAAAGAGTACAACATTTATTAGCTTCCTGATTTAGAGGAGGGGAGAAGGGATAAATTATGGAGGGATATAACATTGAACGTTCATGTTTCTCCCCCCATTTCTCACAGGGATGTCTGTGGGATATAAGAAAAAGTCTAGTTAGTATTTACAACTGAATAATTGAAGCCCAGTCATTTTTGTAATGTGCATCACATAAATAAGCAGGGCTCTGATTGCATAGCCCCAGCTGCCTTTTTTCCCTCAAACATGCCCCAGTCCAACCTGATGGATAGCCTTGATATTTCTTAATAACAGAGTGCATCTTCATCCAATGAAAGTGTATCACACCATATACAGTGGGGATGGCCATCAACTTGATTGGCTTTAAAATAGAGAGTCTATGGGGATAACCATGTTGAGTTGATGTTACCTCTAGGATAAAAGTAGCCAGCCTCAAAATGCCAGGGATCAAGGAAGATCACCGGGGGGGGGGGGGAATCCACTGCTCAAGTCCACTTGTAGGTTTTTTGGAAGTAGTTGAATAGCCACTGTGGAAGATGAGGAAAGGCTATGGAGTGTTTCCGGGAGATTCAGCCTATTGGGTTTGAAGTTTCAGTATTCCCATGACTATTTCTGTGCAGTTCTTTAAATTTCAGGGTTTGAATTTAAAATGTAAAGAAGCGCCATAATAACGATATTTTCACCTTCCTATGGATTTTTAAGATCTTACTCCAAAGGGAAACAAGGTCCAAAGAAGATAACTTTAACAATGAAGCTGATCTCTGATTAATCTACCTGATCCATAGTTATACTGCCTGTGATTACACAGAAGGAAAATAGATTCTGAGAGAATGTGCATTTAAAAACCTCACAGACGCCTCTTTAAAAGATCATCTTAAGTTTTAATGACTAAGCAGTCTTCTCCATATGAAAAGAAATACCAGAAAATAAAGCCAGAAGATATTGCTTTTGATGAGAAAATAAATCTAGATCTATGTACATATTGGCAAAACTAAAACCATCTGATCCGGAGGAATATATCAAAGATGGGAAGAATAATAAATAGTGCCTCCTGAGCCATGTTTTGAAGATGCTGCCAGTTTGCCAAAGAAGTTAATAAGAAGTCAAAAATCATTCTGCCACTTTTTTCCCCCCAAAGAGGATCCTACTTAATGCTCCATTTAATTTGCTCAAATGTCAAGACACATCAAAATGGGAAATTTATTGTATTAGTCATTGAAAGAGATATAGTTGGAGCATTATGATATCTAAAGATGATTAATAAAAATAGCTATTGATTTTACAAAGACAATATATCTAGCTGATTACATTATGCCACAGAGGGACACCCGCTTCCGTCCCTTTGCATTCTGAACATATCTCTATATTTTTCATTAGGATATCAGGATATACTCCTAGCAAGTAGAGAGATGCCATTGCCTCGATATAAATGCCTTTCATACTATTGCCTTTTTCCAGCAAAAGCATTGAATTGGCTTCACAGTGCTTCCTGAGAATAAATCATTGATGACTTTGAGGATGATGTCTTCAAAATAGCTTTAAAGGTAAAGCTTAAGCTTCATTAACATCTGGGAAATATTTTTGTAATGTTTATATGGCATTCAGTCAGATCTATTGTCGTCTCAGATTAATCCTGAAGTACAGGCAAGAAGGACAATAATAAAAGCATTATAAATAATGAAAATGTAAAATGTTACATTTCCTATCTATTCAGAAGTAATCCTTTTCTTCACATGCAGGTGAATTTGCTCTATGTGAACTCCTCAGTCTACTCTTTTGACCCATTGAAAGACTCTGCTGTCTAAATTGGGAAAGTCTGCAGTGCTATTCTGCCATACCTTACCAAATTATAGATAATGAATACAGAGAAGAAGGAATTTGCTTTTAACTCTTCTCAAAAAATGGGGAGAAAGTGGCTCAGAACTGGGAGACTTTGAAAAGAAAATTTATAGTCCGAATTTCTGGATATAAACCTTTGGAGATAAAATCAGTAATTATTAATAGAATCCCATCAAATGTTTTCTAATACCAAGGACAACAATTAGACATTATAATATTTTTTTTTACAAGAAAGGAGGAAAAAGGCAACCTGGATGATCCTGAAGTTACCTTTCTGTCCGTACATTTCTTATCCGTTGGAAAAGACCAATATCAATATTTTTACTCTACCTATTCAAATTAATCACAATGTACTCTTTATGAGAAAATCAGTGTGCTTTTGAGAATTATTTAAACATTAACATCTATGTTGTGTAGGCAAACAGTATATTATGAGTTGCACAGAAGAGTGATAGATGAGATAGTCACAGACCTTTGTTAAAAAAATACATAAATTGATTACAAGGCCATGTAAATCTTTCAGAATTGCCTTTAATGGAAGCTGTGTCTAGATGACCATTTGTCCATCTCCAGTTGTTCTGACAAGTATGATCATTCTGGAATGAAAGGTACTGGTAAGAACCACTACTTCATCACTAAAACATCAGCTGGCACAGGATTAGCTGTGTGCTAATATAGTAGGAACATCTATATAATTTCACACTCCAGTAATATGGCAATTGTATTGGCTATCAATTTGTTTCTGGATGAAATTCAAGGTGCTAGTAATAACTTATGAAGTCTACATGACTTAGAACTAGGTAGAAGCAAAAGTGCTCCAGTCAGAGTCTACCCAATCAAGGTGGGGTGGTAGACAGACTATATTTAAGGTTTCCATCTCTTAGTTTGGTGTAGTGGTGAAGACCAAGTTTAGAAACTGGGAGACTTGCCTTAGACATGAATCCAGCAAGGTGACCTTGTGCCAGTCACTTTCTCTCTCTCTCTCTTAGCCCTAGGAAAAAGGTAGTGGCAACCCACTTCTGAAATTGTCAAGAAAACTGCAAGAATTAATCCTGACAGTTATCAGGAGATAACATTGACTTGAATGCTATGTTGAAGGCACCAAGAGGGAGAGATAGAAAGAGTGAGAAAGAAAGAAAGAAAGAACGAACGAAAGAAAGAAAGAGTGAGTGTCAGTGAGTGAGAGAGGAGGAAAACCCCAAGATATGACTGGAAGGATCTCAGAAGCAAGAGCTCTGTGTTAGAGATCTCTTCATATGCAAAGAACAGCTTCCTATTTAGAAAGTATGTAAAAACCTAATTGCTTAGGCAGGCATTCAAAAATTGAGGAATTGATGAGGTATGTATTTTTGAATATGTGTGGGTACTGCTTATTGTCATTTGTGGTTACTATTCCAATTCTAAAGTGGAATTGATATTTATATGGTTGGTTGTTGTTTTAACAGCTTTTGTAAACCTCTGAAATTCCCGACTGAAGCAGAATAATAGCATATGCAGAAACAATACAATACAAAACAAAACAAGCATTACAATGGTACTGGGCTTAGAATAATAGATCCTAATCTTATTTGCTGGCACTATTTTACAGAACACCCTTTTATTCTCTCTCTTCTCTCTCTCTCTCTCTCTCTCTCTCTCTCTCTCTCTCTCTCTCTCTCTCTCTCTCTCTCTCTCTCTGTCTCTCTCTGTCTCTCTCTCTCTCTCTGTCTCTGTCTCTGTCTCTCTCATATTAAGGATTTATTGATTAATTGAATAACCTTTTATCACATATTTTTTTCCCATTTTCAATGCCTTAAAGATCTGTTCTACTGTGCAACAATTTCTTGGATTCCTAAAAAATTTCAGACCAATCATTGTAAAGGTAAGAAAGTTTGGTATCTTATAATCAACTCTGTTAATACTAGATCTCTGTTCGTTCCTTCTCAGCCAGTCCATAATTCAAAATATTTTACTGTTGCCTGGTTAATATACGGTAATATGCAATGAATAAAGTTTCTTACATGGAATTTTCATTTTATTCTCTCTATATCCCAATCCTGATACATCATATACTATATAAGAGTAGATGAATGGTAATGCTAAAATCTTGTCAGCAAACAATGAATCTTAGGTGTTTATAGCTTAATCTTTTACCTTATTTCTATTCAGAGTACCCCATTTCATTCATAAAACATACGTTTGTTTTATTTTTGTTCTTTACAGTTCTTTCCATAATAAATTTCAGAACCTGATTATATCACCATTTGTACATCTCCTCTTAAATGTCAGCCTATCTATAAACCTACTCTCCAAGGCAGAAGATTGCCAAGTTCTGTTCTTCCACTTTCCCTACTTCAGCGCAACATGCAAAGCCGTTCTTGATTTTTTTTTTTGTGTGTTCCATATTCTTTACTATCTGATATTTGAGGAGTTGAAAATAAGAAGCTCTCACTGCTGGAGGTTTGTTTGTTTGTTTATTTCAAGAAGAGATTATATTTCCCCCCCCCCAAAGGAAATGCTGAATGATTAGTCATTGCGAGCAAAACTTGTAAAAATCAGTGGTTCAATTTTATCATTAATTTTTTAAATACAACTATCACTTCATCATATTGAGCAGTAAACATTCATCCTTTTCAGGAATGCTGGGAGTTATAGTTCCGTGGCAGGCAGTATATTTTAAATTTGGATTCTTGTTAGAAAGTCCAATGTATGAAAGGTATAAGAGTGGAGAACAGATCGTGTTGCCTTGTATGATGTTATTTTATAAAAAAAAACATTTATTACATTTTGATGTACACCATATTGCAGACAGAAAAATAATTACTAACAGTAATAAATAGATGCCATTAAAATGGACAAACAACTACTATGGGGAAGCCTGAGCAACTCTGTAACTATAGAAGCCTAGAACTGAATTGTTCTTTTCCCATTCATTAGAATCCCAACTATATCTATTCTCCAGAGCATGCAATCTTTTGTCCTGGAAATCTGATTCTAAATTATGAGGTGATGAGGAAATGCCACCTGATGAATCAGGGAACCATGTTCAAAATTTTAAGGCTTCCTGTCTTCATCTTCAGTCCTTGTTTGTTACAGGGTTTGTAAGCTTTCCAAGGATCTTGTGTTCAATCGTTGGCATCTCCACTGAAAAGATGATTTAAGTTTTTAGTCATGACATATGAATCTGAAGGGGCTGGGAATTGCATACATTATAAACTGATTAGTCTTCCAAGATGGTACATTCCATATGATTCCATTTTGGTGTTTATCCAGAAAGGTGTATTTAATAGCAGGGCAGTTTTGCTGCCAATGGGAAGACACAATACTGGGCTAGCTGTTCAAACTGTCTGACTATAAATAACAAAACCTGGAGCGATGACACAGATTTTCTAATATTATCACTGTATTCTGAGCTTCCTTGCCTTGTGAAGGCTGTGTATTTTAATAGATATATATTTTAAGTTAAGCAAAAGTTGGTTCAGTAAAGAGGAGATCTTCACTATATTTTACATCTCTCATTGCAAACAAAAACCATAGGAATAGAATGTAGCTCAATTAAAATTCTAGTTGATTACTGCTTAGATTAAAATCTTTTTTTAAAAAAAACACCCATAAAGGAAGGGTGTGTGTGTGTGTGTGTTTGTGTGTGTGTGTGTATTTGAATAGTGGATAAAGGTAAGGCAGTTAATGTCAGCATGTGGCTACTCAACAAGGAGAAAAGAAAGCTAAATTCATTGATATAATTATTTACTCTGGTATATACATATGCACTATATCACTAGATCCAGGAGAAATAATGTTGTATCAGTTTTAAAAAAATATTTCTAAAATGAGCAACAATCTACCCAGAAGCTATCTAAGATAAAACTTTATCTGAAATAAAACAAGAATCATGGCTACATTTAGCATATGATTTTATTGGATAGGATGAGAGCTTCCCTTGTGTATATTATACTGAAGTGACTCTGTACAAAACAATGGGATTATTAGTACTGAGGTTCAATTAAGATATGCAGTGACAAAGAAGAAAAATAGGAGATTAATTTAGAAAACACTTTCTAGATTTCACCTGTTTTACATTGTTGCACATGCCCATGGACGGACACCACGCCCCCACACTGTGGTCCTTGCCTGTACTGCCCCACTCTAAAAGAATAAAGGAATGAAGGAAAGAAGGAAAGAAGGAAGGAAGGAAGAAAGAAAGGAAGGAAGGAAGGGAGGAAGGGAGGGAGGAAGGAAGGAAGGAAGGGGAAAGAAGAGGGAGGGCAGGGGGGAGTGGAATGGAGGAGTAAGGGAAGAAGAGAGAAAAGAACAGAGAAGGGAAAAGAAAGGGAAGAGAAGAGGAGAGTCTGTGAGCCAAAATGCTTTATCATTCTCTGATAAAGCAGATAAAGTTTTCTGATTCTTTATTACTCTGAGTAGGTGCTGAAACCTAAAGCTTTGGCGAATCCTACAGAGACCTCCTTCCGTGGTCAACAGAAACATCATTGAACAAACTTTTTTTTAAAAAAAAAAACACTTCTGCAGTGATCATGATAGGTAAGGCATCCAGTTTCACTCAATGGCACAATAAATATTCCCATCATTTCTGTACAATTGGGTGTTTTCTAAGGAATAGCAGAGAACTAGCTTCAATCTTTAGTCCTTTCCTTACACTTCTAGGGCGAAAGAAGTAAATCACCATCGAATGAATCAATACCCATAGTTTGTCTTAGCTTCTGTAGGTGGTGACTTGCATGCTGCCAATCTTCCCTCTGCTACTGAGGTACGCCTGTGTTTAATTCTCGTGCTCTTTGGCAGAGCCAAACATTTTCATTCATCAGACTTACCTTCGTGAACCCCATCACTGTGCCAAGAGGAGCCATTCATGCCATCAAGTTGATAAGGAGCCTATTTCTTAACCTATTTCTTACTTGTCCCCATCCCACAGCATAGCTGGGAATGCCGGGAGCTGCAATCCCACACATTTCAAAGAGTGTCAGCTTGGGGAAGGCAAGTCCAAAAGAAAGCTGTCCTCTGTGACTAACTTGAAAAGTAAAAGTGTTAATTATTCAGTGGCTGTATCTTAATGTTGCTGTTGAGGCAGGTACCATATTTATCTTAAAGTACCCCAGAGCAAAAGAACCTGGGAAGACGACAGGTAGCTCTGGAACCATATTTATCATGTAAATAGCTCAGAAAAGGATACTGCCAGTTACATCTTTTAAATACAAAAATGCATGCATTTCACTATTTTGTAAATGCCAGGGAGATGCAGCATCCGTTAGAGTTAACAGTGCGGCACTTTTGTGTTCAGTAGCATGAATCATTAATCATGAGACAGGCCATATTCTTGTACTGCTTCTGCTTTCATTACTTGGCCTAATTAAACAGTTCTCTGAACTGGAATCTCAGATTCCTCTGTTACAGATTATCATTAATTATGGTGAAAGTGCTCAGAGATGTTGGACTCAATTATATTCTGCTCAACCTTGGCACTGGGTGATTCATTGCACAGCCTGCTTTGCAGATGTACTCTTTTCTTATCTTGCACTCCCACTTTTGTAAATTGGGCTCCGCCAGCCAACAAACTAAGAGTTATGTGCTGCATTTTCATTAAAAACATGTTGGAGAAGCACAGACCAATTAAGGATTCTGTATTTTATATGAAGTGATGAAGTGAACGCTGGTTTCTGGGAGCATTTTGCTCAGCGAAGAAAAAGGGAAAAAACCTTCCAAAATGCAAGAGAAATACATAGAGACTTTCTTCCTTTCTTGCGATTTAAGTTTTAGAACTTTGCTGTACGTTCTGAACAGAACTTCTTGTAGCAAAGCATAGTCTCGCTGGCATATACACAAACATATATTGATTTTGTCTTAAATTTAAGAACAGTCGCTTACATCAGATTTTCAAAAACTCTCATCCAAACTTCATTCATAGACACTGTTCTAACCTAGGCTTCACAAAATCACAAAACAGACTCCTTGTCCCCCCCCCCCCCAAAAAAAAACCTTTTTATTTGGCTAGCATTCACATGCAGAAACGTCCCGGCAATAAGCCTTTGAAGGGTGAATTGCAACAACAGACCTTATCAATCCTTGGATAGTTGCCAGGCCGATAGCTTCCAGTGCGTTATATAATGAAATACTTGTCAAGGAGTCTGTGAGGCATGGAGTCAGATAAGCAAATCTTCACACTAATAAATGAACTAATTGTCTCCTGCAAACAACACTCTCCTTTTGCTCCTCTTTATTCCCTAGGGGAGGAGCCATTCAGCATCCACCTGTGCCTTTACTCCTGAGTCAACTCCTGTTCCTTAACTGTTCCCTTCTCCTGACAGCTCTGCGCATGCACACATAGGGACCAGGCTCCAGCTGTTCTTCTGCCCCACTTATCTCCGACTCCAAAGGTAGCTGATAACTGTTGAACGACCCTGACTCCATTTCTGTCTCCAACATAGAGCCCTCATCAGAGCCTTCCCCAGACTCCAGGACTGGTCCATGTTCCTCCCCAACCTCCTCACTGTCTGAGTCTGATGCCAGCTCCGCTGGCCACTCGCAGGCCACAACAGACACTGAACAGGAATGAAAAATAGGAATGTGCATGTCTACACAAATATCTTATTTAGTTCAATATTTATGACACTCCCCTTCCTTAACAAGTAACCGTGTCTGATTAATCTTGTAGAAAGTGACAGTAGGTATTTTCCAGTTTATTTGCACCCCAACACACTTCCAGCCAATCCTTAGATCCAGATCAGAGCAAACATGTATGCCACTCTGTTCAGCTAAAACTGCTAACTGTTAATTGGCAAAATGGGACACAAGGCAGATAGCAGCAGGAAGAGAGAGGGGCAGGAACAATAAGGAATAATTTGCATTATCTATAAACACTTATCAAAAGAGACAAAACTTTCCAGAACCCATGGAAACACTTTTTGCAAGTAATTGTCCCAAAGAGAGGAGCTTTTGGTTATTTCAGCATTAATCCTTCCCCCCCCCCCCAAGCAACAGAACAGAGATGGAAAGTAGGACATTGAGTGATCCTTCCTGTATTCTACACCATTAAGGAAACAGTTTGGCGGAGGGGATGGGCTACCAGGTATAAATCTGAGCAGCTGATGTAGGCCTAGCCACTCAGAGTCCTTCAGGAAAACAAATCTCTGTTTGTCTCTGTCTCTGTCTCTGTCTCTCTGTCTTGTTCTCTCTCTCTCTCTCTCTCTCTCTCTCTCTCTCTCTCTCTCTCTCTCTCTCTCTCTCTCTGTGTGTGTGTGTGTCTGTCTGTCTGTCTGTCTGTCTCTCAACACATAGATACATGTAAATATATAAAATATATTAGAAAAATATAAAAAAGTAAAAAATCATTTAAACATCATTAAATGCTGTTTACTTTCAAATTATTCTTCCTTCCCCAGCTATTGAGCAACCAATATCTTACCCCCCCCCCCCGGATTTCTCCTTGAATCATTTCATCAGTTCAACTTTTATTCTCTTGTAAAATTCATACTGTAAATGCCTTATATAAAGATATATAAGGGAATCATTCTTGCTTGAATTTAATTAATCTTTCCTTGCGAATATATGGCATTAATTTCACTGCTGATATGTATTCTCCAAATTTGGAGTTCTGGTCTGATTTTCCCGTTGTTGTATCATCTTTAAAATTCTGCATCCAGTTACCATACAAACGCTAACTTGTTCTATCTTTATGTTTCATTAACAGTTATTAACAGTTTATATATGCATTCTAATAGATGGTCTTGATTCTGTATGAACATTTGAAATTCTGTCATTTTTAAAAATCCCTAATTCTTTTCCAAGATTACTTTTTAAACTTCTGGCATTTATAAAGGTATCAGCCATGAAAGATTTTTTTTTTACCTTTGTTGGATAATTTTTGCTGTGATTTTAATCTATTTGTGGAATCTGAATGTACTATATCTGTAATTATCTTTTCCTTGCTGTGACTGTCTACAGCGTTACAAACCAGAATTTTTTTGAAGGTCAAGGTAATGGTGAAATTACTGGACTTACTTGTTTTAAAGTGTTTCATTTTTTTTCTCTTCCTCCTCCTCCTCCTCCTCCTCCTCCTCCTCCTCCTCCTCCTCCTCCTCCTCCTCCTCCTCCTCCTCCTCCTCCTCCTCTCTTGACTCTGGAAGACACAAAATAAAATAAAAAAGCCTATGCAAATAATAACAAAACTTATTTCCTTTCAATCGTTGCCTTCTTTCCTTTCCTTATACTATAACTGGTATTAGAAGGTACTGGTACCTTTGGTGATTTTATCTCTTTTGGTATTCATGACTAGCAATTTAACTTAACATTTGGAAAAGCAAGTCCTCTTTTATACTGTATTTGAGTCTTGTAAAATTTT
The DNA here is from genome assembly GCF_051295495.1 of Thamnophis sirtalis. Lineage (NCBI taxonomy): Eukaryota > Metazoa > Chordata > Lepidosauria > Squamata > Natricidae > Thamnophis > Thamnophis sirtalis. Next base: position 33,012,990 of record NW_028261381.1, read on the forward strand.
AAAACTTATTCCACCCCATATAAATTTGTTGGCTGCCAAAATTTTATCTGGCATTGAAATTGAAATGCCATTCAGCACCACATGTAGTAAGAAAAAACAACAACCCCAAAACAAAAAACAAAACAAAAAAAAACCCATACCATACTTCAAGTTCAGTGCTTATATTCAGCACTAAAACAACCACAACTTTCCCTATGTTCAATCCTTGCCTCCAAAATTGTTACCCTATGACACACTCAATTAAAGTCATGACAACAGGAACTTTAATTTTGTGTGTGTGTGTGTGTGTGTGTGGTATAGCATAGCATAGCATAGCATAGCATAGCATAGCATAGCATAGCATAGCATAGCATAGCATAACATAACATAACATAACATAACATAACATAACATAACATAACATAACATAACATAACATAACATAACATAACATAACATAACATAACATAATATAACAGTTCCTGTGTGAGGTTTCAGCATTCAGCCTTTACCTATGCAGGACAATTACAACAGCAGCCTTCAGCTGCTTGACTCCCAAGCTGATACTGGTTGGAAATGAAGCCAGCTTAAGATCTGTGCAGATTTCAAGCTTTGGCAATGTTGTTAGCCAGGTGGATGGGGATTAACACAATGTCTGACTGATGGAGTCCTCTGTTCGTTTATCCCTGTTATAATCACTTGTCTTTCCATGGGGATGAGCCTTTGAGGACATGGGATGTCCACTGGCATGGGAAAACAATGTCCAGCGATCACAGAATCATAGAGCTGAAATAGACCTTTGAGTTCATCTCGATCAAACATCTCCTTTATACGCAGACATCACCAGATGGAGTATATAGAAATCATATTGACTTTTATTGCAAAAAAAAAGAGGAGATGGAAGAGCTCAGTTTTATAACATCAAAGACATGTTGCTGACTGTGGAACAGATCAGAAATTGCTCATGCAAGTTTCAAGTTAAGCTAAAGAAGGAGAAAACCAGACAGTTCCCATGATGTGACCTTTAGTACTCTAGTAATAGAAGATGAAGTTAGATCAGCACTCTGGTCATTACCACGTGAGAAGGTTCCAGAAACGGATGAAATATCCACTGAAATAAAGCAAGCAACAGAAAAAGAATCGGTCAACATTCTAACCAAGCTATGCCAGCAAATCTGGAGAATAACACAACAGCCAACAGATTGGAAGAGGTCAATCGATGTTCCAAACCAAAACAAGGAGACTTAACAGAGCTTGCAAACTATAATACAATATCCTTCATTTCACATGCTAGCAGAATAAAGCTTAGGCTCATCCAATTCGGATTATAGCCTTAAATGAAAAAAAAAAGAGGTGCCAGATGGCCAATCTGGCTTTCAAAATGACCAAGGAACAAAATGACCAAGCAAATAACCAGCGCACAATTATTGCTGGTCTTTGTTTCCACGCTGAATAATTGGTAAAGCAAATACCAAAAGAAGTCACTGTGTGCTTCATTGATGATAGAAAAGCCTTTGATGTTGAATCACATCAAGCTGTGGAAAGTGTTCAGAAAAACAGGAATCCCAAAACAACTCATTGTCCTTATGGGGATCTTATATACAGGTCAGAAAGCCACAGTATGAACATGGCAGAACATGGCAAAAGAGACTGCTTCCAGGTTGTCAAAGGAATGCTAAAAAGCTGCATACTTATTTATTAAATCTATATATCAGGGGGGTCAAACTCAATTTCATTGAGAGCTGCATCAGCATTATAATTGCCTTCAAAGGGCCAGTAGCTGGGTCGCCGTGACTAGATGGGTGTGGCTAAGAAGGTGTGGCTGGGTGGCTGTGGCCAGCTCAATGCCACTCACTGGGCATAGCTGATTCAGGTCTTACCTCGCCCTGGAGACAGCAAAGGGCCGCCCCTGCTGGCTCAACCCCGCCCCCTAGGCATGCACACAGGAAGCGGTGAGCATGTGGGGTGTAGTGTCCCCAGTAACTATCTTGCCCTGCAGCCTTACCGTGTTCTGACTGTTTGCCTTTCACCTGAGATGCCAGCCCACACACACTAGCAGTCTCCTGTGAGCGTGTCTAAATGGGGGTGGGTTGGGGCCCAGGTTGGGGTGGCCCATAGCTGTGTCTAGGCCCCATGGATTTAAGGCTGTCCATGTTCTGGCTCGGGTGGCCACCATGAAGTTGTAGCATCCAGCAGGGCCGAGGCAACAGACCAGATTTAACCACATGGGCTGAATCTGGCCCGCAGGCATTGGGTTTGACATGTCTGATCTATATCAAGTGAAACTGGATTGAAAATGAGTGTGGTTTTGGAATTGGGAGGAGGGGAAATCAATAACCTATGCTGATGATAGTACCAAGACTGAAAATGCATCTGCAAGCCCTAGTACTAAACCTTAAAGAGCCCAGTGGAAAATTTTGGCACCAAAATTAAATATAAAGAAGACAATACTAATGACTACAAATCAAACAACCAGCCTTAGAATTGACAATGAAGATGGTGGATAGCATCTGCGTTTTAGGACCATCCATCAATAGTAAAGAAACAAGCTGTCAGGAAATATGCTGCAGATTAGTACCATGAACAACCAAAAAGCAAATTAACCCAAAGGACCGGGCTCACCTTATTTTGGAAAATTATACAAAAATTCAGATGTTTGGAAAAGGCTCTACGGCTAAGAATGGGAGAAGAAGAAGAAGAAGAAGAAGAAGAAGAAGAAGAAGAAGAAGAAGAAGAAGAAGAAGGAGGAGGAGGAGGAGGAGGAGGAGGAGGAGGAGGAGGAGGAGGAGGAGGAGGAGGAGGAGGAGGAGGAGGAGGAGGAGGAGGAGAAGGAGAAGGAGAAGGAGAAGGAGAAGGAGAAGGAGAAGGAGAAGGAGAAGGAGAAGGAGAAGGAGAAGGAGAAGGAGAAGGAGAAGGAGAAGGAGAAGGAGAAGGAGAAGGAGAAGGAGAAGGAGAAGGAGAAGAAGATGACCAGCAGGAAGGTAGATGGACTCAGAGGTAATGAGTGCACCTTTGGGAGACTTGGGAAAAAAACAAATTAAGGATAGATAGGGATATAGGAAATCTATCTATGTGGTCACTGGGAGTTGAAAAGGACTTGATGTCAGATAATCAATTAGTCATTCAATTTATATGTTGCATTCAATATATGAGGCAGTGGGACAATCGGTATAAGCTTGTGGGCTAAGTACAAAGGCAGTTTCTAAGATTTGCTGCTCTCAAGCCTTTGGAAATAAGATGATTTATCAGATTAGAAAACGAATAGGCAGTTATGTGTCACAATAAACATACTAATTATATGTGCTGTTTCTTCGCACCCATCATGAAAGTACCTAGTACATTTCACATTAAGTGCAGTTTGTGGACAGGAGCATCTGCAAAATTCAAAGTATTTGTCAGAATGATGAAACAGGTATTGCAATGTTGTGATGTGAACTCCACCTCTTATACATATGTGTGCAATGTCATGACACATGTACCAAAGAGATGGGATTTGTGTCACAACACGCATCTCATCACTGTCTTCCCCTTGCCATTCCGTCCCCAGTGGATTCCAATGTTTGCAGGCCAGGTTCAGTGGCAGCTGCATATACAATGTTGGACTTAAAGTTTATTAGCTAATAAAAGCAATATTAATCCTCACATCCAACCTAAATTGTACTAGAATACGAAAGATGGATTCTCTCATTCTCCAGAAGCAAACACAATGGACCTATCAAAAAGAGTGCCATCTATTTCGCTAAAAATAATTCTGGCTATGTACTTTTCTAACAGATCATATATTAATTGATTGGAAAGATGTTCCAGGAGAAAGATGCAGAAATCTATACTTTAGAAGGAAAAAAAATGGCATGTACATATGGAGAACTTGACAGAGACTCAAATAGAGAAATGATAAAAAAGAAAATATAAAATCCAATCTGAGAAATATGAGGCAGGGGGAGTGGGAGAAAGAGTGTGCGGCTGTGAAGAGTCAAATCACTAGAGGTGAGAATAAAAAACTCAAAAGCCCTTGGCCTAATTTTCAAAAATCTTCTGATAAATTTAGATCTCTAGTGGACGGAAAGAAGGTGAGAAAGGGGTGATGACTGTGGGCCTCAGATCACTTAGGAAAAAAACAGAATTTGCTTTCTCCTACCTGATGACCATAAATGGCCCACTTCCTCTTCAGAAAGTAATAATCAGCATTACAACTGAATGTTACTATTTTTAGATATTTTAACTGTATGGGTATAACCCAAGGTAAAAAAAAATATTGATGAAATAATTTTTGAAATTTTCTTAAGCGCTAGGTCCTTAGTAGATGCTGCCTCCGTGGGCAACTTGATAGGCGTTTCCCACCTAGTCTGTCAGATCCTCTGTGAGGAGAAGAGATTGTGGCTTTTCGGCTCAGGGACCCATCTGTCATTTTCCACTTACTCTTCATCTTCCCACGACACCACAACTCACAGGAATTTCCCTGCCTTTCCTCTCGATTATGCTGACCATGCTAATAGGGTTTGAAAGAAGGATGCACAGATTGTGCCCTGTCTATTAGTTGCATTATTGTACAGTTTGTTCCTGGAGCTGAGATTCCTGCAATATATCACTATCCCAACTGATGGAGGTTACAGTTGACAACTTCCAAAACAGCTTCATTTACTACTTATCATCTCCAGATAGTCCTTGACTTACAACCATTCACTGAAAAAAATGACTTATGACCATTGCAGTATCCACATGGTCATGTGATCGACATATGGATACTTGGCAACTGGCCCATATTTATGATGGTTGCAGCATCCTGGGATCATGCCATCCCCTTTTGCAAACTTCTGACAAGCCAAGTCAATGTGGAAGCCAAAGTCACTTAACAACTGGGTTACTAACTTAACAGCCGCAGTGATTCACTTAACGACTATGGCAAGGAAGGTTGTAAAATGGGATCAAACTCACTTAACAACTATTTTGCTTAAGAAGATAAATTTTGGACTCAGTTCTGGTCGTAAGTTGAGAATTTGATTTTTGATTTTGATTTTATTGAAATTTGTAGGCCGCCCTTTTCCCTGAGGGGACTCAGGGCGGCTCACATAAAATCAGGGAAGGGGAAATGCAAACAGTAACATAGACACATATAATAAAAACAATAGGCAACATGCATTCATCATTCGGGGGGGGGGCAACTATCTTCATCCCCAGGCCTGACGGGCTAGCCAGTTCTTCAAGGCTGTGCGGAAGGCCTGGACGGTGGTGAGGGTACGAATCTCCACGGGGAGTTCGTTCCAAAAGGTCGGGGCTACTACTGAGAAGGCCCTCCTCCTTGTGGTTGCCAGCCGACACTGGCTGGCTGATGGAATACGGAGGAGGCCCAATCTGTGTGATCTAATTGGTCGCAGGGAGGTAATTGGCAGAAGGCGGTCTCTCAAGTATCCAGATCCACTACCATGCAGGGCTTTATGGGTGACTAATAGCACCTTGAAGCGCATCCGGAAATCGACAGGTAGCCAGCGCAGCTCGCGGAGGATAGGTGTAATGTGGGTGAACCGCGGTGCACCCACAATCGCTCGCGCGGCCGCGTTCTGTACCAGCTGAAGACGCCGGATGCTCTTCAAGGGCAGCCCCATGTAGAGCACATTGCAGTATTCCAGCCTAGAGGTCACAAGGGCCCGAGTGACTGTTGTGAGTGCCTCCCGATTCAGGTAGGGTCGCAACTGGCGCACCAGGCGAACCTGGGCGAATGCCCCCCTAGCCACAGCCGCCAAGTGATGGTCAAACGATAGCTGTGGATCTAGGAGGACTCCCAAGTTGCGAACCCTCTCTGAGGGGTATAGAATTTGACCCCCCAGCCTGAGAGATGGAATATTGGTGGAATCTTTGGGAGGGAAACACAACAGCCACTCGGTCTACCTATAATGCTTTTGTTCTCAACACACTATTCACCCAATTCGTCAAGAAATGGTAAGGATATTTATTTTGATAAGATTCTGTAGCCAGCAAGTTTTACTCTTCCTCAGACACATGTTTACATTTTTACCCATCATTACCCAAAGGTGCTCTTTCAAGAGGCAAGTGGACTTTCTGGTTTTTCTTTGAAAGTCCAAGCTTCTTCAGCTCCTTCCATTCTCCACCATCCAGTCAGAGATGAAGAAGCTTCTTGGATAAGAAGCGAAACATCTTCAAAGAACAACCAGAAAGTCCAGTTGCCTCCTGAAAAAGCACCTTTGGGACAACCATGGCCTGGATGACTGAGAATCTCCATAGACATTTACCCATCTGTGCCTTCCAGTTCTTACTCGCCTCTATTATTATCCAGACTGAACCTTCAAGTTTCATCTTGGGAGCTGTACTTTTACACTCCATTCCAGAGTCTGAGGACAACTTCTTCCCATTGCCTTTTTCCCTAGATAATTGGTTGAACCAAATGGATGTTTTTAATTAAGAGCTTTCATTTAACAACCGTGTTACTAATTTGACAACTGCAGTGATTCACAATGTGGCAAGAATTCACAATTCACAAATGTAGCAAGGAAAGTTGTAAAATGGGACAAAGCTCACTGAACAAATGTCTTACTTAGCAACAAAAAATTTGGGCTCAATTCTGTTCGGACTACTGGTAACAGTTTAGAAGAAACAATGTGAATCCCAGTCCCATAACCAGAAATGGTATTCTATTTTCCTCACTACTGGTTCGATAGCGGGAGCGTGCACATCTGGGCATGCGTAGAACATTCTGCACGTGTGCATGATGGCGCTGGCTGGGTGGGCAGAGCCTCACACTGCCACCACTGCCAGTTCACCCGAACCTGTGCGAACCGGCAGTATACCACCACTGCCCATAACCATATAAATATATGAGAATTAATCCAAAATAAAAGATGTAACAATCTGGTTGTCAACCCTATTGGACCCTTGTGTATTTTCTTTGATTTTCCCGTTTGCTTGTGCCCCATCACTGTACCCCATCTCAGTAGAGGGAAGAAAGAATTCAAGGTGGGGTATATTTGATGCTTCAAATGGGGAATCTGGATCATCCAATTCCTTAAATAGCAGAGTATATATTCCAGTTTTATATCTCTTGATATCCCCAGCCTGGTTTCACTTCAACATTCTCAGTGTTGATTTGTATTTCTGAATCTGACAGGGAGGAGGGACTGTGTAGATAGAAGGAAACAGGTAATCATATGATTGGGATTGCAGAAAATGTCCATGTGAAGCTGATGGGGAGAGTTCTAGATAAGGAGGAACTGTTGATGAAGATACAGTACTGAAGATGCAGAAATTTCCCCTGTTGCCATGAAAGACTTTCCAACCACCACCAGAAAAGGTCTGGACATTTCCATTCTCTTGGGATGTCTGAGAAGAAGGAAAGAGGAGTAGAGACATCCAAAGAGGGAAATAGCTGCAGTTGGCAAACAGATGGGAGCAAAAAGAGGAATCGAAGCCTTTCCAATTTTCCCATGGCTCGGGGAAGGAGCTGCTGGCTTCTCATGATCTAAGGAGGAGAAGGAGAAAGTAGAGATGGAGTTGATATGAAGGCTGAAGCGGGCATGGAGGAAGACCTGAGACCAGATTGTTCTCCAACCACAGTGCATTCAAGATTGAGAAATGGGCAGCAAGGGGTCTGTTGCTATTTAAGAGCAGGAGAAAGATCCGCAAAATGTAAAGCCTGGAGCTCTTAGCTGGTTGTTGGATTCTAACAGTTAATTTTCATTATGATGACTTTGTGTCTCTGCACTTAATTATCCAAGCCTTTGTCTTTGATTCTTCAAAAGCTTCTCAGTGCTGGTTTCAGTTCTTACAGAGATAAATTTATGGTGGAGCCCTCTGGCACCCATCTCTCTCTTCAGAATTTCCACTTTAGCCAGCAGAAACACAGCACCCTAATATCAGACTGGATGTAGCTCCTTTGCTTGAACCAAAAAAAACCCCCCAAAGGGCAATGCTGCTTAACTGGAAGCTGCCATGTCCCATCATGGAAAATGTCTAGAAGATGTAAAAAGGGACAGGACTGGATGGGAAGTGGTGGATGTACTGTTGAGGTGTGATGAATCATATATGTTAATGGTATATTTCTTGCAGGGTGTGTAACCTAGGTAGGTCTCCCATGTGTCATTCATATACCTATATTTGTTGTGGCCCACCAGTGGCCTGCGGAGCTGGAAGAAGATTCGGACAGTGAGGAGGTTGGGGAGGAACAGGGGACAGTCCTGGAGTCTGGGGAAGGCTCTGATGAGGGGTCTGTGTCAGAGGCAGAGAGGAGGTCAGAGCCATATGCCAGTGATCAGCTGCCTTCAGAGTCAGACATCACTGAGGCAGATGAACAGCTGGAGCCTGTTCCCAGTGTGCGCATGCACAGAGTTGCCAGACAACGAGAACAGCTAAAGAACATGGGTCGACTTGGGAGTTAAGGTCACAGGTGGACGATGAATGGCCCCTCCCAGAGAAAATAAAAGAGGAGCGAAAGGGGAGTAGAGTTTGCAGGAGACAATTAGTTCACTTAATTGGTTGTGACTCTCCGAGATTCCTTGCCAAGTTTTGCAGATATCACCTGTCAGCTCTCCAAGCCAGATAATGTCTGTGATTGTAAATCCTCCCTTCAAAGATTTTGCTGGATGTGAATGAACAGAATTCATAGTTAATTAATAAAAGGGTTTTTTATCGGGACAAGGAGTTTGCTTCATGCTCTTGGGAAGCCTCGGTCAGAACAGCATTATGATACTTGAGATGAGTATGGGTGCACCTTCTACAACAATGGTATTGAATGCTTCTGCTTTTGACATGGCTCCTCAGGGAGTCTATCAGATGTCGCCTGTGACCCTCAAGCCACATGTCTTCTCTTTGCAACTTCTGCATGTGTAACGTGCATCCATTAGCACATCGGAATGTTACTACTTCATTCATGCACATCCCTCTGTCTAAAAAGCAATGGGGAGTTCTTTGTGTGCACTGAATATTAATGCAGTTAATGTGAAGTGTCTTCAATCCAGTGCAAAGCATGTGCCAGGTTTTTTTAAAAAAACTTCATATATTCTGAGTATTAATATTATCATTTGGCAGTTTTCTTCAATGTGTGTTTGAATGCATGAAACCTCACGCAAATGGGGAAGGGGGGGGGAACCGTACCTGTAATTTTGTGGAGGTGCTTGTGTGTCAGATGCAGAGCAGAATGAGAGCTCTGCTCCCCAAAGTTTGAAATATAAGCCTTTTGGCTTAACAGTTTGCCAGCTTTCATATCCTGCAGTAGTTGCCGATTTTAATATATATGAAAATCAGTAGTCTTGTATCTGTGCATATGTGCCTTTTGTAATATAATTTTGACAGATGGCAAGCTGGATAAATCTAGCTCGTCACTATATAAAATCTTGGCTTGGCTCACACTTTACCAAAACTTGTTTAAAAGGGTCTTTTCTCTCTCCCCCTCCCCCTCCCTATCTCTTTTTTTGGGGAGGCTGTTTTTGTAGAGGGAGAGGGTTATGTTCTTGTTTTATTTTTCGGCTCAATATATTTTAGTCCCTGGTGAATTTCATTGAGCAGAAAAATAAAAAAAATAAAAAAGGGAAAGAGGACTCTTCCCTTTGCATCAAACCACGGACGATGCTATTCTACATCTCCTCTTATTAAAAATAAATACATTTAGATGGAGCCTGTTTGCTCCATCTAAAATTCTGAGAACAATATCGGGCTGGAAGGGGAGGGGAAGCACAGGAAGCAGTTCCCTCTTTCTTCCCCGCTCCAGACAGGCTGCTCATTGAAAATGTAATACACTGCTGCCGTGTCACAGGTCAGCTGGCAAATGGCAATCTGAATTTTAAAAGGAATATGAATAAAATTCTGTTTTATTTTGAAAATGAACTTTGTGCCCTCCATCATGAATCCAATATATGTCTTAATCTTCTATGCTCTTGAAGCCTGCGGCACCTGGCTGAGTCCTTTGACTCCTGAACCTAATAAGGAAATAGGTTGTTTTCTCATCCTAGTCTCATTTTTAGAAGGGCTGAAACAAACAGTCCCTATTTCAAATGTAATTGACAAAGCATAAAAACATGTGTGTTATATAATTTTGGGGTTCACAACGGAGCTCAGGGCCGGGGTATTTTTATTTTAAAATTTGATTAAGATGTTATACTCTGGAAATAACACTGTCAGGATTCAGAATCCAAATTTACCAACTGTTCAGTCTCATGTTTACCTTGGAAGCATACAAGCCAAGCTGATAAGAAGATGAAACAGATAATAGTACACTCCATTTGGGACCAGTTTCATTTAACCTGAATATTTTTTCTCAGCAGGATATTGACAGCTTTGTCACTGTGGCGATGAAAGAGAGTGTTCAATAAGTTCTATATTATTGGTAAATTATAAATACCACAGGCTCCAATTCCGTAATGATTTTATATATATAATCAGTTCTGTGGGCAATCAGGCTGGTATGGTTAAGCAATTCTTCAATTTAATGAGGTATTTTAGGTTTTATTTTAACAGCCGATTGCTGTTTGGGCAAAAGCTTATATTCTTCCTAAACCACTATTTGCTGTAAGTAGTCTCATTGTCATAGTACAAATAGCAATGTGGGATGCCAGTATTTCTATTGTTTCTATTCTCATCTTGAGGGGGAAAAAATTCTCATTTTTATATAAAGTAAATTTGATGGCATTCATGTGACTTGAAGTATGAAGGAGCATATATTTGCTTAATTTTAATTTGCTTAATTTTTATTATTGGATGAGTTTTAATTTGCTTTTTATTTAGTAATTTTTTTAAATTTTACAATCAGTTGAGTAACTGGTATTTACCAAAGCACAATCCAGCCCTTTGAAGCTGTATTGATTTCCTGCCCTATTTAGGCACTTCCCAGAGGCATCTCATTGCCCAGCATGGAGAACAGATGGCTTGGTTCAATGGATTTTTGATCTGATCTAGTAGAGCAATTCATTCTCTCTCTCTCTCTCTCTCTCTCTCTCTCTCTCTCTCTCTCTCTCTCTCTCTCTCTCTCTCTCTCTCTCCCTCCCTCCCTCCCTCCCTCCCTCCCTCCCTCCCTCCCTCTCTCTCTCTCTCTCTCTCTCTCTCTCTCTCTCCATTCCTTTTCACATATATGAGAAACAAAATCTGCACAGCCTTGGCTTTGGTACAACAGCTTTGATACTTACAATTCCCTGTTTGGAGGTTTGCAAAGTTTATTTTATTTGTGATTTGTAGCTAAAAGTGCATCCGGAAGGAATTTACTGGAGGAATGCATTTTCAAGTGAGGCTTGCTATCCTTCCTCAGGGACAATTCCTTTCTACCTGAGTTTGATGTAATAGAAGTTTCAGGAGTCATGATAAGTAAGGAGCAATTTTTCCCCCTACTTCTTCCATCCTCTGGTAGCCAACTGGTGTGCCCTAATTCTTCGGAGTAGATTTTTGCATGGGAGAGGAAATATGTTTACCTCAGTGTAATGTAGAAAGATTTTGGATCACAGAGAAGAAACCCTAGGAACATTCAAGAATAACTTTGTATTTGAATTCCTCGAGTAACTATTGTTCAGACAGAGGCATACTACTTTTTATCATTTATTCTACTATAAATAATCTTGGCTTTCTTGATTGTCTTCATTCCTTTCTAAGTATAATCTTTATTGTCATTGTACTTAAATACAATGAAATTGTATTAATGTATTAATTGAATTAATTGAATTAATTAATTAATTAATTAATTGTATTAAAACCATTTAACTTTGTCACCATTACTAGGACCTGTGTTAACAAAGCTGTGGCAATCCTAAAGATAGTTTTTTTCCCCAAAAAAGGCAACTAGATTTTCATTTTCTCATCCAAGACATTTTGCTTCTCTTCCAAGAAGCTTCTTCGTTTTTGACTCAATGGTGGCAAATGAAAGGATTTATATTCCTTGCAGTCATCTGGTTGTTAGCACTCTCTCTGAGAGTTGTTGAGACCACAGATTTATCTATGCCCTCAGGGTCATCTGAATAATGCAAATGGGTTTGGAACAGAGCTGTCATTTTGGCCCGTATTGGCCAAATTCATAGTAGCGGCAGTGGGAGGCTTCGCCCACCTGCCCAGATGCTCCTGCGCATGCGTAGAACCAGTATTTTAAAATTGGCAACCCTCCCCTGGTTTGGAACCCTCTTGGAGCTGCTGAAAGGACTGTGTTGTAAACTGTAAGCTGTGTTGTAAACAGCCCTCCTATTTATAATATAGTGTTTTCAGCAGTTCCACAAAGGTTGCACACCCATTTGCACTATTCAAGTGCAAATCAATGCAAATATCAGAATTCCAAATTCTTTTCTTGGTTACTTATTGCCAGTTCAAATTCGATGTATGTGGTCAAGCTAAGATATTTGTACTGAAATAGATGGATATATAAATCAATTTAATAAATGAATAGAGAAATGAATAAATAAATAATCCATGTTGACCTTTCTTTAACAAGGCCAGTTGTTCTGTAATGCATTGGACAATTTTAATGATGTTTTGTAAGTAATTAATTCCAGATAGATGCTAAACTACATAACCTGTACTTTCCTTGATGTTCACTTCTCCCAATCTCATTCTAATAGAAGTTCATTTCATATTCTTTTGTCCCAGAATCTGATATTAACATGTTATTTTTTTATTAGAACAGACAGTTCATATTTACATTTTAAAGCACTTTTGTAGACATATTTTCTATATCCAATATCTTTTTTTAGATTTGTCAGTTGTAAAATGTTGGCATTTTCAGTCTACGCCTATTGCAATGAAAATTGGCGTAAGAAATCATTCACCTCTGCAACCTCCACTTCCTCTTTTAGTTTAAATGTGCCTCTTTCTCTCTAAGTACCCTCTCCATATATCTCTCTGTTACTAACTTCCTCTTCTTCTTGCTGAAGAACACTCAACATTCTGAGGCAAGTCACAATATGCCCTGTGCTTTTCAGGAACTTAATTATGGATGTGATTTTGCTTTTTACTCCACAAGCAACCAACAATATATTTATTTATGTTATGCAATTGTATGGCAGGAGCCATCTTGTCCATGATATTCAGCAATTAAATGTCTTGTTCCGTCTTAGGATAGCAAAGTCTATAAATAGAATATGTCACACAGAGTGTAAGCTGTTGTGGCCCAGCAGGAGCCGTTGGAGCTGCCGACAGACTGCGATAGTGAGGGACCCTATGAGTCGGCTCTGGACAATTTGGAGGACCCTGGGCAGGATTCAGACTCCGAGCAGGGACCAGAGAGGCTGGCTGGCCACCAGGAAGTGCCTGAGGCATGGAGCAGCAGTGAAAGCCAAAGGGAGTTTGTCCCTGACGTCAGGCCCTGGAGCAGTGGTGAAGACGTCAGGCCTGGAGCAGTGAGGAGGAGCAAAGGGAGTTGGTCCCGAACGCCAAGCGAAGATGGGCAGATAAGTGCCAGCAGCAATTATGGAGACATAGAAGATAATCAGGCCCAGGTGGTTGTGATTAGGCTCCTCCCAAGAGAGTATATACGAAGAGACTTTGGGAGGAGACCTTTTGCAGGACACAACCATTTTACTAATGCTGGAGAAGCTCTTGTGTGTATTTCTTATCTGTGGGAGTCTGGGTTGCTGCCAAAGTCTTGTCTGTGAGTAATTACTGTGAATAAATTGGCTAACAGTAACTTTGTGTTGGCGTGACTCACCAGACGGAGGGTGGGGTCAGAACAGTAAGCTAAACATGGAACTTTACCAACATGGAATTGAATATTAGCATTTGATTGTTACCATAAACTTGCCTATTTGGTGGTTTATTTGGTGATAGAAAATACAAGTAGTCTTTGATTTACAACAGTTCACTTAGTGACCATATGAAGTTGCAACAGCACTGAAAAAAAGCTATTTATGACTGTTTTTAACACGACCATTGCAACATTATCAAAATTCAGACATTTGGCAACTGATTCAAATTTATGACATTTGCAGTGTCCCAGGCTAATGTGGTCACGTTTTGTGACCTTCTGAGAAGCAAAGTCAATGGGGAAGCCAAATTCACTTAACAACTGTGCTATTAACTTAACAACTACAGTAATTCACTTAGCAACTGTGGCAAGAAAAGTCGTCAAATGGGGCAAAACTCACTTAAAAATGTCTCACTTAGCCACAAAAACTTTGGGCTCCATTGTGGTCATAGGTCTAGGGCTACCAGTATGGAAAACTCTAAAAGTAAGTATTATGATGCAGGAAGTATACAAATCATTATGAGCCAGCATGGGAAAGACTGGGGCAAACAGACCAACAGCAGCCCTGTATGCCTGTTCTTATGAAACAGCTTCTCCATTGCTTATGAGGACAGCAAAGTAATTTCATAAGCATTTAGCATCTAAGGGAGTATCTAACAATAAAAAGCACTACTCAGGTGATCCTGAGGCAAACCTCCAAATGGCCTCAACAACTCTCTAAAAAAAATGCAAATGACAAGCTGTCTGTAAGGAATATAACCACTGTCCCCACCATCCAGCCAGAGCAAAGAAGCTTCTTGGATGGGAAGCAAAACATCTTCTAAGAAAAAAGAAGAAAGTCCAGTGGCCTCTTGAAAAAAGGATCCTTGGGACAACCATGACCCAGATGGTTGAAAATCTCCATAGATATCTAACAGTAAAAAGTAAGGATAAAAGTTTCCTCTGTCCAGTCATGTCTGACTTTAGGGGAAAGTTCTCATCTCCGTTTCTTAGCCAAGAATGCCAGCGTTGTCGAAAGATTCTTCTATGGTCAAGTGGCTAGCTTGACTATATACTTGGGTGAATGGAATAATGCTGTTATCTTCCCACCAAGTGATGCCTATTTACTATTCACATTTGCAAGTATTTGAACTGCAAGGTGGTTCAAGACCTGAGTGTCATGTGACGGGGTGAGCTCCCATTACTTGGCCACTCCTGCCCATCTAGCAGTTCTAATAATAAACCGTAATGCAATTATCTTTAGCTACTGTACTGATGTTAAAAGGGCTAGTGGCTCAGTGGCTTCTCAGCTTCTGACAACCTAGCAGTTCGAAAGCATGTAAAAATGCAAGTAGAAAAATAGGGACCACTTTGGTGGGAAGGTAACAGCACTTTGTCCCCTTTGACATTTAGTCATGCCGGCCGTATGACCACGGAGACGTCTTCAGACAGTGCTGGCCCTTCAGCTTTGAAACGGGGCTGAGCAGTGCCCCCTAGAGTTGGGAACAACTCTGCACATATGTGCAGGGGGAACTTTTACCTTACTGATGTTAAAGCCAGGCTCACAATAGTCATTCTGATGTTGTTGTTGTTGTATTTAAAATAAAATTATCTTGGAAAAATCATAGCTCTCCACCAGTTGGTGATCAACAATTCAAAATGTACCTTGGTCACTTCAGTAAATTCGGTAGCAGGTGGTAATAAAACATGGTTCCCAGTGTTTATTCATCTGCACTGATGCTAAAGACAATGCATCTGTTTTCCATGCAAATGTATGACCCTGAGGAGGAAGCTGTCTTGAACATCAGCACTACCAGCAACTGCGACTAAGTGTTTAAAATAAAGAATCCATTATGGCAAAGATTGAAGATGCCTTACTAAGAAAACTGAATTGTCCATGGATTGCAGGGGATGACCACATTCCAATTCTTCTGAAGGAAATCTCCTGTGATAAGAGCACAATATATTTCAGCGGCAGCCTCTGCTTCTTTGTTCCCTTTCAGATGGTTCATCGTCTTTGCTAGATATTATGGGGAAATAGTTGGTGAATTGCAAAGAGCCGAGCACCCCTCCCTTCCCTGAGAAATCTTAGTTTGCTGTTCTCTTGGACTAAGATTGCTCCTTTTGGGCCAGTTAATTAGAAACACAGAGGACTCTGAGAAACACAACAGCTTTCACTCTCAGCCTGTACCCTCTGTGACAAATACACAACAGCTGTGGGGCAATGTTGCCAATTGCAATGTGGCTCCCTGAGGAATGGACCAGGAAAGAGAAAGAGCTAGAGAGCAATGGCCAGACCAACAGCAGGAACATTCTAGGTCCCGAGGTCTCTGCACCCCATTTTCTACTGACTTTGTGAGTATTAGTATCCTACTTAGCTTCCGTCTAACAACTAAACAGCTATTATGTATTTTGAACATGGTATTCACGCCAAAGAATGGTTATCTTTTCCCATCCACCAAATGAGCCTGAACTGAATTCAAAATCTTTGTTTACAAATTTGGAATATGTTCCTTCTCTCCCTTCCTCCAAGTATATATTCATCATCATGATTTTTTAATCAGAATAGTTTTCTTGAACTTGATCCTTGTACCAGAGGTTCCTTTACTCTTTCTCACAGCTTCGTTTGGCTAATGAAACATCCGCAAGAAAACAACGAAGCTCAGAGAGCACCAAGGATCCCTCATTTCAACACTGAGCCACAAATATTCTCCTTGGTTTGAAAATATTGCAGCTTATGTGTAATACGGAGTTTTTTTGGGGGGAAGATACAGTTGTAAAGAGAAGGCACCAAGCCTAGCTGACTTGTTAGCATTGCAATTTCCATATTTTTCTCTTGCTGAGTGTGCTGTGAGACACACACCAGTGGCTCTGACATCTGTATTGTATGGGTCAGTGCATCCTGGAATGGACACTGTGGTCATCTGGTGCTGTTCAACTAGAAAATGTACCTAACACAATCATGTTTTAGCACTTGGAGCGGGAGGAAGGGAGAAAAATAGCTTAGGTGTCTCAGAGAGAACTACTTTTATTTGTCTTTCTGCTTATGCTGAAGGAAATAATTAACATTTTGCTTTTTATGATATTGCTTACCTATGTAAAACAGCAGGAGCAGGAGAAAAGTTTGAAGGGTGTTCTAAAGTTGCAGAGTTGTGCCTAACATGCTAGCATGTCATAGATATAAATAACTTAGTAACAACGCATTATATTTTTTATGTCTTGGTCAGAGGTGGGTTCCTACCGGTTCGGCCTGGTTTAGCGGAACCGGTAGTAGTATGGTGGCCTGGGTCACTGGAACCGGCAGCAACCCAGGCCTGCCATGCTCCTGAACTGGCTCCCCGGTCACCAGCATTGCTGCTGCCATCTTCTTTTTTAGTTTTGCGCATGCACAGAACAATTTTTATTGAACTGTGCATTATGTACGTGCAAAGCACACACACAAGTGAAATAGCAGTAAAGCTGGCCAGAACCCACCCCTGGTCCTGTTGATATTTTCATTGCAATTTGTAATTTAAAAAAAGTTTTTGCACCCATAATTTAGCAACAAGAGAGGTACTCTACTTTTGCATTTCAGAATTAAATGTCTCAGCATGTTACGACCATATCAAGTGCACCCAGGTTTATGCTACTGCAGTTTTGCAACTGTAAAAAAGAAGCATGTTTATCGCTTATGCCACATAATGGCTTGCTTACTCCTCTGATAGGAAAAGGTAAAACCCATGGATTGTATGTGTTTCTGCATGCAAATCAATTCATTTGTAGTCAATCTCTTACTGTCCAGAACTGATGTCAAATTTTGCAAAGCCAAATTTGGTGGTTTAGAAATATGAATGAATGAATGAAAATCTTGATTTAGCAGATCTTGATAAAATGGATGGAATTACGGATTTGTTTGCAATATTTAGGTCATTTGCATAATGATTTCATGATGTGTTCTATCACATTATGTCCTCCACTACAATGGACAATTGATAATAGTACATACCCTAGCTCTCCACTTGGTCCATTAATCTGAGGCTTCATTGTAATGCTACAAAGAATACTCTGCGGAGAACTATTATAGATAAGAAGATTGACCATGTATCCTTTTTTTGATAGGCAAGAGTTTTCTACTTAAAGACATTCTTTATTTGAAATTAAGAGAAAATAGCAGAAGCCTTAAACCCGCTTATTCCCAGTTGCAAAACTAAAAAGGAACCTTATTTTTTCCTAATTGTAGTGTATTTCAAATTAAATTATGGCAGCTATTTCTACATTTGCATCTCTGCATATAAAATAGCATTTTTATGCCAATCTGTTTTACAATTTATTTTTTTCAGGGGTTGTACATCTCTTTTATGTGTAAACAGCCATCTTATTGGGAAGTGTATGTAGTCTTGTACTGTCTCCTTTGAGTTGTTTAATTATCTGTTCAGTTGAAAATCTGCTATTAAGAAAGTAAATAAGGAAATATGCTGCTACCATCTCATTGTTTGGCAGAGTTTGGTAGCTTTCTGTGGTTGTGACAGGACAAAACACAGGAAAGGAAAGAATTGATACATCTTCAATAATGCAACCCCCCCCCAATAACCAATACCCACCCTTTGTTATATACTTAAAGTACATACTACTATCAGCGCTGTGCCTATTAGAAGCTTCTTAGAATCTGGTGACATTAATGGTGGAGTTTCTTGGCAATTGCAAAATCAATTGCAAAATCAACTTCTACAGAGTTCCATCAAACTTATGTATTAGTTTTATGAGCTTCTGGAGCACCAAGAGACTTTCATGAAGCAATAGAGACAGTTGTTGAAAGTAACAGAGACAGTTCATGCAACCAATAGAAGTTAAACATCATTTTTGTTACTGAGGAATAATTGGTCTTCTCCAAAACAGAAATGGCCTTGTCAATGTTCAGATATGTAGTACCAGTGTTTTGTAA
This sequence comes from Thamnophis sirtalis, assembly GCF_051295495.1. Taxonomy (NCBI): domain Eukaryota; kingdom Metazoa; phylum Chordata; class Lepidosauria; order Squamata; family Natricidae; genus Thamnophis; species Thamnophis sirtalis. The sequence continues at coordinate 33,031,526 of NW_028261381.1, forward strand.
TGTTTGATCTGTCAGTCAGTTTCTTTCCTCTCTTTCGGCCAAATAATGGAAGTTGGAATGCAAAATAATTTCTTCCTGTTAATAGAATATCCCTCACCAAGTTTGGTTATATAGAAGTCTGAATGAACTTTTGTATTATTAAAATGATAAAAAATATCATCTATGCAGCTACCTTTGTTTGACATGCATACCGTCCTTTTTGATGAACTCAGTAAATAGAGTGATTAAAAACTCACTTCTGTTTTAAAAAGGACAAAAAAAGTGGTGGTAACAACAGCAAAGATCTTAACTCTGTATAACATTGAAGTTTCACCAAGACCAAACAAATTGGAAGGGCAGCTTGTACTACACATAACATATAGCAATGCATGACAGATGTAATTTATATCCTGATAATTACCTCTACCTTTCGGGTTAATGGAAATTTTGTGGAAGAGTGATAAATAGTTTTTACATTATTACTGCTGTATATTTATATATAACATATATATTGTATATGGCGGGGGATGGGGAAGCTGAATTTTCTGGTGAAGCAAAGCCTTTGAAGGGGCATTTATTCTGAAGATAACCTAGCATAGGCTGTGGCTATAGACAGTGAATAGCAAGTTGCTCTAGTCTGTGGCTTATATATCTTCATAACCTCATTGAAAACATTCAAATGGGGCACCAGTCAGGCTGTGAACTCAGGATTATTTATACCCTGGGCTGGTTCTTCAAACAAACTTTCTATTCATCCATTCTATTCATATAAACTAAAGAAGTACTGGGAAAAAAAAACAACCCACCCCACATACACATGATGAACATAGAGGTGAAACCTAAATACAGGTAGTCCTCAAGTTATGACTGCAACTGAGCCCCAAATTTCTGTTGCCAAGTGAAACATTTGTTAAGAGAATTTTGCCTCATTTTATGGCATCTCTTGCCACTGTTGTTAAGTGAATCACTGCAGTCATTAAGTTAGTAACACCGTTGTTATGTGGATCTAGTTTCTCCACTGATTTTGCTTGTCAGAAGGTCGCAGAAGCTGATCACATAACCTCAAAGCACTGTAACCGTCATAAATATGAGTCAGTTGCCAAGTGTCTGGATTTTGATCCACATGACCATGGGGATGCTGCATTGTTTGTAAGTATGAAAAATGGTCATAACTCACTGTTTTCAGTGCTGTTGTAACTTTGAATAGTCACTAAATGAACTGTTGTAGGTCAAGGAACTACCTGTATTGTGCCCTAGAAAAGAATAATGCATTCTAACCATTTTCTTTTCCTATGGAAAGGATAGTATGGCATTGTGTTGGCATGTACAGGCTGATAATCTTTTTCTCCATCTCTCCTAAATATACTATTTTGCCTATCCCCCGCCCCCCCCAGTTGTTCTTAGTTGATAAAGGACCAGTTCAAAATACACGGCAAAAATTTACTTGATTTTTCATAGGGGAGTCTTCTTCTCTTACAGAATTCTAAAATTCCGCTACCACTTATATGATGGTGAAACATTCGGGTTACCTTTTCTGTTGTCACTTTGTGGGTATTCGTTTTAATATCAGCCGAAATGGCTTATCCATCTTCTCATGCTTTTCAGAAGCCATTTATCCAACAAAAGATCCGAGCCATGAAGAACCAAGTAATTTTTATTTGCACAGCCAACCTGGAAATCAAGCAAGCAGTGAGCTAAAAGGGGCAAGCTCTACAGATGTAATTGAATGAGAAAATATATTAAGTTCACTCAAAGCCAAAGGTTCTGGGGACTGAGCCAGCGTCATGAGTATATGCACGAGATGCTTCCAAGCAAGAATTCAAAGTCACCCCAAATTCCTTTAATGTGAACTACTTATTGATTTCTCTACTGTATAAACATAGTTTAGAAAATAATAACTTTTATTGGTAGCAATCTCCTTCCCATAATCATTCTGGACCCAGCAAAAGGCAGTATTAAAAGAAAACAAAGAGAACGTGGTATTGATCATATGTTTCTCTAGGTTAATGAAAGTTGGCTGTGTTAGAGGTTGGTTTCATTCAAACTGTGTACCATGCTTTAATATTATGTCTATGAGCCTTGGGTGATCCATAGTAGGAATTCTCTCCTTCAGTTAATGTAGGACATTGGAAATATTTTTAGGGTTTGCTATGGGGTGAAGCCAGACAAGCTGATTAGGGGATAATGATGCTTGTTTGCAAAGATAAAAACCTTTGTTTTTATGGTCTGTCTGAGAGTCACAGGGACCATAACAACTTGACACTGCCATAGTAGCTGGGCCTTATGGTATTTTGGTCCCTAAACTCCCCTAAAACACCCCTAAAATGTTTTTCAAATCTCCCTAAAATTGAAAACAATGCTCCCTAAAATCAACATCGTAAACATTGTTTAAAAAGTGGGATAATAAAGTGAACTTTGCCATCACTGAATGGTATTAGGGTCTGGAAATCCCAGGCTAGATGGCCACCCGTAGCACAGGAGATGCTTTTTAGAAAAAGAAACCAATTATAAACATAGATTAATTAATCTAGCTGGCTTCAGTACATTTTCATAAATACACCATGTCCTATTATGTCACTAATAATCTGTTTTAGTTCTGTTTTTATAGTTTTTAATGCTTTTAAAATCATTAATATAGGAGCTGTGGTGGCGCAGTAGTTAGAATGCAGTATTGCAGGCTAATTCTGCTCACATTGCCAGGAGTTCAATTCCCTCAATCCTGATGGGGGTTCAAGGTTGACTCAGCCTTCCAAAGTCAGTAAAATGAGGACCTAGATTGTTGAGGGAAATATGCTGACTCTGTAAACTGCTTAGAGAGGGCTGTAAAGCACTATGAAGCAGTATATAAGTCTAAGTGCTATTGTTATTAGTATATAATGATTTTAGATAATGACTGTTTTATATCTCTACTGTTCTATTGGATTGCTATATGCCACCCAAAAATGCTGTCTGTAATATGGGCACCCATATAAATTTAATAAATAAACAAACAATAGCTACTTTCCCCTGTTTAGTCTGCAAATTATGTACATCAGTGTGGATGTTTCTGACCTCTTCAGCCACATCACCAGTTGGAAAAAACAGATCATTCCAGACTTGTATTAAAAAAAAAAAGAGAAATGTTTCTCTGTTCAGTTTAGCATCATCTACTGTATTTATCTGAAAGGGAAGGTAATATGCTAGAAGACTGCCCCAGTCAATCATAAGCAATTTTCCATTGATTTTGATAATTGATTTAATTTTTGTTTGTTTGTTTAATTTATATGCCATCCATTTTACTAACCAAAGCAACACTGTTTTCAGAATAGATGTGGTTTGTATAATTGGGCAACTTTTCACTTTTGGACATCATCTTCCCCACACAGACTGAAAAAGAGTATTTTTTTTAAAGCTGGCAAAATTCCACATTTAAAAAAAAAACAAGTCTCAATCCACTTCTGTTGGCCTCTAGCATTTGTCTAAGAGTATTTTCTTCACACATAAGCAATCAGTTGCGCCTATGTCGCTATTTTCCAGCTTTCAGTTGAGTCCTGCCTTCATGGCAGCAGGAAGCAGGCAAGAGCCACATTTCACAATTCTACTATTTATCTTCTTAAACCACTCCCCCCGCCCACATTCATCCCTGCGCTAAAGTTTGAATGACACTAATTTCCTGAACAAGATACCCTAGAAACCGCAGTTTATCTCATAAAATCATAACAGACAGGGTTTGTGATGTCCCCACTGCCAGGTTCTTTATTCTGTCAGTTTATAGCATTTGAAATGACGGAAGGAGATGTGTTCCTTTCATATGCCAGCCAGGAGAACAAGCCCTGTCACCAACAGTGTAATGTGCTGTGTATTATCACTCTGACTGATCCAGAGGCCCAGAGACTGTCATCTTTTTAGACTGTACAAGTCAACACAAATAAAACTGAGGAGGCAATTGATAATGTCTGAGATAGATCCAGGCTCATTTTGGCCATTACTTTTTATTCAAACCTTAGAGATGACATGATGTGAAAAATGAGCCTGTGTCTAGTTCACTGCCCATTAGTGTGTGAGCACATAATCTCCCACTTTTCACACAGAATCTCTCTGCACACACTCTGGCAGTTACAGTCAGGCCCAGCCCCCACCCACCCCCATCACTGTTAGAGGAGATTTCACATCTCCCCCCTCCTCTTGGTAGATAGCAAATATTGTTCCTAAAGTGATAGATATATTTTAAGGAAGTGAAGTTAACAGCAGATTCATACCAACTTTTCTTTTCTTTTTTTATTTTTTTTTATTTTCAAACAAACATAAACACACAAAACATATGACATAAAAACCTCTTCAACTACATACAGTGTGTCGATTGGTTATAAGATCTTTCTGCGTGCTTTCCATAGTCATCACTTGAGCTTTATCAAAAATCACATATTGTCAATCAAATATCTTTGTCTACATTATTATTGTACTTCATTTGTTTAATTATCACTACTGTTTTACCATTTTAAACAAGGTATTCTAAATATGTATCCATTTGTGTTATAATGATTCATTATATCATCTTCAATATATCCAATAATAAAGAATTTTTGATATCCTATTCCAAATCATTCTATTATTTTAGCATTAATAACATTCTCTAATAATTTTCAATTCCATGTTTTTCTGTTATTAGTATCATCAATCTAAGATACATTTATCCAAATTATTATAATTGTTAACATTCATTAAGCATAGCTATTATTACATCCTTTTTATATGAGGCATATTAAATTTGAGGTAAATTTATATTATGGCATTTCATTACATCATCCTGAAATCATCCAATGATATTACATCTTTATATTTTATTCTATATAGAATTATTTATTTTTTTATAAAAAGACTTTTCAACATCATCTCCATCATCCTCACTTACAGTTTATATAGAATTTCATATTATCAATCTAGTATATATGAATGCTTTATTATCATTATTAATCATTTATTTGTCTATAGCTATTATTATTTTATCTTATACATAGTACTCAAAGTTTAACTACATTTAACTAAATTTTATTGTGACATTTCATTTCATCATCCTGTATCCTTCCAGAAATAGTGCAGTCCAATATCACTTGCCATTTGTAGAATCTGTATTCTAAGTGTTTTCTTGATAAGTCTTATGTGGACTTCTCTTGACAACTTGTTGTTCATTGGATATCTTATAAGAATTTGAAACCCTCCATCTATTCCTTTCATCTGCTTGACTTTTGTTATCACTGGTGCTTCTGCCGAAATTACTCTCATTGTTTCTGCCAAATTTTCTCCCCTTTCTTCATCTATGTTTTGAATCTGAGATAGAGTTCCAGTTCATCGATCTCTCCTTTCCATATTTCACACTTATCATTTCCCTCTGCACTCAATTTGCTGTCAATGTCAACAATTTTCTTATCACTTTCATATGTCTCTGTAATTTTTTGAACTCTGTCCTCAAATGTCAGCGTTGTTTTATAAGTATTCTCAACTCTTCTCTCCGTACTTTCTGTATTTTGATATTTTGTGTTTTGATATATAAATTCAAAACTCTTTTCAATTCTCTCTGTAGTTATTAAGAGTTTTTGAATTTCTAACATAATTTTTTGCAATGTTAGTTTCTTTTCTTCTTCATATTGTGGCATTTTTCCAAGTTATAAACACTGCCTCTAAAACATCCAAGGCTTTTGCTAGGTTTCAAACAAATTCAGTGAAGTTTTTTCCACTAACCCTTTCAGTAAACAAAGCTGATAGCTTTGTAATATCAGATGTTGTCAAGCCTCTAGCCACTAGATGTCAGTGTTACATCTTTTCCCTCTGTTTTTGCCTCTCCTTTTTAAGCTCTGAACTCCGGAGAGAGTTTTTCTCCAGAAAGAGAAAAAAATGTTTAAAGATTACAATCCAGCTGAGCCTTGTGAGGAAAGAGGCTTTTAATCCACAACCACAAAAAATGAGAAAAGTATAGAGGAAGAAGGGGGAAAAAAAGACCAGTCCAGCTTAAAAGTAAGAGGCATTTATAAAAAGTCCGTCCATAGAAAACAAACAAATTTAAAGTGGAAAAGATAACACAATAGTTTTAAACCAGGGTAAATTCGCTGCTTATTTCCTTCTGTCTTTAATTTTATTTTAACTCTGAGTCTTTTGGGTTTTCTTCTCTAATAATAAAGATTTTTCTCACCATTTCGGCACACTGTCTCTCCTGTACTGCTTCCGTTTCAGGGGCTTGTCCCAATCTTCTGCAGCCATATTCACTGCTTCTCTTGTAGCCAGCAAAAAGAGCTTTTTCCTGGATCAATAAGGGGCTTTGTGATGCCCCTGAGATCAGCAGGACATGCGCTTCACTATCACCATTCCTTCAGAACGGTTGAGATCCAAAAAGGATTGTCCAGCAACAGAGATATCGACCTCAATCCTGGAGCCCCAAGATTGCATGTTGTGTCATAGCGACATGTCATCCTTCCAACTTTTCTGATTCTCTCCCCCCCTCTCTTTTCAGAATCACCATAAATGATTGAAATGTTTACTTGCCATATGGTGGGGTATCCATTTGAAACAAGTCCTTGACTTATGACCACATTTGAGCCCAACATCCCAATTGTTAAGCAAGGCAGTTGTTAAGTGAGTTTTGTCCCATTTTACAACCTTTTTGACATCATTGTTAAATGAATCACTGCTGTTGTTAAACTGAGATGCGGTCATTAAGTGAATCTGGCTACTCCCGCCCTCCTTTGTCTTTGTTTGTCAGAAGCCGGTTGGGAAGATTACATATGGAGATCACATGACCCTGGAACAATGCTACTGTCATAAATATATCAGTTGCCAAGCACCCAAAGTTTGATCATATGACCATGCAATGGACATAAGTGTGAAAAACGGTTATAAGTCACTTCCTTCAAGGGCTGTAATTTTGAATGGTCACGAAACAAATGATTGTAAATCAAATCTAACCACTGCGCCATTGCGGTGGAACAGTGGTTAGAGAGTAGTACTGCAGGCTACTTCTGCTGATAACCGGCTGGCAGCAGTTTGGCAGTTCGAATCTCATCAGGCTCAAGGTTGACTCAGCCTTCCATCCTTCCAAGGTGGGTAAAATGAGGACCCAGATTGTTGGGGGCAATATGCTGACTCTGTAAACTGCTTAGAGAGGGCTGTAAAAGCACTATGAAGCGGTATATAAGTCTAAGTGCTATTGCTATTGCTAAGGACTATCTGTACCAGAAGATCAAAACTGACTGAGCAAACACAGAGGCATCCAGGCCTTTGGAGCATTTGGTCCATTTAATTGCTGGAAATCGAAGAATTTAACCCTAACGGTATGATTCAGCAAGCTTGACTTCTACCCAAACCTTTATTTTCTATAGTTGGAGGATTAAAGAAAACATGGACCATGGTTCTAAGGCAGCATCAGATAGCAGGGACACTGCCTTCATGGAGCCCTAAAACAAATATTTTTTTGTTGTATCTTGATGCAAATAAATCCATTAATTTCTGATACCATTCCTTCGGGGTTGCACTGTTTTGACCTGGAGTAGCAAACTGTGCTGTGAAAAGGTCTTTCTTACAATTCTACTGAACAGACGTGACAGGGCTCTGAACATAACAGAAGGCAGGGCATGGGTGGAACCTGAATCAGTTTCCCGGAGAGATTTTGCACAGTTGCTAACACTACCCCATGCACAAGGACCATTCCTATTACTCTCCAGCATAACCTTTAATTACCCCCTCCATCCCCAAAATATCCCTCAATTACCTTGCAGGCAGAATTATATGCATATTTCAAAAGTTCTCCCAGGGCTTCAGTGATAAGCATTGGGTTCTTACGGTTCACTGGTTTAAATTATAGGCTACTTAATTAAAACAATATAGAAAGCTGTCAGAATTTCATCTCATTTGTAGGACTTTGATTAGTTTTGGAAAGGGGGGTTAAAATAATGTTACAGCATATTTAGTTTTATTTAGGATATGCTGTCTTTAATGGTGGATGATATGTCCTTTCTCAGCTTGGTTAGTGGGAATTCCACTAAAGGTAATGTGAAAGGAATTGTTTTATGATCCTATATTTCAGGATCAGAAGTTTAAAATACAGTTTTGGCCCAAATTTTAAGCTAAGGCTTATAAAAGTGAATGTTTAAAGCAGGTATTAAAGTTTCGGGTTTTACACAACGATGTGGCAAAGATAATGAATCATTCTTTATTTCTGAAATTATAAATAGAAGAATTGGTGGGAGACTTCTCTCTTAATAGAATTATACACCGTGATCCCTACTAATTAATACTTTAAATATTCATAATGTATGCTTTATAATGTGAAGATGTCCATAATTTTGTCCCACCCACAAAACTGAAATAGCAGATCAAAATCAACTTCCAAATGGATTACTTTGTTTTAGTCAACAATTTATTTTATTTTTTATTTTTAAAAAAGCAATGCTGTTTTATTGATGTTTATCGCTTTGAAATGTTATTGTATGTTCTTTTTTTCTTTCTTTATAATAAACCACCAAAAATCAATTTTTGACTATGGGGTGAAAAAATCATCATCAATAACAACAACAGCAGCAACAACAAAATCATTTATCCATTTCCCTTTTCAGTCTTATTTATCTTTTGGATACATGACACAAATACTGATAAAATAATTGTTCCATAAAGAAAATGTAAGAGGCATGTCTTGATATTATATAAAGACAGTGACCTAAGGGGGAAAATCATTTATTTTACAAACTTACAAATTTACAACTCTGACTATCTTTACCAATATATTTTCAACTTTCCTATTATCACCACAACAACCCTGTGAGGTGGGTTGAGCTATGAAAGAGTGACTGGTCCAAAGTCACCAAGTCAGCTTTGGACTAGAACTCAGTCTCCTGGTTTCTAGGTCAGCACCTGGACTCTTATACCAAACTGACTCTTATACAACAAAACTGTATGAAAAGTAACTCTACTGTGTTTCTTCTTGGGCCATATCTTAAAAACTATCGTCCAGTCTCCCTTTTTTAGGGAAGGTTGTTGAGAAGGTGGTGGCCCTTCAACTCTGATGGACCTTGGATGAAGCAGATTATCTAGACCCTTTTCAGTCCGGTTTCAGGCCTGGTTACTCCACCGAAACTGCTTTGGTCGCACTGACCGATGATCTCTGGCGGGCCAGGGATAGAGGACATTCCTCTATCCTAGTGCTCCTTGACCTCTCAGCGGCCTTCAATACCATCTATCATGGTATCCTTCTGCGACGGCTGGAGGAGGTGGGAGTGGGAGGCACTGTTCTACGGTGGTTCTCCTCTTACCTCTCCGACAGGTTGCAGTCGGTGTTGGTTGGAGGGCAGAGGTTGACCCCTAGACCCCTTAATTATGGGGTGCCGCAGGGGTTGGTCTTGTCCCCCCTCCTATTTAATATCTACATGAAGCCACTGGGTGAGATCATTCGTCGGCACGGGATTAAATACCACCAGTACGCAGACGACACACAGTTGTATCTTTCCGCCCCGTGCCAACTCAGTGTAGTGGTGAAAGTGATGTGCCAGTGCCTGGAAGCTGTTTGGGTCTGGATGGGAGTGAACAAACTCGCACTCAATCCTGACAAAACCGAGTGGCTATGGATGTTGCCCCCTAAGGACAGCCCAGCTAGTCCGTCCCTAAGCCTGGGGGGAGAAAATTTACTCCCCTCAGAGAGGGTCCGCAACTTGGGGGTCCTCCTGGATCCACAGCTGACGTTAGAACATCACCTGTCGGCTGTGACCGGGGGAGGCTTTGCCCAGGTTCACCTGGTGCACCAGTTGCGGCTCTATTTGGACCGGGAGGCACTGCAACCAGTCACTCACACCCTCGTCACCTCAAGACTGGATTACTGTAATGTGCTCTACATGGGGCTGCCCCTGAAAAGTGTTCGGAGACTACAATTAGTTTGCCTTCAATCTTTCCTTGGAAGATTAAATGAAGTATTTTTCTGGGTGTCACATCACACGTCCAAAATATTTTAATTTTTGCCTTTTTTCTGGTTTTGAAGATTTCCCTTGACTTACCAGGTGGCTTATCACCTCCTGATTTCTGATTTTGTCAACCCAACCTATATATAACAGCCACCTGTAACTCCACATTTCAAATGCTTCTAGTCTCTTCAAGTGGCTTTCTGACAGAGACCAACACGCCACACGTTTCTGGCAATCCATTTATGTTGGCAGTCAAACTATCTATTTATCTACCTATACACATATTTTCTCACACACAAATACAAGTGAAGAATCTCTTCTGTTCCCTCTACAAGTATTATGATCCAAAAACAACAATTCTATATTTTCAACCACTAGGATGATAGCAGTAACAGAGAATTTTGTACGCTTAAAAACAAATGACCCTGCCTAAAAATGGATTATCTTTTATATAAAAATATTTCCTGGGTGATACCATTCTTTGAAACTGTTCATTTTGACCAGTGTTGAAAATCATTCATAATCATTCTAGCTTATTTTGTTCATGACTTAACATATGTTTTTTTTTTCCTTTTGAAGATTTCTTTGCTACTATTGAAGTTTCTTGATGAAAACCCTGGAAACAAGGTGAGAAAGTGTTTCCCCTTTTCTGTCGCTTTGCACTCCACTCTGAAGTATACAGTAACATCTACCACAGATGCTCTAGTGAATCTTAATTAGGCATATGCAGAGAGTTCAAAATCTATTCAAGATGGATTATCTGAATGAATGCTACTAAATTATCTTTTTATTATCCTTTTGATGTCTGCTGGGGAGACTCAGTAGAGAACCAGCAGCCATATGATAATTTCTCTACTCTAGAGAAAAACAGAAAAACAGCAAAATGATAAACAATTGGAATGTGCAAATATATTATCCCAAAGTATAGCTTTGGATTATATTGTTCCCAATGAAATAATCTCTGATTCCATTAATGAAACTGCTTGATTCACCCAGAATGGGAATCATTGGGCTCTTCAGATATCTACCCCAAAATATTTGAGAAGGTGAGTAAAAGAAAAAATATATTTTTATCATTTTATTTCAAAGGCTAGAGTCTGAAAATGAAGTTGTACATATACAGTACAAGGGGTTGTACATGGCAAGTGCATAGCAATAGCAATGGCATTTACACTTATATACCACTTCGTAGTACTTTTATAGCCCTTTCTAAGTGGTTTATAGAGTTAGCATATTTCCCCCAACAATCTGAGTCCTTATTTTACCGACCTCAGAAGGATGGAAGGCTGAGTCAGGATCGAACTCCAGACTGTGGACAGAGTTTGCCTGCAATACTGCATTCTAACCACAGCTCATATTGTTGACCATATTTGACATACACACAGAGAGAATCCTTATGATGTGAGACAAAATGTGAGCCATTGTTGCAAGTGCACAGGTAGATTTGCAAATTTCTTGTTATATGCCTGCATGTGTAGGATAAGAGAGAATGGAAAGAAAAGCAAAAAGGGAAAGAAAACGGAGGAAACCATCTGTATTTGATTTGCTTCTTGGAATTATATAAAAATGTGGCATGCCCTCTTCCAATAATGTAGTTGGTCTTAATTCCATTGACATTTAGACACCACACTAAGTCCCATATGCTTCATTAGACCTTCATGAATGGCTCATGGCCACTGCAACAACTGTCCCAAGATCTTTGGCTTGTGAATTTACTGATTTTATTCATAATTGAGTTCTAATGTTGTTAATTTTTTTAAATTTTACTATGATCTACCCTTGGGCATTCTCTTGAAAGTATTCAAAATGCCTGCATGCTTTCATTTATACACGCAGGCGTCCTTAAAAAATACATTTATAGTTGCTTACAATAACTGTTTAAATAGAGATGGCACAACTGTCCTGCCTTATGCCTTGTGTACTGAAGGACTTGCCATGCACACTGAGTTTTGGGCATTTGGCTCTTGGTTTTGTTTTGTTGCTAGTATAACTTGGGCTCTGTCAGCATCACAAAGTCCTCCATCTCCTCTTTTCCGATTTGCTTAGTCCCGTGGACTTGGCATTCTAGTTAGTGTAACCGCTGGAACTCAGCTATATAATGTCCAGCCCTAGAGAAGCGGTAAATGTTCCAGGGCTGAGTCTCCAGATTGTTAATTCCCTGCACAGATGGCTCTGCATAAGACACTGTGGGAGAAGAGTGTCTTCTTAAAGCCAATTAAATAGAATCCTTGTCCAAGAAGGATTTTCAGAATGCCTATGCATGCAAATTCATGACGTGCCTCACGACATCTTTAGGCAGTGCTACTTTTCTCTTCTACCTTCATCAAGAGTAAGAGACAGTTTGATTTCCTGCTTTGTGGGCGTTTCCAGGTTGAAGAATGTATAGCTCATCCGTCTTCATAGAAATTACAAGAGTGGAAAGAGAAAAATAAACAAAACAGCACATTGCCTAATGAATTCAAAGAAGCAGAAGAATTTTTTTGAAAACCACAGTTTAACAGAGTTGGGTACAGTATTTGCATGCTAGTTATTTCTTGCTTGTAATTACATTGGGCAATTTTTGTTGCCATTCATTATTCAGAATTAGAATAATTTTTTTATACCGAGAAATATTTTGAATGTAACATTATAATTGCACTGCTTCAGAAACAGAATTAGTTTTTATGATTTCTAAAAATAAAAGTTCCCATGATTTGAATTTGACTTCTGGTGACTAGATGGACACCTACCCACATATGTTTTTCTTTTGACAAATATATGGGAATGCTTTCCCTTTGCTGTCTTCTGGAATATTTTCTCACCTTCCTGGACTAACCTACTATCCTGGGATTTCCTGATCTCCCATCAACTACTAACCAGGTTTTTCAAGTTCATTCAGGGTTAGTTAGTGTTGCCCATTTAGAAGATTCACAAGGAGTTCTGGCGATCAATCTTTGAAGAGGTTAAATAAAGTAGACATAATTAACATCCTGCACTAAATGGCTGTGCATGTAATTGAAGAATATACTCAAATAACCCAAATAACTATTGTCAGTCCTTTCAATATAGAAAGTCCAATTGCAGATTTTTTTTCTATATATACTGGAAATAATCATTGTAAGAGAAGTCATGGAATCCAAACTTAATATTATCAATGAGTAAACCTGATAGGCCTCAATTGGACTTAGATATAGATAGGAGTGTGCAGACAATCAATCATGAATAAACAGAAGAGGAAAAATTTGCAGGCAGGGGAGGTTCTGTTCAAGAACTTATAATTTTAGTCGTTTGGTGTTTACACACTATGCTCTGAAAAACTTTCTGAGCTAAAAATGCATTCCTGATCAATTGAAATTAATGGAATGTTTGCCAATGCCTTAAGTGAGAAAGGAATTGCAGCCCAAATCTCCATGGAAGTCCAAACTGAAGCAATGATTTGCAGAATGAATCTAGAAAAGTCAACAACGTTGTAATTCAGAATTCCCTCGCAGCCTTGCCGTGGTCATTACAAAGTTTGGTAACATCTTATCTTTGCGCGCATGCAGTACACGTGCATTTACCAATGCAAAGGAAAAGAGAGCAAAATACAATGAGCCTTTGGGGAAAGGCAAAGCATATAACAATTACCCCCAAAAAGAAAAGAAAAGTACCCTTGGGAATTAAGCAAACATTGAATGTAAGAGATAGGAATGAGACAAATATTGAATTAAGGCAAGCACTGCCTGAGATGGCAATCACAATTTTATAAGGGGTGGTGGAAACTGAAGTTGCTGGTTTCCAGGCAGGAGTTATAGATAAGGTCTTTTAACTTCCATGCTATTCTATTAAGTTATGCTTCAAATTCCTGGGACAAAATAAACATAATCTGCATAGGGTGCTTGTCACAGAGCCTTTTTATAAGATATAATTCTGACCTCACAACTGTGCAATTTTGGCCTGTGGCCTAGAAATCAAAATGCGCTTAAACCTAGCACTTCGCTTCCTAACTCATAGCATCACAAAAATATCCTTAATTCACAGTGATTGCCATCACAGTTAGCCTAATGTGCATTTAATTGCATCTATGGGCTTTGGTTGTGAAAAATAAATTGTACACTGATTTTAATGAAATTTTTTTTCCTCAATTAATGTGTTGCAAATGTTGGCTATTTATAGTATAGGATCACTGTTTAACAGTATCATTTACAGTTTGGAATGGATAATATGGATAATACACAATACAATTTTAGGTATGTATCAGAGGTGGGTTCCTACCGGTTTGGACTGGTTCGGCCGAGAAGGTAGTAACTTGGTTTGTCACGCCCTGGAACCAGTTCTATCATCAATGCTGCCATCTTGGTTTTCATTTCTGCGCATGCACAGAACAATCTTCATTGAAAAAAAATGTACTTTTTTCCTTTTCTAACTATGTGCGCATGCACAAACCTTTTTAGGTGCAAATGGGCACGCATGCAGAGAGCATGCTTGGTGTGTGCCAAATTTTTTTGTATGCCAAACTGGCAGTAATCCCAGCAGCAATCCATCCCTGGTATGTATATTATGTTGCAATCTTAGGCATACTGACAGGGAAATCCCTTTGCAATATTGCATTTAGGAACTGAAAGGTTATGTATTAGGTACAGTATATAACATTATTAATAATTTTTCATGAATAGTCATAGGAAAACTAAATAATCGAACATTCATAAAAATATTTACTGATTCATCAAAAATTCTTGTCTTACCATGGTTCCTTGGTCAATATCTCGTGGCCTGTCAATTCAGGAGCCCCAGATCAGCCCATCTGGAATCATCCTGACTGTTTATTAGAAAGGAAGGTACTGAAGCCATCTACTTCCAACAAAGCCCCATCCAATTCTCCTCAATTGAATGGATGGATGAGATTACATTACATCTGCTTTCTGGATGAATGAGATTACATTTTGGAAAAATTGGTGAGCTCCTTGGTTGCTGTCATTCTTATGAAAATTATTTCTTGTAGAAAAGAAAAAAAATACCACTGATCTAATATTGATATATATTATGTACTGAAGTGTTTAAAACAAAGGATGAATAGGCATATTTGGGTATCCTTGAGTGACTGATAATAGTCATAATAAACACTTGTGATTTAAAATGAAATGTAAAAATATTACTGCCCCTGTTCCTCCTAATTGGTAATGTTAACTTCCTCCTCTGAAATTATCAATAGATTTTTTTTTAAAAAAGGCATCACATAATGTTATTTAATAGAATTATTCAGCAGTCACCGGTCTCTATTGTTTTTGCACAATTATATATCTATATATCTATAATGAACTGAAATATTTGATGAATCCATACTCTACATATCAATTTCCCTCATTTGGAAAGACATTAATTCATTTCACATCAAGCTGGATACCCATACAATTCATATCAAATTAGATGTTTCTTTTTCTATTTTCAGATACCCCCATTATATTTTAAAATTGTGAAGATGATAGATGATAGATGCTTGCTTCTGAGTCCTAGCTCCTATTTGACTTTATGCTATATCTTTAGTGTTGGCCACTAAATGGTCTCTGGTGTTCTGATTCGTGGGCTCTGGCGTATCACACTGCTGCTTATGGTCTACTAACATCATTAGTTGAAATGTGCCCTTGTCATTTTTGGATCTATGATTCTAACACTCAAAAGTCTTTGGATAATGCAGAAAAGATGTATAAAATGAGTTTGTTCTAAATATAAACAATAAAGAGGGAATCCTATACAAAATAGTGAACCTGAATAAAAAATGGATGTCTTATGTATTGACTAGCAATCACTGTCCTAATCTGTAAGATGATAATAACAGGTTTTTCTTTCAAGGTCTTAGGATTTAAGAAGGATTTTGCACTTGGCATGCTGATGTTAAAGTTCTAAATATTTAATAATTAAGAACCCAAAAGCAATACTAAAAACAGGAAGAGTGGATATGGAAAATTACAAAAAACATTAGGGATGCTTCATCTCAGTAGCTCTGTCTCATTATACTATCAGAACAAATGAGTAAAATATATAGACTAGCTACATCTGTTTTTCTTTGGAAGCTTGGTGATGTATTTGAATAATGAAAAATGTAGGAACGCTTTTATCACAATCCATTTTGTCATTCACTCATAGACAATTGTGTTATTCTGTATGGACCAGTTAGAATAATAACATACATAACAGTTTTGCTTAAGGTCTTTACTGAAGTAATTGGTAAATTTTATGGTGTATTTCTAAATTGTATGTTTGATTGCATGTGTAGGATGCACAATATGCTCCTTCCATTGGGTTTCTGCATTTCAAGCACTGTTACAGCATTGTGGAACACAGTCATATCACCCAACTGATATAATACCTCGTTTCCTCTTTACAAATCACTCTGCCACCCTGGGCCACAAGAGGAACAGCACTAGCACTTAGACTTATATGCTGCTTCATAGTGCTTTATACAGAGTGGTATTCAGCTGGTTTACCCAAACTGATAGCGGAAATTGCAGGTGGGCCTGCCCACCCGCCCTGGCACTACGCCGTCTTATTTAGACATATTTTTGAGGCCTAGTGCATGCATGGAAGGCGTGCATGCGAGCAAAGAGCATGCACGGAAGGGGCCTGTGCACGCACAAAGAGGGCAGGTGGGCACGCAGGTGTGTGTGTGTGTATGTGAACCAGTGGTAACAAAATGTGAAACCCTGCTGCTTTATAGTCTCTCTAAGTGGTTTACAGAGTCAGCCTATTGACCACAACAATTTGGGTCCTCATTTTAGTGACCTTGGAAGGATGGAAGGGTGAATCAACCTTGAACCGGTCAGATTGAACTCCTGGCAGTGGGCAGAGTTAGCCTGTAATACTGCATTCTAACCACTGAGCCACTATGGCTGTTATAATAAGGGATCAAACTCATATTAAGGCAAATTAAGGATCCTTTTCCTGTATAACTTCCATCTATGGCAGGGGTGTCAAACTCAATTTCATTGAGGGCTGCATCAGGGTTGTGTTTGACCTCTGCAGACCTCTGGATGGGGGCGTGGTCAGCTCGACAGCACTTGTGTCGGGGGTACCTGTGGTGGCCCGAGTGCTCAGCCAGTGAAAATGGGCTCCCGAAATCCTGCAACCCTCTGCCAGCAAAAATGGAGCCAGAGCCTGCCCATGGGCCTTGAGTTTAACAGCCCTGATCTATGGGGAAATTTGGATTGAGGACAAGGCAAGGGGTTAAAATTTTCAGCCCCCATGCTAGATTTTGATCAATATCTCATGGTCTTAAATAGAATAAGCAAAGAAAGAGTAAGATAAGTGAGTGGTACTTAGTCTAAGTATGATGCTCATCATGACTTGCTATGAAAGAACAAGTCTTTAAATGCTCACTAACCTCTCACTTCTGTATTTTTTTAATTTCTGTATCACTGGGTATCAACACTAATAGAAGATAGAGAGTGGTCTTGAAGGAGATTGGAGAAATGAAATTTGTAAATTAAAATATGTTTATACAATCAAAGATTAAGCTAGCATCCAAATAACAAAATAGAAAAACAAAAATCTCTACTGGGTGCCTGCCTATGTTTACTGGCCCAGGAGCTGATATTTTTTCCCCTGTACGTGGACATGCCATAAAATACACCCTTGTATTGTGAGCATTATACTTGTCCAGGTAATTTCAGAAGGAACTCAGAAGGAAGTAAAAAGGAAATGAAACATATATGAGTTTCCATGATGAGGCTAGCAAAATGTGTCAGGAAGGTTTATACAGTTGCTTGATTTTGAATTAAAAATGCTACCTTTGTAGATAGTTCATCAGTTTTTGGATGGATTTTATCCTGGCTACTTTGTGATGTTCAGAGTGACTGTAGATGGCAGAATATCTGACTTTGCCAGGGGGGATAATGTCAACCACTGCTCCTGCTTTCTGAAGAGCAGAGTGGAGCTCCAGACTCAAAGTTATAAGAAAAGTTGGAACAATGATCAATCTAATCTTTTACTAAGGTTACAGTCAATTCAGACTGTATCTGCCATATGTAGAAAAGGAAGAATGGGAAATACTGGGAGGAAAAATGATAGATGATTAGAAATTGATCTTCCACACATCTTTGAAAGCTGTAAAACAGCTTTTGGGAAAAAATACAATAAAGGGTGGAGTAAACTTTTAATAGTGTTAGTCCAAATGCCAAATTTTTCAGAGTATTAAATTTTAGCATTGCATGTTGCAAGAACATTTTCTGCTGCGATGGAGTGTAGTTGCTAAAAATGCATGAATTTTATAAAAATGGAAACGAACACAAGGTTTTACTTATCCCAAATTAGTACAACAGATTGAACAATCTAATCTTGCCTGGAAGACTCTGTACTTCAATTACTACCAAAAATATATATATAAAATCCTCCGAATGTATTCCTAGAAGTATAGAGCTTATTTACAGACATTCACATGTTGGCTCTGATATGTTCTGAAAAGATTTTCTATTTGTAGCCATAGAGCTCTTGCTATATTTCCTCCTGATACAAGCCAGAGTTGATTCAGGAAGAAAAAAAATCTAGTGATAAAAATGGCTCTCCCATTTTAAAAGTGGTAGTGAATCATCTCATTCTGTCCCAGGATCTGAATTACATTGCTCCTCTATTATCAAGAGGAGTGTTTATGGCAAGGAAGTAAGGGGTGAAATCCAGCAGGTTCTGACAGGTTCTGGAAAAATGGTAGTGGAAATTTGGAGTAGTTCGGAGAACCAGAAAATGCCACCCCTGACTGGCACCAGAGTGGGGTAGGAATGGAGATTTGGCAGTATCCTACCCCTGCCATGCCCACCAAGACATGCCCACTAGCGACCCTCGGATAACAATGGGTGGGGGAGTGGCCATTGTTATCCGAGGGTCGATAGTTCCTCGTAGGATCCCTGCTCCGGAGCTTGTCGGGTGTGAGTCCTTACTGGTGAAGTTGGACCTTGAAGGTCAAGTGGGCTTGTTGTTAACGTACCTGCCTCCCAACAGTGTTACAACAGCCCTCCCCTCGCTCCTCGAGTCAGTAGCCGAGCTGGCAGTTGAGTTCCCCAGGCTTATGGTGCTGGGGGATTTCAATTTGCCTTCGCTCGGCGAGCACTCTGATGGAGCGCAGGAGTTCATGGCTTCCATGACAGCCATGGGCTTGACCCAAGTAATTCGGGGCCTGACTCACTCAGTGGGTCACACACTCGACCTCGTATTTCTCTCAGAGCAGTGGAGTTGTGATCTTGGTTTGAGGGGTATTGAGATCTTGCCCCTGTCATGGTCGGACCACTTCCTATTGAGGCTTGACTTTTGGAGGCCAATCCCCCATTGTAGGGAGGAGGAACCAATTAGGTGGTTCCACCCCAGGTGCCTTATGGACCCTCCAGGTTTTCAGACGGCGCTTGGTGTCATACCTGATGCTCTTGTCCACAGTCCGGTGGAGGCCTTGGTCGCTGCTTGGAACTCAGTGGAGGCGGAGGCTCTTAACCGGATTGCGCCTTTACGGCCGCTCCGAGGTAGCGGATCCAGGAGGGCTCCTTGGTTCACTGAGGAACTCCAGGAGATGAAACGCCTAGAGCGCCGCTGGAGGGCCAGTAAGTCCAAGTCAGACCGAGCATTGATGAGAGCTTGCATCTCCTGGCAATTCGGACATCAAAAAGTGCGTATTTTGCAGCTCTGATTGCATCCGCTGAGTTGCGCCCAGCTGCCTTGTTCAGAATAACCCGCTCCCTCTTGAAAGGGAGGGATGCGGGTAACCCTTTACAAGGTAGAGCTGACGAATTTGTACAATTTCTCACGGATAAAGTTGCACGGCTTCAGACAGACCTGGACTCCAATTGCTCAGAGCCAGCCAAGGTACCGGGGGAGGGTCTTGAGTGGAATTTATGGATTGATTTTCAACTTGTCACACCTGAGGAAGTGGACAAGGCCATGGGAGCAGTGAGCGCCTCCACTTGCATGCTGGACCCGTGCCCCTCCTGGCTGGTCGCGAACAGCAGGGATGTGACACGGGGCTGGATCCAGATGATAGTTACCGCCTCTCTTCGGGAGGGGTCCTTCCCGCCCCTCCTAAAGGCGGCGGTGGTGAGACCCCTCCTGAAGAAGCCATCTTTGGATCCAGCCATTTTAAGTAAGTACCGTCCAGTCTCCAACCTCCCCTTCGTTGGGAATGTTGTTGAGAAAGTGGTGGCCTCTCAGCTCCGGCGGTCCTTGGACGAAACCGATTATCTAGATTCCTTTCAGTCCGGATTCAGGCCTGGCTACAGCATGGAAACTGCTTTGGTCGCACTGATCGATGATCTCTGGAAAGCCAGGGATGGGGGTCATGCCTCCGTCCTAGTGCTCCTTGACCTCTCAGCGGCCTTTGATACCATCGACCATGGTATCCTTCTGCGGCGGTTGCGGGAGGTGGGAGTGGGAGGCACCGTTCTTTGGTGGTTCTCCTCCTACCTCTCGGACAGGTCACAGTCGGTGTTGGTTGGAGGGCAGATGTCGACCCCTAGGCCTCTTAAGTATGGGGTGCCTCAGGGTTCGGTCCTGTCCCCCTCCTGTTTAACATCTACATGAAGCCACTGAGTGAGATCATTCGGTGGCACGGGATAAAATACCACCAATATGCAGACGATACACAGCTGTATCTGTCCACCCCGTGCCAACTCAGTGAAGTGGTTGACGTGATGTGTCAGTGCCTGGAGGCTGTTAGGGTCTGGATGGGTGTGAACAAGCTTGCACTCAATCCCGACAAGACCGAGTGGCTTGTGTTTTTCCCTCCCAATGATTGGCCTTGTATTCCAACTCTCAGGTTGGGGGGTGAAATTATACACCCCTCAGACAGGGTTCACAATTTGGGAGTCCTCCTGGACCCACAGCTGACTTTAGAACACCATTTGTCAGCTGTGACCAGGGGGACATTTGCCCAGGTTCACCTGGTGCACCAATTGCGTCCCTACCTGAACCGGGAGGCTCTCAGAACAGTCACTCACGCCCTTGTGTCCTCAAGACTGGACTACTGTAATGCGCTCTACATGGGGCAACCCTTGAAGAGCATTCGGAGACTTCAGCTTGTCCAGAATGCAGCTGCACGAGCGATTGTGGGTGCACCCCAGTACACCCACGTTACACCTATCCTCCGTGAGCTGCACTCGCTGCCTATTGGACTCCGGACGCGCTTCAAGGTGCTAGTCATTACTTTTAATGGTATCGGACCTGGGTACTTGAGAGACCGCCTCCTGCCAATTACCTCCCTACGACCAATTAGATCCCACAGATTAGGCCTCCTCCAGTATTCCATCAGCTAGCCAATGTCGACTGTCGACCCCCCCTGGGGGAGGGCCTTCTCTGTGGCTGCTCCGGCCCTCTGGAACAATCTACCCATGGAGATTCGGACCCTCACCACCCTTCAGGCTTTCCGCAAAGCCGTCAAGACCTGGCTGTTCCGGCAGGCCTGGGGCTGATGAGTTCCCAGCCCCACTCGGATTGTTGCGACTGTTGAGGAGTTTTTTAATCTGTTTTTTGTATTTGTTTTGTCTTGTTCGTTTTCTTTGTATTGCCCCCCTTCCCTATTAGTTTGTTAGCCGCCCTGAGTCCCC
This sequence comes from Thamnophis sirtalis, assembly GCF_051295495.1. Classification (NCBI taxonomy): domain Eukaryota; kingdom Metazoa; phylum Chordata; class Lepidosauria; order Squamata; family Natricidae; genus Thamnophis; species Thamnophis sirtalis. The sequence goes on from NW_028261381.1 coordinate 33,052,953, forward strand.
TTGGGAATAGGGTGGCATACAAGTTTAATAAACTAACTAACTAACTAACTATCTACCAAGCCACGTCCACAGAACTGGTAGTAAAAAATGTTGAAGGGAAGCTGTTTCATTTCTGTTGAAATACATGTGGCAAAGGTGGAAAGTACCTGAAAGGGACATATGGTGGTTCTGACATACAGTTTCTACCTGATATAACGAAGTGGAATCACCTTGTAGGGCAGATGAGCAGCATAGAAATTTAATAAATAAATAAATAAACAGTGGGAAACCAAATGATCTCTGGGATAATGTATGGTGTCCCATTCCTACTTTAAAAAGAAGAATTGTTGTGGCCCATCAGCTAGCAGCAGAGCTAGCAGCAAAGTCAGGCAAGGAGGAGGTTGAGGGGGAGCCTGGGCTAGCTTTGAAGCCTTTGGAAGGCTCTGATAAGGAAATATCATTACAGGCAGAGGTAGAGTCGGGGCCTTCTGTCCTCCCCCAGGTGGAGAGGCAGCTATCTTCGGGGCCTGAGCTGAGTAGGAGGGAGGAACAGATGAGGAGGGCGAAAAATGGCCTCAAAAAAAGGCTGAAGTCAGCTGGCCGGTGCGCATGTGTGGGCAATACCTTGCATGCCCTGACAAATGGCTCCGCGTGCCACCTGTGGCACGTGTGCGATAGGTTCGCCATCCTGGCCCTAACACTTTATTGGATAATATTGCTTATATGCTGCATTTTTGTGGTGCTGCATTGTTTCTGCCCTACTTCTTTAAAAATCCATACAGCACAGGAGAACACTGCTTATAAATACTAGGAAAACTTTTCAGTCTTAATTTTGTGCCACTGGGTACATAGCTGGGTATGTGTTATGATTTACCAGGAAATCCACTTAATGTGGATTGTATGAGGAGAGTCATGTTAATTTATTATAGTCAAAAAATGCAAAGGAATCTGGTTGTACCATTTCAGATTAACATATTTTATGAAAAGAATAATTCATGACAGATTGTGCTTTTTAATAAAATGTAACTCTGATGCGGAACCATACTCCTTCTGATGACTGACCTCTGGAAACACATCTTGTGGTGGGAACAAACTAGATCAGGTCTAGTTCACAATTGTCTGGTTGCAACATGTTCTGTTTACTACTTGCTCTTGGTCTATTTTAGCTTCTGTTTCTTCCAAGTGTAACAAGCTCACCCAGCAATTCTGACACTATGCAATATGGTAAATAATTCTTGCCATTTTTTTCTTCTCCCAAAGACCACTCATTTTAGCAATTGGCAAAGTATCCATCTACTTGGATGAGTTTTGGAGGAGATTTTAAAATATCTGTGGCCCATTGGAAAGCTCCAATAAAAGCTGCAATAGAAAAAGAATGTAACTGATATTTGCATAACTCTGACAAAATGAATTTTTGAACTTCTCTGGTATTATGGCATGTAAATTTGATGATAAGGTCAAGAACAGCAATGCTGTTCGAACCCTCTAAAAGACAGACTGCCTTAGAAAGCTTTCTCAACAGTGCAATAATAAATTAGATTACAATACATTTTCAAGGGTTCCACTAAGACATTACAAACAGACTCACGAGATAAAAGTCTTTTATCATGTCTATTTTTCAGCAAATATAACAATATGTTTCTATCACCGCTTTATATATAAAAACTCCAATGGTCTTTTCTGTTATTTGGCAAGATTAAACAGAAATTTATATCTGTCTTATGAGGTCGACTCTCTGGCAGGACCTATATTATAATTTCACTGATGCTTTGGGCTTTTCTTTGTTTTCAATTCTTCTAAGACTAGAGCACTTAATCAAACAGTCTTTCTGTGTGTGTATGTTAAAATGTGTGTTGTTAAAAGAGGGTTGTTGGAATCACATCCTTCAGTTGTGAGTTGCAAGCTTAAGACCCTTCTATGACAAAGATGCAAATAATGCTGGATGGAACGAAAATGTTGAGTTCAATGTCACTTGGAATTTTGGTCTCAAAGTGGCTGCCATAATGGGGTATACCCACACCCCACATTCAGAATTGAGGCTAACTGAACATATTAGACTTGAGACTAACTTAATCCATAAATTTTATTTTGGCCTACTTATTAATATTTTCCCAATGTCAATTGATTCTGTGACTTGTAGCATTTTGTCGTGGCATAGGTAAAGGCCACATATTTCAGAATGCAGACATATGGGGTGGCTTCTGCCATCCCACCAAGTTGCCATGATGTCTCTGATCACCTCAGTTTTGCTTGTCTTTCACACTGGACAGGTGGGCACACTTCCAGACAAAGAAATGGGAATTTTCATTTTCCAAAAGGTTCTCCACTACAATCTGGTTGCCCCATGAACAAGACAGTAATTGTTTTTTTAAGGGCAGAAATAAGCTATGCCAGCCTTTGCTCAACTCCCTTCCACTGATAATTTGATATCTAGGAGTGTTTTCCTATTGTGGCTTGAAGACAGAGTTTTCCTGTTATATATTCTGCAAGATATTTTTTGACTGGAGCTTTTTATTTCACAGACTACTTTACAAAGAAGAAGACAATCTCTTCCCTTCCCTTCCCTCCCCTCCCCTCCTCCCCTCTTCTCTACAAAGGTTTCCATTAAGTCAAGTTCATTTTGAATAGGTCACCCTCAGTTTTTTACCCTGGCTGATGCAATGGCAAAAGCAATATAACTCTTGCCTTGTAGATCAATGGGTGATGGTTGAAAACTCTATAGGGTTTTTCTCTTCTCCCTGTTCTTTTGGGGCAAGGATGGGCAGAGTTCTACTGTTTCACAATTTTTCCTCTCTCCAGAGTTAAGTTTACAATCACCTCAAGGAAGATTTTACACCATTCCTTCAAGTGATTGGAAAAACAATGAAACAATGACAGTCCAATCCTTGCACCTTGCAAGTTGCTACCAAGGTGTCTTGGTTTGGACAGGAATTTTTAAGCCATTTTAGAGGCAAGTCAACATGAGCATAGAAGGCAGGAACTGCTTAAATGGTAAGCACAGATCTGCTCTAGGAAGGAATATCAGGCTTTCAGGGGATCAGTGACACTTTTATCAATACAGATGGTGCTATAAGCTTGTACTGTGCTTGGGAATATTCCATTTTTTCATTACTTTTTAATAACAGTAAAGACAACATCAACAACAGAAAATCAGATGGAACAGAGAACTTGGTGAATCCCATGCCGGATATTTGCAGAGACATGGGTAACATATCGGTTGCACATTCGTTGCATAACCTTACCTATTTTTGTCATTAAGTGCATTTGAAATAGATTATATTGTGGAAAGTGATTATACAATATTTGCATATCAGAAAAGCTGTATATAAAAACACACATGTATTTAAAAATATAAACCATTTTAAAAAATTAAGGTAGACATGGGATGGACTAATCTAAGTTTTTTTTTTTTTTTTTTAAAGAGGACTTGAAAAAATTGAAATGGACATGTTCATTCATCTCTACTTGGTGTGTATCCCTCCTCCCTGCAAGCTCGCTCATTATAGGCCTTGGCACTGGGAACAGTTATGTACATTCTTCATTTCTAATAAATTGGTTTTTTATGGCACTGCTAGCAGAAAACACAGTATGGCAAAATCAAAGGATTTTGGTGTCAAGAAGTGGGAATACAGTAACTTTGCTATTTTGACTTCCTTGTGGAAGAGATGGAAGGCAAAGACAATAAATGTACTTTTATTTCTTTGGATTCCTGTACTGTAGAAATCACATTAGTAGGGGGGGGATCCCTTCACACACAGTGCATCCGCCCATTTGTTTTTCAACTCTTCTTGATCATTTTAGCCTTTAAGGAGTCTAAAAAAAACATGTCAAGAGCTTTCTCCCAATCATGGATTTATAATAATTATTGCAGCCTAATCATAATTTGAGAAATGGATTAATTTGCTTAATTGATTAGAAAACCTGATTGGGGCCTGAAAGAGCATGTAGGCTGCCCATGGGATTGCTCCATTTGCAACCAAGACACTCAACGTTAGGCAGATAATGGTAATCTTTACTAATAAAAAATAAAAGTATGAAAGACCAATGTGGCAGTCGGGTGGTGGGGGGGACCACAGTAGGTGGTTAAAAGAATAAAAATGCCAGAATAGTATTAGTGGCTTTGAACAAATCTTTCAGTTTCCATGGCAATACTTTATAAGGAATGAGACTAGAATTTGACCCTCACTGGGTAGAGTTATGCTAGATTTGGAGAGAAATTCTTTCTGAAATTTCAAATTTATTATAAACTTCCATGTGCTGCCAAGGACTGCAATGATTGGGGGAGACAGAAAGAAACAAACATTGCAAATATAGAATTCAAAGGGGTGAAGAAATTCAAAGTGTGTATTTTGAGATGACCAGAATTTATGCTTCTCAACCTTCCCCAGTTTGTTCAGGCACAAGTATGCTTGTTGCTAATCACATCACCAACAAGAAGCCGGTTGATTTTTAAAAAAGTGAACTTTCAACACTCTACCAAACACCTTTCAAAAATGCGTTGTGAGAACAGAAATACTGGGGAAAACTCTTCAGAAGCAGACCCTCACGCTAATAAATTAGGAAACTGTAACCAAAGGACACAAAGTGGGGGTTTTGTTGCCCTTGAAAACAGCAATAAAATGCAATGATTCAATATTCAATTATATTTCTGGGATATAATTAAGGAGAAAAAATATACAAATGTCCTTTGCAAAATATTATCAGCAAGTGGTTTCCATGGAAGACCACTAATGAACCTCTCCTTTCAAATTAGATTATATAATTGTTATCTATATCATATCATATCATATCATATCATTTGGACCCTAAATATCATTGGTATAGTACAAGACATGCATCTAAGTGGAGATGAGGTCACATCCCATCAGTGCTTTAACAGTAATCTATTACTGCTCTGTTTGGCTTGGGGATTGGCAAGTTAAGAATTGACTTTCCTCATGCACCCTCCTGAGGTGAGGGCTTTAACTCCCTGGAACAGAACCTAATTACCAGGAAGTGACTCTTAGCTTCCATCTAGGCAGCACTGCACAAAGCCCTGGCTATAATCTGCTAAGCAACTAGGGCTATGGCCGTGTATCTAGGATAGTAGTGTACTGGAGATGATGGCATGGGAATTCTGTACCTAGCATGTACCAAATTATTCATCATAATTCTCTTCTGGATATTTGCAATATCTTCTTTCAGTATCTTCTCCCTGTTGACATAGCCTCTTTGAAAGTAGAGAAGCAAGAAAAGCAAAACCCTTTCACATCAGCTGCCATGTTCCCACATCCTTTCAGCCCTAAGGAAGATATTATACCTGCACCTGTATGGTATGTGTGTGTGTGTGTGTGTGTGTATGTATGTATATATGTGTGTGTATGTACACACAGAGATACAGACACAGACACACAGACACAGACACATAGATACATACACGCACACACACACACGCACATACATATACATACACATACACATACATATATATAGTTTTCTGAGGTTTTCGCAGGTGTTTATATGTAGGTCTTTGATTATTCGGGTTTTCTCCTGCGTAAAATTGGAAGTGTCTTGGCGACGTTTTGACGAAGTCTCATTCGTCATCTTCAGGCTGGATTACTTGGCTTCGTGCTTCCAGGAGCAATGTGAGATCGCAGCTGTTTCTTCCTTTTAACTGGCAGTGGGTATGTGAGCTGATTGGCTGGGAGCTTGGCTGTGTTCTGATTGGGTGGAGGTGTGTTCTGATTGGTTGGCTTAGTCTGGGTTGCCAGGGGATTTGAGATGGTGAGCTGTGTTGTTTGGCTTTGTGTTTGTGGGTGTCATGGTGGGTGTCAGTCTGCTTCATGTATGGATTGGAGGGGTTTAAAGTGGCTAATGATGCAGTCTGGCTTCTGGTCCTTGGTCGTGCCTCATCATCCGTGTGGGTTTGAGTCTGTCTTCTGCATGGATGTGTGGTGGTGACATCCTGTGTGGCTCTCGTGAGTGTGGGTCTGGTGTCATTCCTCGTGTTAGGGACTTGTTTGTCAATAAGGGTGGGTTTACAAATGGCTGGTAGGCAGGAGGTATCGTCTCGTTTGTTCATGCTGTGTGGGCGTTTTTCTATCTCGATGGCTTCTCTGATTATTCTGTTGTTAAAGTGTTCAGCTTTGGCGATAGTTCTGGTCTTTTTAAAGTCAATTCCTGTGGCTTTAAGGTGTTGGACCAGGGAAGAAGTTGGTTCCTCTTTTTGACTGCATTCTTATGTTCTTCAATGCGTGCACTTATTCTTCTGTTGGTTTGTGCGATGTATGTGGTGGGCAGGTGGTACATGGGCGGTGAGTTTTGTTTCTTTATGACCTCAACAGCCTACACCCCAAAATACAGTTCACCATGGAAACAGAAGTGAACAACCAACTTCCCTTCCTGGATGTTTTAGTCTACAGGAAATCTAATGGCTCCCTAGGACACACCAGAAGAAAACACACACTAACCGCTATCTGCACGCACTCTCACACCACCATCCAGCCCAGATCAACTCTGTAGCCAAAACACTAATCTCCAGAACAAAACGCTTAGCTGATGAACAACATCTAAAAACCGAACTACACACTCTCACTAACGTACTGACATCCAATGGATTCCAAGAAATAAGATTACCAACCTAATCCAAAAAGAAACCCCCACTAAAATTCAAGACAGAGAACAAGATAACGGAAAAGCCCTCCTCCCATACATAAAAGGCACCACAGACAGAATCAGCAAAATCCTCCACCAACACAACATCAAGATAGCATTCTGCACAAACCGAAAAATATCCACCATCCTAAGAAACCCCAAAGACAAAATTGAGTTAGAAAATCAAGGAGTATATGAAATCCCATGCACCACCTGCCTCACCACATACATCAGACAAACCAACAGAAGAATAAGTGCACGCACTGAAGAACATAAGAATGCAGTAAAAAAAGAGGAACCAACTTCTTCCCTGGTCCAACACCTTAAAGCCACAGGACATGAAATTGACTTTAAAAAAACCAGAACTATCGCCAAAGCTGAACACTTTAACAACAGAATAATCAGAGAAGCCATTGAGATAGAAAAACGCCCACACAGCATGAACAAACAAGACGATACCTCCTGCCTACCAGCCATTTGTAAACCCGCCCTTATTGACAAATGAGTCCCTAACACGAGGAATGACACCAGACCCACACTCACGAGAGCCACACAGGATGTCACTACCACACATCCATGCAGAAGGCAGACTCAACCCCACACGGATGATGAGGCACGACCAAGGACCAGAAGCCAGACCGCAGCTGCATCATTAGCCACTTTAAACCCCTCCAATCCATACATGAAGCAGACTGACACCCACCATGAAGAGCTGGCACGACCACAAACACGAAGCCAAACAACAGCAATGCAGCTCACCATCTCAAATCCCCGGGCAACACAGACTAAGCCGACCACAAACCTCCAACCAATCAGAACACACCTCCAACCAATCAGAACACAGCCAAGCTCCCACCCAATCAGCTCACACCCCCTCTGGCAGTTAAAAGGAAGAAACAGCTGCAATCTCACATTGCTCCTGGAAGCACGAAGCCGAGTAATCCTGAAGATGACGAATGAGACTTCATCGAAACGTCGCCAAGACACTTCCAATTTTACACAGGAGAAAACCCGAATAACTAAAGACAGACAGACAGACAGACAGACAGACAGACAGACAGAAAGACAGACAGACACACACACACACACACACACAACCCCTGGTATGCCCAAATACGGGAGGGAGCATACTGCTTCTCTTTGTCTGTCTTTCGGATCACCCTAGGAGCCATACAGGTAGAAAGCCATTTTTTTTTATGTTGCCTTTGCAACACACACATATATAGATGTTCTAATCCGATATTTCTGGAGAGCACCAGGATGAAGGAGATAGGAAGTCTGTGGCTTTCTAGATTTTTCTGAACTAGGAGATTTGTCTCTCTCTTATAGACATTTTTTTTGCTGGAGCTGATGGAACTGAAATTCAGAAATTACCCAGAATTCCCCAGATTTTAAGGATGGAGATTTCTGTTTACATGGGTGGAATGGTCTCTTAAGCTAAATAATTTCTGTGAAAAGAATATATGTAGGTATGGTGAGCGATGTCATGCTGTTCTATCTGCTACATTCTGCTATATTGTGTTTTAACCAAGAGCAGGTTGGCAACATCAAACATAAAAGGAATATGCAGAGTAGAAACAAAACTTCCTGTCTAATTCTCCTTGTTATCAGCTTTATGATGCTGTCCTTTTAAATGTAACGTGTCGAAGCTGCCGCCAAGCAGGGGCCCCTTGTGAAAAGCTGTCAAGTTTAATTAGGTGATATTATATTTTTATATAAAAATGTGAATGTTCTTTAAAGGAACTTAACTTTAATAGGTACGATTCAACCCTAAGTTAAGCCTTTTTGAGCAATGTAATTTCGATGGGAGTTGCACACATGGGGGTTGAAATCAACGGGACTTAAAAACAATTGTTTGTGGGCTGGATTGGGTTTCAAGCCCATTAAACAAGATCAGCTTATCCAACTGGAAAGAACAGCCTTTCCATTTGATGGGTTGAAATAAATGTGTTCATCTCTGTGAGCTCCAGATTAAACAGGATTTTAAAATATATTTTATTGCCATATGGCAGTCAGGCTGATGAATTGTTTTAGCCTTGCTAGCAAATAACCAAGTAATCAGACCACAGTGGCCTTGTTTGGCCTTCCAACTTATCAAACTCCAGGTCACAGAGGGAGCTCCCTGCTATATGAATTACCCATTGAACCATGTCCACTCAGTAGCTCAAATCAGGAATCTTTTTTTATATTTGCCAGGTAGACCTATCTGCCATCCATATCTTGACCTAAGCCCCAAATCTGGACTATAAACATCTGGATGAGCACTGAGCTCTTTGTTCTCTTTGCTGCCAACTAGAGGCCAACTGGGTTTTTGTAGCGTTGATCTTATTAGCTTAGCTTTAGGCCTTCTAAAGCTGTTATCTGCAGTCACGGGCACAGAAGGTTGCTAAATGTCTGCACCAAATCCATATATCTGGTATGTGCAATACAGTGACTAACCAATTGCAAATTGTTTTTCAGACACAAATGAAGATGCCGCCGTTGACCTTTAAAGCCCTTCAGTTCAGACTATTTGCAGGATTGCTTCTCCCGTTAAAACCCGTCCAAGATTACAATCTAAAGGAAAGACCTTTCTTAAGATGCTTCCTCTTTCAGAGGCCCATCTATCAGGCACATGGATGATGTTCTTCTCTCCCCCTACTAGTTTTAGGTGATCTCTTTGAGACTATGGCATGCATTCCCTACAGGTTGAATTTTACCTTCATCCAAAGTGCTTTTTACAAGATCAACTAAATATTCATTTTTGCCAAAGGCAGATTTACGTATTTTATTAGCTTTCTTTTATTATGATAGATATCGATAGATGATAGATAGATGGAGAGAGAAGTGGGGAGGAAGGGAGGGAGAGAAGGGATTTGTTGCTTGGTCTATGCAGTTTCATCTAAAATACAATAGTACATTTTGTCTCCTGACAACTACATAGACGATTTTATGCAGTTTTCTTGGCAAGAGTTTTCAGAAGTGGTTTGCCATTTTCTCCTTCCATGAGCTGAAAGAGAGTGACTGGCCCAAGATCATCCAGCTGGCTTCATGCTTATGTCAGGACTAGAACTTAGGTTTCCCTAAGTCTAGCACCTGAGATACCAGTCCAAGCTATCTAAACCTTTTGTATAATAATACCCATAATAATCAATGTCGCTCTTGAAGGAGTCAGAATAGCAAATACAGTGCTGATAAGTTCAGAGTGCCAACTATGCTTTCTAGGAAAGAAGGAAGTGTGTAAAATATTCCACAATCAGTACAATAGGTAGAAATATTACTCTGATAATCTTGGGACTAATTAAAAGATTATGACTTTTCTCCAGTATGCAAATCCAGAAATACATTAAAGTTTGTTTAAGAAATGTACAGGTATAATCCAATCTCATACTCCTCTGGATGCACCAGGAGTCCTTTTTTATATTAAATTGGTTACAATTACAGTTTTTTGGCAAATGTTAAGATTTAAGAATGTATTCATTTTTTAGCAAATAAAAATGTATCATAGGGATTAAATAAGAAGAGAAAAAGAGATATGGTTAGTTTGAGGAGTTAAGACCTTTTCTCATTTCCCAACATATTTTTGCAAAGTTCTGCACTTTCTTTTTTTTTTTTTTTTCAAATATATTTTATTCATTTTCACATTCCATTTTACAGTCACTTATATACTGGATATTTGCTCTTAAAGCATTGCAAAACTAGTCCTTTATGGGCAAAGTTCTACAAAACAGAAACAAAAGTGTGGGAGCAATGGTACCATTTTATTTTTGATCCTGAATGAAAGGCAGAGCCAGAATGTGAGCAAGACTACAATATAATGCAATGTGCTGTATTATTTTTTTTCTCTTTCCACTTTAACAATTTATTCAATAAAATGTTGTACTTTCGGTAATCCAACCTTTCTTCGACATGACGCGAGTATCAATTTCCTTTGGGAAAAGTTAGTAAACTCCTGGATCATTCCTTTGAAAGATATAATTTATATAATTTTCAGAACACAGCAGCCCTGCAGCAATGCCTTCTATGAATTATTTGAAAGTGCTGAGAATTGCTTTATACATGTAAAGAGCTAAATAAGGACCCGTATAATTCGAGTTATTAACATATAAATGCAGGGGAAAGTGTTCACATATAGGTATTTTAGAGAGAATAATTGTTTCCTCACTTTAACAAGGTCAAATAAAATAGAAAGGAATAAACTTTGGATCCACTTCAGTTCACGCTGTTATGCATTTGTCGATACTCTTGTAAATAAACCCTTAATAAATGGCTAAAGGGGATAAGAAGCAGAAAACAATAGCTAGGGAAAGTGCATTCTGACGAAGAGGGAAAGCAATTAACAATCACATCAGCACCCATGGAACATGAAGGCCTACCCTAGCAGCACGTATCTGAAGGAACAGCAGTACACCAATGGGCCTTGTGCATATTTAGTATGTCCATACAAGATACTTTTTAAGAAATAATGGCTATTGAAAGGTGAAAGTCTGCAGATTTATGGGCAACAATGCAGAAGACTTCAGAGCACGATACATGCAAAATGTTTTTCAGGTATGCGATTTAAAAAGAAATCACATTTAAAAAGAAAGGAGCTGTCCAGTAAGTTAGCAGTATCACAGGGTGGAGGGAAACATGACTTTTCTGTTGCTTTTACAGTGTCAGAAAGAGCGCAAATGAAATAGCTTACGTACCATGCCCCCAAAAGGCACAAAACCGGGCTAAAAATAGTAATTAAGAAAGTAAAAAGGCAAAAAACCCTACCTCAACATCAAGTCCTTTGTCAAGCTATGGGAACCAATCTGACTGAATTGAAAGAATGGGAACACATTTAGTTACCTGGAAACAAATCTGATTGAATTGAATAGAATATGTAGAAGTGTATTTGCAATGTTAAGAAAACATTATAAATAGAATAGATTTTATATCTGAGTGGTTTTTCTCCATGGCCCTGGTTTTGCAGGTGCAGTATAGTAAGTAGCACTTCAAGGTGCTATTAGTCACCCATAAAGCCCTGCATGGTAGTGGATCTGGATACTTGAGAGACCGCCTTCTGCCAATTACCTCCCTGCGACCAATTAGATCTCACAGGTTGGGCCTCCTCCATATCCCATCGGCCAGCCAATGCCGGCTGGCAACCACAAGGAGGAGGGCCTTCTCAGTAGTAGCCCCGACCCTTTGGAACGAACTCCCCGTGGAGATTCGTACCCTCGCCACCGTCCAGGCCTTCCGCACAGCCCTTAAGAACTGGCTAGCCCGTCAGGCCTGGGGACAAGGATAGCCGCCCCTCCCGAATGATGAATGTATGTTGCTTATTACTTTTATTATATGTGTCTTTGTCATTGTTTTGTATTCCCCCTCCCTGATTTTATGTGAGCCGCCCTGAGTCCCCTCAGGGAAAAGGGCGGCCTACAAATATTAATAAAATCTCAAATCTCAAATCTCTAGCACTATTACAAATACTACAAACATAGGTAAAGCTAAAGGTTCCCCTTGCACATATGTGCTAGTTGTTCTTGACTCTAGGGGCAGTGCTCATCTCCGTTTCAAAGCCGAAGAGCCAGTGCTGTCCGAAGACGTCTCCGTGGTCATGTGGCTGGCATGACTAAATGCCGAAGGTGCATGGAATGCTGTTACCTTCCCACCACCGGTGGTCCCTATTTTTCTACTTGCATTTTTACATGCTTTCAAACTGATACGTTGGCAGAAGCTGGGACAGATAGCAGGAGCTCACGTTGCACTAGGGATTTGAGCTGCCAAATTGCCGATCTTTCTGATCGACAAGCTCAATGTCTTAGCCACTGAGCCACCATGTCCCTCACTACAAACATAGTTAGTAGCAATAAAATTTAAGGGATATGCATCCAAACATTTTTGGCCCATTGAACAATGAGCCATTAATGATCTTTGGGTCAATGCAATTAATGCTAATATTATTGTGGCTGCTTCTTAACTTACGTTACGTCCTACTTATTTGCAGAGCTAATGGTTTCCCACTTAGCTCACCTAGTTCTGACAGTCAAGCTGTCAATGCATTCAGTGTTATTGCCATTAATGCTATTTTCCCCAAATGAAAGAGTTAGGTTAGAGTTAATTAAAGAATCTGGACCAATATAAGCAAATAACAGGTCTTGCTGGTTTACTGCTTTAAAAAAAATGAAATCCCATATTCGAACAATTCCCCCATCAAGTTCTGTTTAAAAGAGAAAGCCAGCAGCATATAATTGCACATCGCAGATTTTCCAGTGAATCAAGTGGCAATAATTAAGTATACAAGATATATTGATTTTCAGAGCGCTTCATAATTTCTCCTCAGCCAATATATAAGAGGAGAACAAGATTTAGAATAAGAAATGTTTATAAATAAAAAAATTACAAAATCACCAGAAGAGTGTTCCAAAGGCAACTATTTACAATATTTCAAATAGCCATGGCTTTACCACTTGGACAACAGTTAGGTGCTGCAGATATTTTCATGGGACCCAATTTTGTTTCTTCAATTGATAAGGTGGATGAACTGTGGCCCCTCTCTCATGCCCACTTCTCCCTCACCCCCGCCAACATTTCTGCCCAAAATCTCTTAGAAAACCACCAATGGCCAATTGATGGTAACAAGATTTTTATTTATTTATTATTTGCCTTTAGAAACCCCATCACTGTTACCTCAGAAACAGAATAATTATAATACTGGTGACTAAGTGGCCACACCCATCAGGTTTTCCTAGCGATAGTATCAAAATGCCTTCGTTTTCTTCTGTAACTTTTTTCTTTTTCTTTCCAGACTGACCAGCCCTGGAATATTCTAGTGGTCTTCTTTTAAGCAAGGATAATGGAGGTGCTTTTTTAAAAAAAGCAAGCTATATTTTTAAGCAAACCAATGCATAAAATCTATATAAAATATTTTATGGATTGTATAAGGTTTTTTTTTCCCCTTTTGGTTTATCACGGTTTACAATGCAATTCTTGCCTCAGGAGTGCATCCACTAGGAAAGATAGATACACTGAGGAAAATTGAGTATGAGGATGTGTTAATATAATGGGATACGTGAACAATCGAAGCCAATTGTTTGCATATTTAAAATGAGAAAACAAGAAACAGGAATGGAGAACAGAATGATATGCACCCCTTCCCTGCTTTTCCTGGGAACAGCTTTCTGATATAAGTGGACTTTTACTATATCTTCTTAGATAGAACGAATAAGCAGCTTTATTATTATTGCTACTGTCAGTATTGGTTTGCTGTTACTACTGTTTATAGTCCCTTGCTTTATTTTTAACTTTATTGTGCATTTATGCACACCTGTATATACACTTGGTGCTAAGGGCAGTATAGTTATTGAGTAATTTAGAAAGGTAACCAATCTATTAAACTATGTCAGGCTTGATAATATCAGAAAAATAAGAAACATGAAAAGCATGGAGAATATAGCTGTCTAATAATAATGACAAAGAGTCATCCATTTGTTTCCTAAAACAGCTGAGGTAGAATTAGCAATATGGTAAGCAAAATAAGATTAGCAATATGGTACCCCCAATAAGTCCCATGATCCCTTGCTCTTGGCCATGGTGACTAAGGCTTGCAGGAATTAATCTCCAAAGCAGCTGGAAGCCACCCAGATACCAGGTCCTTCTCTTAAGAATATTGCTTATTTATTTTTTCTTTGATGTTATCAATGTCTGAGCAATCCATTTGGTGAGAGAAGAAAAATAGAGAAATCTTTTCTGAAGTATAAGCTTTGTAAGCATTGATCAGATGTGGGATCATCAGGAAGTGGTTCTAATTTAAACAAAATGCTCCATATACGTAAAGTGTTAACCTATGAGAAAGAAATAACTATCATTTCTTTCTTTCTTTTTTCAATCTATCTCTTGAAATGGAGCATTGCTGGCTGGTAACAGGGCTACAGTCTGTTTCAATGCAGTTATGAAGTCAAAGACATAATCAAGAGAGGTTGGGTTTTTAAAAATGCATAAGAAGGTATTCGTTAGAGAGTTGATAGTTATATCTGGCTCTCAAGCATTCAAAGACAAATGGCCATATGATAAAATGTGAAATTTCTTCCCTTCTCTCAACTAGTCTAGAAGTCTTTGAATTTTCTGTGTGAGGGAAATCAAAGGCCAGAACAAACACTGTTTTGATACGGCTTTGAAGATGTTAACAGCTTCTATTAGAGAAAAGTGAGGCTCGGAGGCTGCAAGGAAGCTATAATTGACATGAGCCACAACCCAAGGAAAGTTTACCTTTTAAACGAGTAAGCAATCAGAACAGCCAGTAGGGTATTTCTTATAGTGATGAAATAAAGCACTCTTGAGAATACGACACCCATTCTTTGAATTAATGACATCCATCCAACAAAAAGGAGCATGTTTCAGCATTTCAAAATCCTTATAGAAAAAGGGAGGAGGGTTGGCCAGCTTCCCTTCTTGGAGGGCTGTTTTGAGTAGATTTTCTTTAGGTACTAGCTCCCGGAACTGGTATTACGTGTAGCAATGGAGGTGCAGTAACAATGCAATAAGAATACCCAAGGAATGTCTGGTGGTCTTCTTTATTCATGAATTAAAGTTGAACACATTATTCAGCGTTAACTAATAACTGACATTATTTTGTGGGTTTTTTTGAAGCAGTAAGTGGCAAACAATCTTATTTCTTCTAACTGTTGTAGCCTGCCAGTGGCCAGCAAAGTTGGCAGCAGATTCAGACAGTGAGGAAGTTGGGAAGAAACATGGGCCAGTCCTAGAGTCTGGGCAAGACTATGATGAGGGCTCTGCATTGGAGACAGAGATGGAACCAAGACCATTCAATAGTTATCAGCTACCTTGGGAGTCGGAGATCAGTGAGGCAGACGAACAGCTGGAGTGTGTTCCCAGTTTGCGCATGCGCAGAGTTGCCAGACGAAAGAAACACCTAAAGAACAGAGGTTGACTTGGGAGTAAGGCCACAGGTGGTGATGAATGGCTCATCTTAGAGAAAATAAAAGAGGAGCAAAAGGGGACTGGAGTTTGTAGGAGACAATTAGTTCGCTTAATTGGTTTGTGATTCTCCGAGACTCCTTGCCAAGTTTTGCAGATATCGGCCTATCAGCTCTCCAAGCCAAATAAGGTCTGTGTAAATCCTCTCTTGAAATACTTTTCTGGATGTGAATGAGCAGAATTCACAGTAAATTAATAAAAGGGATTTTTGTCAGAACAAGGAATTTGCTTCACACTCTTGGGAAGCCTAGGTCAGAACACTAACTTATTTTTGACTTTCCTTCCAATTAAGCCATTCACCATAGATCAGTTAGAACAACCTGATGCTCCTTCCACTAAGCCCCATATTATTTATTTCCAAGTGAAAATATTCAGTGACTTTATTAGCTGGATCACTAGCCTGCAAACCACCAATATTTTTTTTCTTCTAAACTAGAAGTCATATATATTATAACTTCACAGATACTCCATCCCAGCAAATAAAGTTGATACTTCGGTTGTAGTTTCAGCAGCGACTTCCAAATCCATTTAACAGATTTGTTTCCCTGGGGGCCTGCATGCTGGGTTTACTGAACCTATAGAAAGGGCTTCACAATAGCTTTCATAAATCCAAAATTTGGATTGACTTTTGGTATATGCTGCATTTAGGATGCCAGTGTGCAGAGCATGCATACAAATTGTGATTCTCAGAAGATGGCAGCATGTCCAATCCCAAACTGTAAAGCAGGATGCAACTTAATGGTGCAATATGTGCCTTGTATGTAGAAAGGTTGTTAAAGCTCCAATAATGGATATACAGCATCCAGGAGTTCTGCCATGAGGTGAGATAGCCAATACATGAACAAACAAAAAAAGATACTTTGGCATGTTTAGACACAGCTTGGCAAAATCCCCAAATGAATGTAGGTAACGATATCAAGGGAAGAAATCAGAAATATGTCACATCAAGTCCTTTTATTTCACTGGGAGTAAATACTCTGGGGTTTGCTTAAATGGCATTCAGACACTCGTACACTATGAGTTAAAATGAATGATGAGAGGCAAACATGCCTTGCTTACAATTTGATCTTAATTCATTTTGTAAAACAATCAAAATGCCGTTTGAAGTGAAAATATAGGTTAACATTCCTTAGTATTATCTAAGATTTGTATGGTCAAAACACTAGATCTGTATTTTCTGTGCTATGTCTGTGTTAGTGTGACCAACAGCAAGAAGTTTTGCAACCAATGAAATATTTGCTTAGGATCTTATAACAGCGTTGTATATATTCCATGGATGATAGCAACTCCAACCAGCAACAACCACACATGTCCTAGCTCCGTGATGGCAAACCTATGGCACGCGTACCAGAAGTGGCATGCAGAGCCCTCTCTGTGGGCACGTGCGCTGTCACCAGCTGCTCTTTTGTGTTCCATCATGCGCATGTGTGCCAGCCACCTGGTCTTCACGTGAAGACCTGCTGGCCAGCATGCATGCGTGATGAAACCAGGAAGAACATCTGGCCACCATGCGCATGCACACCAGCCAGCTACTCTCTTCCAGATTCCGGCGCTCCGGTGTAAGCGCGGCTCCAGTTTCAGCAATTGGTGCTGAAAAGATTAACCATCACTATCCTAGCTGCTTGCATACTTGACATCAAACATTACGTTTGCTTGTCCTGATGATTGAGCTTCTTTTGCTTACACAGGCAATCCCTTCTAAGTCCCTTTGTAAGTTGACATGATGTACCAGCAAGACTTCACTGAAACGGCAAAATATATAAATAAATAAATAGAATTGCTGCTCATGTCAAGTTTATTAAATGATGCGGTTCTGCAAAACACCCTTCCCATCAAAGATAATATTTTCTACCTGAAGAAGAGGATTTTCATTGGGGAGGTAGTGGCTAGTGCCAATGCCTCCCCAATGAAAGGATTATCCCTACATTGGGCCTACAAATCTTTTAGGTGTTAATCCAGTGGTGAAATTCATTTTTTTTTACTACCGGTTCTGTGGGCGTGGCTTGGTGGGTGTGGTGTGGCTTGGTGGGTGTGGCAGGGGATGAATATTGCAAAATCCCCATTTCCACCCCACTCTGGGGCCAGTCAGAGGTGGCTTTTGCCAGTTCTCCAAACTACTCAAAATTTCCGCTACCAGTTCTCCAGAATCTGTCAAAACCTGTCAGAACCTGCTGGATTTCACCCCTGTGTTCTCTGGATGATCTTGGGGTCTCTCTTAAAATTATAAATTATACAAACAAATGTATTTTGGGTGGAGGGGGAGAATGGATAACAAGCAGCCTTGTTATATCTTGTAGAGGCTGTTGATATAATTGTCTTGGTTGTGAAATCTAGAACTTTTGCTTACTATCATTTAATAAGGAGAACAATCCAGGAGAAAGTGTGATCTGAACAAAACATGGCTCCTCGGTGTATATGCACATATCTTGTGTGTGTGAGTGTGTGTGTATACAATGCTATCAGTGATGTTTTGATGAAAAGAATAAGAGAGAAGACCCTGCATGAGAATGAATGTAACAGCAAGGAAAGCTAATTGTGCAATGGATTATGATCCATCTACACCACGCATTTCAATAATCAAAGTGTAATAAAGAATTGTGCAGGCTTTAGGAACATCTCACCTCCTCCCTCATTAATCTTACACTCCAATTAGTTTGCCAGACATTCTACAGCTTGTTTAAGGATTTTTCTTCCTTTCTGATGTGATTCCATGTGTGAGATCCAGCCTCTCCCATTCTCAGTGCCTGCTTTTGCCCCTCACTGTCTGATCACTCTCAAGCCTGCTATGCTGCCATGGGAACGTGCAGGAGACCGTAGGCTTCCATTACATTTATTCCCTTTCATCCTTTCTGAAAGAGACATATATTTGTTCTGGAGAGGTTGGCATGAAAATGTGTCCAATTTACAAATTTTGCTCTGATATTAAGGCATGAGCCAAGGAATGCTAGCCATGATGGTTGAATGCCAGAAAAAAAAATACACATTCTGAACTTCCATGTATGTATGTATGTATGTATGTATGTATGTATGTATGTATGCATAAAATATGCACAACTTTATGTTCCTATACTTTGCAGGAATAGCAGAGAATTTGAAAGAATCTCAGCTACACAGATAAGTCAACAGAACAGATCTAAACTGAAATTCATTATACAGCATTTACTCCAAGCATGTTTTCCTGCGGTATGGAGTTAACCAAGACCATGCAAAATTTGATTGGCAAGTAATGATAATAATTAAGATAAAATTATTGGCACTTCATTTGCATATTTAGTTTATGAGGCTCAATTAGATTAGTCTCCTATACCAATCAGCATTATATACGGAAAAGCAGTAAAATGACTGGATTTGTTTCAGAGCTGATTGAAAAACAAGGTGTGATCTGTTTATCTGGAAATGGGTATTTTAGACTTTTGCCAAATGGGCCCATTTGAGGCGGAGGTTCTGGTGTAGCTAAGATGTATAGGTAGTCCTCATTTAACAACCTGCTTCCAGAGTTCTGACAGATGAATACACACCCACAATCATCTGTTTTCATTTCAGTTACTTGACAATCACCTCACCTTTACAGTCATTTGCAACATTCCCCAGTTGTATGATCATAATTACTTTTTTTTTGTGCTACATTTGGGCCTTTTAGGCTGATTTCTAACAAAAAATGCCATAGGAGTATATGGCTTTGTTTAACAACCTGATTGTTTGCTTAGAAACCAATGCCAAAAAAAACCAAAAAAACAAAAACAAAACAAAAGTCATAAAATCAGTTCCAGTCATGTGGGTACCTCAACTTACAACTGCCATGATTTAAAGTGGTTCCATTATAGTTACTAAGCCAAAGATGAAGTCTTATATACTTATAGTCAAAAGTTACAAGCTTCTTATGTCCGTAGACCAGTGATGGCGAACCTATGACACGCGTGTCAGTGCTGACACGCGTAGCCATTTGGGGTGACACGCACAGGATTTCAGGCGATTCATCCTCAGCTCCTGCACAGCCGCCGAGGATGAAAGAATCTGTGCTGGAGGAACGGGGGGGGGACGTGTGATCTCCCCCACCCACACTCACTTACTGTATCGCCGCCGCCCCTTTCTGAGCGCAGGGGCTGCTGGTAAGGCGTGCATGCCGTGCGCACACACGTCATCAGCGCGGCGAGGGAGGACCCGCAGGAGAGGAGCGCGGGAACACTGCACGCCTCTCTCCAGTCAGGCCGGCACAGAGAGTCTACTCCTGGGACTGTCGGTTACGACCGCACCACAGCAGGGAACAGCGGAGTGCCAACGGGAACTGTGAGCGCCATTAGCAGCAACTATTGGGGTGCCATGGACTTGTAATTGCCCACAATAACTGAGATAAGTGAGGGGGAGGTTGTGTTAGCTTGTTAGGCTAGTTAACCCCTAATTGGCTATCTATAATTTATATATCTATAAAGTTACTAAGCAGGTATGTTAAATAATTTATTTTTGGTTTATTAAATACAATTATATATTGCAATTATACATTTTTGTAGTTTAAACTATAAATTGCGCAAAATTATGTTTTTGTCGAAGTGACACACAACGCAAGTTATGCTCGATTTTTTGCCGATTTTTGACACACCACGCCAAAAAGGTTGCCCATCACTGCCGTAGACTAAGGTAGGAAGGTGGCCAAGAACATATTTCATGGCCCTGCTCTGAAGTGCATGCTCTACCAACTTCCATGTTTCCTATACACTCTCCTTAGAACTTACTGCACTCTAAGAATTAAATATAATAAAATGGGGTTAAAGATCTAGACTATGGGCCATCATAAGTCATTCTGTTCCCTTTCATTGGAAACAATTTTTTTGGAGAAAGTTCTGGGAAGTTTCCTACTTTAGATGTTTTCTGAGAATAATGTAAGTAGTGCTGATTTTCCTTCCAATCACTTAGAACCGTGATGGCGAACCTATGGCAGCATGCCAGAGGTGGCACACAGAGTCCTCTCTGT
Source organism: Thamnophis sirtalis (assembly GCF_051295495.1). Classification (NCBI taxonomy): domain Eukaryota; kingdom Metazoa; phylum Chordata; class Lepidosauria; order Squamata; family Natricidae; genus Thamnophis; species Thamnophis sirtalis. The sequence continues at coordinate 33,073,480 of NW_028261381.1, forward strand.
GAGCAAGCGTGCCATTGCCAGCTGCTCTTCTGGTTTCCAGCACACATGCTGATCTTCATGGGAGCCACAGCTCCAGAAAACAGTCCGAAAAATGGCCTGAAAAAGGCCTGAAAATGGTCAAAAACCCAGGCCATTTTTCAGCCCGTTTTTAGCCTGTTCCTCAGGCTGAAAACAGCCCAGAAAATGGGGCAGAAAACACCCCCCAAAAGGCCTGAAAACAGTCCCCAAAACAGCCAAAAAAAACCAGGCATGCACGTGCTGGCCAGCTGGTCCTCGGGTTTCTGGTGCTCCAGCGAACGCACATGTATGTGCACGCACGCATGTTCCAGTTTGGGCACTCGGTGCCAAAAAGGTTCACCATCACTGACCTAGACTATAGGAGGTATAGTTTACTGAATTTCAATAATGTTACTGAGTACCTTTTCTGAGTTTAATCTTGGCAACGTCTTATGCATGCAGCCAACGAGGCTTTCCTGGAGTATAAATAATAACTTGTTCTCAAATATGGGCTCAATACTACAGGTACTCTCTCTCTCTTTTCAATGAAAGAAATCTATAATTGTTCTTGCTTCTATCATTGATTTACCATGGTACTGTCACATTATGCTCCTGGAGTGCATAGGTTTCTTGGATACTAAGAGCGTGTAGTATTTTATGAAAAGCATCACCATACCTATGGATATCAATAAAAGAGATTATCTGTAGCCCAGGATTGAACTGTGGAGTTCTTGGTGTTCTCTGAGCTTGGTTATTTGTGCACAAATCTTTCATTATCTACTCAAGCAATGAAATGTCTGCCAGCAAACAACGAAGGTTAGAGAGCACCAAGAACTCTGGTTATGTCTAAAGAGAGCACCGATGGATATGTCTCAAACTGTATGAGCATTGAGTTAACTTGCTCCCACTCAGTAATTATTTATATATTAAAAGTATAGGTGAGACTTACACTGCCAGTGACTGCCACTCCCATTTATGGAAAGCTTCTTTCTGTTACTATCAGGATGTCAGAGGTACAACATGTTACCTCCTACCACCCTTTGGATGGCCCTTGCCTGTTTCAGTTGCATGAGATCAACAATGAAGCTTCCTTTTTACATTTGGGAGAGTAAATTAAGCCCTGTGGATGCCTAGTGCCACATGGCATTTAATTTGCAGATGATACTAAACTGGCTGGAATAGTTAACACCCTAGAAGGTAGGCTCAAGATCCAGATGGATCTTGACAGACTTGAACTCTGGGCCCTATCTAACAAAATGAAATTCAACGTAGAGAAATGTAAAGTCAAGAAATGAAATGTCAAAGTCACTTAGGCAAGAAAAACCAAAAATATGCATATGGACTGGGTGAAACCAGGCTTAGTAGCAGTAACTGTGAGAGGGATCTTGGAATCTTAGTAGACAACCAACTAAATAAGAGACAGCAGTGTGTAGTGGCAGCCAAAAATGCCAATGCAATCCTAAATTGCATTAACAGAGGGATACAATCAAGATCAATTGAGGTACTGTTACCACTCTATAAAGCCTTAGTAAGACCACATCTAGAGTACTGCATCCAGTTTTGGTCACCACACTATAAAAAAAGATGTTGAGATTCTAGAAAAAGTACAGAGAAGAGCAATCAGATTGATTAGAGGCTGGAGACTCAAACATGAAGAACGGTTGCAGAAACTGGACATGGCTAGTCTAGTCAAGAGAAGGACCAGGGGAGACATGAGGGTTCCAATATTTGAGGGGTTTCCACAGAGTGGAAGCGGTCAAGCTATTTTCCAGGGTACCTGAAGGCCAGACAAGGAATAATAGGTGGAAACTGAGGAAGGAGAGATTCAATCTAGAAATAAGGAGAAATTTTCTGACAGTGAGAACAATCAACAATGGAACAGCTTGCTTCAGAAGTTGTGGAAGCTTCATCACTGGAGGCTTTCAGGAAGCGATTGGACTGCCATTTATCAGAAATGGTGTAGGGTCTCCTGCTTGAACGAGGGATTGGACTAGATGACCTACAAGGTCCCTTGAAACTCTGTTAATCTAATCTCATCTCATCCCATCTAATTCTTGCAAGTCCTGACTCCTCCTCCAAAGCCAGTCCTTAAACTCATCACTTCAAAACCCAACACACTGTCCTCAAATTGACTGGAGTTGTATATCCTTGATATGCATACATATAAAGGCACACAGTATGTAAGGTGGGCAGGTAGACCACGACTGTGCAACAAACAAATGAAATGATTGGAAGCTATTTGCATGCACTCCTCATCCACGTCTCCAGTATCCATTCAAGACTTTTGTCTCTCTCTGTCTCTTCCACTTAGCCTCCAGACTCAAGTGCTTCTTATGTGCCTTACACTTACAGAGTCAGCAACAGGAAAGAAGAATTTGTTAACGCTCTGCCATCATCATGCTTTCATGTTAAATCAGGATGAGATGAAAGCTAAATAGCATGCTCTGTTATGCTTATGATGTACTGATTCCTAACTCCTTAGAGGGGGATGCAGTGAGATTTATCAAAGATATAGGAATAGAAAGAGAAGTTTATGTTTGTTGCTATTTCCTTTCTGTCATTTTACATGTGCTAAATCTGTCAGATCCAGTGATGCAACATCACCCCTTCTAACCTCTCTTGGCACTGTTGTGACAAAAATATTATTCCAACTATTATTGGCAACACACATTTTGTTTAATCCTGGAGTCTTGTTTTTTTTTTCCTCCTAGAAAAAAAAAGAATATATATATATACTCTATATATGATGAATACTTGAATAGTTCATTTTTGTTATATTTTCGTTGAAATGATGTTTAATATATCTTGAACTGGAAAAAGAACTGTTCCCATCAGGAAGACAAAGCACCAGAAGGCAAGACACAAAACAATGGTTGGAAACTAACCAAGGAGAGAAGCAACCTAGAACTAAGGAGAAATTTCCTAATGGTGAGAGCAATTAACCAATAGAATAGCTGGCCTTCAGAAGTTGTGGGTGCTCCATCACTCGAAGGTTTTCAAGAAGAAAAGGACTGGACAACCATTTGTCTGAAATGGTAGATGGTCTCCCGCTTGAGCAGGAGGTTGGACTAGAAAACCTTGGAGGTTTCTTCCAATTCTATTATTCTATGTTTTAGATTTTAAAAAAGAGAATGATCTCCCCTTTACATGTGTCTTCTATCTTCTTTCCATTTAACTGCTCACTTTTGGGAAGACAGTTTGCTGATTTATATTCTGATTCTCTAGAAATCTATAGAAAAGGGGCAAGGGAAGAGAAAAAGCGAGGAAGTTTCACTACAGCAAATACCCAAATTTGGTCTTAGTTGGATCCATGGCAGAATTCTTTTTCATTCATAGTAATTCTTTCCCCACATCCCCAAAATCTATTCTATATTTTTTAGGATGCATGGCAGTGGTGGGATTCAGCCAGTTTGCACCTATTCGGGAGAACCGGTTGGTAACTTTCTAAGCAGTTCGGAGAACCAGTTGTTGGAAGAAATCTTTTGTTTTTTTCCACTTTAATCCTGTAAGGGAAGCAGGAAGGAAACATTCTGGTGTTGTTTCTAGCCTAATCTTTATTGCCCTGCTTATAGAAACTGCCTCTCCAGTTAACCCTTATTACCATTGTAACAACTAAGGCAAAGTGCCCTCGACCCGAGTGACATTGACTTGACCACGGCCACATGATCACATGACTACAGAGCCCCGCCTACCCAGATGGTCATTAGGGCAGAGAACTGGTTGGTAAATTATTTGAATCCCTCCACTGATGCATGGAGAGCTACAATGATAAAGAAAAAGCTCATTGTGTGAAAAAGCTGACTGTTTTTAATAACACGACTTCAAACTGAACCACTAGTTATGTCTAACTGATGTCAAGAATTGACTGTGCCATAAGATACCCTGATAATCTTCTCTCATTTTCTTAACAAATAAACATTTGAATATTTGAGGGGCTGCCACAAAGAAGAGGGGGTGAAATTATTCTCCAAAGCACCCGAGGGCAGGAGAAGAAACCATGGATAGAAACCAGTGGTAGGATTCAATTTTTTTTACTACAGGTTCTGTGGGCCTGGCTTGGTGGGCATGGCATGGCATTGTGGGTGTGGCTTTGTGGGTGTGGCAGGAAAGGATACTGTAAAATCCCCATTCCCTCCCAATCAACTGGGACTCGGGAGCCAGAGAACAGATGGGGTGGGGCCAGTCAGAGGTGGTATTTACCGGTCTTCCAAACTACTCAAAATTTCTGCTATCGTTTTTTCAGAACTGGTCAGAACCTGTTGGATACCACCTCTGATGGAAACGAATCAGAGACAGAAGCAACCTGGAATTAAGGAGAAACTTACTAGCAGTGAGGACAATTAACCAGTGGAACAACTTGCCTCCAGAAATTGTGGCCGCTCCATCACTGGAGGTTTTTAAGAAGAGACTTATCTAAAATGGCAAAGGTTCTCCTGCTTGAGCAGGAGAATCTTTGGACTAAAGACTCCAAAGACCCTTCCAGCTCATTCTATTCTAAATCCAGTTTGAAAATGAATTAATAAATTAATTAATGTTAATCAATTATTTTTCAGTCATGATGTCCTAGCAGTAAATCAGGTCTTATTATTCACAAGGTTAGCATTGCCACATATAGACTTATCACAGGCACTGACAATAAAGCAGGACCCAAACTGACTGAGCTCCAGCCTTAAACATATTTATTAGAAAGAGAGCCACACCAAATGCAATGGATATGCTTCTCAATAAATAAATAGGAACACCCTTAATTCAGTTTTGATGATATGCTACAGTAGATGCACAATAGTTATCAGCATACATTTCCCCAAATCCACTGAGCATCCTATAATTTGGGAAGGTGGGGAAAGAATCTAGGGGTTCTACAGAGGTCACACTATTGGATTAGGATGCTTAGTTGGATGTTGAATCCCATGAGATTACAGAATAATAGAATAACAGGGTCGGAAGGTACCTTGGAGGTCTTCCAGTCCAACTCCCTGCTCCAGCAGGAAATCCTATACTATTTAAGAGAAGTGGTTGTTTAATCTCTTCTTAAAAACTTCCAGTGTTGGAGCATTCACAATTTCTGGAGGCAAGTTGTTCCATTGATTAATTGTTCTGTCGGGAAATTTCTCCTTAGTTCTAGGTTGTTTCTCTCCTTGATTAGTTTTCATTCATTACTTTTTTCCTGCCTTCAGGTGCTTTGGAGAATAGCTTGACCCCATCTTCTCTGTGACAGCCCATCAAATATTGGAATCTATCATGTATATACCATAACTATATCATACAAATACAACTCTTGTATGCTGCCTATTCTTACGGCTGCATACAGCTTATAACAGATATAACTTCAATAAAATGTTCATAAAACCATACCACACAAGCCAGTAAATACTATTAATAAAGCATGTTAAGCTTCTTTGTGGCAGCACCTTAGATATTAGAACGCTGCTATCTTGTCACCCCTAGTCCTTTGTTTCATTAAACTAAACATACCCAATTCATGCAACCGTTCTTCATTTGTTTTAGTCTCCAGTCCCCTAATCACCTTGTTGCTCTTCTTTGCAACTCTTTCTAGAGTCTGAACATCTTTTTTATATCATAGCAACCAAAACTGGATGCAGTGTTCCAAGTATGGTCTTACCAATGGATTACAAACTGGTACTAATACTTCATGTGATCTGGATTTTATCCCTCTGTTAGTGCAGCCTACTTAGCATTTTTGGCAGCTGCTGTTCAATTTCAATAGGTGTGACTATGTTTGTAGTTTTGCAGTATTAAACAGCATATGGAGAGATATTATGAAAGCACTTAGCATCATTTCTCTGAGATTTTGTGGATCTGTCATGGTGATTTTCTTTATCAGTTTGGACTGGCACATAGGCACAGACATGTAAAGATCCATAATTTAAAACATTGGAATTCAGAAAACAACACACCTAGAGTTGCCCTGGCTTTAACGATGCAAACTTTGTAATAGGCAGCATTTAATAGGACCAAACTGATGAGTATACAAGACACACTGCAGCTGGATACATTGGGAGCATTGCAAGTGATTAATTTGTGCTATAGACATGAAAAGTCATCAATAAGTAATGCATAACCTCATTTCCCACCCGCCCTCCACTCGCCACCATCTTAATTCTACACACCTCCTTAAGCGTGTTGTTTTTATGAATCTTAACCTAACTCCTAACCACTACAAATAGAAACATTTTCAGTTGAATTGTCATGTTATTTCTCAGCCAATAAGGAAAGATTGTTATCTCCAATTTATGGCCACCTTGAAGTCTAACTTGATCAACGGAGCACAGGAATAGAACATACAAAGGACAGCAAAGAAATCTTGGATAAAATAATGTATAAAAGTTATAGTTGCCAATTATGCTGTGAAAAATTCAACACAGATACAATATGCTTGTAGAATTAAAACGGAGCATTAAGATGTGATATTGCTTTGGCTGCTTGTTAAAGTTCTACATACAATGTTAATCTGTTTAAAAGCATATATTATAAAGATGCCTGGACACATACGGAAATGTACTCATATTGGGTTTTTATATTTAATACAGTTTATTGTACTGTGAGGCATATTTTTAAAAATTTAAATAACAGATTCTGAGTCAGTATGTTTTCAACATTTTCAGCTTTTAAATTCAAAACCAGCTATGAAAAACAAATGGCACTGGCTTAAAAACATAGATATTCCTCATTGCCTTTCAGTTTTAAAAAATCAACCTGTTTATTATAATAATATTGAAGAATCATTGTTGACAGTATTTCAGTAGGTTTTAGAAACTGTTAAAACATTCTTAACTAATTAAAGAACATGCTATCACTCTTCTATACAAAAAGGAAAACAGTGAGAGAATAAAACTGAGAAATTATGAATGCTGTCATCATGATTGACAGTATCAATTCTATAACTACAGGCCTTATTTGTGTTACGTTAGTGAAATAAAAAATAAACTGATTTCAACTATGTACCCCACACATTATTTTTAAAATTATTTTAGTGGTTCATTCCTCCTTTTGCAAGAGTGAGCTTTTGGATTTGTTGGTCTTTTTACTTATGGCTGTTTAACATACTAAAAATATACAACACAGTTTTACAGTTTATCTGTTGCTCTAAATCTTTACAAACTTGTAGTGATCTTTACCCAGTTATCTTATCTAAGACTTTATTTTAAAAAAAACTGTGTTAAAATTATACTACTTTTCAGGAATATTTAAATATTAGAATAATATCTGATAAAGGCCTATTTTTATTTACAGCACCTCTGACCTCTTTCAAACTTCACCCACAAATATTTACTAGAGACATTTAAGTCTGCTCTCTCATTAACCATCTATTATCTGTACACATATGGACACACACTATTTAGCATATTACCAGAACCTCAATCTGAATGTGAATTATCTACATGTGTTATAGAATTAAGATTGCACTGAATGAAGCTGAATTTGTAAACTATTTTTTATTTGAGAAACAAAATATTTCTTATCGGACAAAAACTTGTACATTGAAAGTTTATGCACAGGAATGTACTACCCTCTTAATTTTATGACTCCCCTGTCCTGCCACACACACACACACACACATCCTCTTGACCTTTGAAAATAGGAGTGTAAAACGTGTGGTGAGTAATCCGCTAGAAGCTTCATATGGCGAAATCTAACAAAATCAAAGAGAGAACATTCCAAGTCGCAAAACAGCAAAAATAAATAATTAAATAGGAACTAAGTAAATAAATAAATAAAAAGCAAACAAAGAAAAGCAGCAAATCTTGCCAGAAGATGTGTACTGTCACTGCATTACTCATTGTGTGCCAAAATAGCTGCCTTTGAAATCACACTAAAAGCAAAATATTGTACAGTGATATTTGTAATTATTGACAGCATCTCTCTGTGTCTACATATGCAATATGTGTATGCACACACACATACATTTGTGTTACATAGTGTATATGTATCTGAGAGGAATAACAACAAAACTAAATTTGCGTCCCTGAACAAAAAATAAAAGAAGAGAATACGATGTGTGTTCGGTCCTGCATGAATGTCCTTGCAAAACAGATATCTGTGTTTCAAATTTCTGTAAGAAGTGGGGAGGTTTTTAGGATGAGAGAATAAAATAACAGCACTAGGTTTAACTGATGCAAGGAAAGGAATCATCCAAGTGGATACATTCCCATAACTACTTTTAAGTGCAAAACCGCATTCACATCCAATTCTAAATATTCATTTTTGTCACTACAATAAATAGATACCTTACAAAAGTAATTATTTTGTCTTGTGAAGTATTAATAGAAAGTAAACTGTTGTTTTTTTTAAAAAAAAATACCGCTTTACTAAATTTCAGGCAGGCTGAATGTTGCTAAAACGAAAAATCATATTAATTGTCGTTGCTCTAGCTTCTTTTGTGAAAAATGTTTGGCTGTGAGACCACCCTGATACATGGCAAGAAAAGAATTTGCTGTTTGGAGGGGGGGGTATTTCCTCCCCCCTTCTTTCCTTCTTTTCTGTCTTTAAATTATTTTTTCTCTTTTTCAGGCTGATGATCCCTGGGATCTTGCAAGCGATGTCTTAAAGGGACTGGGGTGGGTGGGTGGGTGGGGTGGACTGTTCTGGCTGTAAATGTGCACAATATTCCACATTATATACATGTCATTTTTGAGTACTGTTGGAACGATGCAGTGTCAAATCTGTATGACAGATTGAGGTGAAATCTGGGAAGAGGGAGCCTGTGAAGAAAGAAGTCAGCCACCCTATAGAATTTATCCTGCAGGCTATAAGTAACCAGTTTCATCACATAAAAAGAGGAGTGGAACAGGGATAATTGTCTGCTAATTTAACTATCTCATTTGGCTGCACTATTATGCACATTAGATCTCAGAGTAACAATGCCATCTAGTGATTTTAATTTAAAAGAGTGGGTGGGAGAGGCAATCGAGAGAGAATTATTGTTTTCAATTCTATCAGCGAGTAGTAGATGGATGCCAAGGTGCTTCACGGCTTATAAAGCTCTTCTTCTTTTAATATTTTGATGATTAACCAAGTGGAACATCTGGAATACAAACCAAATAAATGTGGGGAATTAAATGGAAAAAAAAAACAGATTGCTTTTCTGGCAGAAGAGAAACCTTTTAGGTATGCCCTCCAAGTGGGTGTAAGAGGAAACACTCACTGAAAGTCTCCTTAGCTTTAGAGCTAAGATTATAGCAGAGATGTTGTAGATCACTTGCTCAAGGTAGCTTTCAAAACTGCTGCCGTTCTTCCTGGGCGTAGTGATGCTTTACCAAAAAGCATATAGCACACAATGCTTTCCAGGAAAACAGCCTTCATTTATCGCCTTCTGGGTTTTTAGTTTCTAACAGGGTGGCTAACCATTCCCTGGCCACAAAAGGAAAAAACAGCCATTTGATTTGTTGTTGCTTTGGCTTGTACAGCTGTTCTTTGTGTTTGTATTAGACCCAGCAACTCTACAACAAAGGACATTGTATTACATTTTTGGTTGGATAGCCGCAGTCCTGGACTATACAGCTGTCAACACATTAGGGACGAGAAGAGATCTTGTCTGAGTGAATTACTTGAGAGAACAGGAATAAGAAGGTAGAGAATTGTGGTTTTTGGGGGAAGAATTGTACAACAATTTTAATTCCCCCCAGTGAGCATATTGTTTGAAAATGGAATGTAGTCATGGCTAGCATGGTACCATCTTAAATCTTTATAGAATAAGATATAAAGAAGTCAGCATCTTGTTTAACTACCTTTGGAAAAAAATCATTAATGTTCTTTTTCTTACCCAATGGAACAATCTCAAAAATTTGCAGGAAAGTCTTAGAATCTGAGATCAGTCAGCCACCTCGAAATTTAAAAGAATTTTGAGATACAGATTTAGAAAAACAACTGGAAGAAAGAAATGGAAATGTTTTGGAAATCAGGTGCTTCCACACAAGAGATGCAGTGTACGATATTACATTGCTGGCATTTAACTCCCAACTAGACTAGAAATAGCTCATTATTATTCATCCAAATGTTAGAGGGACTGCAGTCAGAATGCAACATTTTTGATATGTGGTGGACCTGTGAAAAGGTGGTGCCTTATTGGAAGACAATATTTTTTAAAAAGTAACCTCACAAGAAGTAGAATATGTATCAGGATAGGCATAATTCCCTATTTTTTGAAAGAAATAACACTAAACTAAACAAAAAAAATAGTTTATTAAATTCTTAATCTTGGCTGACAAATTAAGAACAGAACAAACAGAGCAGAACAGAACTGGCTTCTACAAAATAGAGGCTAAGCATATTTAGGGCCTGATTTCATAATTAAAAATTACAATTTGTTAAAAAGTGTAAAGATTGTTTCTGTTAATCAGATTGAAATCTATTTAGCAGAGATAGACTTTAGAGCACGAGTGTCAAATTCGCCATGTCACGTTGCTATCACATGATGTATCATGACATTTTTTTCCTTTTGCGGAGCTGGGATGGGCGTGGCCTGGGCATGATGCCTGTGCGCTGCCAGTTTGACACCCCTGCTTTAGAGTCTTTGGATTTTCCTTAAAACATAGTGAGTCCCTAACCGGTACCATGCGCAAAATAGGAGCGCAAGAATTGGGACAGATATCAGCCTTCTGAAGCCCATTCTAGCCCAGGACTGTTTATTTGGCATCAAATCTTAGCTGTCCCAGATATCCCTCCCAGGTGTTTTTTTCTGCCTTTCTTGATTCTACAGCATTATTCAGAGAATGAAGGGTGATGTTGATTTTTGCTAAATTGTGAGGAGATAAAGACCCTCTTCCTAATAAGTATATGCATGGTGTTGGGGTGTGCTTGCCTTCAAACTTGTCATTACAGCGGGAAAAGGCTGGTAGTCCTCGACATACAACCACAATTGAGCCCAAAATTTCTGTTCCTAAGTGAAACAGTTGTTAAACGAGTTTCATTTTATGACCATTCTTTCCACAGTTGTTCAGTGAATCACTGCAGTTCTTAAGTTAGTAACTCAGTTGTTAGGTGAATACAACTTCCTCATCGACTTTGCTTGCCAGAAGGTTGCAAAAGGTGATCACAAGACCCCAGGACACTGCAACCATCATAAATGAATCAGTTGCCAAGCGTCTGAATTTTGATTGTGTGTGACCATGGGGATGCCGCAACAGTTGTAAGTGTGAAAAATTGTCATAAATCACTTTTTTTCAGTGCTGTTGTAACTTCAAATGGTCATTAAATGAACAGTTTTAATTCCAGGATAACCTGTACAAATGGAAGGGATCCAGCAATATCCCCCAATGATTGGGAGTTTGCTTCATTTGGCATTTTGTGGGGGTTTGAAATCTATTCTGGTTCCTGGTACAGGAAACTACCGATCTTTCCATAGGTCTTGATCCATCTCATTTAGAACCTTATCAATTGTCAACCTCATCAATTGGCATATGCAGCAAAGGAAACTCCTGGAACATTATTTTACCCTGAGTATAACTTTGCTGGCAGATCCACATAGACACAGTGGAAAGCAAAGCCAGTTCTGCATTTGGCGCAAAAAGGTGCATAGTTTTAAAAAAAACCTCCCCCCCTCCCCGGGCTACCCACTATCCATTGTCCACCAACCCTGTGCAATCTCTTTGTTTTGATAAACAGTTTTCTCACCTCAGAAGGCTCTCATTGTTCGACCTTGAGGTATTAAGATTCTCCCAGGTAACAGATAGTACCCATGAATTCCTCATTTCCCTCCAATCCATCCATACATTCCACTCATTCCTCTCCCCTCCCTAGTTTCTGTTATCTGGCTGTGAGTGAAAGTGCAAAGTGAATCAGCCTTGGCATCAATATTACATAGCTAGACTACCAAGTGGTCAATTAGAAGTTCTTTCTTCTCTCTTTAGAAGGCCATCTCCAGCATGCACCTGAAATGGATCAACTGAGCCATGATAAGAGTATCCTGGTTTTGACATTACTCTCTACTAATTTCTGACTGCTAAACTTGCAAATATAATTTCAAAAAAAATGTTTGCTAATAGCATTTAAATATTCCAGGATAATATTACATCATTACAAGAACATATTTGCTAGCTATTCTAGAATAGTATGCAAAGTGTTTTCCTTATCCCAAAGGTACAGATAATCAATTCATTAGATGAAACTAAGTTCTATGTTTGAGCAAGAACAACATAGATTTTTAGCATTCTAACTGGTTCATTATTGCTTAAAATGTTGTCATGTTGCATCAGACTTTCGTTCTCAGATTAATTTTTATAAGAAATTTCTTCTCAAATTTAGTTTGTTGCAACCTAAATCTTTTTTTTTAATAAGGGGTTTTATATTGCTGAGAACTAATTTATTTCAAAACGTATGGCTTTATTCTGTTCAATATGCATTGATCAGTCAGTACAAATATAATTACAGTACCATCTTATGCAATCTTATGAAGTTCATTAATTTTCTTCAAAGCAAGGTTCAGACTTAATAAAACTTAGGAAACTGCCTTGTACTGAGTCCAGCCATTGGTCTTTTTTCAATGCAATGGCCTGTAGGGCTAGAAATAAATTGAATCAACCATTATCATTCACTGAACTTATGATTATCTGCATGCGAGATCTACCTGCATGCAATCTATTACTCAACTATTTAGTATTATTTGTGGATTATACCTCCAAACAGGTTTAGTTATCATCAACATTTGTTATGTTATCAAATAAAAACTTTTTGGTGTGTTATCAATTTATTTTATTTTATTTTATATGTGTGTATCAATGTGTGAACAGCATGGCACCTGCCTGTCATACATTCTAATACAAATAGTACTAGTAGAGTTAATCATAGTTATTACATTCAACCAATAATTCAATAATTTTTCTAATTTACAAATTTCCCTAGTATAAAATGGTTTTGTACATTGTCATCAAACAAGTGTTTGTTCATATACTTTTCCTGCATTGTACACACGTTTACCAAAGCAAGCTAGCTGGAAAGTTGATGATCACTTGTATTCCATTTGAGCACATAGGTTCAAGAAATATGAATGTGAACCAGGGAAACTACTCTTCTATATCCCTTTGGCCATTAGGGAATCACACATACATTGCCTGTTTAGGAGTACAATTTATTACCAAATTTGGGATATAAATGTAGAAATCTGCATATGTTCTTACGGAAGCCTGTGGCTAGAATGGACTTTTTTTGTGGTTGATTTTTAGAATGAAAATATATTGAAAATATATTGTGCTATTGCATTCCTCGATTCCTCCATTATTTTCTAAAGTCAAGAGCAGGGCCCTCCCTGCTCTTTAGTGGGATTCAATCCTGTCTTCTGGAAGAGCCAACCAACCAAGGACTGATCAAATTGGTCTTCTGAGCACCAAACTCCAAAAGGGAGAGATTTGGTCTCCTGCCATCTCATCAGCCTCTTTTTGATATCAGAGAATTCTGGCATCATATTTTTTTTTAGAGAAATCCAGTGGAATACATAGCTATAGCACTTAGACTTATATACTGCTTCATAGTGCTTTACAGCCCTCTCTATGTGGTTTACAGAGTCAGCCTATTGCCCCCAACAATCTGGGTCCTCATTTTTATCGACCTTGGAAGGATGGAAGGTTAAGCCAACCTTGAGCCGGTGAGATTTGAACTGCTGAACTGTAGCTAGCAGTCAGCTGCTAGCTGACTGCGCCACCTCGGCTCTTCTGAAGTGTAAGAATCAAGCTGTGTGGAAGAGGAATCTCCCTGACATGCCCCAAACCAAAGGAAAATTCAGATGAGCTTTTGAGCTACAATAAATATATTTTCCACGCTATTGTTGGTATGAAAAGGAAAGTCTTGGAACTGGGGAGGTGGGGTGAAAACAACAGCAAGTAAAGAAAAAATATCCCCCATTTCTACCTTCCTGGAATATATTAAGTAACAGTAACAGAGTTGGAAGGGACATTGAAGGTCATCTAGTCCAATCCCCTGCTCATGCAGGAGATCTGTACTAGGGATTTGAACCACCAAACTGCCGACCTTTCTGATCAACAAGGTCAGTGTCTTAACCTAGTCAGGCATATAAGAAGATTTTGTTACTGCTTTTGGATTACTCAGCCCAAATTTAACTTGGTTTTCAGTTTTAAGTTTTAGTACTACTATCTTGAGCAAGATGGAAGATTTTATTCATTTGCACTTTATGGAATATTTTTTACTTATAAAATCCAGTTTTTCTATACAATATAATGTTAAAATGTTAATGTGATATGTAACATTTGATTCTTAATCAGGAGCAGTCCAGATTTTCTTTAATACTAGAAATATTTTGGTAGTAGGATCACTGTAAATGCTAGTTGAGATATTTATCATCACAACAGCTAAATCCTACTGTATAAATATAACTGAAAAGGACAGTTAGATATCATTTGTGTTATTTGTATTCATTACTAAACTCACAGTTCTTTTCCTACATTACATGGGTTTGCATGAAACCCAGTCATAGTTTGTTGCATGAGACATGCAACAAAAGTTGGCCAATGTTGGCCATCTTGACAATAAATATTTAGTGATACAAATACACCAATCTGACCCTCAAAATTTACTGTGTATGATGGTCTTCCCCTTGCACATAATGGACTGAATTGTCTGAATGCTTAATTCAACTAAACGAGTAATAAAAAAGGTATCTCTCAAATCATCAGAATGCAACAGAGGCCAAACATGGAAATATGATGGAATAATAATAAGACCGAAAAGAAAGGAATAATGATCTGTTGTTACAAATCAAATTCAAAAGAAGAGGATATCTGAAAAAAATGAATCAGTTCCAGAAAGAACCACATCCAGAATCAAAAATAAAGGCTAACAGATCAACATCATTTTTTAATACAAAATAAAGTATTCTTAGAAGCAGAATTGGAGGAACTGTGAACGTCTACCCCGGACAAAGAAATTGAACCCTTGCCAGAAGTAGCTTAGACTGTAGAGGCAAAAACTAAGGGGAGTTGGTAGTAGAGGAAGCCAGCATAGTTATAAAATTATATTCATTCCCTTCTAACTAAAAAAAAACAAGAACTGAAATAAAGAATGACCAAGCATCTATAATGGCACAAAAACAACAAAATAAGGTTGGCAGCATTGAAGTCTGCTCCAAAGAATCAGCTAGAACAAGCATTAAAAGCAATGGTGGGATTCCATTTTTTTACTACCACTTCTGTGGGCGTGGCTTGGTGGGCATGACATGGCCTGGTGGGTGTGGCAGAAGGATACTGCAAAATCCCCATTCCCTCCCCACTCTAGGGGAAGGTTATTGCAAAATCCCCATTCCCTCCCGATCAGCTGGGACTCGGGAGGCAGAGGATAGATGGAGGTGGTATTTACCAGTTCTCCGAACTACTCAAAATTTCTGCTACTGGTTCTCCAGAACTGATCAGAACTTGCTGAATACCACCTCTGATTAAAATATGCCAAAACTGTAATATCAGATATATACAAAAACCAACTCAGTGCAAGAAGCAAACAAACTAGCATACAGCACAGTTGCATTTATAACGGAATACCTTGCATGCAAACTCAAGAAACAAGAAAAATAGCCAAACAGTGCACCTCCACAGTGGAAGATCAGATTGGAAAAGAAGATCAGCTTGCTAAGATCCAATGAAAGAGACAAGAACAAGAAGACTAAAGAATCAAGAATCAGGTTGGAATCAAGAATCAAGAAACTTCACCTACAAACAAGGAAGATCAAGGAAGCACTGGAAATAATAAAGCAGAAAATAACAGTTATAGCCAGGAAAATCAGCAGATATGAGGTTCAAATTGTACACTGCAGGCAAAACCTCCAGTTTGGGTTGAATAATTGCTACCAATCCTGCAGTGAGAGACTACATTGAACCAATGGACACCTGGTAAAGAAGAAACAGTGCAGTTCCGAGAGCATCTATGGGACAACTCAAAGAAATACAACAAGAATTTGGCTTGGATGAAGGAGGTAGATAAGGATTTTTAAAAAGTTGAAATGAAGGAACTTGTAATAACAGAAATTGTGGAGAAAAAGACAAGGAAGATCAAGCACCAGATGAAGATGAACTGCATGGTCTTTGGTTAAAGTATCTGACTACCCACTCACTGCTACCGTATTTTCACCCATATAACCCGCGGGTTATATGCGGTTTTTACATGCACAGCGCCCCCCTGCGGGTTATATGCGTGGGCGGGGTATACAGAAAATATTTTACACGATCGGAGGCTTACACGATCGGAGGCTTGCTTCTTTCTCCGTTTCTTCCCCCACCCCGATCTCAGCTGTTTCCTTCTCCTCCGTTCCTTTCCTCTTCCCCAGCGCGCGCAGGCTTCTTTCTCCGTTCCTTCCCCCACCCCGATCTCAGCTGTTTCCTTCTCCTCCGTTCCTTTCCTCTTCCCCAGCGCGCGCAGGCTTCTTTCTCCGTTCCTTCCCCCACCCCGATCTCAGCTGTTTCCTTCTCCTCCGTTCCTTTCCTCTTCCCCAGCGTGCGCAGGCTTCTTTCTCCGTTTCTTCCCCCACCCCGATCTCAGCTGTTTCCTTCTCCTCCGTTCCTTTCCTCTTCCCCAGCGTGCGCAGGCTTCTTTCTCCGTTTCTTCCCCCAACCCCGATCTCAGCTGTTTCCTTCTCCTCCGTTCCTTTCCTCTTCCCCAGCGTGCGCAGGCTTCTTTCTCCGTTTCTTCCCCCCCCATCTCAGCTGTTTCCCTTCTCTTTTACTCGTCGCGGGTTATATGCGTGGGCGGGTTATATGCGTGGGCAGGGTATACGGGAAATATTTTACACGATCCGGAAAACCCGCGGGTTATATGCGTGTGCGGGTTATTTGCGTGGGCGGGTTATATGGGTGAAAATACGGGTAAGTCATTTAACAACATACTGCGATTAGGCAAAATTGAAAATTGGTTAACATCTGGTAAACCTACCTGATAATGAAAGATCCAACAAGAGGGACAGTACCAGGCAACTACAAGCCAATTATCTGCTTACCAACAACTTTCAAATTGCTGACTGATATTGTAACTGATGCAGTTCAATAGGATCTAGTTGAAAATAAGCTCTTTCCACCCGAGGAAAAGGGAAACTCCCCAAATAGCAGAGGAGCAAAAGATCAATTTCTAATTGGCAATTGATTTTGGAAAACTGCAAAAGAAGGAAGACTAACTTGAATGTGGCCTGGGTAGATTACAAGAAGGCATTCGAATCAGGGGTGGGTTACTGCTGGTTCGCTACACGTGCGCATGCACAATTGCCTGTAAATTCTTCTGCACATGGACAGAACATTAAAAATGGAGCAAAAAACATGCAATGGCATGGGCGACCGGGGAACTGTTTTGGGGGTGTGGCCAGCCTGCTGTCCCTACTGATTCGGCAACCCAGTTCCAGTTTCTACTACTGGTTCACCCAAACTGGTGCAAACTGGTAGCAACCC
Organism: Thamnophis sirtalis; assembly: GCF_051295495.1. Lineage (NCBI taxonomy): Eukaryota > Metazoa > Chordata > Lepidosauria > Squamata > Natricidae > Thamnophis > Thamnophis sirtalis. Next base: position 33,090,870 of record NW_028261381.1, read on the forward strand.
ACCTCTGATTCGAATCCCTGTCACAAGGTTGCATATTTAAGTGCCTAGAAATCACAAGAATCAATCAAAACATCAGAAACTTTGTGCAAAGATCAATGGCACAATGGAAGATATAGTTGCTGGCCAATTGTGATAGACTGGGAGATATTAATATCAGGAGATGAATCTTTCAAGGAGACTCAATATCACCACTACTGTTTGTCATTGCTATTGATTCCTCTGTACACAATACTGAACAGGTTGGGCCATGACTCTCAAACAACGAAAACATCTGCTAAGCTATCCTATCTCCTTTACGTGGACAATTTGAAGCTGTATAGAAAACCATTCTCCGAAATAGAATTGCTATTGAACATTGCCTCTCTCTGTAGATGGCTGAGCTATTACAATGGACTTTGAACTGGACAGAGGGGCCACCCTCATCATCAACAGGGGGAAAAATAGAGAACAATGAAGGAATCAAGATATCCTATGGAAATAATACACTGAGTCTGGATGCAGACAATCATTACAAACACCTAGTCCTCCTTAAAATTGACAACATCAAGCACACTGAAGCCAAGAAAAAGAGAAAGTAAAGTGGGAAGAAGATCTTAAAATCCAAACTCAATGGAGAAAATACCATCAAGGCAATTAACACCTCGCAGTTATTAAACTGGAATCGTGGACTGGACTCAAACAGAACTAAAAACCATGGATAGGAAGATCAGAATAATAGTGATAACGAATCACACCCTTCATCTTCACAGTGATATTGACAGATACCACTTAGCAAGGGAAATAAGTACCCTGTGCTAAATAAATAAATAAATGGGTGTAGAATGTTGCAAGTACCAAACAGCTGAATAGAAAAAGGGGCATTGGAAGAATATCTGAAGGACAGTGAAGAGAATGCACTAAAAGTAGTATACCATGAAAATTTAGTCAATCCCCTAAAGACTAAACTGACCTATCAGGAAAATTAAATGAAGAATAGAAAAGAAATATGGCAAGGCAACGTATTATATAGCCAGTACATTTAAAAAAGACACTGGCAGGCAAAGCACATAACAAGATCACCTGCTAATGGCTATGAGCAGGAAAATTGAAGAACGAGACTAAGGGACTAATTCTGGCTGCACAAGACCAAGCCTTAAGAAGAAATGTATACAAAGCCAGAATTGAGAAGACACAACAGACAGGAAATGCTGCCTCTGCAAAGAAGCTGAAGAAACAGTGGATCAACCTAGTTCATTGCTGTAAGACGATTGAACAGACTGACTACAGATGACAGCATGACGAAGTAGCAAGTAGACTTAATAGTTGTTGATAAAGTAGACAAAAACATCTGCAAAGTGAATGTTTCAACACCTGGAAGCAACAAAATAGAAAAGAAAGAACAAGAGAAAATCACAAAATACAAAGATCTGCCAATACAAATAGAATGACTGTGGCAAAAGAAAACAAAGATAGTACCGATAAAAATAGCAACTTAGCTGCAGTGCCAAAATAGCTGGAACACCACGTGAATCCCATCAACACTGACAAAATCACCATCCATCAATTGCAAAAGGAAGCTTTACTTGAAACAGCTGACATCCTTTGACAAATATCTCTAACAATATCAAGCAACAAAGCAACAACCTGTTCCAGGGTTGGTAAGCACTTGATAGGTGGATAAAAAGCCAAACTCAGTCTAACATCTTGTTGACTGCGCAAACAACCATAATAATAATGATAATGGATGAGGATGAGGATGATGATGATGATGATGATGATGATGATGATGATGATGATGATACCAATGATTAAGGAAGTAAATAAAGGAGGCCTTTTAAAGACAACTAAGTCAAAAGCTGAATATAAGAAAGAATTGAGAAGCGAGCTGAAAATTGGAAAAACAAAGCTATGCATAGCCAATACTTGAAAAGTATTGAAGGCAAAGCTGACCAAAGGCTAACTTGGAACTGGTTAAGATCAGGAGCACTGAAAAAAGAAACAGAAGGCTTTATTTTGGTAGCTCAAGAACAAGCCTTAGCCACAAACTGCATGAAGGCAAAAATTCACCAACAGCAAATGTCGCCTCTGTAATGAGAAAGATGAGACAGTCAACCACTTGATCATTCACTGGAAATTGTGCCAAAAGTTTGGATTTGAGTACAGCAAAAACCTCTGGGAACATCAGGTTCAGAAGGTTTTAGAGAATGAGAAAGTCAAGATCTTGTGGGCCAGAAAAAAGAGGTTATTTAAAGCAAATGTATGAATTATGGAAAGAACAATATCCAGATTCAAATGTTAGTGAACAACGACTAGCAGATCAAAGGCGATTTATTATACGGAATAAAGTGTTTAGTGAAGTTGAATTTGAGGAAATTCAGACAAATTGCAAATCCATAAAAAGAGGCAAAATCACTGTATGTGAGGGAATTGAAATGCCCAATGGCCAACTAATTAAATGCAACGAAAATGAAGCCTACAAATACTTAGGAATTCTGCAGTTGGATAATATCAAGCATGGAGAAGTAAAAACTATTGTCAGGCGAGAGTACACCAACAGAGTTAGGAAAATTTTTAAATCTAAATTGAATGGTGGAAATACAATCAAGGCCATAAATACCTGGGCAATACCAGTTATAAGATACACAGCTGGTATAGTTAACTGGACACAAGCTGATTTGGACCTTTTGGACCGAAAAACCAGGAAACTAATGACAATGCACTACAGTTTACATCCACATGGTGATACTGATAGATTGTACCTGCCCCGAAAATCAGGTGGCAGAGGATTATTACAAGTGAAGCAAACAGTTGAAGAAGAAAAACATGCACTGGCTGATTATTTAAAAGAAAGTCAAGAACATCTATTAATCGAAGTAAAGAATAAAAATCTACTGAAGGCCCAACAGACGAAACAAGAATACAGAAAAGATGTGATAAAATCAAGAATGGAGAGTTGGCAGAACAAAGCACTGCATGGCCAATTTCTGGAAAAAATAAAAGATAAAGTGGACAGTGAACAAACTTGGTTATGGTTAACAACAGGTACATTAAAGAAAGAAACAGAGTCACTAATCCTGGCTGCGCAAGAACAAGCTATCCGCACAAATGCCATTAAGGCCAAAATCGAAAAATCCTCTGATGATGCCAAATGCAGACTTTGCAAAGAAGCTGATGAAACTGTTGATCACATACTCAGCTGCTGTAAAAAAATTGCGCAGACTGATTATAAATTGCGGCACAATTCAGTAGCACAAATGATCCATTGGAATTTGTGCAAAAATTATAATATTAAAACAGCAACAAACTGGTGGGAACATCAGCCTGAAAAAGTCACCGAAAATCAGATGGTCAAGATCTTGTGGGATTTCCGTATACAAACCGACAAAATACTGGCGCATAATACACCAGACATCAAACTGGTTGAGAAAAATAAGGTCACAATCATAGACATCGCAATACCAGGTGATAGCAGGGTCGCTGAGAAGGAACATGAAAAAATCGCAAGATACCAGGACTTAAAAATCGAAATTCAACGACTATGGCACAAACCAGCAGTGATAATTCCAGTGGTAATTGGCACACTGGGTGCTATTCCAAAAGCACTGGAATTACATTTAAAACAGTTAAAAATTGACAAAATCACCATCAGTCAAATGCAAAAAGCCGCACTGCTTGGATCTGCACGCATATTACGAAAATACGTTATGACGTCCTAGGCCCCTGAGTGGGGCCCGACTAGTAACCAATGCCAAATCCGGCTAAACAACTGGCCGCTGTGATACAATTGTATAATAATAATAATGTTGTTGAAAATGAGACGGTGAAGATCTTGTTGGACTTTTGAATACTGATGGATCATCATTTGAAATGCAACATGCCAGATATCATAGTTGTCAAGGGCCAAAGCGTACAATTTATTGATATTGCTGTACCAGAGTCAGAGTTGGAAAAAGAACTGGAAAAAAATCATGAAATATTGCGACCTGGCCATTGAAACTACATGGTTATGAATGAAACATGTAACAATGATACCCATTGTCTTCAGGTCACTTGGTACCATGTCCATGAATTTTATAAAATACATCAACAAATTGCAGCTTCCTGCAATAACACCAGTGGAACTGCAAAAAACAGCACTACTCGGAACATCTTATATTTTAAGAAGATAGTTAGCTGATACCTAGGACTCTGGCAACAACCCAAAGAGACCAATAAGATCACACAGATTAGGCCTCCTCCGGATTCCATCTGCCGGTCAATGTCGGCTGGCAACTCCCCGGGGGAGGGCCTGCTCTGTAGCTGCTCTGGCCCTATGGAACGATCTCCCTATGGAGATCCGGACCTTTACTACTCTTCCGGCCTTCTGCAAAGCGATTAAGATCTGGCTGTTCCGGCAGGCCTGGGGCTGTTGAGTTTATCCAGCCCCACTCTAAGCTGTATGTATGTTGTGAAATTTAAATGTTTGTTTTTTAATTTTTATATGCCCCCCCCCTGTTTTTATCTGTAAGCCGCCCAGAGTCTCTAGGGAGTGGGCGGCATACAAATCCTAATAAAACCTAAACCATAAAAACTTAAAAAACCAAATCAATCATTAGCAGTCAATGGTATTTATGATACATTTTTAAATGTTCAATTGACTTTCATGTTTAATGAATAAAAGAGATAAAACAACAACAACAACAACAATTTGGTTGATACCTAGGATGCTGGCAACAACATATATCATCAGTGCCAGTCAATGATATTTATGATACATTTTTAAATGTTCAGTTAACTGAGCTTCATGTTTAATGAATAAAAGGGATAATAATAATCTGATACAGGAAAATTCCCTCTCAGGAAAGGTAATGCCTCTGTAACTCTGAACACCCAGAAACAACAGAGCACATGCTTCACCAGTGCCTGTAACACAGAGACACTTGCATGAGCCGCATTTCACCACTATTGTATAAATACCCACAGTGCCCAGGACAATGCTATATTTCTCTGCTGCTTGCAGATACTAAGCCTACCACAACATCCAGTGTGGGCATGTTTGGCACAGTAGTGCTTAAGATCCATCAAGTTATTTGTTAGTTTAAGAGTGTTTTGTGTTGCGATAGATCTAGTTAGTAAGATATTGACTTCTATGGGTTTTTAAAAATTATTATTTAATATTTTTATTCCTCCCTATAGATTTTGTATGTTTGTGTGTGTGTGTGTATGTGTGTATGTATGTGTATATATATATGCTTTTTAAAATGTATTTTTATGTTTTTAATTTTGTTTAATTTTTGTTTTTATGTATTTAGCTTTTCCTTAAAAAATATTATTTGTATCCCATCCTCCCATCCTCCCATTATGCTGGTCTATGACCATAGTAAAGATCTGATTGATTGATTGATTGATTATTACATACGAAGGCCAACACCAGCTAAAAACCCAGCTGTGATTTCCATTGTTTTGTGTAATAATAACAATAACAGCAACAACACTGGCTGGCAGCTTACTGTTCCTGAATGTTTTATTGAAATTCCCTGCCTGCTCTGGTAAATTTCAGTTTCCCACTATTTAGAGCTGAGAAACACAGTGAAAACTATAATTTAAACTACCAATGGCTTAACAGAATTTTAAAATATCTTTAAAATGTTCCAGCTCTTTTCCAAAAAACACGACAAGCAGCCTCACCACCCAAGCCTCACCAAGAGGCATTACCGTAGCTTTCCTTCAGAAAGCATGTCCCCCAAAGGTTTTCCAGCCCTGCTTCAAAGAATAACAACTATTAACTTACCTATCTGCCATTGTTTCGGATCCTCCTGAAGGCATTATCTAAACTGAACATTTTATAGCTGCAGAACTGGAAGGCTGCTATTACGCGACTCATTAGAAATACATTTGATGCTGTTTACAAAGAGGAGTTTTAATTCTGAGAACAGTTAAATCACAACAAACATTGAATATTGTTATATATATAAATTTTATGACGGCAGTGGCTTATACAGTTGCTCAATCTGAACAGCTCACTAGCACATAAAGGCCAGCCCAGTTTCTGTTCTGTGCCAAATTGTGAGGACTCTATGTAACTGTGGCAGATCATGTGACTGAGATTGAATTAGATAGATAATGGGATAGGACAGGCCCTGTCATATCTCAAGAGCTGTAATTGTATCCCATGGCCTTGAGGCAATTAATTAGACTAGCAATATACCCCAATTTATATATTTTAAAATTATTATTCAAGTTCTGATACTTTTATTATCAAAAGAAAAAAGATGTGACTTTGCTTCTCCATTCCTCTTTTCTCCTTTATGGTATTTTTACAGCAACACTTAAAAAGGATAAGATTTTATACCATCATGGTCCTGTGGTTGGGCTAGGCAAATACATATTTATGCCACTTAATTTGTTTCAGATTTCAAAACTGATACCAGAATATTACCTGAGGGTTGATAAACGCTATTACCTGTCCAAAGATAGTTTAATCTAATTTCTGAATAAATAATTCCCGGTTGTCTAATTTTGCAAGAAATCTCACTGATCTCATTTTTCTCTGTGAGCAAATCAAGGATTTGGACAGGGTTTTATTTGGATTATCCTCTGTTCTCCATTCCCTCTAAAATAGTTTAAATTAGTTTAAGATTAAACTCCTGTGTAAACTTACTCTTACACTTCAGAAGAGCTGAGGTGGTGCGGTGGTTAGAGTGCAGTACTGCAGGCTACTTCAGCTGACTGCTAGCTACAGTTCGGCAGTTCAAATCCCACCATGCTCAGGGTTGACTCAGCCTTTCAACCTTCCAAGGTGGGTAAAATAAGGACCCAGATTGTTGGGGGCAATAGGCTGACACTGTAAACTGTTTAGAGAAGGCTGTAAAAGCACTATGAAGTGGTATATAAGTCTAAGTGCTATTGCTATTCATTTTTTTTCCTTTTCTCCCAGGGCTATTTTTGAATTTTCCCATCTGTAAATAGTTGCCACATAATCATGGCAAATTAACAGCAGACTTCTTGACTGAAAAAGTGACTAGCATCATATTGCAAAATAGTATAGGCCTGCTATGGCTGCTCTCTGAAAAGCAATAGGAATGTACTCAAAACTTACATTTTGTGTTTAATCATTTCTTCATAACCCTTCCATTTGTTTTGATAAAAATCCTTATAGACAGCTTTAGATGAACCCAAGAGAAGACCGTCCTATAAAATAATTTTTATTTGACAGATACAGTGTACTTATTTCAGTATATATTTTTTATGCTGCAGCTCCATCTAGCAACGATCATTGGAAATTCACAATCTTATTTATTTCATTATTTATTTATTTAGAACACAGTTTGACCATCCAATAAGCATTGTTCTTTTGGTATGATTCTTATCAGCAAATAAGTTACAAATAATAATAAAGGGGACACCACCCAAAAAATAAATAAAACAAGAGTAGTACAATATTTAAAATCAAGGTCAAATTAACAGAAAAACAAATCAAAGATTTCAAAACAGAAGAGGAGAGGAGAGATACTGCTAATACAGCTCATGGTAAATATTGTATTCATGGTAAATATAAATACTCATTGCCCTGGAAAAATCTCATGAATTTGGGTTATTCAATTTCTATACTCAAAATCGAATGAACAATTTCAAAACATTTGGACACATAACTCTGTTGTCCGTCCCCCCCTCCAGAAGGAAAAAAATCAAAATTTCACTGTTTTGGTATAATCCATAAATTATATAGGCATTTATGGGCTTCCAGAAGTTATGGTACAACTTACAGCAGAACCACCTAATACTGTCAAAACAGTTTCCCACCCAACTTTAAAATATGACCTTGAAAATAAAGCAGTTAGAAAGGATTTTGTCTTTCAGGGGGGGGAAAAAGCCTTGTTAGCAAATTGACATTAAATATTTGTCAAAACAGAATATATAATTCTTATTTAATAGATGGCATATGATTACAACTAAAAAAGGATTCAAGAAACACTTAAAGTACCATATTTGAATGTGAGTAGAACTAATGATTGATCTACAAACATAAAAAATGAAATGTTAACATTTTCTAATTTAATTTAGAATTTCACAAACAACCTTCCCTCTGAAGTTGTCTTCTAAACTGCCCCAGCCAGCTATGATACATTACCTTACTATTAATTGAATCTGATATTTGCCAAGCATCTGATTTATGAGCTATATATTCAGTAGAAGAGATCTCAGGTAGCACTAAGACAGCCCAAAAAGTAGGGTTTTATATGAGAGAGTGGTATCAATAATAGAGACCATTTTTGTTCCTTTTACAAAGGATTGTTTAAGGATGTCTGCCTCATCAGTAGACAGGACCATAGCTTAAACAGAACCTGACTATCGTATAGTTCCTGATGCTACTCATCAGGGCCCTAACCTCCTCCTCCTCCCTTCCCCTTCAAGTCCTGGCAACTACCTAGAGAATTCCCTGCAATTTTCTTGGCAAAAGTTTGGAGGTAGTTTCTCTTTGCCTGCTTCCAAGGCAGAGGTGAAATCCAGCAGGTTCTGACCAGTTCCGGAGAACCGGTAGCGGAAACTTTGAGTAGTTTGGAGAACCGGTAAATGGCCCGCCCCCTCTGACTGGCCCCACCCCCATCTATTCTGTGCCTTCCGAGTCCCAGCTGATCAGGAGGAAATGGGGATTTTGCAGTAACCTTCCTCTGGAGTGGGGAGGGAATGGAGATTTTACAGTATCCTTTTCCTGCCACGCCCACCAAGCCATGCCCACCAAGCCATACTACTCCCACCAAGCCACGCCCACAGAATTGATAGTAAAAAATAATTGAATCCCATCACCGTTACAAGGGCTGAAAGAAAATTACTGATCCAAGGTCACACAGCTGATTTCGTGCTTAAGGCAGGACTAAAAATGCCTTATCTCCAGCTGGTGCCTTAACCACTACACGAAACTGTCTCTCCTTAACTCTCCCCATTATGCTGCATTCATTTGCAATCTTGATTTAGGGTGGGACCAGAAGATGTCTAGATGACCTTAGGCTGAGGTCAGCTCCAGGCCACTTCAGGGAAGGTCCCACATAAATATCTTGGCAAAACTAAAGAAGTGACAAGCCATTGCCTCTTTTTAAACTTCTTGGTATTGTCTACAGCTCCGATAGCCATCAGATTCAAATAGTCATAGGTCCAACCCTTCTTATGGTAGTTTTTCAAGGCCAACCAAGGCCAGCTACATCCTTCCATGTAGTTAGATATGGAGCCCCTTGAGTCAAAGTAGAAGAAATTGTTTTTAACGTCTCCATTTATACCAACAGTGCTTTTTCAGAGCCTTGTGGGATCAGAATGGCATGGTTTGCTGATCTGGAGCTCCAGCGGAGGAGCCTCCTTAGCAATCTACTTCTTCCTATGACTTTCTGGATACCTATCTTATTTCAAGGATCCACCATTTTTCCTCAGTTTAACAGCCACACTAGGGTTAGCATAACAGGCCAAAAATGGACTGGATTAAAACCTATTGAGAAAGATTTGGGGGGGGGGGGTTCGGGGTTTTTAAGGGAGTTTTAGTGGCTCCTTTAAACCTTGCAAGTATATGGTGAAAAGAAAATAAGTTTTCTTGGGAGTCAGGCTCACCCTCATGGAGTGAGAATTGTTAGGTTCAGTGTCTGAAAAATGTAAAGGCTGTGAGGGGAGGGGGGAAGAACAAAGCAAGGAGGTCAGAAGAAAGCAATATGATGGAGAAGAGTATTCTGCAGCTCTCCACTCAGGCCCATAAAACTTCCCTCATCCTCCCTTCTCAGGGGCCTGGCTTTGAAATAGCACCCTTTCCCTGATACAGCCTGGACCATTATCTCAAGAAGTGATGCCAGCTGGAACTCAGATGATGTAGCTTCATGGACTAAAGGGGAAAAAATCCTGAAGCTGGCATTCATTGCTGTTGGGGAGGAAAAAACCAAATGACATCAACTTGTGTGGCCAATGGAGCTTCTTTCTTTAACTGGACATTATAATTTAATATAATGGCCTAACAGAACTTCCAGGAGAATATAATTGTTGTAGAGTTTGTTGCTGAGAGTTTAAAGGAACAAGTGTGAATTAACCAATCAATCTTCAAATTCCTTTAGTAAGTCCTCTTATAAATGTTTATTTGTTCTCCACCTGTCTATATAAAGGAGTCAAGAAGTGAGGTACTCTTTTAGGCCTGGAATTGCAATACACTTAGATTTGTATACTGCTTCACAGCACTCTAAGTGGTTTACAGAATCAGCATTTTGCTGCTTCAACAATCTGGGTCCTAATTTTAACCACTTTGGAAGGATGGAAGGCTAAGTCAACCTTGAGCCAGTCAGAATTGAACTCCTGGAGCGAGCAGTGAATTAACCTGCCATACTGCATTCTAATCACTGTGCACACCATAAAAAAAAACCTCCCCAATCCTCATAAATGCAAAAAAATTGGGTCTAAATAATTGCTTCTGCCTACTCCGCAGAAGCTGTAAGGGACCCAAAAGAGATGATAGTGAAGCACCCTTGTTGTATCTCAGCCTTGATTCTGATACATGATGAGATGCCATCTCAGAGTATGGGAAACACATCATGTTACTAAGATTCAACAGAGATTCTCATGTTTTGGCCCAAGAAGATGAAATCAAGGAGAACTAGATACTTAGCAATAAAGTGATTCTTGGAGTTTTTTCAAAAGAGTCACAGCAACATACAGGAAAAAAATATGCCAAGTTCAATTCTCCAAACAGATACAACATACACATCATTTCTGTTCTTGTAATTATAAGACTATTAATTTGGCTATTATAGCTTAAGTTAATAATGCTTATTACCATCTGCTCACTAAAAATATGTCAGACTCAAAAGGGTAGGGTAGATTTGAGCTCCAACAGAAGTTAGCATTATAGATAAAAATCCTGCTTCAAACACAAACACAATCTGGGGGAAGCTACCATAACTTGCTGGGCTTCCTTTTGCAGCTTTACTGCTTTCACTTTTTAATATGTGAAGAACATCTCCCTCTAGTGTTTCAAATAATGCATTTCTGATTCTCACCATCCCATGCAAGTCTAAAAGAGGAGGCATTTTTTCCATTTTGCAATATCAGCATATATCAGATTTTTGAAGTAGTTGTAATATACTTTCAGAAAAAAAGACAATGGTCAATATGTTGAACTTTAAGACAGGGGAGAAACTGTAGTCCTCCCATTGTTATATTTCTCAGCATTAATGATGCTAAAATTGTAGTTTAGAATCGGGGGGGGGGGGGTCAACAGGTTTGCCAACCATAATTTAAAAACAGGTTTACAAGCCTTAGCCATTTTAAGACATGTGAGCTTCAAATCCCAGAACTCCATGCTGGCTGGGGAATTCTGGGACTTGAAGTCTATACGTCTTAAAATGGCCATGGCTGATAAACACTGGTTTAAGGTATCACAATATACTATTAGGAGAGTCTTAGATTTTGAAGACAATTAGCTGAACTTACTTAACATAAATCTCTTTTATTCCCTTTGGCATTCATAAGCATAAAAATATTCACAAAGCCAAGTTTTTTAGGCTTGATAGAATTTAGGGTTTGATTCTGTGTTCTAATAATAAAAAAAGTCAGTGGAAAGAGTAAAGGAGAATATCTGTAGCTCAGGGTTGAAATGAGGGTCCCTTGGTGCTTTCTGAGCTTGATTGTTTTCTTGCAGATGTTTCATGACCAAACTAGGTAACATCATCAATGCTACTCATGAGTTACCTAGTTTGGGTTATGAACAGTGGTGGGATTCAGCCAGTTCGCACCACTTCGGGAGAACCGGTTGGTAACTTTCTAAGCAGTTTGGTGAACTGGTTGTTGGAAGAAATCATTAGGGCAGAGAACCAGTTGTTAAATTATTTGAATCCCACCACTGGTTATGAAACATCTGCAAGAAAACAACCAAGCTCAGAGAGAGCCAAGGACCCCCTCAGCAGAAAGAATTCAGCATGCTTGTGAATGAACTGGACTATGGCATCTTTGGTTCAGCTTAACAGTTTATTCATGAGGCCAAATGAATAATGCAGAAAATTGATAGTTCCGTAAAATATATGCTGTAAAAATACAATATCATAGCAGCTTGGGGGATGAAATGTTCCTATATATCTCCCAGAATCTCTGTGTACTGAAAAACCAAATTATATCTGTAATCTGTCTGGAAAGAAAAATGTGCAATTCCTAATAGTGGTATCTCAGATAAATATCCGGAAAGCAGCAGATGAGGTGGACAATAGCAAACAGCTTTAGCACCAATCCCTGCATATACTGGCATTCACCAGAACTGATTATGGTCTCCAGTATGACAGTATGAATATATTAATGTATTAACATACAGAATCCTTTTTCTATAATAAAATGGCACTTAAACAACCTACATATATTTAACATCATGGCAGCAGAAGCAAACTGCATTTTATTTCATCCGATGTTTCTATGCCGTGATTTAAACCGATTTAAAATGCACAAATACATTCTTTAAAAAAAAAATAGTACTGGCATCCATTCTTCTATCTAATATTGGCGATAATGCCAGACTGCATCGTGCCCAATATTTTTCTGCAGGCAAGCAGGCATACTTAATTTTCATTAATTTGAATGTCTGGGTACTTATCAGTATAGTACATATTTCTTTTGAAATTGAAAGGGAAAGTGTAGCAGATTTTTAGATTTTCTAAAGGGAGGGAGGGGGAAGGCAACTTCACCTATACACATTTCCTTCCTAATTGGAATGAACTATTTGCGAACTGTTTTCTCAGACCAAGCAATTCTTTATACTGCGAATGGGGTTCAGTGGCATATAAACCTTTCTCCCTTAATGCCCAAAGAGAGCATTGTTTGCACCAATGGATGGAGGCACACCACTGCCTTCACTATTGCAATGAAGGGAAAGCCCACTCATGTAGGAAACTCTACATCAGCACTGGAGAACAGATGGAACCACAAACTCCTTAAGTACCGGAAAATTAGAATTTGGGCAGATGAATGAAACTGGCTAGAACTGTAACATGGCATGGCTAAAAGGCTTCCAACTGCTATGAATTCCAGTGAGTTCTCTGAACTGTGGAGACCTGTTTGGCATGGTAACACTTTAAGTTAAGTGCCTCCAATGTACATTTAATTTAGATTTAATAACACCATTTTTCCCTTTTCAATTATTGAAGTGTGTTTCTTGAGGTTCAGCAATTATTTAAGAGGTATATTTACAGCAATGCAATTAGTTCAAATAGCATGTTCTTACAAGTAGCATACTTGGAACAAGTTTAAATATTTAACAAAAAGGATTTTTATAGCATGGTAATTTGGTAATAATCCCTAATAAAACTTAGCCCAGTAGTCTATTTAACAAACCACCACAGGAAATCATAGGCCAGTGTCAAATTTACCCTTTTTTGGTAAGGAGTTAAGACTTCAGCCACAGAAAGTTCTGCATGAAATGTGTTATTGAGTGGTTATCAATAAACCACTCTATGACTTGGGCCCTGGTTACTCTGGGACCATTTTCTTCAAATAGAAACTGTCCATCCTACATGCTCTGGAGAGGATCTTGGAACGGATGGGTGGGGTGTGTGTGTGTTGCAAAGCAAATTCTCAGTTTTTACCATGTGGTTAAAACCTACACTCAGGGGTGGGTTCCGGCTTCTGTTACTGCCAGTTTGCTCAGGGATGCGCTTTGGGTGCACATTCGCTTGATGCGCACTATGTGTGCATGCACAGTAGCCAGTGGTGGGATTCAAATAATTTACCAACCAGTTCTCTGCTCTAATGACTATCTGGGTGGGCGGGGTTCGGTGGTCATGTGATCATGTGGGCGTGGCCAAGTCAATGTCACTCAGGTCGATGGGCACTTTGCCTTAGTTGTTACAATGGTAATAAGGGTTAACTGGAGAGGCAGTTTCTGTAAGCAGGGCAATAAAGATTAGGCTAGAAACAACACCAGAATGTTTCCTTCCTGCCTTCCTTACAGGACTAGCCCTGTAGAGTGGGGAAAAACAAAAGATTTCTTCCAACAACCGGTTCTCCGAACTGCTTAGAAAGTTACCAACCAGTTCTCCTGAATAGATGTGAACTGGCTGAATCCCACCACTGACAGTAGTAAAAAAAATTGTTTCTATGCATGCATAGAAGCAAACAACAAGATATAGGCAACACCTATGGCGCTGCAAATAGAACCAGTTTGGGGGCATGGCCAGCCGAGTTACTACCTACTCAGCCAAACTGTTCTGAACCAGTAGGAATCCACCTCTGCCTACCCTGCCCCTTTCCTGGTTATGTTTTGTAAAACGTTGAAGAGTCCACTTCAGGAGATCTGTTTGACAATAGCAACAGTTTTTATTAAAAGCTTTATTAATAGTGTTTACTAGCTTAAATGGTGTGGCTTTATGAACATTCTATTGATGTTATATCTTATATAAGCTGTATAGAGTCATAAAAATAGGTACAATTGCAAATTGTAATTGTATTTGACACGATAGAAATCGTGTCATTGTATTTGACACGATATAAATTTTCCAATATTTGATGGGCTTTAACATCAAGAGAAGAGGAGGTCAACCTATTTTCCAAAGCACCTGAGGACAGGACAAGAAGTAAAAGATGGAAGCTTATCACAAAGAGATCCAACCTAGATCTAAGGAGAGATTTCCTGTCAGTGAGAACAATTAATCAGTGGAATGGTTTGCCTCCAAAAGTTCTCCATCACTGGAGGTTTTTAAGAAGAGACTGGACAGCCATTTGTCTGGAATGGTATTGGGTCTCCTGCTTGAGCAGGAGGTTGGACTAGAAGACCTCCAAGGTCCCTTCTGCTCTGTAACTCTGTTACTATTTGTATGTTGCCTATTTTTATGACACTGGACAGATTTGAAAATAAAATGAATACGAAGGTGATTGTTTTCTGTTTACGATTCCATTTTGGACATCCTTTTATTGTAGTCAGCTACATTTTTCATTCCTTCTATTTTAATTCTTTTTTTCAGGTTTAAACCATATTTAAATGTTATGTTGCTTATACGACTAATTTAGACATTTTAGAAAACAGCAAGAGATGAAATAAAAAATAAAATGAATAAAATAAATGAATATCACCAGAATTAGCCTATTTCAATTTTCCGAAAGCACAGGCTGATTTCTTTTTGTTAATTTGTGGTTCATAATATAGAGCATAAAAATCACTTATTTATTCTTCAATCACAGTGAAACTATGAGCTCATTAAATCAATTATGCTCCTTTGGTCACTCACACCAGAGCTGACTGGCCTGAAGCAGTGTTTCGAAGCAGTCCATGCCACTAATAAACCACCCTTCGTTATGAAATCAAAAGTCTCCACTGCTTCATCTGGAGTTTGTGTTGCAATTTATTTGTGGCACAGTTGTTCTGAGCTGTTCCAGAGGGCAGGATAAGGAACAATGGATTAAAATGCATGGAATTAGATTTTAGTTGAAATCAGTGAGGGAAAAATCCTAATGGTGAGAGCTGTTCAACAATAGAAGAAGTTCTCCTCCAGTGGCCATCTTTTTAATATACATCTTTTGTATAGGGTTTCCTGCTTAAGCAGGGGGTTGGACTACCAGATCTCCAAGGTCCCTTCCAATTCTGTTAAAAGCCTGTAGTAGTAGATTTCTGCACTAGGCAGGGACTTGGATGGGGCTTGGAGTAAACCAGTGATGGCGAATGTTTTTCTGCTCAGGTGGCAAAAGGGTGCACATGCAAAGGCGTGCACATGCGTGCCCACAACCATAATTCAATGCCCTCCCCCATGTATGTGTGCACAACCCCCCTGAAGCCTGAGGAGAGCAACAAATGGCCAAACGGGCCTACCAGAAGTCCGGAGGCTTCAGTGAAGACTGTGCGCATGGGTGAGCGTGAGTGAGGGGTGTTGTGCGCACATGCATGGGGGGAGGGCATTGCCTTATGGATGTGGACCTCCAGTAGGCCAAAAATCAGCTGGCCAGTGTGCACCTGCTTGCTGGAGCTGAAATAGGGCAGCACCTCACATGTCCTCAGATATGGCTCCACATGCCACCTGTGGTACGCATGCCATAGGTTCGCTATCACGGGAGTAGACAATCTCTCAGTTCACCTCCAAGCTTTCACCTTCTTTGACTTTGAAATGGTAAGTTTTTGCCAGGGTTTGCTTGCAAACTAAACAGTGATTAATGAATTCACAAGTCTCACTATGAACTAAGCAACAATGATTTTCTGCTAATTAATGAAACAACAAGATTCTCTGCCTCTTAAGCCAATCCATGAAATCAAGATTTTCTATCACAGAAACAAGTCTTTGATAAGATTAATGTCTGCCTCTCTCTTACTCTCTGAAGTACATGTTTGATATTGCAACCCACCAGCTCCTAAGTTTATATGCTTGCTGGCCACGCCTCTTCTTTTCTATCCACCTATCAAGCAGCAGGGGAATATTCTCTATTCAAAAAGCTGGAATATCTTGTTTTCCTTCTCCCCAAGTATATTCATGCACTGTTTCAGTCCTAGACATTTTGGGTAAGAGTGGCTGGAGAATGTGGAAACAAAGAGAGAATCCTCCAGAGAACCTGGGAAGGACAGCAATCCTAGGAGTCATTGAATTTGGTTTTCTTAATGGATGAGGGAAAATAGATTAATGTCATTCATTTGTAAGAAAAAATACTTAAACACATTACATTGGTCCAGCATTTTGTTTAAGTAAATTGGTATGTTGTAGAAAATTCAGAAGAACTGAGCATAATACTGAGGAGAAATTGC
Source organism: Thamnophis sirtalis (assembly GCF_051295495.1). Lineage (NCBI taxonomy): Eukaryota > Metazoa > Chordata > Lepidosauria > Squamata > Natricidae > Thamnophis > Thamnophis sirtalis. The sequence continues at coordinate 33,107,557 of NW_028261381.1, forward strand.
CAACCATTTATTTCAATGGTCCTTGGTTTCCAGCTTCACAAGGTGAGAGGAACAGAGAACAATAGAATAGTAAGAGCTTTTGTATGAATTTTGAACTGTAGACAGCAAAATTCTAGGGCTCTGATTCCTTGTCAGGATTTGGGGACTTATAGGAAAAACTGGATAAGTTTGATTGCATAGCCTTTTTATTGCTAAAGGAAATGACACTTTTTAGAGGTGGTAGCAGTGTTGGAAATAGCAGATGGATCTTGTTAAACCAGCTGAGGAACATAGAGGATATTAGCTGCAGATAGCCCAGTTACTTTCTTAGGGTATTCTTAATTAAAAGAGGAGGTAAAATATGAGATTAAAAGATAACAATGTTCTTAATAAAAAAATGATTGCAACCAGCCTTCCTTCCTTTGAGGACCTGTATACTGCATGAGCTAGAAAGAGGGCTGTGAAAATATCTACAGACCTCTCACATCCTGGATATAAACTGTTTCAATTTTTTTCCCTCAAGATGATGCTTTAGTGCATGGGGTGTCAAACCCGTGGCCTGCAGACCAGATTCGTCACGTGCTGACCACGTTCACTCCAGTGGTGTTTTCCGGATCCCGTTCCAACCGGTACGGGTGGAACGGGCCTGGCGTCACCCACATGGAGGTACCTACCTGCGATGCCTCAGCAAGCCTCCATGATGCTCCAGCTGCTCGGTGGAGCATTGCGCAGGCGCCATACGCGCCATGCATGTCCGTGGAAGCACCAATGGCTTAAAGGTCAGGAAAGAGGTCGGGTGGGTGGGTGGGTCCTCTGGAGCACCATACTTGAACGGTACCTGGTACTCTGGGCAGGCTCCGGTACACCCGTACTAGGGCGTACAGCCTGCAACCCATCACTGGTTCACTCCCATTTTAGTGAAGGGGGGAAAAGTCATGATACATCACATGATGATGCCGTGATGACACAAGTTTGACACCCCTGCTATAGGGCATTAAAGGCAGCCTCCCCCCAGACTGTCACTCTGCTAAACAACTAATTCCCATAACACTGATTTATGCTCTGGGGTATCAAACCAGCTAGTACGGCTGCATTACTATTACTGTTATCTATCTCATCTTTCCTATTAGCTATTTCTGTAGCTAAAGTTATGATTATAACTTTGTTGTTTGTATCTCATGATTTATGTTGATTGCTTTTATTAGTACTCTATTATGATTTGTTGATTGATTATTCAGTATCCTATGACTATCACTGAGTGTTGTATCTTATGATTTATATAGCAATAGCAGTAGACTTATATACCGCTTCATAGGCCTATCAGGCCTCTCTAAGCGGTTTACAGAGAGTCAGCATATTGCCCCCAACAATCTGGGTCCTCATTTTACCCACCTCGGAAGGATGGAAGGCTGAGTCAACCCTGAGCCGGTGAGATTTGAACCGCTGACCTGCTGATCTAGCAGTAGCCTGCAGTGCTGCTCTTTAACCACTGCGCCACCTTGGCTCATAATTTATTTATGATTTATGATGATTCTATTTTATGATTATGATCATGATTTATGCTTATATGTACTTTACACTAAGTTTATGCACCAGAGACAAATTCCTTGTGTATCCAATCATCCAATCACAATCAAATTCTATTCTATTCTATTCCATTCCATTCATTTTCTATTCCATTCCATTCCATTCATTTTCTATTCTATTCTATTCTATTCTATTCTATTCTTTCTATTCATCACGTTCTCCCTTAGTCAGTTGCACCGGTTTGTCTCTTGGCTACTTCCAGCCATTTTCTTTTTCATTTACCTTTGTTAATGGTGTGCCATGCTTCTTTTAAGAAAGAGGAGGGATTAGGGGCAGATATAGTTCTTTTAGATCTGACAGGATTATGTAGAGCAGGGAATTGAACCTTGGTTCCTGTCATGCTGGCAAGCTCAGGGAAAGGTACACTGAAAATAAAATCTCATCTCATTTCTGCCATAACAGATGGAAAACATTATGAATATGAAAAGAACAATCTCTGCCAAGGAAGAATCAGAAGATTGTGGAAGAGAGGCTCTTCCCCAAAGACTTTAATGTATTTTGTCACCACATATATAAACAGATACAGAACTGATGCAATGCTTACATTTTTGGCTTTCAGTAAAGAATTGACAAGTCCCTCCTCAAAGTTTTCAAACTCAAAGAGTCGTGGATGAATAAATCCTCTTATAAACTAGTGAAATGGAAATGAAAGGAAAAGCATAAGAATGAATAGGAGGTATTTCAACTGAAGGCAGTAAACAGAGAACTACGCAGGACTGTTTGGTTGAGTTAGGGGAGGAGTTATATCATCACATTTGCAAATATAATCAAATTATTCAGGATAGTGAAAACCGCACAAGTGAAGAAAAACTGCCTTCGCAATGGGAAATAAAGGGAGTCATGGCAAATTAAATTCAGCGAAAGCCTAAGCCAATGCAAAATGATGCATATCATAATAAAATGACAAGAGAAAACCCAATCACAGGAGTTGGCATGCAAATGTAACTGTTACGGAGTTGGAAGGGGTCTGGGAGGTCATTTAGTCCAACCCCCTGCTCGAACATGCTCGAACATGCTCGAACATGCTCGAACTGCTGAACTGCCAGTCTTTCTGATCAACAAGTGTCTTAGCCACTGAGTCACCTAGTCAGGTATATAAATGGATGACTTTCAAACCAGTTTTGCAAAGAAAAATGGAAGAAGTACTAAAAGCTAATGGAAAACGTCAGCTATGTCTATACCAGGGGTCAGCAAACTGCGGCTCTGGAGCCACATGTGGCTCTTTCCTTCCTCTGCTGTGGCTCCATCATTGGTCGGCACCACAATTTTGAGAGGAGTGTCTGATTTGGGGGGGGGGGAGAAGCACAGTGTGCCAGGAGAAGATTCTATGGCAAGGGGAGGGTTTTCTAGTCGTCTCCACAATTGATAGGGCTTTCGGTTATGACAGGTAGAGGAAAAATATGCTGCACTAGGAGGAGACTCTATGGTGGGGGAGACTCTATGGTGGGGTCAGCTCCAGAACTGAACAGGGGGCTTCCAGTTAGGACCTTTGTGGTTCCCAGTGTTTTCTTTTCTGTGGGAAACGGGTCCAAATGGCTCTTTGAGTGTTTAAGTTTGCCGACCCCTGCTTTATACCATCATGAAAAGAGCAAATTCCATTCCAAGAAGCATTAGAAAATGGGTTAGAAATAAAAGATCAGGTGTCAAACTCCTTTGGGAGACAAAACTTTCAAAAGGAGCATATAGGTATATGCCCTACATACTTGAGAGACCGCCTTCTATACTTGAGAGACCGCCTTCTGCCAATTACCTCCCTGCGACCAATAAGATCACATAGATTAGGCCTCCTCCGTATTCCATCGGCCAGCCAATGCCGGCTGGCAACTACAAGGAGGAGGGCCTTCTCAGTAGTAGCCCCGACCCTTTGGAATGAGCTCCCCGTGGAGATTCGTACCCTCTCCACCGTCCAGGCCTTCCGCACAGCCCTTAAGAACTGGCTAGCCCGTCAGGCCTGGGGACAAGGATAGCCGCCCCTCCCGAATGATGAATGTATGTTGCTTACTATTTTATTATATGTTTCTATGTCAATGTCTGTATTCCCCCTCCCTGATTTTATGTGAGCCGCCCTGAGTCCCCTCAGGGAAAAGGGCGGCCTACAAATATTAATAAAATCTAAAAAAATCTAAAATCTAGGTCGTCTTTGACTTACAATCTCGATTGAACCCAAAATTTCTGTTGCTGAGACAGTTGTGAAGTGAATTTTGTCCCATTTTATGACTTCTCTTGCCACAATTGTTAAATGAATCTGGCTTCCTCATATTCTTTGCTTGTAAAAAATTGCAAAAGATGATCATATGATCCTGGGACATTGCAACTATCATCAATATAAATCAGTTGCCGAGTATCCAAATTTTGATCATGTGACCGTGGAGATGTTGCAAGGGTCATAATTGTGAAAAACAGCCATAAGTCATTTTTTCAGTGCCCTTGTAACTTTGAAGAGTCGCTAAATGAACTGTTGTAAGATGAGGACTACCTGTACTATGATAGGGCAAGTCCTGCTCTCTTGTGGATAAGTGCTGCAGGAAGATATTGAGATATGCATACAATTTCTTCTGATATGCATAAAGGTAGGAAGAGGGATTACTTTTGTCTTCCATGACTTCTTATGCCTTCTTGCCCTTATAATCATCTGTTTGTTTGAACTGCACAAGTGAATAATTCTAGAAAAAACAGAAATTGCTTGGACTAAGAAATATAACAGGAACACACAATGGGATAAAAGAGGTGGAAGATAAGACTGAAATAGGTGTATACTTTCTGAATTGAATACCTATTTTGAAATAATCCTCTCCCCAAAGCTCTTTGTGACTTGCCCTTCAAATAGAATATTCAGTTCAGTTCTAATAAAGATAATGATTAGATTGTTAAAACTTAATCTGAGTTTTTCACATACTACATTCAAGTTTTGTTTTCTTTTGTTTTCTACAGCCACTTTCAATCAAATTTCAAGGAGAACTACTTGATGAGAGCTGGTGAAATTTGGAATAAGCCACCCTTGTCCCTTTGTTCAATATGATCAAATATAAATCTGAATGGAAAGATTACTTGAGGAAAAAGAATATTTTCCCTTAATGAAAGTCTTTGCTCAGAATTCAGCCAATGATTCCTCATAATCAATAGATATAACAACAACAACAACAACAACAACAACAACAACAATAATAAAGCTTTGCATAGCCAATACTTGAAAATACTTGAATATTGAAGGCAAAGCTGACCAAAAGCTAACTGGGAACTGGTTAAGATCAGGAGCACTAAAAAAGAAACAGAAGGCTTTATTTTGGCAGCTCAAGAACAAGCCTTAGCCACAAACTGCATGAAGGCAAAAATTCAAGATGTTACCACCAACAGCAAATGTCGCCTCTGTAATGAGAAAGATGAGACAGTCGACCACTTGATCAGTGGGTGCAGCAAAATTTCACAAACTGACTACCTACAACGCCATGACCGCGTTGCTAAGTTCATTCACTGGAAATTGTGCCAAAAGTTTGGATTTGGGTACAGCAAAAACCACTGGGAGCAACAGGTTCAGAAGGTTTTAGAGAATGAGAAAGTCAAGATCTTGTGGGACTTCAGAATTCAGACTGACAGGCACTTGGCCCACAACACACCTTACATAACAATAATTGGGGGGGAAAAGTATGGTTCATTGACATTGCAATACCTGGAGATGCATGAATTGAAGATAAACAGCAAGAAAAAATCACAAAGTACCAGGACTTGCAAATTGAAGTTGAGCGACTGTGGAAAAAGAAATCGTGTGTTGTTCCGATTGTAATTGGAACCCTTGGAGCAATACCTAAAGGGCTACCTCGCTATTTGGAATTTTTAAATTTATCAGACTTGAACATTCTGATTCTACAAAAAATTACCCTACTTGGAACAGCTTATATCCTCCAACGTTACCTTAACAGTTCCTAGGTCCTTGGTTAGGACTCGAACTGTTGAGCTACCAACCAGTCCCAAAGGCTGTGAATCTCACCAAAGATTAACAACAACAACAACAACAACAACAACAACATAATAATAATAATAATAATAATAATAATAATAATAATAATAATAACAGTTAAAAATTGACAAATTCACCATCAGTCAAATGCAAAAAGCAGCACTGCTTGGATCCGCACGCATATTACGAAAATACGTTACGACGTCCTAGGCCCCTGGGTGGGGCCCGACTAGTAACCAATGCCAAATCCGGTGAAACAACTGGCCGCTGTGATACAATTGTATAATAATAATAATAATAATAATAATAATAATAATAATAATAATAATAATAATAATAATAATAAGGAAATAATAAAGAAACAGAGTCACTAATTCTGGAAAGAATTGTGGGAAAATGCAAAGGACTACAACAAGGAAGCAAAGTGGATACATGACTTTGAGAAAAGCATTGGCAACAAACAAATGCAAGTATTAGAAATAACAACTGAGATGATCAAAAATCGAGTTAAAAAGGTAAAGAATTGGACATCACCTGGAAAGGACCAATTACATGGTTTCTGGCTCAAATATCTGACCAGTTTACATGCAATATTGGCCAGGCAACTGAATGAAATTTTACAAAAGGGCCAAATTGATGAATGGTTGACAACTGGAAAAACATACTTGATTCAGAAAGATCCAACTAAAGGAACAACACCTGAAAACTATAGACCAATAACATGCTTACCAACAACCTTCAAATTACTCACAGGCATTATTGCAGATAACATGATGGATTATTTGGAAACAAACAACATCTTGCCAGTAGAGCAAAAAGGCAACAAAAGAAGGAGCAGGGGCACAAAAGATCAGCTTCTAATTGATAAAATGATATTAGAAAATTGTAAGAACAGAAAAACGAACTTGAATATGGTCTGGATTGATTACAAAAAGGCATTTGACTCACTGCCACATAGTTGGATCATAAAATGCTTAGAAACAACTGGCATTAGCAAAAATATTACATCCTTTACTGAAAAGGCAATGAAACAATGGAGAACTGAGTTGGCAGTAGGGAATGAGAGCTACGGAATGGTTAATATCAAGCGAGGAATTTTCCAGGGTGATTCACTTTCACCTCTTCTCTTCATCATCGCAATGATCCCACTATCAGTAATCTTAAAAAAAATGAAATTAGGCTACCAAACAGCCAAAAAAGCTGAAAAAATTTCGCATTTACTATATATGGATGATTTGAAACTCTATGGAAAGTCAGAAATAGAAATCCAATCATTGACAAATACAGTCCGAGTATTCAGCACCGATATTTCAATGCAGTTTGGCATGGAAAAATGCGCCACTGTATCCATAAAAAGGGGCAAAATCACTGCATCTGAGGGAATTGAAATGCCCAATGGCCAACTAATTAAATGCAAAGAAAATGAAGCCTACAAATACTTAGGCATTCTGCAGTTGGATAACATCAAGCATGGAGAAGTAAAAACTATTGTCAGGCGAGAGTACACCAACAGAGTTAGGAAAATTTTGAAATCTAAATTGAATGGTGGAAATACAATCAAGGCCATAAATACCTGGGCAATACCAGTTATAAGATACACAGCTGGCATAGTTAACTGGACACAAGCTGATTTGGACCTTTTGGACCGAAAAACCAGGAAACTAATGACAATGCACTACAGTTTACATCCACGTGGTGATACTGATAGACTGTATCTGTCCCGAAAATCAGGTGGCAGAGGATTATTACAAGTGAAGCAAACAGTTGAAGAAGAAAAACATGCACTGGCTGATTATTTTAAAGAAAGTCAAGAACATCTATTAATCGAAGTAAAGAACAAAAATCTACTGAAGGCCCAACAGACAAAACAAGAATACAGAAAAGATGTGATAAAATCAAGAATGGAGAGTTGGCAGAACAAAGCACTGCATGGTCAATTTCTGGAAAAAATAAAAGATAAAGTGGACAGTGAACAAACTTGGTTATGGTTAAAAACAGGTACATTAAAGAAAGAAACAGAGTCACTAATCCTGGCTGCGCAAGAACAAGCTATCCGCACAAATGCCATTAAGGCCAAAATCGAAAAATCCTCTGATGATGCCAAATGCAGACTTTGCAAAGAAGCTGATGAAACTGTTGATCACATCCTCAGCTGCTGTAAAAAAATCGCGCAGACTGATTATAAATTGCGGCACAATTCAGTAGCACAAATGACCCACTGGAATTTGTGCAAAAATTATAATATTAAAACAGCAACAAACTGGTGGGAACATCAGCCTGAAAAAGTCACCGAAAATCAGATGGTCAAGATCTTGTGGGATTTCCGTATACAAACGGACAAAATACTGGCGCATAATACACCAGACATCACACTGGTTGAGAAAAATGAGGTCACAATCATAGACATCGCAATACCAGTTGATAGCAGGGTCGCCGAGAAGGAACATGAAAAAATCGCAAGATACCAGGACTTAAAAATCGAAATTCAACGACTATGGCACAAACCAGCAGTGGTAATTCCAGTGGTAATTGGCACACTGGGTGCTATTCCAAAAGCACTGGAATTACATTTAAAACAGTTAAAAATTGACAAAATCACCATCAGTCAAATGCAAAAAGCCGCACTGCTTGGATCTGCACGCATATTACGAAAATACGTTATGACGTCCGAGGCCCCTGGGTGGGGCCCGACTAGTAACCAATGCCAAATCCGGCGAAACAACTGGCCGCTGTGATACAATTGTACAACAACAACAACAATAATAAGGAAATAATAAAGAAACAGAGTCACTAATCCTGGCTGCGCAAGAACAAGCTATCCGCACAAATGCCATTAAGGCCAAAATTGAAAAATCCTCTGATGATGCCAAATGCAGACTTTGCAAAGAAGCTGATGAAACTGTTGATCACATACTCAGCTGCTGTAAAAAAATCGCGCAGACTGATTATAAATTGCGGCACAATTCAGTAGCACAAATGATCCATTGGAATTTGTGCAAAAATTATAATATTAAAACAGCAACAAACTGGTGGGAACATCAGCCTGAAAAAGTCACCGAAAATCAGATGGTCAAGATCTTGTGGGATTTCCGTATACAAACGGACAAAATACTGGCGCATAATACACCAGACATCACACTGGTTGAGAAAAATAAGGTCACAATCACAGACATCGCAATACCAGTTGATAGCAGGGTCGCCGAGAAGGAACATGAAAAAATCGCAAGATACCAGGACTTAAAAATCGAAATTCAACGACTATGGCACAAACCAGCAGTGGTAATTCCAGTGGTAATTGGCACACTGGGTGCTATTCCAAAAGCACTGGAATTACATTTAAAACAGTTAAAAATTGACAAAATCACCATCAGTCAAATGCAAAAAGCCGCACTGCTTGGATCTGCACGCATATTACGAAAATACGTTACGATGTCCTAGGCCCCTGGGTGGGGCCCGACTAGTAACCAATGCCAAATCCGGCGAAACAACTGGCCGCTGTGATACAATTGTATAATAATAATAATATATTGTTAACAGATGGTTTTGAAATTTTAATCTTGTCTTTTTTGTTGCTTGCCTGTTAACTATATTGTTATTAATATTGTAGAAAGGTGACAGGTCAATAATTTGTAAATAGAATTACAAGTTATTACAAAAATGTTGGGCCTGTTTCACAAATGTTGGGAAACTAATGTCACAATGTATTTATCAGTACTCAAATAAATTGGGGCGGGATAATATATGAGTATGTGTTTATGTCTTTTTTTGGCACATTTTTAATGTCTTTTTTTATTTCTATAAACTTTTTTGAGGGAGTTTTGTATTTTAACTTTCTTTAAAAAAAATTAAAAAATAGATATAAAAAGATTTCCCATGTTTTAAAAGGCTCTTTTGTGGCTTATGCCCATTACTTCCGGCCAATGAACTTGTGGTCACTAACTCTCTAGCTTTTGCTTTGGCCAAGATCTGTGTGAATGGCAAATGCATATTTTATACAATTCAGATTTTACAGTGTAACCTTGCTAACAGATGGAAATTTTCTTCAGCAATAGGAGAACAGGCAAAAGAGAGGCAAACACCTAGCAACTGAGTAGGGACACATAGTCACTATACTACTCCTGCAGAAATGTCATCTTATGATTTCTGAGGCATAATATTCCAAATGAACTTCGATCAATTATGTTTTTAACTTCCATAATTTTGTTGTTTGTCAGCTGACTTTCTGTTTGCTGTAACATTGACGGCAGCATTTATTTAATACCATTTGTATAATTCCTTACCTTCATTGCATAGTCATCATCTTTTGGATCATAACATTCATTACTAGTTAATGAACACTTTTAAAGGAAATGAGAAATAAAATGACACCACTCTGCTATCCTTTCTTTTACATTTGGATGTTATTATTGTAATAATAATTACATTCAGGAATTGGAAGAGCAGAAATTAGAAAACTTATCAGGCCACTAAGAGGAGCTCTTGTCAAAATGATTTTTGAAAACCCAGCTCAGTGACCCTCTGTGTTCATTGTTTTTGATTAAAATAAATGTATATCTTGTACAGGATAATTTGGATCCTTATTTCTGAGCTAAATTGGCCAAGAAATAACCATTTCTATCCTTTCCAAATTCATAGTAATATATTATTGTTCATATTTGTCAGTTTTAGAAGGAAAACATATTTGAATTTTGTTGTGTTGCTAATAGAAAATGTAGGTCTATGCAAAGTGGCTGTAATTTATCTCCACTTCACACCTTGAAGGAAGCAGAGTACTCATTCACACATATGAAGAACGATTGCAGGAACTGGGTATGCCTAGTTTAATGTGGGGGAAAGGACTGGGATGACATAATAGCAGTGTTCCAATATCTCAAGGGTTGCGACAAAGAAGAGGGAGTCAAGCTATTCTCCAAAGCACCTGAGGGTAGGACAAGAAGCAATGAGTGGAAACGAACCGAGAAGAGAAGCAACCTAGAACTAAGGAGAAATTTCCTGATAGTTAGAACAATTAATCAGTGAAACAACTTGCCTCCAGAAGTTGTGAATGCTCCAACACTAGAAGTTTTTAAGAATATGTTGGATAACTATTTGTCTGAAGTGGTGTAGGGTTTCCTGCCTAAGCAGGGGGTTGGACTGAAAGACCTCCAAGGTCCCTTCCAACTCTTCTATTCTATTCAGAAGGAAATGTATTTTCCTTCCAACCCACATCTGAGAATGGAGTATTTGGGAAATCCTCTTCTGATTATTACAGGACCACAAACCCGGAACAATGCCAAATGCAGGAAGGTGACCATTTTTCTTAATTTTTAGAAGCAGAAGTAAAGAGAAAGACATTGCTTTTGAAAGCAGCTTTGCAGACATGCTTCACACAAGGCCTCATCAAAGTAAAGCATCTCATCAAAGCTTTGTACTGCCTTAATATGCTCATCAGGACTACAGATATTTTCCCTATCAGAAATAGCTCTGAACAATATAGAAAGAGGCTTGAATGAAAACTGGGAGCATGTGTGTAAGTGTGTAAGTAATCTGGTGTATGTGTATGTGTATAGTGTAATTTACAAACATATATACATTCATACAAAGTTACATTTATGTAAGCAAAATTAAAGCATCAAATTGCATATATACAGTATACTGCATATATACAGGTTCAGCAGCTATTTTTAAAATAAAAATTCCTTTCTTGCTTGTCCTTTTCCACTCTAATAACTTTTACAGCAGTGTGGAAATAGTGCAATGGTGTTGAAGAGGTGATATTCGTGGTCTCCTTCCTATAGGAACTCAAAGTGTCATGGACTCGAAACTGATCATTCTCGGTAATGGTCCCACCCTTTGAAAGATCCTATCCTCCTTCCCTAAAGCATTAAGGCTGCCTGATATAAACAGACATTTGGAATGGAAGCCATGAAGATGTTTGATAATTGGGTGGCCATATACGAAGTTTATTGTTGCAATTTTCTTATTTTGATCTGCTTTGATTTTAACATTTATAAGCCACCAGGAGTCACTTCAAGTTGAATATTATAAAAACATCTTGGGATTCCCCCCCCCCCCCAGCCCCAATGCCTTGAACTCAGTGTTGATTCCTGGTGGCTGCCTGAACTAGTCCTTTCAGTTTTGTTGACAAAATTTTATTCCATGAGGTGCCACTGCAGTCATAGTCCATTCTAGTTAAGTTTTGTATTATGCTTGTCAATCTTGTTCCCAGGCTGTTTTTTCTATGGATTTTTCAAATGTCATTGGGTTGTTCTAATATTTCATGATAATATACTTTGCATTATCTGGATTGGCAGAAGATTTTTCTAGTGTGAAGGTGCATTAACATAAACAACATTATTCTATTAAATATTAAAGTAAAAATGTGATATTTTTTAACATCACTTAAGATTCTCCAGGGCTGTAGAACAGAACAGAACAGAACAGAACAGAATTCTCATTGACCAAGTGTGATTGGACACACAAGGGATTTGTCTTTGGTGCATATGCTCTCAATGTACATAAAAAGACAAGATACATTCATCAAGAATCATAAGGTACAGTACTTAATCATAGTCATAGGGTACAAATAAGCAATCAGGAAACCATCAATATCAATATAAATCCTAAGGATACAAGCAACAAAGTTACAGTCCTGCAGTCATAAGTGGGAGGAGATGGGTGATAGGAACCATGAGAAGACTAATGGTAGTAGTAATGCTGCCTTAGTGAATGGTTTGACAGTGTTGAGGGAATTATTTGTTTAGCAGAGTGATGGCGTTCGGGGAAAAAACTGTTCTTGTGTCTAGTTGTCTTGGTGTGCAGTGCCCTATAGCATTGTTTTGAGGGTAGAAGTTGAAACAATTTATGTCCAGGATGCAATGGGTCTGTAAATATTTTCACAGCCCTCTTTTTGACTCATGCAGTGCACATGTCCTCAATGGAAAGCAGGTTGGCAGTAATTGTTTTTTCTACAGTTCTAATTATCCATTGAAGTCTGTGTCTGTCTTGTTGGGTTGCAGAACTAAGCCAGACAGTTATGGAGGTACAGATGATAGACTCAGTAATTCTTCTGTAGAACTGTATCAGCAGCTTCTTGGGCAGTTTGACCTTCCTGAGTTGGCACAGAAAGAACATTCTTTGTTGTGCTTTTTTAATGACGTTTTTGATATTTGAGGTGTCCATTTTAGGTCATAGAACTTAGAAATTTGAAGGTCTCTACTCTTGATACTGTGTTGTCTAGTATTGTAAGAGGTGGTAGTATGGTAGGGTTTCTCCTAAAGTCTACCACCATTTCTACTGTTTTGAGTGTGTTCAGTTCCAGATTGTTCCAGTCACGCCACGAGGCTAGTTGCTCCCTTCTGCATGCGGTTTCATCATTGTCTCAAATGAAACCAATCACTGTTGTATCATCTGCAAACTTCAGTAGTTTAACAGATGGATCGTTTGAGATGCAGCCAGTGGTATATAGAGAGAAGAGAAGTGGAGAGAGCACACAGCCCTGGGGGCTTCTGTGCTAATTGTACAGGCATCTGATGTGATTTTGCCTACCTTCACCTGCTGCTTCCTGTCTGTTAGGACCAAAATAGAGTTCTGTAATATGGTGGATTCTGCCTTGAAAAAGCGCTTAATAGTTTGCCATTGGGGGCACAGCAGTGGTAGAGGGCAGTGTGCAATCTTGTTCAAAGATGTCGCTGCTTTAAAGCATTGTAGAAAAGTGCAACATTCATATTCCTGTGTACTTTAAAGCACTTATTCCAATTTATTTCCAAAACACTGCACATCCATAATTCAGAGTAAAGAAGGCTTGACTTACTTTTTTTCTCAAATATAAACATTTTAAAATATTGCTAAAACAGGATTTGTTCCTGAATTTAAAACCAGCAGACTTGCAAACTGTTTTTAAGCTACTTTATGAAAAGGCAAACAACAAGTCCATATTTTGCATAGAGGAAGCATTATGCTCACATTGCTTCTCTTCCGTTCATGCACCTGAATAATTCATTGCACCTAGGAACATTATTCACAAAATATTGGTGCTAATGTAGTTCTGTTTCTGGCACTCCTGCACATTAATACTAATAAGAGTAGAACCTATCTGTCCCCATTCCTTATTTATTGTCACCTTTTATCTACATTATGTATTTTTTAATTCCTGCATAAATTTGTTGGGGCGGGGAGCTAACAGATGGGAAAATGGCACTTCTAGGCTAGGGAAGAATCTGCAGTTGCTGAAATTGGGAGGACATTTTTATAATAAAAATGATTTCATCCTCATTTTCTACTAATCCAATGGAAGTAGTTTTCATTCATTTGTGTACTCAGGTGTACTTTATAGGGCTGTCCACTTGACTGATGACTTTTTTGAGAAAATATGACAGGGATCAATTTGGTCACAAGTAGAAATGTCTAGGGTGTATCAAAGGCCACAAAGACACTCAGAAAGATTCTGCTTCTCTTTTCCTAGACTTCCTCATGTGCAGATACAAAATTCTATATCTTTATAATTTTTTTTCATATCTTTTATCAGGAACTACTGTACATTCCTAGAGACAGTGTAGATTTCAGTATTAAACCCTTGTACTCTTCATTTGAGAATATTAGCAAATATTCTGGTGTTTTAGAATACTAGCGTAGATTGGAACAAATATTTTATAAATACTTCCTCCTCTTATTTTACTATCATAAACCATATATTTATCCAACAATGTGGTTTATTAATTTGTATCAAGTTAAACTAGAGAAATTCAGGTTCAAATTCTTATTCAACACATTGTTTATTAATTGACTCTGGGTATATAATTCACATTCAGAAACAGTCCCTCCACCCCTACATAAACAAAATAATATTTACACAGGTAAAATCGATTATTCTAGTGCTCTGCGTGTTCTCAAATTTGGCAGAGAGCAACACATCCATGCATCAATTCAAATATATTTCATATAGTATCAAATTGGTGTTCTAAATTAGCTGGGGAGAAGAACAAATTATATGTGAAGTTATTTTTAAAAGGAAAAAAAATGGATGTATTATTATCAAAATGACTGAAAGGAAGTTTGAGTTGCATCTATAATTTCCGATCAAGTCATGAAATGCCACATAATAGTTTAAATGGATTCTGTGTCCTACCTAACACAAGGTGAGTTTCAGACATGGATGGCCTCCTTTTGTGGGAGTAAGACTACTGAACTTTACTTTTGAGTTATAATGTTGCAGTTTTCAACATCCACTTTATATTGAAAATTGATATTCCTAAGGAATTCATTATGTTGGAAATTACATAATTGAGGACCGCATTGAGAAGCATTTTCATTTTGGCAAGTGATTGGAAATTCAAATCCTTTCTTATCTCATCCCAACTTTGACCTCTTCTTGACTTCTCCAATGGATATTTCTCCTTCCTGCTAGCAAAATAAATTTGATATCTTGAGAATCAACCTGAAGAAAATGGGTTTCAGCTGATAAAATCCATTCCTATCCCTTCACTGGTATACTTTTAGGGACTCTGCACTTAGGCATTAATTAAAAAATGCTTATTTAGGTTTACTGTCAGACCAGTGCTACTGTCAGATGATGGTGTTAACCAGGTTTAGCCTTGGCTATATTGTGACATAAAATTTGTACTTTCCTAGGCTATGAATCCATAAATCCTTAGTCAGGGACAAGCTTCATTGAACTAGTGAAGATTTACTTCTGAGTCAGCATGCATAGAATTGGGGCTGTGTGATTTTGTAAACTGGTGCTCTTTATAAAATGCAGCCTTACATAAACATTGGCTCTTGCCATTAAAAGAACTAATCTGATAGCTAATTGCATAGTTTCCAAGCTTAATTTTCATTGCTCTGCTTGTGGAAACTACAATGTTCTTTAATTGCTTTTAATAAACACCTACAATTTCCTAGAGATAAATACCTTATTGGAGCCATTTCTCTTTCAACAACTTGAAAGAAGTTAAAAAGCAAACCCTTTTCTTTTCTTTGAGACACCTATAAGCTCCCATAAAAACCAGTCATTTTATATATATAATATTTCATTATAGGAGAGCAGGCCTCCAACAACATAAGACAAAATAAGAGTTTTCTCAGCTGCTGATCTGAATTCATTGCTTTATCCAAATATTTGCTTTTAATTTTAATTTTTTAAAAATTTTAATGGGCTAATTATTGACTGACTTCTAACAAAAGGAAAGTTACTAATTATGGGCTGCAAGCTATAGATCAGTAGAAATACAGAAAATGAACAGTTTGGATTTTTACAATCCAGATCTATCAACTTTAAAAGTTCTGTCCTTCATCCAGAATTGATATCTGCATTATTAGATGTTATATTGCTCTACTTGTCATAAATGTGACAAACACTGACATGGAATGGAACCTGATTTTGAAGAAAACACATGGCAGTGTGGCAGTGACAAAACTTCCTCCTGCCTCCTCCAATCTTGTAACTCTGGATTTTTACTTTTATGAAGTTATAGTCTCCAAAGTCACAAGAGTAACATAGGCATTGGAATGGAAGGCTGAGATACTCCAAATTTTAAAGATAATTATCTATCTGGAAGTTAGGAGCAACTCTGCATTTTACTCAGCCCTACTGACATTGGATGGGGTCTATAGGACATTTTTTTATGAATAATAGACTATGGCTGTGAAAATTGGACCATAAGAAAGGCTGAGCACCAAAGAGTTGATGCTTTCGAACTATGTTGGAGAAGACTCTTGAGAGTCCCTTGGACTGCAAGAAAATCAAATCAGTCAATCCTAAATGAAATCAATCCTGATTGTTTTCTGGAAGGGCAGATACTGAAGCTGAAATACTTTGGCCACCAAATGAGAAGAGAGAATTCATTGAAAAAGTCCCTGATGTTGGGAAAGATTGAAGGCAAAAGGAGAAGAGGATGGCAGAGGATGGGATGGTTAGATAGTGTCATCCACTCAATGAACATGAACTTGGGCAAACTCAGGAGATAGTGGGGGATAGGGGAACCTAGTGTGCTATGGTCCATGGGGTGGCAAAGAATCGGACACAACTTAACAACTGAAGAACAACAACGAGGGCACTGAAAATTAGCAACACATTTTCATTGAAGCTTCTGAACTGAGAAACCAAACCTTGTTAGCCTGAGTAATTGACTTGGTCCTGTTTTCCAACTGTTTGAATGTATTATTTGTGTTTTTTCTTTGTACCTTGAACTCTGAACGTGACCAATGCCTTTAATGCTGCTTCTTTTAGAATACATTTTGATCATTCTATCTGCTTGCTTAAGCTTTAGCTTGGAAGTTTGTTCCTGAATAGTTGTCCACCTCAAGAAAAAGACATTCAGTAGCCAGAATAGCTACTACATCAGATTTCCTGACCTGGCCATTCTGGGTTTTGTGGCCTTAGCCACAAGGAGGAAGCTGCACTGAGTTGAGATCAAGTATGATTCTGCAGAACCCTCATTCAAAATGTGTTTATGCCTCACAGAACAAAATACTGAACAATAATCAACCGTATATATCTGAGTTTCTTTTTTAACAAGTATCTAGAGACTTTGATGCATTATTCTTCTAGCAAAACCAGAGGTGGGTTCCTACCAGTTCGCACCTATTCGGTAAAACCCATTCATCAAATCTACCGAACCACCTAGAAGAGGTTCCACCAGTGGACCCGGAAAGCAGGCCACACCTACAGAAAAGGTTCCAAAAAATTTTGAAACCCACCACTGGTCCTTGGATATGATTATTCTACACTATCATGCTCATATTTATAAAACTCAGTGCGTCTGTGAAAGGTAAGGATGACTACTGCATTTGTGGTGCAATCAGAACATTGCATGTGTTGAAGTTGTTTTAACGCAAACCAAAGATGCCTTTTAAAAAACAAGTTTACATCATATTCTTATGCATGCCAGTGTTGTGTGTGAGGTAATTTAAGGTGGTTCTGACAAATGTCGTCGTATATCCGGTCACATGAGCGGCAAGCCACTCCCATCTGGTCACATGGGCGGCAAGCCATTCCCACAAAGGAGGCCACACCCACAGAGTAGGTTCGAACAATTTTTGAAACCCACCACTGAGCAAAACACACCAAAAAGTGTTAGGTATGTAACACTTTATAACTGTATGATAGTGAAGCTACATTTCCCTAGGATGTTTTCTATCTTTTATCCAACATAATTCTGAGGATGAAATTCAGATAACCATTTGGTTGTTTATTACATCATTGGGAAAAGTGCATCCCTGCAGATATGATTGAACTCCAACTGCTGAAGAACTGTGGAAATAGTGGTTGATCCACATCTGGGAACCATGTGTGGCCCATCATGTACTCTCTAGTATTAACATTTCAGAATTCCAATAAATCAATATCCATGTATCATCATTCTAACTAAACTCGTAAATATCTAACAAATTACACTAAGGCTAGTGTTATTATTTCATTTGAAGATTTTAAATTACTTATTTATTGAAAATATATCTGAAGCATTTTAA
Source organism: Thamnophis sirtalis (assembly GCF_051295495.1). NCBI lineage: Eukaryota > Metazoa > Chordata > Lepidosauria > Squamata > Natricidae > Thamnophis > Thamnophis sirtalis. The sequence continues at coordinate 33,125,525 of NW_028261381.1, forward strand.
TATCAAAAACCTCTATAAAATCAACATTATTTTATTAAGCAACTTTATCTAGCAGGCAAAAGTCATAAAATCTCTTCTAAATAGTGAAATTAATCACACTTACTGTAGAAAATTTATGTGTTGTATATATGCCTAGTGAAACCAAATTTTAGAAAACAGCAGGGGACCTGAAGTTCTCCAGATGTTACTGGTGTAATCATCATGGTCAATGATAAGAGCTGTGACCCAGTGGTATTACAGCTACCAAGTGCTAAAACTGCAGAGATGGTAATCAATAATTCTTAACCAAGATGAAATTATGTAAACCAAGTCTTTGATTCTCGAGGCTTGGAAAAGAACAGTCGAAAATCTAGTGATTTGAAAGGATAAGAGAAAATGTGAATCATGGTGTTGACATGTCATCAGACTTTGTGCTGTTCCTTTCCCAGGATCTCTATATATGGCCTGATTCCTGTGTTTTGCAATAGGTAAAACCTCTCTGTGTGGCCATATTTAGTTTGTGAACTCTGATAAACATCTGGGTAGATCATTGATTTTCCAGCTTTGCTCTAGAACCATGATGGCAAACCTATGTATGCATGCATGTGCTAGCCAGCTGATTTTCAGCCTTCCGGAGGGCTGGGTGAGACCATTTTCAAGCTCCCCAGGCTTCAGGAGAGTCCCTGGAGCCCAGGAAGGGTAAAAAACTGTCCAACTGGAAGTTTGGATACAATCTGTTTCCGGTTTCCAGGGGGCTCTGGGGGGCCGGGGGAGGTCGTTTTTGCCTTCCCAGGTTTCAGGAAAGCCTCCAGACCCTTGGGAGGGCGAAAACAGCCTCCCCTGACTCCACAGAGGAAATATTAAGCTCAGCTTGGAAGCGAGCAGTGCAACGCACGTGAGGGAGGGGGTTGTGTGCACATGTGCATGTGGGGGCATGCTTTGCATTATGGATGCCAGTAGGTCCGCACACTATTGTGCACACGCCCTCACATTCTTGGCACTCAACATCAGAAAGGTTAGCCATCACTGCTCTAGAATATGCAGATTACATGCTCAGCATATGACATGGTTTTGAAGATGAGCATTCTAATTCTGCCTGATATCTGCTACTAGTAAAGATATTTTGCATTGTATCTTCAGTTCCACTGAACTAGCATATGGGTGTCCCTGTGTGCAATGCAAACGTAGCAGGACATTGATCTTAATTTCATAAAAATAATTATTCTTCTTTGCAAATGTGATTATTTAAAATTAGTGGCAAAATTTTCTCGGATAATTTTTCTGTAGGGTTTACAGTATTGTTATTTCTGACTGACAGATGTCTGCCAGTTTACCTTTTTGCATAGAGATGGGCCACTTTGTTTTATAACAGCTACATAAAGGACAGAGGGCAGATGTTGATATATGTTACATTTCAAGATGTATGGATGTATGAACCCCTCATTATGTGAGTGAATCTTAGCCTTGTAGTAAAGATGCCAGTGTAGATATAAAGACACGTTGGGCATTTAGCTCCAATACAGATTTGATTCCAGTATCTGGAGAACCCTGTCATAATGCTTGTTTTGGGTTTGATCTGTAGGAAAGTAAAGATCTACCCCAAATTGGACATCAGTGGGGGAAAAAAAGCTGTAGACCAAGTATTGTGAATCTGAGTGGTTTTAGATGTTAGTGTTAAATAGAGCCTTAAAATAGAATCTCTCTCCCCTTTTTTATCTTTTTTTTCTACTTTTGCTTCCCTACGAAAAAGTTGGAAAGGGCATGATTTTAATCCTTTAGCTGTGCCTTAACAGTTACACTATAATTTAGCTTTTGACCCTGAACATGAATTAAAAGATCTGAAAGATATCTTATCCCATTATGGTGTTTTAAATAATTCAGAAATTTAAGAAATAATTTAAGTATGCAACACACACAACTATTTCTTGTGTCAGCCAAGAAGCATATAATGCCTGAATTTCATTTCATTTGGAGTTTAGTGTTTTCCTTCCCGCAACCAAATTAGTCTTCCTCTGAGTAATATTCCATTCAACTAATGAATTGAAATGTGATCTACAAGAGTGTATGTCTCAATAAGTTCATTAATATTTAAAGTGTTCCTGGACTGTTTAGTATGCTCATGGAGATATCTATGTTTGAAATCCATTTCCCCAGAATTTTTGAGCCTAAGGCTTGTTTTTAATCTCACCAAAGGTATAATTTCAAGGCCAAGTAATCAACGAATAGGCCAATATTTTGATAACATGCTTGCACTTGATTTTGAATTAAAAATCGACTCCTGCTGCTATAGACACTAGACCACGGGTGTCAAACTCACAAGGTCACGTTGTCGTCACGTGATGTATTTTTCCCTTTTTGCTAAATCAGGGGGTGGGTATGCCTAGTGTGTGATGCATCTGGCCTGTGGGTGGCGAATTTGATACCCTTGTGACATATCTCTGTATTAGAAATAATGAGTAAAATCCCATTTTCTCCAGCTTAAGAGAAAAGTTTTTAAATATAGTACAATTTTCCATGAAGACCAATTATCTTAAATATTTAAATCTCTACATTTCAAAAAAATGTAAGATTTAATTTATTGGATAGAGCTGTTATTCATTCTCTAAGGATTTAATTATAGATTCAGCTTCCTGTATAGAGCAGAGAGTGTGTCACTCACATGCATTCATTTAAGCAAACCTGATTAGATAATGTTTGTGAAACATAGTTTCACATTACTTTGTTTGAAATTAACTCCACTGCAGTCCATGTTAACATAGAGTGATGTGAATGTTTAACTGCATAATGCCTGATTCACAGCTATATGCTCCTGCAGAAAAGCAAAGATTTAAATTCTAATGGTGTTACTTTTTTAAAAAAAAAACACAGTTCGTTCCAGTTGTTAACATGAATAAATGTGACAAGGAATAAACAGTGTGAAATTCCTCCAAGTTACTTCGGTCTCCTACATAGGGTAATGTCCTCTGTTTGGTCATGTTTATTAAATCACAGATTGTTATGACATCTTTATCTTATGTTTGCAGATACACCAGGAATTAAATTTGGAAATCCATGCATATAGGTGCTCTATCATTCAGTCATAGGAAAATGTTACAATAAGTATTTAATGTAGTACTATACCAACATGATTCTTCCATGTTTCCAAACATTTTCCTTCCTTGCAAAAAATTTTACTTCACTTTTCTATTTATTTAGATTACACCGAGAATTTCTTTTAGTGAGTTGCTACTATTGTTTTCTTGTGATGTATCCCAAGGAGACTTACAATTCTCTCTAAGGAAAGTGCCAAATCCCACGAACTACCCAAGGGCATTTCACTGGGGTCTTTTTCCTTCTATTTGAAAATATTTTCAAAAGCAATTTCCTTTTCATCAACCTGAAAGAGAATGATTGAAAAACAAATGCAAAAGAAATATTCAGCACAGCATTACTGTATCTTCAACTTCAAACCGAAACCAAATATAGTGAGAGTTTATGATGGGGATGAAGTTGGAACATATGGTACAATTATAAAAATAATTTCAGATGAATGGCTGTGTTTCTCCACTTTACTGGTATTAATCTTCCATATTTACAAGCACTAAAGATGCAAAATGGGCACTCTCTCGTCAGCTTTCTAGATTTGATGAGAGTATTATGTATCTAGCTGAATCCACTCTGGAACCCAAAATAGGGAAATGAACACGGACATAAACTATGCAATGGAGCACTGTGTTGTGAACATTTATTTTGCTTTGTTTTCAGTCTGTGCCAAAAATAATCTAGCTGAACATGAACAAATGGTTATAATTATGAGAGATAAGTCAAAGTAATATCTTAGATTTTCCTAGAATGTTTCAGAAACAATACATTCTGAAATGGCCACGCATAACAACAACAGAATCAGTCTTTTAATTATTATTTTTAATGATTTTCCTTGTTTCTCACTGACTCAGGGTTGAGTCAGCCTTCCATCCTTCCGAGGTTGGTAAAATGAGGACCCAGATTAGTGGGGGCAATAGGCTGACTGCTTAGAGAGGGCTGTAAAGCACTGTGAAGTGGTATATGTCTAAGTGCTATTGCTATTACTTCTCTGTTCTCCCAAAACCAACTTTAAAAGAAATTTATGAAAGCATGCTGAAGACCTATGAAGAACAACCCATTACTTCCAATTCTAGCTCTAACCAATACTAATACTAATTTTACCACTAAAAATGTACAGAATCGCCCCCCCCCCCCTGCATCCTGGAAACATTTCACAGAAGAGGAGAAAATTATTAATTTCCTTGGTCAGCATATGGTGTTTCCCCACTTATGTAGTTGTGAGATGGCCAGTGTCAGCTTACCTGACTTCCATGGCTCAATTAAATTCCAAGGACAATCCTCTCATTGGGCCTTTTCAAACAGGAAAGTGTGAGCTGTCGGGGAATAGAGATTTGCTGCAGGGGGAGGTTTAAAGTGATGAAAAGAATGTAACCGAAAACAGTTCCGCTAACAATAACATTTTCAGTCACCTCCAGCAATAAAGTCAAAAACGCTCTCAAGAGAAATCTTAAATACATTTCTGAGAACAATTTAGCAAACTGCAAGGGCTTTCATACAGGAGAAATACAGGGAACACTCTGGAGAAATTAAAAGGCAGGTTTCCACAAATATCCATTGCAACTGCAAAATTCCTCTGACTGTAGGGCTGTTGGCCATGCAGGCTGGGAATGAAGTGTCCATCAGAAGGATTATCATGTTCACAAGCATCAATGGGGATCACAATTTTACTTCGGGAGTGGGGGTGTTGAAGAGAAAGAGGGCTCATGTTAACTTCCAGAAAATTGGATTGAGAATAATATCATGGATGATTTACCATCAGATTTCATCTTTAGTGCCCTTTACAGATTGGATCCTCCTTTCCCCCCAAATGTTCCTTTCCTACCTTCTCCACCCACCCACCCTGGAATATTCTTCCCTCGATATTTTATCCAATGTTTCTTCTGTTTCTTCTTTCTGAGCCATATTAAGCATTCACATGTGTCAAAGGCGACATGCCATACATTTGGGATGACACACCAGCATTCACCAACACTACCAACAACTATTTTTGAAAGCAGGCCCTCACAGGATTTTTTTTTTGAGAAATTTTTTATTGTTTTAGTTAAACAAAAACACAAAAAAGAATCATCTTTCGTTACATCTTGTAGAAAGTGTATCAATTGGTTACAAATATATTCCGTGCGTTTCTTCCACAATCCTTACATATACTTCATTCAAATCGAGTTGTACATTTTAAGTCAAGAAAGAAAAATTATGTATTTTACTATCCCTGTAGCACAATTCTCATTTAATTACCATTATTTAAACATGTTTTTATCTAGGGTCATTTATATTTAAAGACACAACCACCTACTGGCATTCATTTGCAGTTTCTGTAGCTCTCCAATAACATTACACCTTTATGACATATTCTAAAACAAATTCAGTTAAATAAGATATCTAAGCATTTCCCCCCACCCCATAACACACCTGTATGTATCATTAAATATTATCCATTAACATTTCTTTGTTATTATTGTAGTTGACTAAAAATTATTTACTGTTTATCTCACCTCTCCTCTCCACAGGCCCACACAGTATTGTACCTTTATAGCCATCTTTAAAGAATGATTTATTAATAAGATTTATACGTCTTTTCCCTCAATCCCAAATTAGTTAATTACATGCTAAGAAAATAAACATTAAACATTTAAGACAATCTAGGAGATGTTAACATTTCTACTTAACAATCACCAAAAGTATACATTAGCATTTCTATGGCCCGGTTATTTAACCTAACTAAGGTTATCATTTCACTATTGGTATCATAGTAAATTATATGTTAACGAATAAACATTTAATGGTAATCTAGAATAGTCTATAAAGTACTAAAATCAATACTTATTAGTCATCAATAATTAACTAGCTTTTTTTTCATCAACTAGCATCATTAACCAGTGCCCGTCCCCGCTCGAATTGTGTGGTTGTTGAGTGTTTTTTAAAATTGTTTGTAGTTGTTTGTCCGTTGTTTTTTTCCTCCTGTTTGTATTCCCCCCCCCCTATTTTGGTTTGTGAGCCGCCCTGAGTCCCTCCAGGAATAGGGCGGCATAGAAATGCAATAAATCAAATCAAATCAAAATCAAATCTTTCCAGTAAGAAAATGGTCTTTCCTCTCTCGCCAGCTGTTGTGTCGATTCTCTTTCCAGAACCTTTCCTGGGTTTAAGACTTCTCTCCGCACTTTGTAGCTTAAAAGATCTCTCATGTAGTTTTGTTGCCCTTGAGTTGTTATTAATGTAAGCTTAACTTTGGTTGTCAGGTTTATTTCTGGATAGATTTGTCTTATTAATTCCATCTTTTTCGCTCTTTTTTTTTCTCCTGCATCTTGGAGTTTGGGGTGAAGCACCAAATTATCAAAGTCACTTTTCCAGCTTCCCTTCTTTCCACCTTCACTCACGTTTACTCCATTAATAAGTTCATCTAACTTCTTATCTTTGTTTTCTATATTTTCATTCACTTCTTTAATTTCTGGGGCTGCAACCCCATCATCTTTTTTTGTGATACCCCATAGTCTGTCCCATTTCTTATCAAATCTCTCAAGTCCTTCTGAGATGTTTTGAAGTCCAGCCAAAATGTTTTGAATTATCAAGTTTTCTTCATCTGAGTATTGATCCATTTTTTAGATTAAAAAGAAATATAAAGAAAAAGCAAAGAAAGGGACTTGGTAATTTCTGCCACTCTAGCCTGTCACAAATTTTTGAAGAATGTATATATTTTTATTTTAAATCTTAAGTAGATGTTCTTTTATGGTTTTCAAAAAAGAAGGGTTCTAATTTTTTCTTTCCTTTTCCAATTCTTGCCAAAATATTTTCCACACACACCAGCAGTACACTATTTGTGACTTTGAGTCTTTATCAGGTTTTAAAAACAAGTTCCAAACCCCTCTGTTGCAAAGTCAGTGTAGTTAAGTAGGAGTGAGCAAAGGATACATTGTTACAACAGCAAAAGAAAAAAATTCAGACTTAGGCTTTCAAGTGGCAGATTCAACTATTTTAAAAAACTTTTTCCTTAAGTATCTTTAATATGATATAACAAGTAGAAGAAGAAGCTTAAAAGTTAAAGTAGTAAAAAGAAATAGAGGAAAAAAGATCAGTCCCTTCACCTCAAGCGGAGAAACAGGAAACGTTGCAATCACTTCAATCCACAAAACATCGTTACAGGTAAGAGCAAAAAACTTTCTAAGGCAGTCCAATAGGGATTAAATTGTTTTTTTCTTACTTAAGGGACTAATTTAGTTTAAGAAAAAAGTTTCTTAGGGCAATCTTCTAAAAAAGAGGGGAAAAAACCCTCACCAGATGGAACACTTTTACTTCTCTTTCTTTATCAGAGCTGTCTCCAACTATGTCAGCTTGGGGGCTGCCTGTTTGCTGCCAGTTGGAAGTGCTTCCCTTGGGTGGATCAGGGACTTTGTGATGCTCCTGCGACCAGCAAGCTCTTGTCTTCCCAGTCACCATCTCTTCGGGATGGTTTAGGTTCTGCTGGACCAACCAGGGGCAAAAGTGTCATTGGCAGATTTGGACTGTCAAGTCCGCATGATGTAACATTGCGACATTGGCTCCTCCTCTCCACCCTCACAGGATTTTTGGAGGCTGTGGAGGCCATGGGATGTGAGGCCATGGGAAGAATGGCATGTGCTCTTGTGTGGCTGCCCCCCCTTTTTTGATGCTGCACAGAGTTCCCAGAAGGGTGTTCTCCAAAGCCACTTGAAGAATTCATGCAACAGCCTCAGGTAGGTCGCAGGGGCCTGCCAACAGAAAGAGAACATGACATAAAGGTAAGGGGCATATGGAAGGGGTCTAGGACAATTCACCATGGCCAACTCAACATAGCCAATTCACCATGGGACAGCTTGCCGTGGGACAAAAGTTATATCATATCAAATAAACTGCAGAATAGAATCATTAAAGAAAGGATGCAAAATGAGGGAACAAGTAAATTATAGAAATTAATATAATTTTAAATTAATTTTAAATTGTTAAATAAAATTGTTGAATTGTCCTGTAGTGTGTTAGCCTATGGCAAGCTGGCCAAGGCGAGTTATCCAATGAAAAATTGGCCATGGTGACCTGGCTACAGTGAGTTGATCATGGTGAGTTGACAGTGGTGAATTGGCCGTGGAAAGTTGATTGTGGTGAGTCATCCCATTCTGCATGGAAGATCCTAGGGAATCCTGAGCTGCAGAGGCAATCACACCTTTCCCAAGGTTTGTAGGCCTTGGAGAATAGTGTGAAGTGGCCTTTTTGAGTGGCAGTATTGCTTCTAGGACTACTTAGGAACCAGCCTCAGCACTAACAGCCGAGTTGGCGCAGTGGTTAGGGTGCAGTACTGCAGGCCACTTCAGCTGACTGTTATCTGCAGCTCAGCGGTTCTAATCTCACTGGCTCAAGGTTGACTCAGCCTTCCATCTTTCCGAGGTGGATGAAATAAGGACCCAGACTGTGGGGGCAATATGCTGACTCTGTAAACCGCTTAGAGAGGGCTGAAAGCCCTATGAAGCGGTATATAAGTCTAACTACTATTGCTATTGCTACTACCATTGAGTGACATTGTTCAAAGTGGTCTACATGGGAGGTTGTGGGGGGGGGGGAGAAGTAGCAAATTGTTTTTACTTTGCTTGGTGGAGGAAGTTATATGCCCATAAAGCCAAGTTAGGCACTTTCTGAATTTTTGACACACTGAAACCAAAAGGTTTTCTATCACTGCACTAGTGCATTCTTGTAGCACTAAGCACTAAGGTATTCTTCTTAGTGTAATATTTACCAAGGTTTGATGTAGTTTTTTTAAAAAAAACTTAAGGGGTTTGGTTGCCTTATATGGTTACTGCTGCTCCCTTTCTCATTACTAATTTACAGTAATAAATTCTTGCATGGCTTCCCTTCTGTTCTAGGTTGCTCAATTGCTTAAGATCACATCTTAAGCACAGTGTGGTGTCATTCTTCTGTATGGTTTATTTTATAAGGATATTGTATTTATATCCAGGGAGAAGGCAGACATATGTCTATTTACAAAACATATACATTTATATTTGTTGGAATACATGTTAGAATGTATTTTGTATTGAAACAACTACAAAATTATTCCTGCCAGTAGATGGCAGTGTTTGGTTTGCATCTATGGTTATAATCTATGGTTCTGAGGAGACTGACAGTTGAAACCGTTAAGCAAGGTTCATGGTGACTGTGCACTGTACACTTTATTTGATTTGTATGGCTATGTAACCATCCCCTGCTACCAATCTGTAAAGCTATTTAGTAATTCTCTGCTACCATTTCTATAGAATAAAACAGAATTTCTAACAATATTAATAGCCGCATTTGAGAGTAGCAGAATATACTGATCTAATGTAGCAGGCTTTTAATGTTTTGAAGTGGACATTTATTTTTATTTCCCCAGAATAGGAAAAACACAATGAGAAAAATACGTCTAATTATCACGGGTGATTGCTACTTGATCCAAATACTTCATTAAATATTGTGCAGGGCTTTAGCTAGATGCAAAAAAATATTGCTATTTGCCATATGAATCCACTGAGAGAAAAAGTTGTTCCAGAATGTAGAATGGAAATTAACTTTCTATGACTATGTTCTTGTACAGATGCAAATATTAAAAGTAAGAATGAAAATGGACATCTTTGTCTAGTTCCTCCAAATTGTGGGAAAGTATAAGAAAATGTGCTATTAACCTTTTAGTTGTGGGTGACTCACAGTATCTTAATCCATTTTGTGAATTTCAAAGGAATTCTAAATTTATTTAGTACAGCAAGCATATACGTATTTTGTCAAAGGCCTTTTCAGCGTCTAACGATAAAATTGCATATTGATCTTTATTTTTACTCAAGTCTATTAAATTTTCAACTAACTAATGTTGTCTGCTGCTTATTTAGCTATAATAAACCCTGATTGGTCATTCTTCATAACAAATGTTTGTGTTTGTTATTTTTTTTAAATAAAAAACAGCTATGCTTTGCATTTATATGTGTAGCCATAATTCTGAACTGGGGACAAATGATACATTTTTATTTTTAAAAAAATGACAGAGGTCAGAAATCACATCTCTTATGAATACTATAACTTGTGGAAGTCTGTAGAGATTCTCAGTCATCCAGGTCCCAAAGGTGCTTTTTCAGGAAGCGCCTGGACTTTCTTATTTTTTCTTTGAAGACACTTTGCTTCTCATCCAAGAAGCTTCTTCAGCTCTGACAGGATAGTGCAGAATGGAATAACTTGGAGAAGCAACCATTATGTTTGCACATCAACCATCTGGTGCCAGAGAAATATGCCTGGAAACAAAAGGCAATGCCCATAAGAAAGTTTAATATTTGAACTAAAGAATCTTTGAGAGATGCTTTATGATAACAATGTGTTGGACCTCTTCAAAACATACTAAGCCAATGGCATTTGATTAATAAATCTAATATCTCTCCCGCACTAAGTTGGAATGTGCATAATTTTGATCTATCGTAAGGATGGATTGCAGAATTTTGAGAAATCATTATGGCTTGTACATGAAGTGTACTTTCATACAGAGCATTCTTTGATCAGAGGCTGAACTCCACAATGCTATCTGGACATATCGTTCCCTAGTCTACAATACTGATTTGAAAGATGTATGCAGACTATGTGGATCTAGTAATCCTGACTTCAACATCTCAATCAATATTTTATATTTCGTGTGGTTTTTGAAATACAAGAGTCTGCAGCCTTCTAACCTTCTTAGCTTGAACTGAAGAGCGTTTTACTCTTCAGCAGCAACATTTCTTCATGGCAATTTTTAATCAATGTAAAACATGCATTGATTTATAGGAATACTTTTAATCCGAAACTGATCTCAAGGAAGAGGCTAGAAGCCTGTCTGCTAAGAAATTGGCAAGTTTAGTGATTCACTGAATGAACATGATTGCAGATGTTTATGGATATATCTATGTATGGAGCATTCCAATTCTATGATTAAGCTGTAGAAACTGAGTGCATTGAGGATGGTTTGTAGCAGGGATGGGCTGCTGGGGGTTCACACAGGTCCGAGTGATCCTCTAGCTAGGATTCTGCCCACTTCAGTGAGCCCCCAAATGCCACCCCTGGTTGACCACGTCCACCATGCCCCACCTCTTCCCTCCCCTCCCCTCCCCTAACACCCCTCCCAGGAGTCTCCGCCATTCATCACACCAGATAAGGACAGGGCCTGCAAGGAGGCTTGGGGAGGGGGGGAAATGGGCCTACCAGAGGTTCTGACCTCCAGAGGACCTCCAGAGCCTAGGGGAAGCAGTTTTTGCCCTCCCAGAGGCTTGAGGAAAGCCTCCAGAGCCTTGGGAGGGTGAAAAATGCCCTCCCACTGTGGTGCAGGAGGTCGACTAGGCAACGCCCATCATGACTACGCCCACCCACAGTGGAAGAGTGAACCCATTGCTGCAATTTTTGAAGCCCACCCCTGGCTTGTAGGTAGCAAGGATGGATGGATGGCAGTGGGCTGAGTTCACAATTTGTCACCTACCACCTCATACTTCTTATGTTTTGTTGAAATGCTGTCTGCCACGAGCTATGGAGAAAGGGATGAAGGAAGGTGTGAATGGTTGGGAAACTGAAAGTAGATGCTGTGCCATCTTCGGAAGCTACTTCAATGTTGCCCAGATGGATAGGTAGAAACGTCTCTACTTCTCTTCTTCACAAAGTTACTTATTTTTGAAGCTAAGGAAGTGTTGCTTGTGAAGTCCAAGAGGTGTTTGTATGATGTCTCACTTGAGAGGAGACAATTTAGAGAATGTCAGTGCTGCTTGAAATCACAATGTTTTCTATTCCTCTCCATTCTAATTTAAAGTGATTCATTGGAAAACTCTTGAATTTTGGATAGAGATTAAAGTCCATAAAATGAAAATGAAATTGGGTTTATCCTAGAGTCAAATGGATTGTGTACAAAAAGATTGTGGAAAAATGTTTAGAACACCACATTTTACAAAAATTGAAGAGATCTTGAGTAAGTTCCTAAACATGGCCCAGTATATTATGAACACCCGGTTTTGTGAAACTGAACTACTGTATATAGCTTTTATTTTATGAACAACATAATGTTCAGAAGAGTAATACTAGAATATAAAAACTCCACTATTATGAGGCACTCCTCATTTAATGTCTCTGTCGGGTTGGCACTGAATTGGCCTAGAGACAGTCCAACAATTTGTCCTCAGGCAAAGCTTTTATGAAAACTTTAAAACTTTAGGCTGCCCTGAGAAATGATTCACTGCTCAGATTTGTAGAAGTCCAGAGACCTTACTTGTTCTCTACGTCACCTGATCCCATTGGGCATATAAAACCTCCCATCAAGAGTAACAGAGATCAGACAAGCAAACGTATTTGATTTCAACTGCTCCGGCGAGACAAGACATCAAGATACTGCTCCACTCTAGAAATCTTCAGTTCAAGGCATCTTGTACCTTACCATTTTAAAGCCCATGTACATTCTGATTGATATGTGGACTATCAGGCTTCTTCCTTCCCCCTTTCCTTTGTTTCTCTGCAGAAGCATGCTTTTCTTTTTACATCTATGCACCTTTTTTTTTCTTTCACAGAAGAGAATGAAACATTCCAGTAGGATGGGGGTGTTTCTATGTATTTTGCCTTACTGTGCATATTGATTATTCATTATAACATAGGCATCCATTGCTAACTGTTCCCAAATGCAGATGTGGGCATGATGCAAACTCAGCCTTTGCATGTTGCATCCAGATGCAAGTATCTAAACCAGAGTTTTGCATCATGGCAGTTTCTCATTTGCTTCCTCTTGCCCATTCCCCATGGATATCTGTGATTACAAAAGAAAATATACAGGCAGTTCTTAGCTGGCATCTATTCATTCAGCAAACATTTAAAGTTACAACGGTGCTGAGAAAAAGCTTATAGGACCATTCCTTCAAGTTCTGGCCATTGTAGCAACTCCTCAGCCACAGGTTTGCAACCTGAATGCATAAGTGCCTGGTTTTATTTATGACATCACAAAGAGCCAGAGTCATGTGATCACCATTTGCAACTTCCCTACTGGCTTCCCTCAAGCAAAGTCAATGGGAAGTTCTCCAGAAAAGTGTTAAGTTACCCTGGTAAATCACTCCTGCTTTTTCTCCTACCAGCGGCCCCCACCTCAACCACATATGGTCTGTGCTATATAAGACAGGGTCTTATTTTTTTGACCCCCGAAATAAGTACTTGGCCTTATTTTCAGGCAGGTCTTGTTATTTTTGAGATGCAAGAGGCGGTGAGCATGGTCACCTCATGGATGCTGCTGTGTTGCAATATTTTTGGGGAAGGCTTATTTTAGCACGTGCTCAAAAGCCCAATTGTCTGTACCCTTCATGGTGCCCCTACAGTCCTTACCTGGGAATTCTGCCTCCTCCCTCTTAATGATACACGTATCTTGAGGTTACAAGATAATCGAGACTGCTGAGATTGGCATTGCTAAGCGATATGGCCATGTGATGTTGTCCTTCACAGCTGCATCACTTAGCAAGAGCAGTAACAATCACAGTTATTGTCATCACCCAAGGACTACCTGTACTTGTGTTTTGCTATGTGTTATATTGATGTATATTATTAAAATAAAAATGATTTGTAAAACCAGACACTATTGCCAAACAGGAGTAGTACTCCTTCCTTTTTTTTTGCAAAGTGATTTATGCCCCTTTTTCTTTTATTATTTACCAATCTTCCAGATCAAACATGGATGCTCATTTTTTTTGCTTCTTGCTAAAGTATTCTGCAAGATCTTGGCAATTTCCAGTTCTTTTTATAGTCAAGTATTTTGCCTGTGAGGATGATCCTCATCAAACATGACCTTTATGAAAGTTTGCATTTTTGTGCTATAAAATAAATATGAGGAACTTGGTTTGAGATTAGTACTTGTGTCAGTCAGAGATTTTTTATGCTGTATCTGCCATACTTCAATCACAGATTGGACAATAAGGAACTCAGCATGTGGCAAAAACTTTGAAGTCAACACTTCCCAAGAAACAGCCACCTGTAGTATTAAAATGGCCTTTTTTTGTACTCAGCAGAGCAAACTAAATAAATTAAAAGCTCAACAAATTCCATCTGTTAATTCATTTGGGAGAAATGTTATTTGATTGCACTTTCTCAAAAAAAATGAAGTATTGTTTTAGTGTGAGCAAATTTCACGGAGGGATAATCACCTATGCCATACTAAAGATAAAATTCATTCAGTCTAACTTAATAATATAAAAAGTGCAGACATAGAATGTGGATATTCCATTCTTCTGTGTTCAAGCCCCAAATATATATATTTTAGAGGAGCCCTGTGTGAAGCATGATGCCTCTGACAGCCCCCAAGAGCCAATTCTTCTCTGAGAGTTTGTCATGAAGGCAGCTCTGTCACCCAACAAAAATATTGTCCTTGTGAGCTGATAAATAAAAACTGAGGATATGAGTTAGCTTAGTTTCCCACAAAAAAATCTTCTCATAAGAGAAGAGAGGGCTGGGTGGACAAGAGAAGAGAGAGTCTAAAAACAATTGAAAGACAACTCCGGTAAGAAAAAGGAGAACTTTGATGGAGGAGATGATAACTGGTAACCTACAATGGAATTAGTCAGAGTTGAATATTGAAGACTGATGGTTTAATAAACAGCAAGGATAGTTAGTGATCCTGAGATGCACTGGACAGCTGAGTTTGATTAGTTTAGGGAGAGGTAGGATCAAGATACTCAGAAATGTAGTAAGAAAGGAGGCGCCAAGTTGCGATGTTCAACGTGCGGTCTCGATACTCCGAGACCGCCATTGATACTTTTGCCGCTGGATGGTCCATTGGGACCTAAACCATCCCACAGAAATGATGATCAGGAAGACGAAGCCTTGCTGGTCTCAGGGACATCACAAAGTCCCTAACTGACCCAAGGGAAGCGCTTCAAGCCAGCGGTAAACAGGCAGCACCCAGGCTGATTAAGTCGGGATGGCTCCAGAAGGAAGGAAGTGAAAAGAGAAAGTGAGTCCATCTGGTGAGGTATTATTTTCTATTTTGGGAAAGACTGCCCAAAGAATTTTTTCTTTAAAGCCAAATCAAATCCTTAAGCAAAAGAATTAAGCGGCGAAATTAACTTATATTGGATTGCTTTTTCCTTTGTAACTATACTTTGTGGATTGAAGTGCTCGTAACTCATTTCTCATTTCTCCTCTTAAAGTGAACGGATTGATTTTTTTTCTTCTGCTTTTTGTTGCTTTATTTTTTGACTTTTGGATTAAAACCTTCCTTTTTATTTTAACAATTCTTCCTATTACTTGTTATTAAATTTCATTAAAAGAAATTTAAAGACCTTTGTTTCCTATAAGCCAAAGATAAATATTAGAAAGTGAAAAGTAGTAACACTGCCACTCGGAGGTCAGAGGCTGGAGTTTTTGAAACAACATATCTCTTCTCTTTCCTTCTTTGATCTCACTGACTTTGTAGCTGAAGGGTTTGCAACTTGTTTAAAGAAACTGAGAAAGAGCCAAGGGCATGAACTTTTTTCTCAGGTGCCTTTGAGAACTATTTTGGCAGGGAAGAGAAACGGGGAAAAAACAGAACCCTTCTCCTTTGAAGAGCATAAAAGAACTTGTGTTCAAGTCAAGCTAAAATAAAATAAAATAAAAGAGGCTAGAGTGGCAGTAGCTATTAGTTTTTCTTTCTTTCCTTCTTTTTTTTGGAAACATGGTTCAATATTCAGATGAGGAAACTTTAAAATTCCAAAATATCTTGGCTTGAATTCAAAATCTATTGGAAGGATATGGGAGAATTGAGAAAAAGTTGGAAAGACTAGTCTTCCTCACAGCAAAAGATGAAGGGGTTGGACCCCCAAAAATTAAAGGGGAGAGTGAAGACATAGAAGATAAAGACAATAGATGAATTTATTAATGGAGCAAATGTGGGTGAAAGTGGAAAGAAGGGAATATGGAAAAGGGAATTTGACGAATTGGAGCCCTACCCCAGATTCCAAGATACAGAAGGAAAAAAAATGGTAATGATGATGGATTTAAGAAGAGAAATTTTTCCAGGACGATTGACAACCAAAGACAAGCTAATTTTAGTAATAGCTGGAGGGCAAAGAGATTACTTGAGAGACCCTTCAAGCAACAAAGTGCAGAGAGAAGTCTATAAAAACCTTATAAAGGAAATAAAAAGAAGACTGACACCACAATTGGCAAGAGAAATAAGACTGTTTTGTTACTGGAAAGATACAGGTTGACAATGAAAGTTGATAATAAAAAAATAGTTGATTTTGGTGATCAATAAGTAGGAATTTAGTAATTCTTCGATTGTTTTAGATTGTTATTAAATGTTTATTCATTATCAAATAATTAACTATAATAACAATAATGAAATGATAATGGATACAGCTTAATGATATATACATGTACTGGCAAACTACTAAAAGAAATGTGGATATAAATTGCAAATTGCGATCTGGGAAAAAGACCTATAAATTTTATTAACAAATTTTTATTTAGATCTTGTCATAAAGGTGTACGTTTTTTGGGGGGGGGTTGACAAGAGGAGATGGGACATAAATAGTAAATGATTTTTAGCCAATTATAATAACAACAAGGGAATGTCAATGGATATTGTTTAATAATATATACATGCTATGGTATTGGCAAAAGTAACTTGGATACAAATTCTAAACAGCGACTTGGTGGAAAAAAGGGGAGGGAGGTTTAGAAACTTTATTAATTGACTTTTACTTAGAAGATGTCATAAAGGTTTAATGTTATTGGAGGATTTTTTGAAATAGCTAATGAATGCCATTATGTGGTTGTGTCTTTAAGTATGAATGATTTGAGGTAAAAGCACATTCAAATAATTGTAGTTAGAGAATTATGGTACATTGATAGTAAGATATACAAAGATTTTTGATTTAAAGTGTATAATCTAATATGAACTATAAGTAATGACTGTGGAAGAAATGCACGAAAGTTATCTGTAACCAATCAACATGCTTTCTACAAGATGCAATGAAGGATGATTCTTTTTTGTGTGTTTTTGTTCAATTAAAATTAAAAAAAAACTTTTAAAAAAAGGAAATGTAGTAAGACCACACCTATAGTACTGCATCCAGTTTTGGTCACCACTCAATAAACAAGATGTTGAGACTCTAGAAAAAGTGCAGAGAAGAGCAACCAGCATAATTAGGGGACTGGAGGCTAAAACATATGAAGAGCGGTTGCAGGAATTGGGCATGGCTAGTCTGATGAAGAGAAGGACCAGGGGAAATATGATAAAAGTCTTCCAGTACTTGAGGGTCTGCCAAGCCATTTCCCAAAGCACCTGAAGGCCAGGCAAGTAATAATGGATGGAAACTGATCAAGGAGAGATCCAACCTAGAAATAAGGAGAAATTTTCTGACAGTGAGAACAATCAATGGAACAGAAGTTGCCTTCTGAAGTTGTGGGATCTTCATCACTGGAAGCTTTCAAGAAGAGACAGGACTGTCATTTGTGAGAAAGGGTGTAGGGTCTCCTGCTTGGGTGGAGGGGTTGGACTAGATGACCCACAATGTCCCTGCCAAGTCAGTTATTTTGTGAAATGGAGCAAGGTACAATCCAAAGAAAAGTGCTGAAGACTAAGGATCCTGGATCACAGAAGAAGGAGCATACAAGCAGAGATTGACCTTTCACAAAAATGCCAGCTGTGTCAGGCTGTTGTGAGAAAAATGCTCACTTTAAATAAAAAAACCTAAACATTTGGACATAAATGCAACAAAATATACCTTTTGGGGAATATGCTACAATGGTCTTCAGTTCCAGTTGTTGGCTTCTCACCAGCCAACAACTGGAGAGAGATTGAATGAACCAGCTCTATGGATTACATAGGTTTGGTTTGTTACACTTCAAAAGAATAGATAAAAGGAATAAGAATATTTATTTATAAGAATATTATAAGCATACATGATTCCTCTACTAGAAAGCTGTAGATAGATAAACTCCATGTTATTTTTCACACTAGTAGAATCAGAACCTTCTAGATAATATCACTATGTAAAATAAATAACATTGTCATATCCTTTCACACCACTTTATTCACACTTAGCTAAGAAGGCAGTTGTCTGATTTTGTTATCTGTTTCCATTCCAAGGTCACGGTTCTGAATTCTGAGGTTCATGCACTGTAATGCTTGCTCTAAGAGAATATAGGAGTAGAGGCTCTATATAACTGATCAAATGTCCACAGGCATACTGTACGTGTTATTAATTTAAACAAAACATTTTAAAGAAAAGAGATACTCTCAAGCAATGGCACTGGGACTAACATCATTACTAGTTGATTTATCAAAAATAGAAATTAAAAAAAAAAACCCAACACGTTTATATTTTGAAGTTTGGAGAAAGAAAATGTCCACCATGTCATATTGGCTTCAAATCTGGTTTGAGGAATGTGTCATATCTGGTAGCCATATGGGAAACCTCTGGAAAAACAAAGGAAATGTATGGGGGCGGAGAGGAGAAATGACCTCTAAAAGGAAATGGCTGTCTCTGATCAATACTGGAGCCAGTCACTGAGGTTTCCCTTCCTTGCACTGCGGGGAAAGGAGAATCAATCAGATTTTGCAGTGGCCATAATTTCAACTAAGCACAACTCACTGCAATCTGGCTGCAATTTCTAAAGTTGGCTTAAGAAACACATCAGTGGAGCATTGGATACAATGGTTTAGGCTGCTGGACAGAATTTCCCTGTGACTCTAAGGGTATGACTTCTCTTTCTCTCAATTGTTGGAAGAAATGTCCTTCTGGGTTCAGTTCCAAGTGGGGAAAAGGACACTGGAAACATAGAGGCTGCTTGGAAAGATGGTTTCTTGGTGAACAGGACCACATGGGTTGAGCTCCTGAACAGAAAAGGGGGATCACATGCTTCCAGATGTTGGGTGAAGAAGAAAAGAGACCAAGATGCTGAAAGTTCCTGGTTTTATTCCCTCTCTGGCTTTTGATCTTGAGCTTGTATTCTGATTGATTGTCAGACTCCCATGGGGCCATGCAAGGGCAACTCTTTAGGCTGTGCTTTGAATCCAAGTTTGGTTGCCTTGCTGGCTGATGTAATTTTCCCAGGTGCCTTGTGGTGCGTTTCTGTAGAAGGCTAATCCTACCTTCATTGTGTAGAGTAGACTAGCTCAGGCTTTTTGATGGCCCATTGACAAAGGTGGGGGCTATTAAGAGTGTGTCTGTTTCCTGCCTAAAAACATGTTTCTCCATTTCTTATCCAGGGAAAATATAATATTCTGTCTTTTCAATATTTCCCAGGATATTTCATTTTTCTAGGAGAGGGGTGGGTGCTAACTTCCTACACTTTTTAACCTGATGGGGAACAATAAACAGTGGCAAGTAAGAAGATACAAATGTATTTATTTACAACTTTGTTAATAAAGTTCTCTAGTACTTTGCGTTATTGTCCTGAAAAGACACATAGTTTCCATTGACTAAATTGTTATTGATGAATAATTGCTCAGTCTGTTTTTGTTATTAATTTTGACCTTGAACATTTCCATTATTGATTATATGCTGGGAGCATGTTAATTGTCACTTGTTATTGTAAACTGTCACGAGCCTTGAAGCATTATCTGGGATTCATTGCAACTTGTGGACTTTGAGAAAGTAGATAGACTTTTCTGTGAGCTCTACCATGGATCCGTGACCCAGGTGCCTAGTTATGGTACACAGGAAGTACAGGTGGGATTGGAGCCAGAAAGTAGTTTAGAGCCATCTGCCTCAAAAGCACTCCTCTATGTAGTCAGCCCCTTGATCTTAAGTAGTGGCATGGTGGCTCAGGAATTAAGATGCTGGGCTTGTCGGCAAGAAATCTGGCAACTCAGGTTCAAGACCCATGTGCCATGGGACAGGGTGAGCTCCTATCCTTGCCTCAGCTCCTGCTAACCTAGCAGTCCAAAATATGCTTGACCTGCTGTCAATTCCTATGTTACATCTGGACAGGCAAGATACAGATTTCGTATTTGGGGACTGTTCTGAACTCTTGCCTATTGCTCGATCAGAGGGCATAACCAACAAGCCTTGGTGTGGCATATTACTGCTGGTGTCCCAGTTGTGGCTCTTTTTGGAATAGAAAGTCTTGGTGACAGTAATCCATGCACTCAGATATCTCATGCTTTTTTAGGTGATCACTGAACCGGTTGTTAAAGATCCCACCACTGAGTTAAAAATGTATCGAGTGTCAGCATTTGAAAATCTAAATATTCTCCAATTTACCTGCTTGTCTTTCATGTGCCCCCCCACCATTCAGGTGAAACTTCCTGCATCTAATTACTTGATCTTAAATAGCAGGAAAGCAAAAGAATCCCCTTTGATAGGAGGTGTTTTTCTTCTTCTTCATTCTGATGCTGCCCTGTCTAATGGTCTATTAGAATGCAACAGCTGTCAGAGGAATTTTTTACATTTTGTTTTTGGTGTATCCACTTAAAAAGGAAGAGGCTCTACACATTTCAGTCTGTGGCAGGAAGCCAGAATAGAAGCCATGTATATTCCCTTCAAACTCTGTTATGGGTCTTGAGCAATTCACTTTAGTGATACTAAAAGAAGAAAATCAATCTTAGCTTGGTAATCTGAGCTTCCAGTGATATTTCTGGATTGATGCAGTCTAAAATATTACTGCTCAATATTTTGATTGTTCTAAGTATGTGCAGTAGCCTTTTCTAAACCATAATTCATTGCTATCGAGTTGTCTTTGTTTGTTATTATCCAGCATTTTGGTATTAAGACTAAATCCCTCAATTTTGCAGAACTACTCTGTGCTAGTCTTTGCAACATGCCCAAATAATATTCAGCATTTAATATTAGATCCAGTCTCTCCTGTTTAGGCAGTTTGGAAACTAAGGAAAATATATCCCCAAACTGATTCAATTTCTTCAAAGTCAACTTTTGATGGCCAGGTTTTCAGCAGTTACCATTACTTTAATCTTCTTCATATTTACTCTCTCACCTATTTCAGTTAGAGTATTGACATTTAGGATGTTGTTTTATGTCTTCCTCATTTTCTTCCAGTAGAAAGTATCATCTGCAAATTCTGCATATCTTAGATGGTTAATGTTTCTGCCACCAATGTTTATTCCAATTCTGAGTCATTTAAGTTAGAGTTCCTCAAAACCTCCTCTGAATAATAGACATTGAATATAAATGGCAATAGAATGCAGTCCTGTTGCACCTCTTTTCTAGTCTTGATTCAGTCCGGGTCTTAGAGCTTCTTGATTGATGATTTTATTAAATGAATCCAAGCATTTTAGAACACACATCTCTTTCAGGAAGTCCAACATTTCACTGCTTAAAATGCAATCCATTAAAACGCTTGGGTGCATCAAACTGTCTCAATCTGATGCCAAAAAAGAAGATACAGTAGTGGCCCAGGATATATAAACTGAACAATGCATTTATAAAACTTCTATATCAAAGCCTCTCAGACTTTCACTTTGCACCATCCTTTTAGAAGTGTAATGCTTCTACTATCAGAGGAGACAGAATTTATCACAACACCATTTAACATATTTGGTAGACATGACATGATTATAATAACTGGAATTATGGTGTTTCCTTTGAGCATTCTTCATCCTGAGCAATATAGAGAGACAGCAGGAGAAGTGCTCTGCATATCTATCTGTGCTCCTGAGATTGCATTATTTTTTTAATATCCTATGAATGAGCATAGATTATTTCTGCAATGGAGGCTACAAAGTTTTTTCAAGATACATGCCTATGGCGATTCACAGTCATTGAAATCATGGTCGTACCAAAGGTGCTTTTTACAAGAGGCAACTGGACTTTATGGTTTTTCTTTGAAGACGTTTCACTTCTCATCCAAGAGGTTGCCTCTTGAAAGAGCACCTTTAGGATTTTCAAGATACAATTTCCCTACAGGGCATGAGGTCTCATTTTCTAGAGTTCTAAATTGGTTGGAGAGCTTCTCTGGATATAAAGGTGTTCCTAGTTTTAGAAAGTCACCCCCATCATCCAGAGGATACTTTTTCCTACTACTTTCTCAGAGATATCTATATCTATATCATCCATCCATCCATCCATCCATCCATCCATCTATCATCTATCATCTATCATCTATCATCTATCATCTATCATCTATCATCTATCATCTATCATCTATCATCTATCATCTATCATCTATCATCTATCATCTATCATCTATCATCTATCATCTATCATCTATCATCTATCATCTATCATCTATCATCTATCATCTATCATCTATCATCTATCATCTATCATCTATCATCCATCATCCATCATCCATCATCCATCATCCATCATCCATCATCCATCATCCATCATCCATCTATCTATCTATCTATCTATCTATCTATCTATCTATCTATCTATCTATCTATCTATCTATCTATCATCTATCATCTATTAATCTATCTATCTATCTATCATCTATCTATCTATCTATCATCTATCTATCATCTATCTATCTATCTATCTATCTATCTATCTATCATCTATTAATCTATCTATCTATCATCTATCTATCTATCTATCTATCTATCTATCATCTCTCTCTCTCTCTCTCTCTCTCTCTCTCTCTCTCTCTCTCTCTATCTATCTATCTATCTATCTATCTATCTCTATCTATTTATCTATCATCTATCTATCTACACTAGTGGCCAAAATTATAGAAACCTTTGGGAAAAGTGTATTTTTTAAGATTTGATGGCCAATAACACTAGGTTGTTGGGTTGTTTTTTTGTTTTTTTTTTTTTTTGGAGTTTCAAGATTCCACTGCTGGAATGGCCTGGGAATAGCCCAGACCTTAACCCAATTGAAAATCTATGGAGCTGACTAAAGAAACTTGTTAGTCAGAAGCAGTCCAGCAATAAAACCCAGTCAATAAAAGCAATCAATAAATCTTGTTTTCACATTATAACGGCTGCAGAACTAAAAGACTTGGTTCATTCCATAGGAAGATGTTGTAAAGATGTAATTCATGCTAAAGGTTACCCAACTAAAGTAGTAACTGATGTGATAACTTTTGTATATCTCATTATTTTCTATGTGTTTCACTTTTCTTCTTTATACTGTAACTATATTATAATAGCAAATCCTTCATAAACGTTATTGCATTAAATTCTTGATTAAATTATCTTTCCATTGATATATACTTTTATGGTACTACTCCAAAAAAAGTGGTGTTATTAGCTAGTTTTAGAAAATACTTTTCCCAAACGTTTTCCACAATTTTGGCCTCTACTCACTCTATCTATCTATCTATCTATCTATCTATCTATCTATCTATCTATCTATCTATCTATCTATCTATCTATCTATCTATCTATCTATCTATCTATCATCTATCTAATATATCACTGCAAGTACTTATGGAGATGCTCAATCATCCAGCTAATGGGTGTTCCAAAGGTGCTTTTTAAAAGGCAACTGGACTGAAGAACTTCTTGGATGAGTAAGAAAAAAAGAAGAAGAAGAAACCAAGAAAGCCCATTTGCCTTTTGAAAAGCACCTTTATCACTGCAAGGGATCCTTGGCAGAAAACATGGACAAGAACAATTCTGTCCACGTTAGAACTGAACTTTTAAATAACTAAATGTATATGCAAATAATGTCCTCTTTCAAGCCAAATCTACATTCTGAGCTAAGTGGCAAGAGTTTAAAAGCAAGCAGCTAGAGGCAGCAGAATGGCAGTTGCAAACAGATAGACTTCAATCAGCATTTATAAGCAAGCAAAGTTTTGCTTGAGTATGTCCAAAGTCAATTCATACTATCTTGGGTAATCTAGGAAAAAACAAAGGTTTGGGCATCCCAGAGATTAGTCACGGCAGCTACAGTAAGTTCAAAGTGCCCAAGGTTAAAGAAACAAGCAAGATTCAGGAACTCAAAAGCACATATCGTAGCTTTGATGTAGTTGTTTCCAGTGCAGAAGGTGAGCATTGGCAGACACTCTAAATACAGGTGTGGCTCAGTTCTGGCATTGGAGGTTTTGTTTCTCAAAGAGGTAAACAAAGTACCCCTGGTTCGCTCTTGGCACACATCAGTGATGGGTTTCTATTCATTTTACTACCGGTTTGCTCGTGCAACGCTTTTGCACATGCACAGAAGCTTCAGGCAGGTGGACGGAGCATCCCACCACTGCCACTACCAGTTCGCCCGATCCGGGGCAAACCGGCAGAAACCCACCTGTGGCATGCATGCCCAACACATGCTTGGTCAGGGTAACTATTCAGAATTAGGGTCTCAATCAGCTGATTCATCTTGCATCTATTCTGTATGATTGCTGGATATTAATTGCTCCATGAAACCTGAGGCTGACATTCTGCTGGTGCAGATTCTCCTCCACCTCTGAGTTCTTCTAATCAGAGAAGACCATGAAATATGTTCATGCAATAGATTGGCTGCAAGGACAATATTTTAGGTTTTTTTTAAATTCTTTTAATTGCTGTGAGCTGTTCAGAGTCATGCATTTGAGATGAGCAGCTATATAAATTGAAATTTATTTTACAAAAACGGCATGGATGAGTGGAGATTTGATATGGCTACCCATTCTTAGTTTCAGTTGTAATGAATACACTATGCTCAGTCTTGGTAATCAGCTAGTAAATATTAAATTGAATTTAGTTACTTAGTTACCCAATTAATTCTGCTTTACTCAGATTTCAGTTCTGACATAACATCTTCCCCCAGGCTGCCAATGAGTTGCCTGTTTTGGGAGATGAGTGCAGATAATGTTACAAGCATTTGTGATTCTGTCTTTAAAAACTAACCTACTAATATTTCAATCCTACACTATATTTTTACTGCCTTTAATGCTCACAGAGTTGCAAATATAAAGTTATAGCTATCTTAATATCTGTGGAGATTCTCAGTCATCCAGGTTATGGTTGTACCAAAGCCAGTTTTTTCAAGAAGCAACTGGACTTTCTTGTTTTTCTTTGAATAAGTTTTGCTTCTCATCCAAGGAGCTTCTTCATTTTTGAAGATGTTTCTTGGATAAGAAGCAACACCTCTTCAAAGAAAAAAGAAAAACAAGAAAGTCCAAGTGCCTCTTTAAAAAACACCTTTGGGAAAAAGTTATAAATCTTTTTAAAGTTACACCATTTCCAAAGAAGAGTCATTCTTCCAAAAATGTTAGCAGCCCTTTTATGGGTGAAATCCATTGAAACTTTGTTCCAGATTTCTGGATTATGTCAGTTGTGTTCAAGAGCAAAGCTTATTTATTTCTGTCTCAGCTGCCATGTATCTAAAACAGATCAGCTAGTTTTGTTTCTTTGAAACCCTGCAGCTTAATGTAGCATTGATGGCCTTGCAGCTACCCCTGATTTGAAGACTGTGGATGGGAACTGGATTCAAGCAATTGTTGGTTTTCTTTTTTGTTGGAATGTAAGTAAAGATATTGAGTGGGGCAGCTCTGGTGAGGCACCGATTGAATGAAATGTGGTGCTTCCTTTCCTGACTGGTGTCCATAGAAGTGTGAGTGATCATGAACCATTGTCAAACAGCAGTCCAGTTGTCATATTTAAGGCTACAAAGAGATTAAAGGTAAAGGTTTCCCTCGCACATATGTGCTAGTCGTTTCTGACTCTAGGGGGTGGTGCTCATCTCCGTTTCAAAGCCGAAGAGGCAGCACTGTCCGAAGATGTCTCTGTGGTCATGTGGACGGCATGACTAAATGCCGAAGGTGCATGGAATGCTGCTATCTTCCCACCAAAGGTGGTTCCTATTTCTTCTACTTGCATTTTTTACATGCTTTCAAACTGCTTGGTTGGCAGAAGCTGGGACAAGTAATGGGAGCTTACATGGTGCTAGGGATTCAAACCACCGACCTGCTGACCTTTCTGATCGACAAGCTCAGCGTCTTAGCCACTGAGCCACCGCGTCCCTACAAGGAGATTACTCAGGGCCAAAATAAAAGATCCCTCCTACCCCAGCTCTGTATACCAAGTACATGGTACGTATTAAATATATTATACCGTTCAGTATATACTGTCAATGATTGTATCAGTAATTATCACCCAATGAAACAAATGTATAGTGTTTCACCCAGTGAAATGTTTCATCTAGTCAAACAAATTATGCACTCTTGATTTACTGGGGAGAACCTTCTGTTGATGTTCATCGTAAGCTAATGCAAATCAATACCCGAATGTATCCAAATATCTAGTAGCTTTCAGAATTCATTCTCTTAATTAACTTATTGACTTCAACTGACTTACTTTAATGGAAAGGGAGTGGGTTAGTTTCCAACTTCAAGGCATCGCAAATCATCACAAGATTTACAAACATTACTTAAGATAGCTAAGATTAAAGATGGAAATTATTTAAGGTTTCTTGTAGTGAGTATTCAGACATTGGGAGTTTTGGGGCCACTTTTACGACTCATAAATATGTTTGGTATTTGAGAATTGATTGTGTATATAGTTACAAAATGACAGTGGACAGCCATAAAACACTCATTTACCAGAATGCAAATTAGCTCCCCTAATGTGTACTATTGCAGAGAGCCCTTACTGGAGTCCTAAGGAATTGTTGCAAATAATTATAAATTACTTACTTTGATTTAGTGAGGAGAACTTCTCCTGATATTCATCTTGTCCTACTGCAAATCAATACCCCAATGTCTCCATGTATAGGGTGGGTTTCAAGTATCTTTATGAAGTTAACATGACATATGATGGGGGCCGTAATGTCTTACAGGTCTATCCACGATCTAGTTTAATGAAAAAAGGACTAGAGGTGATATGATAGCAGTGTTTCAATATTTGAGGGGGTCAACCTATTCTCCAAGGTACCTGAAGGCAGGACAGAACCAATTTAGAACTAAGGGGAAATTTCCTGACAGTTAGAACAATTAATCAGTAGAATGACTTGCCTCCAGAAGTTGTAGATGCTCCAATACTGGAGGGTCTTTTCAGAAGAGATTGGACAGCCATTTGTCTGAAATGGTATAGGGTTTCCTGCCTGAGCAGGGGGTTGCACTAGAAGACCTCCAAAGTCCTTTCCAGCTCTGTTATTTTGTTATTTTGTTAGGATAGGAAACCCTGCTTTTCCAAATATGCAATCAACTGGAGATACAGAACATTAGTCAGGACCAGAGATGATTCTGCCGGTTCGCCCCAGTTTGGGCGAACCAGTAGTGGCAACGGTGGGAAGGTTCTGTGCATGCGCAGAAGCACCGCACGTAAACAAAACGAGCTCACACATGCACACGCTCCCGGTTCTGAATCAGTAGCGAAGATTAGAGCATTTCATGCCTGATCGGAACTTCATGTGCATGCTTGCAAAAACCTTAAATAACATCTCAATTATAGGGAAAAGGTCCAAGCTTTATGAATTTCATTTAAGTAGGAAATCTTTACTGCTATGAATATTGTATAGGCTCTTTGCTTATCCATCCTAATCAGTGTGGCCAATGGTTGGGTATAATCAAAATTACAATCCAGCATATGAAAGATAATAATTCACCCATCAGTTAATTCAGAGATGTAAAATTGAAAGAAGCATTTTTTTTTAAAAAGCCAAATAATTTTTCAGATTGATAATTACTAGGAAGTGTTTCTGTCCTGACATGTTACACAGTGTAACCTTTTCCGCTGAAAATCTCCTCTTTCTGTGAATTCTTAAGACAACTTTTAGTTTGATGCTCATGTCTGTTTAAAGCAACCACTTTTATTACATAGCTATGTTTTTATAGTCTTTAAAGAGCAAGCAAGAGCACTTCACCTTTTATGCCCTATAGAAGTAATTCCCTCCTACGCTGAAAAATAAAAAAAGGAGACAAACAATTTTCACTTTTGTCTGGAAAGCATCTAAACTCTGGCAATCTAATTCCATTTCTTTTTTATTCTTTGGAAATATTGAGATTCTTTCCCCCTTCCAATTTTTGAAGAGTTGAGAAAACATTGGAGAAACTAAAGCAGAAGCAGCAGTAAGTAGCTGGAGACACAGCATAGAAATGTTCTAAATGCAGTTTGATATGATGACACTTTAATGACCTTATTGTAAATTGTACAATAAGAATAAAACATATTGAGTCAAACATGAAAGGTAAATGTTTCAAAGCAGAAGAACAGAATAAAGACTTTTCTCCGAATTGGAGGTTAGGGAGGATTGAAGTACCCTGGGAAGGAATGGCAAAGTTGTGGTTATGAAACATAACTCCCAGTGGCAGCAACAAAGAGATACCAATGGTACCATTTGCTGACAGCAAGTGATGTGCAAAACCATAGTTTCCTCACCCTCTTCCATCTATAGATCATAGAAACATTGTTGGGTAATTTTTATTTTCCATAAACCCCAGTTGGAGTGCCACTTTTTTTTTGGGTTGCTGTTGTTAGGAGATGCATTCTCCTGGGATAACATTTTGAGGAACAGGGGCCAGTTGTGGGAATTGCTAAAACTAGTGGTCTGAGCTTAAACCATGAAGCATCGTTTTCCCTGGCCTCCGTCTCTTTTCTTCTCCGTTTAGTAAAAGAAGTTGTTGCTAGAGGTTTGAACAGATTGTGGTGGGCCATTTAAAATAGCCAAGGAACAAAAATAGCTTTTACACCATCAGTTGCTTATTACTTATTTATTGATTAAATATTTATAAGCCTAATCCATGTAGACTGAGGACCATTTATGTAATACCTAAAATTTACTCTCTTTCCCCCCACTTTTTTCCCTCTTTTCGGTACATTTGAGTCAATTTTCGATTCCTGGTGATTGCTTAGACCAGGAGTTTTCTTGGCATTTTTTTCCCCAGAAGCATTTGCCATTGCCCCCTTTCTAGGGCTAAGAAACAGCGACTGGCCCAAGGTCACCCAACCAGTTTCATGTCTCAGGTGGAACTAGAACTCACAACTCTAGCCTGATGCCTTTCACCCAACTGATTATCTAAAACATCCATAGGAACAAATTAATTAAAATGTACACAGAACATAGTATGAACAATCAACTATAATAAACATGAGAATGATTAAATATCCCTATGAATAAATGTATATGGAAACATTCACAATAGTGTTACAATAATCAATCAATCACTACTTGATCTTCCTATAATCATAAATAAAATGGCTGCAGCTAGTGAAAGAAACCATAGCCCCAAAAGTTTTAAACCAAAGTACCCTGACTTTGAATGGTTTTAGAAATAGAGGGGTATAGTGCTATAATGGATTGTGGAGACGGGGGCAGAGCAGTTTTCTAACAATCATTTTTTCCTTGTGTGAGACTAATGCTGCCACTTATTGTTCTAGTGCCCTCATCAATCACATGCTTTCAGAAGCAGCTTTAAGATATTTATATAGCAGTAGCACTTAGATTACATTACAGTGCTTTACAGCCCTCTCTAAGCGGTTTACAGAGCCAGCATATTTTCCCCAAGTATTTGGGTCCTCATTTTACCCACCTCGGAAGGATGGAAGGCTGAGTCAACCTTGAGCCTGGTGAGATTTGAACTGGCAAATTGCAGACAGCCGGCAGTCAGCAGAAGTAGCACTCTAACCGCTGCGTCACCCTGGCTCATAAGTTATAGACATATAACTTTAAAAAATGGATTTAAAAAAATTAAGACCTTGTTTGTGAAATAAAGATATGGTGTCACGCCACTGGAAGGAATATAGCTCTTCCATTCCCAAAGAGGCTTTATATGAAGAGACATGCCATCTGGCTAATGGAACATACGGCTGTGGTTTTACATGGTGTTTGCTTCATTATTCTTCCGATAGCTAAATCACAGCAGCAATACCTATGGAAAGCCATGGTTTCAATCATCAGGGTTTTTTTCCTTCCCAGTTAAGAGTTTCTCCAGGAATCTTCACTTTCAGAATATTCCATCTGTAATCTAGTATTATGGATAAGGATTGGCTATGGGTGGAAAAAAAACATAAATTTGGTTTACAAAAAAGTTAAGGATTGAAGACTTCAACTTTCTGGGAGTTGAAGTCCACAAATCTTATAGTTTCCAGCATTGGACACCCCTGCTTTAAATCTTTTACTGAATTCCTGGGCATGAGCTGGGAGGTGGATAATCAATATTAGAGCAATTTATTCTTTCACACCTTCTTAGCAATTTGTGAAGATACTTCTGGAAAGGTTTTCCTATCAAATGGGGACTGCATCCCCCCCCCCACACTTCCCAGCCCCCCTCCCTAAAAAAGGGTTGGCGGTGGTTCAAAATACAGGATGAGAAATGACCAGACACCCAGAAATGAATTTAGTAAAGGCAATCCAAAGAGGGAAACTCCTGAAGCTTAATTCTGCTTGTGAAGCTGATCTCATCTTGTTTTTTTATATTCCTCTGCCTTTGGTTTATATTTCCCCGCAGTGAAAGAAATGTTTGAGTAAGGAGGGAAGAGAAAAACATCTGCAGAACTTCTGAGGGGCTGGCAGAAAAGCATTCAAAATAGAGCTGAGATTTAGATCCAAGGGGAAAATATGCCCTTTGTTGTTGACAATTCTCAGAAAATCCTCCAAAGGATTTCTAAGAAGATTGGGGAATGTGTAGGCCTTTAGATGTTGCCAAACTACTATTCCCAGAAACCTCACCTGGTCTGCCTGATAGAGTAGGATGGTGAAAACTAGGGTTCTTCAGCACTAGAAGGCTGTAACTTCTCCACGATTTTCATCATGTCTCTCCCACCAAACATCTATTTCGCAGCAGCCATGCCTTTGATTTCAGGAAATTGCAACACAGCTTACTGGCCATTGTATTTTTGCCTGCCGTCCTCTCACTGCACTTCTTTGCCTTTCTCTTCCGTGATGCTTCCCTTACTGATTATCAGTAGACCATAAACTAGAAGAAGCTCTCTCTTTTTTTGGCTTTTATTTTTTATTTTTTTAAAGCACAAATAATACAAACAGTACATATACGACTGAATACAAAAAGAAAAAAGGAAAAAGGGGGAAAACATTGCAGTGCACCCCCTCACCACCTGGAGACCCTCCCCCCTATATTTCTTAGATGTACAATATATTTCAATTTTGCCCTTATACCCTCCAAAACAACATATATTCTTGAGTAGGTTTATTCCCTTTACCTTCCACCAACACTGATTTTATAAAATCCCCCCATATTTCATTCTAATTATTTACTTTAATCATCCCTTTTTAAAGTTTAATTTCTTTGTTAATTTATCATTTGTTGCCATACATAATTTCATTATACCACTAATTTCTTTGAATATCCCAGTTCCATCCCCAATATTCCATTCCCTAATCTAGCTGCCATTATCACATTTACAATAAATTCTTTTTTTTTTTTTCATTTACATCCCATTTTTCCACCAGCAACAATAATGTAATCCTCGGTGACATCTCTAGATTTACATTCAATAGTGCTCTAATTTCTCTAAACACCATGTCCCATATTTTTATGCACAATCCCACCACATATGTTTATATGTTCCAACCTCTTTCTTGCACCTTCAATATTGGCATTGGCATTGATTACTTGATCTTAGTTAAAAAAAATAATCACTAGAAAACTTACAGGAGGTACAATATTTCTAAGGTCTCCTTAACAGTGATTATTAAGAAAATCTACATAAACGGTACTAAATTCGAACACCTGTGATTTTGAGCAACTTCTGAAGTCCTGTTATTATTAGTAGTACTATTATTCTTATTATTCCCAGCCAGTTCTGGCATTGTCACCCTGGCAGGTGATCCGTGGCACAGGAGCCCTGCTGCTTTTCCTGAATGTTCTGTGTTTACATTCAGCCAGCAGCTGAACCTTTGTGGGCTTTTCATTTTAATTGGCAGCTCGAGCATAACAAATGAAACAAAAGTTATATTTAGAGCCATGAATAACTCTGCATTATGAGGGAAAGAACATACAGTACAAGAAGCGTGGGGAAATTCATTTTTTTTAATTTCCCGAAGCTTTTCCCTACCTGAATGTTGAATTTCCATTTGAAAACAGATGAGAGTTAAAACCGGTGTTGTGTAAGGGATTTCTTCTAAAAGGGTATCTGTAGTACCTATCAGTAGTGGACAATGCAGTAGCTATCTTTTTTGTATAATTAGATTTTTTTAAAATAACACAGTTCAGTTGAAAATGCCTGCCCCCAAACCAGAAGTGGTATTTAGCCAGTTCTGACAGGTTCTGGAGTACCTGTAGTGGAAATTTTGAGTAGTTCAGAGAACCGGCAAATACCACCTCTGACTGCCCCTATCTATTCTCTGCCTGCCGAGTCCCAGCTAATTGGATGGGCCTTCTTTTGTTGCCTTGCACAGGAGAATGGAGCTGGAAAGCAGGTTGGTGGGGTGGGAAGGAAATGGGGATTGCTTGGTATCCTTCCCCTGGAGTGGGGTGGAAATTGAGATTTTACAGAAATATTCTCCCAGGAGTGGGGAGGGAATGGGGATTTTGCAGTATCCTTCTCCTGACATACCCACCAAGCAGGGGTGGGTTCCTGCCAGTTCTAACCTCTTCTATAGAAGAGGTTCCACAAATCTACAGTGCCGTTTAGAACCAGTTCCAGCTCCCCCCCCTCCGTACATCATCAAGATGAAGAGCGAGAGGAAGAATTCTGGGAGTTGAAGTCCACAAGGCTTAAAGCTGTCAAGTTTGAACACCCCTGGGTTTTTTTTCCTAAAGGGTTAGGGGTGCAAGAGTCTTGTAACTTGACAGCTGTAAAACTTGCGTGCTTCAAATGCCAGAGTTTCTGAGCCAACATTTTGGTTGCTAAGCAAGAGAGTGAGAGTTAAGTGAGTTTCACCACATCTTACAAGTTAGCCACGCCTACCCAATCACATGGCTGGCAAGCCACTCCCACCCAGTCACATGGCCGGCAAGCCACTCCCACCCAGTCACATGGCCAGCAAGCCACTCTCACAAAGCAGGCAACACCTACAGAAGAGGTTCTAAAAAAATTTGAAACCCACCACTGCCACCAAGCCATACCCACCAAGCCACACCCACAGAACCAGTAGTAAAAAAAATTGAACCCCCCCCCCACTGCTCCAAACCCTTCAAGTGCATGTTTTGAATTCCAGTTTCCATCATGCTGACTGGAGGTCATGAAGGTGTATTCCAATATTTGAAGGGAAGAGGAAGTCAACCTATTCTCCAAAGCCCCTGATGGGAGGACAAGAAGCAATGATGGAAGCTAAACAGCATTCCTGTTGTTATGTGGTCAAAATCCGGGTGCTTGGCAACTGGAAAACATTTATGATGGTTACAGTCTCCTGGGGTCATGTGATCAGTTTTTGGGATCTGCTCACAAGCAAAGTCAGTGGAGAAGCCAGCTTCACTTTAACGATGTTACTAATTTAACAACTGATGTGATTCACTTAACAATTTGGCAAAAAAAAAAAAAATAGGGCAAAACTCACTTAACAACTGTCTTGCTTAGCAATGGATATTTTAGGCTCAATTGTGATTGTAAGTCAAGGACTACCAAGGATTGCTATTCTAATAGCAATCAACAAAAATACCACCAAACTTTAAAATAAATAGAATACTGTATTAGTCCCTGGAAATATATTCAACAATGCTACCTATGATCATATATTAATTTTACCAATATTCCAGAACATATCAGATCAGAAAGAAAAGTCACAAGGGGCAACTATGCAGCAGTTACAATTGTGTGCCCTTCTCTTTTGTAGCCATTCAAACAAAAAAGGAAACTTTCCTAGTTTGTGCTTGCTAGTTTGTGGAGAGTCAGTATAACAATGAAACAATTTAAGCTAGTTTTCTTTGGCTAAAGAAACTTCTAATTCTACTTTGGTCACTGATCTCCAGCTAGTCATGCATTTCTTTCCCCATTTTCAAACTAATTAAGAGCTGATATGTGTCAACTTTGAACTGAACCCGGCCACAGCCATTTTACTGTTCCTCAGTTGCCACACAGAAGGGGAAGGCGTGGGAAGGGAGTTGGAATGCATTACCAGACATAACAAAGAGCTTTCTCATAAGAACCAAGGTCATCTCTACTGGCAACTGATAAGGTTGGCGAAGGAGTGCCTGAAGATCCTGTTAATTAACCTAATTGGTCAATGTAACCTGTGACACTTGAGGATGGGTTATTTCCTAGTTTAATTATAATGAAACTGCAGGAAAATTTAGATTTGGTTTTTCATTGGAGCTGTGTCGATATGATGTACTCAATAAAGAAGACCTTTGAGAAGGAGCCAAGTCTCAGAATTCTGATTTGCTTGAGTTCGTTAGTTGGAGCCTTGACAATATGTTTGCTCAGTTACAATATTATATCATGTACAAATAAGGCCTTCAGGTTTTTTTCTTTTTACGACCCTGTAAGCCCTTTATACAGGATTATAGAGTGTGGGCAACTGAATGGAACTGAGCATTTACTGGCTGGATACCTTTCCTGATGCCTATGTGGAGTTTGCAGCATATATTTTCTCTTTGCGCCCTAAGAGAGAAACCTCTCTTGCTACCTAGGACTGAACTCTCAATCTTCCAAGTCATTAAATGATTCTGGAAAATTCAAAATCAATAATTCAAAATTTGTCTAGTATTTATTGGGTTGGACTTTTATTTCTGAGTTACAAAGGAAAGATTTAAGCAGTGAACACAGACATTTTAGAGGAATTAATAGGATTAATTATTGTAATAAGATTGTAAAAAAAAAAAATAGAAATCTTTCCATCTGGGTGATTGCTCTTTGATGCAGTGTCCTACAGTCCCATAACTACATGTTAGCACAGCTTTGCTTAAAACCAGCATTTACTTTTGTTTTGTGACAAAACCAGCCCAAAGCAAACCATTCGCTTGCTTAACAATTGCAGCATTCATTTAACAACCACTGGAGAAAAGGTCATAAAATCTAATAAGTCACATATCATGTCATGACTCATGATGGGCAGCCTCCATTATGGCGATTAGTTGAGGGATGCCTTTATGTTGCTATTTTGGATTTTCTCTGCAATTGTTGGCACTTGGACTGGAAAAAATGTTGTGTATCCCAGTGGTGGGATTCAGCCAGTTCGCAACTATTTAGGAGAACTGAGTTTTACATATGTTAATTAATGCTATTCTTTTATAGCCGTGTTTGAACTTTTTGCTGATAACTGGATTAGAGAAGACATTACTTTTTGATGTGCGTATTAAGGAATGAGTTATTGGAAGGAGAATTTTATATTAGTTAATTAAGAGGAGGTGAAAAGATTAAGAAAATTATAATTGTGATTAGGGGGAGAAGTTGCTTTCTTGGGGGGGGGTCCTTATTTTTTGCTTCCTTTCACTTTTTTCTTTTTAGCTTGCATTACATTTGATCCCTATAACTAAAGCTTCTAATAAAATTACATTTAACTCAACATATATAACTTCAATAGAGGGAAAAATGCAGGAAAGACTCATTTTTTTAGAATGATATAGCCCTGACCTTGTAAATGTCTCCCAGAGATTTCTATAAATTAATTGCCTTTTTTTAGTAACAAGTTGAAATTAAGTAAATATAGGGAAGAGTTTCATCTTTCACTAATCATTTAATAACAGTTAATTTACACTTTTTCAGAAGACCTCATTTTTATGAGGATTTGCCAGGAAATGTGAGGACATGGTATCTTTTCTCACTTTAATTGACAAGTGAAGATGACAACTTTGTAATGCCTTCCTAACTTTTCTCCATAAAGCAATTAGGCTTCCCAAGAAAGGAAATGAAAACTGTTCTTGGAGGTCATAGTTCCAACTTCCAATAAGCGATCTGCGGAAGAAAGTCCTGGGCCTGTTGCTTTACTTTAAGAAATGTTAATACATACAGTTAATACATCCTGGTAAAGAAGCAGCAAAAGCCCCTCTTCTGGTTCTCCATCCCTTCTCCAGTGGATTTATATACCTGTAGTTTATTGAAAATGATTAATACAGTTGGAACAGTGATCACTTGGCCATGAATTCCCTGTTCAAAACTACAATATAAATTCTTCTGAGGCCAAAGGAAGGGAATATAAGATGCTGCCATCCCAATATTCTGAAACTCTACTGCCTCTCTTCTAATACCTCTAATACCCATTCCTTCCCAATCAGCTGGGACTCGGGAGGCAGAGAATAGATGGGGGTGGGGCCAGGCAGAGGTGGTATTTATCAGTTCTCCCAACTACTCAAAATTTCCACTACCGGTACTCCAGAACTGGTCAGAACCTGCTGAATACCACCTCTGCTTGAAACCATTTCAAAAGCTATAGTAAGGAATCATGGATTATATTATTATTGTTGATCAAATGTTGGATTTGGCATTTTTTGTCCACCTATCGAGTCTTCCTCAAGGACCTGGAATAGGCAGATGCTGTTGTTTAATAATATTGAAGATATTATTATTATTATTATTATTATTATTATTATTATTATTATTATTATTATTATTATTATTATTATTATAGATTATAATAATATTTAATAATAATATAATAATACAGAGTATAATATATAATATTATTTGTATCATAGTAATAATACAATACTTTTAACACCATCAAACAACATCTTAAATATTTTCCTGTTTTTGAAAACACACAGGAACTCTAGTGTAATGAGCAGGGAAAGTAATAAGCACACTGGTATCTCAAAGGTACTTTCTTTCAAAGGCAACTGGACTTTCTGTTTTGCTTGAACATGTTTCACTTCTCATCCAAGAAGCTGCTTCAGTTCTGATGATGAGAATGGATGAGAAGCGAAATGTCTTCGAGCAAAACAAAGAAAGCCCAGTTGCCTTTGAGACAACAATGATCTGGATGACTGAGAATCTCCATAGATACATAGCACTGGTGTCCACCAAGGATAAAAAGATTCATAATGGTCATTGCAATGAGACAATGAATGGCTCACACAACCATCTTGATTTTTTTCCCCTCTCTCCTCGAGACATTCTCGAAATATGCATCAATTCTAGAGTTTTGGACAACTATTTTCCAAGTTTGAATGTGATAAAGGAGTAGGTGGGATCCTTCTTCATTTCACCCATTTCCACAGTGCCTCCTTTCCTGGTTTCCCATCATTGGACTAAGGCAGCTGCAGAGCTTGGCAAAGAAGAGAGATGATTGCCCCTTTTCCAAGTTAAAGTCCTGATCTGATCTTCAGAGGAGGAAATCTGGACAAACCTATGTCCCATGGATACTTTCCCAAAGATCAAAAGTGTATAGCCTAATTCTGTATTTAGATGCATTGCACAAGAAACCCTGGGACTGAACTGATCTCATCAGCCTGAGCTAGAGCTATGCTGATTAATGCTAAGCAGGATCCTCTGTTTTAAATAGAAAGAGGCTGTTTTTTCCCCCTAAACCTCATTATCATTTGCTCCAGTTTATTTGCTAACAATAATAAATAAGCCATACAGGAGAAACAGCCGGAAATTAGTTCCTGCAATGAGAGTGTCCAGATTTAATAAACTTGAAGCCACAATTTTAAATTATGACTATCCCTACTCCACATGATGATGATCAAAATCAGAGAAATAGAACTGTGTGGTTTGTATTTTATTGAGAATATTGCAAGAAGAAATCTGCTCTTTAAGAGGAACCCAGCATTTTAAAGTCACTGCACGTCGCTGGGATGCCCTGAAAATGACACTTTAATTGGAACTTGTATTGCTGTGACCCTTTGTTACTTTCATTTTTTCTTTCTTTTTAGTATATTTATTAGATATTTTATTCAGAATATATAAACAGAGAAAGAAAAAGAAGAGAAGAAAGGGACAAGAAAGCATGATACAGAGAAGTAAACAATGAACTGACAAATGTCATAGAGATTTTAACTTTCCCGTATTATGTTATTAATTGTGAGTAACAAATATATTACATTTGGAAAAGCTTGAAAATCACTACTCCATCACCCAACCATACTGCAGATCCTGCTCCCAGCTGCGCTCCATAGACTCACCTGCAGCACATCCCATTCAAGAAATGGTCTGTCCACTGCAGCAAAATGTGAACAATGCAGTTTGGAACACTTAAACTTCTCTATCATATTTCCCCCAAAATAGGACCGGGTCTTATATATTTTTTGCTACCCAAAAAAGCACCAGGTCTTATTTTCGGGGAATGTCTTCCACTGACTCACCTCATGGCACCAAAAGCCCCACCCAGCAGGAGCCCGCTGCCGTCTCACTTCTTCTGCGGCCACTTGTAGCTACTTGTGCACATTGCCCCCAGCCTCCATTTCATTGTCAGAGGCCTTCAGGAAAAATTTTAAAGTTGTAAATCTTGAGTGACCAAAAAAAAGAGTATAAATGCCCATGACTGAAAGGAGTTTTATTTTTTGTTACTATCTGAAAAGTTCTTTGGTATATTATGTGGGCCAAGTGTATAGAACTAGCATGTTGATTGAGCTTGTAAATAATATGCTCTATTGCAGTGCTTCTTAACCTATGTTAAGGGAGAGCTCCTGGCAGGAGAATGTGGCTATTGCATATATGTGATTGAACATCGGTACATACCTTGGATCTTGAATTATCATCCTTGGGAGGGATGCACATGGAGCAGTGTGTTCTGACCCAGCCTTGTGTGTTCTGACCCAGCCACTCAAGAGCCCACTAGTGAGGAGAAACCCATTTTTATTTAGAAAGGCAGGAATACACAGTATTCACTGACAAACCTCCAGGTTGCACATCCATAGGTGATTCACAAGCCATAGCAGTCTCTGGGTTTCCCGCAGGGAGCCTCAATTAGCACTTCACTTCCAACACAGAGAGTTCTGACCACCCTGGTTAGTGGGAAGGAAATCCTGGCAAGGAATCTGCCAGAGGGAACTCTTCTGGAGCACAAACCATTGTCTCTGACAACTGCACCTCCCACACCCCTCCTCCTTATATCCCAGCCAGGGAGGGGTTTGTTAATGTATCCTTCTTTTCTTGGATAGCTGGCCCTCAGTCCTAAATTGTTCCCCTTTTCACACTTCTCTGCGCACATCTGGGACAGGGCCCAACTGTTCCTCTCCCTCGCTCAGATCAGACCCCGAAAACAGCTGTCTCTCTACCTGAACATGAGTAGATGGGCCCTCTCTGCACCTGGCTCTGAGACTTCCTGCTCCTCAGAGCCCTCCGTAACTCAGTAACTCAGGCACCCCCTCCATCTCCTCTGACTCATCTGACTCAATAGCCATCTCCACTGGCAGTCGACAAACCACAACACAGTGTGGGAGGAAGGGGACACACATTTAGCCAGCTAGATCAGCTGAATTATCCATGGCAATCAATGAGGTGACAGATGTAGCACTTTAAAAACATATATTCGGTATTCTTGAATTTGGAAAGTTAAAGAAACACCAATTTGCTGTATACATACACCAAGATTTATATAACAATAAGGCTAAGATGCCATATATTACCATATTTTTCAGAGTATAAGAAACACCTTTTCCCCTCAAAAAAGTGGGTGAAAATCTGGGTGCGTCTTATACACTGAATACATCATTTTTGGCCTACTGAAACTCCACCCCCTTTGCAAAAATGGACAGGGAGAAGGTTTGTGAGGCTTGTAAAGTGCCCCTAGGAGCTGGGGCTGGCAAAAATGAGCAGAAAATGGGGCTGTTTTTGCTCCCCCCAGGCCACAGGAGTACTCGACAAGCCCCCCAAAGCCTCCGCATGCCTTTTGTTTTGCAAAAAATGGCCAATTTTTGCAAAAAGGGCCCTTTTTTGCTCATTTTGCCCCCCCCCAAACCCCAGGAGCATTCTACAAGCCTTCCAAAGCTCTGAATGCCCTCCCACCCTTTTTTGCAAAAAAAACGAGGCATGCAGAGGGTTTGGGAGACATGCAGAGCGCAAAAACTTTATTTTTAAAAAATACCTTTTTAAAATCATGGTGCGTCTTATACTCTGGTGCATTTTATAGTCTGAAAAATACGGTAATCCAAAAATACACACACTGCCTGGAGTATTGAACCGTTTTTTAAAACCAGTGCATTGATGTCGTTTTTCAAATGACAGCATAATGCAACTCCACAAATTATTCATACCTTAAATAAAGAAAGAGCTGTCAAATGAAGTGTGACTTAAATTTGATTTAAATTTAAACTGATCTAAATAAGCTAAGTGTCTAATTAGAAAACAGCACCATCACACAGTTTAACTTACAGTGGCTCAGTTCAGAAGTAATAGGTTTCCTGCTTTAGGGCTTAAATTTTCTCATCCTTTTAATCCACAAGGGAAGAAGCATAAAGTTTCCATTCACAATTGTAAATTGGTTAAAGATAGAATAGAGCTGGAAGGGACCTTGGAGGTTTTCTAGTCCAGCCCTCTGCTCAAGCAGGAAAATCTATACTATTTCAGATAGGTGACTGTCCAGTCTCTTCTTAAAACCCTCCAGTGATGTAGCGTCCATGATTTCTCAAGGCAAGATGTTCCATTAGTTAATTGTCCTCACTGTTAGGAAGTTTCTCCTTAATTCCAGGTTGCTTCTCTCCTTGATTAGTTTCCAACCATTGTGTCTTACCCTGCCCCAGTAATTGTTTGTAAATTAATTTGTTAAATCGTTCAAATATTGGAAAATATTTTTTCCTATCATCTATGTTGTTAACCGTGACCCGTCAAAACCGCAGTCCACAAAAGCGCGATAGACGAAAGCGCGCATTTGACGTCATCACAGCGCGACGAAAAAAATTAAAAATTGAAATAAAAATTAAATTAAAGCAAGCTGATTCACATAAAGGTAAGGGTTAGGTTTAGGGTTAGGGTTAGGTTAAGGGTTAGGGTTAGGTTTAGAGCGTTAGGGTTACGTTTAGCGTTAGGTTAAGGGTTAGAGTTAGGTTTATCGTTACGTTAACGGTTAGGTTTAGGGTTAGATTTAGGGTTAGGTTAAGGGTTAGGTTTAGGGTTAGGTTTGGGGGGGTTAGGGTAAGGTTTTCGCTTTATTTTTACATTTTTCGATCACAGCGCGATGTTTTCGTCGCGCTGTGATGACGTCAAATGCGCGCTTTTGTCGACCACGATTTTGTCGTCCGCAGTTTTGTGGTGGAACCGTTGTTAACAAGCTCAATGTTTCAATCCTGCTTTCTTAAGAAATGCTGGGGTTGTAATAATTATGCATATGGTAATTATTACAAGACAGGATTGAGCTTTGGCTTTAATTAACTTCAAGCCATATTCACACAAGAACATGGATAGAGAATGTAGGGATAACAGAAGTAGTATTTTAAGCTTCCTCCTTGTGTTGTGGTATCATTTTGGGCACTTGAATAGGGTTATGGCAGACATAAACTATAGCCTAGCATAGACTTAAGTGGGTGCTGTTTGTTTCTCTAATTAGAGAACTATAGCTTCTGCACTATCTTGTCCTTACTCTGCCTATTTAGATAGATTTAGCTAATTTGGGCAACTAGTGTTGCTAAGCAACTGAAATACTCTTCTTTCTACAAACACCCCAAAACACTATTCAGGAGACAGATGTTAAAATCCCTCAACTCTTTTCCTCCCCCACAAAATCATGAAAATATATCCTGATCTAAGAAATGCATTTGTTTTCCTAGAATAATTAGAATTCTAAATGGTGGGGGAAGTTTTTCCACAAATGGAGGAGGTCTCTGCAGTGTTCAGTCACTCTCAGTTCCCCTACTTCCCTGCTGTAGGGAAAGTAGATCCAGTAAGCGGATTTGCCCTTCTTCGGGTTTATGAGTACAATGTCCCTGCCCTTATTCGTGGATAAAGAGGCATGACTAGAACAAGGGTCTCTAAACTTGGCAACTTTAAGACTGGTGGACTTCAACTCCCAGAGTTCCTTAGGCCAGTGTTTCTCAACCTTGGCAACTTGAAGATGTCCGGACTTCAACTCCCAGAATTCCCCAGCCAGCGAATGCTGGCTGGGGAATTCTGGGAGTTGAAGTCCAGACATCTTCAAGTTGCCAAGGTTGAGAAACACTGCCTTAGGCGGCAGAAGATAAGTATAAACCTGTACAGGCCAAATAAGTCATTTGGTTAATAAAGATATACCTTTTTAGATACGTTGTAGCAGGACAGTTTTCCATTTCTTGTGAGCCTAATCAACTCATTATAGCCAAACTGAATGATGCATTGATCTATTTTTAGATATATATATATATTTTTCCTGGAAGTTTTTTTTTCCCTCTCCCCCTACAGATTCTGCCAGCTAAATGGCAGCATGCCTGCTGCCTTGGCTGTTCTTGAAAAAGCCAGCAAGCTGAGAAGGTGGAGATTTGGATGGAAGACTACAGAAAATG
Source organism: Thamnophis sirtalis (assembly GCF_051295495.1). Taxonomy (NCBI): domain Eukaryota; kingdom Metazoa; phylum Chordata; class Lepidosauria; order Squamata; family Natricidae; genus Thamnophis; species Thamnophis sirtalis. The sequence continues at coordinate 33,167,657 of NW_028261381.1, forward strand.
TGAGAGCTGTAAATTAGGCTGGGAAATCAAACACAACATCCAGAACAGCAAACTACTTCGTCTTGTTGCCAAGGAAATTATATAGATGTGCCCATGAAATCCTCAGCAGTTGAACTCAATTCACAATAGACTTTATGTTTACATTTTTTTGGGGGGGGGCGTAAATGCATATGTTGTTTCTTGTTTTTTTGTATTGTCATACCTGCCTGCTTTCTTATTTGTTTTGTGTCAAGCATTTTAACAGGGTCAATTTACTAAATGGCTTCTCTGTTGATGGTATCTATTCAACCCCTAGGAAAAACTACAATAACAAATGATTATTGTAAATGCTATTTCCAAAATTGTAAAATCTGTTTAAAGCCCTTCTAAAAAAAACCTGCCATTCAGTTGTCATTAAGGATAGATGGCATTCACATAAGACTGGTGGATTTCAAAATTATTAGTTTTAAATATGATGGCAGCAACGGTGCATTGTTCTGACTTCATTTCAAAGCTAATAATGTTTGCTGTGAAGCAAAAAGTAATGCTGATAAACTATTGATTTTATACTGCTAACAAATGTGTCTTTCCAATAGATTGGATTTAATACATACTGTATTTAATAACCAATACTCTAAGTAGCTATCTGCCGTGCAGTTAACAAAGCATTTTAAATGCAAAGCTGAAAATGTTCTTTTCTTGCTAGGAGCTTTTGTGTATTTCTCTACAGTCTCAACCATAGCAAGAAATTATTCCAGGAAATGTCTGTCTGTCTATAAACAATGTCATGACTATGTTGGTTTCCTCTGGACATATTTTAGAAGTCTTCCTCCAGCTTGGTAAAACAGAGTGCAATCCTCAAAACAGTCTTAAATCCTTAAAACATTGCCTCAGCTTGGTTTTTGATTGTAGTCTGTTCTGCAGGTCAGTGATTTTCCATTATAACACCGTATATCCATAGCAAGTACAGGTCTAACCCACAAAAAATTGGCAAGAGAACAAAGCTGTCAATAAAAGATGCTAGGATACCAAGCTGAAGTTATTGGTGCAAAAGGAGATCCGCTGAGTTGTGAATAAGGGCAGGCAAGACTAGTGTTCAAGTCATAGTTTATTAAGCTCTTTCTTGTTTTGCTTTTCTGAACATGGGAATCGATCTCAGAATTTTTCAATGAAAAATTATGAACAAGAAAGAGCACCAAGTAATATAGGTATGCATTAGGAAAAAAATATAGACAGAAATTTGTATTTCTCTGGGGAAAAAAACCCACATATCACAGAATTAAGCATAAGACATGCTTATAAGACATTTCTATTTTCGGCTCTCTTCTAACAAATAGAAGAGAATAGCAATAGCAATAGCAGTTAGACTTATATACCACTTCATAGGGCTTTCAGCCCTCTCTAAGCGGTTTACAGAGTCAGCATATTGCCCCCTAACTATCCGGGTCCTCATTTTACCCACCTCGGAAGGATGGAAGGTTGAGTCAACCTTGAGCCGGTGAGATTTGAACAGCCGAACTGCAGAACTGCAGTCAGCTGAAGTAGCCTGCAGTGCTGCATTTAACCACTGCGCCACCTGCACCAGAATATATGTAGCCCAGGGTTGAACTGTGGAACTCTGAGCTTGGCTGTTTTCTTGCATACATTTCACTACCTAGTGAGGTAACATCATCAGCGGTAGTGAGTTTAGGCTTTGTTTCCTATTCATATAAGTAGCTTGCCCTGCCAAGGATGGGGGTATGGTTTTCTCCTTAGTAGTTCCTTGATTAGGTTATTATTTTATGCTTCATTATTCGTTTGTTTGCTTGTTTGTTCTCCTGGTAGTTGTGGTATGTAATGTGAATGGTGTTTCGTGCAATGAGTTTGTACAGCATACCATTCACATTACACACCATTCAATAGAGATTTTTTTTAAAAAAAACTAAGAAGCAAACAAAAAGATCAGAACACATCTTCTTTAACAGCCAACACCCAGATAAACAAGGATTAACACCAGGCGAATAAAGCAGGGATTAACTCCTCACTCACTATGACTGATAATGTTGCCTAGCTAGATAATGAAATGTCTTTAAGAAAACAACCAAGCTCAGAGAGCACCATTCACTCCTGTGAATAAAAGTTTCAGTGTTTTTGTAAATATTTTTAACACAAACCAATGGGTTATTATTAAACATTTGAACCTAAGAGAAGTGAGATGGAGAGATACAACCTTTTCCAGTTGCAACATCTGCTGATGCATCACAAGTCCCACATAAATTGATGTACCACAAAGATCTCAATGTTCATATTGGAAGCAACAGAAATAGAAAAACACCACAGTTTGCAGACATTATTAATTTTCCATAATGTTCATGTTTTGAGACTCCCTAAAAACCTCTGCCTGATTAACAAAATAGTGACTTCTAGATTTTAACTCCTTGGATTGCCTTTCCCAACATAGTTGATTTTATATTCTGGATGCAACTCCTGATTTACCTGTTGTGAGCAAGGCTGGCTAGAGTTAGAGAAAGCTATTATCTAAAACACCAGGAGAACACATTGGAAAAGCTGTTCCAGAAATAAAATGGTTTTCTGGAAGAAACATTTGGACAAAATAGGAAGTTATGTCTTCTTTCACCTACTGTTAGGAATATCAGTAAAGGAAACAAGTGTGAAGCTTCAGTTTGAAAGTTTAAGAAAAACAAGAGAAGCCAAAATAAAAATAAACAGGGACAGTACAAAATCATGCAAGAACAATGCAAATATGTCAAAATAACATCAAAGAATTAAACCAAAAGAAAGTAAGACAGCATTAAAGTGCAGCTGAATAGTAAAATGCAAAGATATATAAGTAGCCAATAAACAGATATAGCTAGATTTAGAAGTTTAAAAAAATTGAATAATTTTATTATGGCACAGGTAAAATGAATATAAGGATATTGGAAGTATTCATTGGTTTATTTCTATATATTAAATTTATATGCCATTCATCTAACAGAGTTGCAGAGACGCTGTATAATAGCAGAGGAATCTAAACTAATTAGTAATTTGCCAGGTCTGAAGTAGTTCCCTTTTGTGTCAATTGGGTCTGTTATTGACTGGCCAGTCTTCTGGCATATGACAGGCACAATCATTTTGATGAATAGGGAAGTCAATACCAGATCCCAGCAGTAAGGATTAATCTTTATCAGCTCATCTCAAAGTTTCTTTCTGTTATCCAACCATTTTTCAACTGAAGAATAAGCTTGTGAATCTTGTCAGGAGCCAGTGGGGGCTGATCTGGCCTATGAGTTCAAGACAAAAGAGATTTTTTTTCCCCTTATGATTTATTGCTAAATTATGTTGAGCCTAAAGTTCAAGAGGAATCAGTCCAACCAACTCAGCTGATTTTTTTGAGAATTACAGTACTGGGAATTAGACACTAAAAGGTTTGGAATTTCTCACTCGTGACTATTTCATTTTGACCAGTTGTTTGATTGGATTCCCTGTTTCATTTAACACTTTAGAAGAGTTTTTCTCAGGTCAAACATCAATTCCCTCAAGTAAACAGTACCATTAATTCTAGAAACCCTCTGAGATTTACCGGTAGCTAGTTTAGCTTTAGCTGCATCACACAAGAACTTGGAGGAAACTCTTTTCTAAGGTTCTTCATTAAGGATTTAACAATTAGATTCTCTTGAATCCAAGTGGCTATTTGATGAGCAGAGTGGAGCAGAACAGAATGGACCGGAACGGAACAGAACGGAACAGAATGGAACACTTTATTGGTCAAGTGTGATTGGACACACAAATAATTAGTCTCCAGTGCATAAGCTCTTAGTGTACATGGAAACAAAGTCATACAATCCTAAAATACCAATAGGAGACAGTAGTAGAAAAGATGAGAAAGATGTATTTATTTATTAGACTTATATACCGCTTCATAGGGCTTTCAGCTCTCTCTAAGCGGTTTACAGAGTCAGCATATTGCCCCCAACAACAATCCGGGTCCTCATTTTACCCACCTTGGAAGGATGGAAGGCTGAGTCAACCCTGAGCCGGTGAGATTTGAACAGCCGAACTGCAGAACTGCAGTCAGCTGAAGTAGCCTGCAGTGCTGCATTTAACCACTGCGCCACCTCGGCTCTTGATTTAGTTTTAGTTTAGTTTTCCCTTTATTTGTATGCCGCCCTTTTCCCTGGGGGGACTCAGGGCGGTTCACAGTTCAAAAAGGGGGGGGGAGGACAAACAATTTGATAATAGTAATACAGCCATACTACATGGGTAAATATCCTTACACATAAGATAATGCTGTATGAATTAGGTATTTAGCAGAGTAATGGCTTGAGAGAAAAAAATGGTCTTTGTGTCTAGTTGTTTTGACATGCATCCTGAGGGTAGGAGTTGAAACAGTTTATGTCCGGGATATGAGGGATCTATAGATACTATATTTTCTCAGCTCTCTTTCTGACCCATGTAGTATACGAGTCCTCAATGGAAGGTAGGATTGCAATGGTGCTTGCAGTGATGGAGGAAATGGAAATGTAGAATAGTTGTCTCAAGCACTCTAGAGATGATTTAATTTGAAAGTCCTTAAAAGTTAGAGCTTGAAACAGAGAAGCAGAGTTAGTTGAACAATTTTTCAATGAGCTGTCGGTTAATTGTGTGGTTAACAGGAAATGATCACTGTCAGGTTGCATATGAATTTTTAAAGAGCTAACACTAATTAGATTTAAGGATACTATAATGTAATTGTATAGTGCCAATGCCAAAGATACCCCTGATTGTATATTCTCTGTTCAGGTCCCCCTTGAGGAGATTCATTTAAAATAAAAGGATTGTATTTAAAAACATTTGTATCAGATGCCAACCCTTGGGGCTTGAACAGACAACACATTCAACACATCCTTAACCCAGTATGGAGAAAGCTTGCAAGAGTACTTTTCTGCTCCACTTCACAAGTGTCTTTTCCAATTCCCATGACATAAGCCCAGCTATGTGGCTTCTGTGCTGTGCTTTCATTTTATTTAAGCAATGCCTGGGCTTCTACTGGTCAAAGGGAAAAGTGCTGGCATATCTTCTTGGCTCTGGTCACTAATCACTGCCTTCTACAGTCATTTGGGCATCTCTGAGTCTGAGGAGAAATTAGGCTCTTCTAGGTAGGCCACACCTGGAAGTCAGCCTTTCTAGATAAACTGACTTAGACTATTTTTATTAGAGGGTTGTCATAACAGAAACTTACAAATCTGGATGTGTCTCCTCCTCCTTGCCTTTATCTGAAAGGGAACTCAGGAAGATCAGGTCTGAAATTATTTTTCAAATTTTGTTCCTCTTTTGGGTGCAGGTTTCTCTAATGGAATGTTGCTTTGACTGTCACTCTTTCTCAAGGTTATTCTCACAGGCCTTTTTAGGAATGGGGGCATATCCACATAAAGCCTAACTCCATTATAATGTGTAAAATAGGTTGTATTTTTGATAAGTGGTGTTGTGAGGCAAGGGTTTGCCAATTCCTCATCTATTTATACAATTGGTACACCAACATTGAGGGCAGATCAGAGAAGACCAGTGAACTAATGGATTTTCTCCCTTCCCTATTGTGCAACAGTGAAATACTGGACCTTTTAAAAAAGTAAAACAGAGAAAACTGACAAGAGTCCTGCCAGTTTCTCCTTTAGCCCAGAGGAAAACAGTTACACACTGATCTTTTATTTTATTTTATTTTTATTTTAACCAGCTCTCTCCTGATGGAAAAATATCAAACAGTGAGGGAAGTTAATAAAGAATGCTTCCTAGAAAAGGTCTATGAATGGAAAGTGCACATCCTTCAAGATACCTTCTCAATGACTGGTGGTTGCTTTCTAGTCACGGGTGTGAGGGCTAAAGAATCAGAGAAACCATCAATCAAGCACCTTGGTAACCACTATCTGGAGAAAATATTTATTCATTTATTCATTATGGGAAGCATAAATGTATATGGCTTCCCATCCCAAATACACAACTCTGGGCAGCTGACAATTAAAAGTAAAATGAAAACAGATAAAAAACAAGATTTTTAAAAAAATCCTCCATTATTAGTGTAAAAAAAGCTGCTGAAAACATTCATAATGTCACACATTTAAATTAACCATGAAATGGGCTCACCCGTACTGCCAGAATCCCAGGCTTGATGGCTAAACTAGGTTTTCAGTATTTTGTGAAAGGCCAGTAGGATCAGGACAAGTCTGATCTTTGGGAGAAATGATGTTCCAGAGAGCAGGTGCCACAGAAGAAAGGCTCTCTTTTGGGTCCCACAAGATGGAATTCTCTAGACTGTGAGTTGAGCCCACAGCCTACAAGTTGCATGGAGCCCTGGACAGCTAGTAATGCAGCCCCACAAGATTGTAAACTTTTAACATTATTATGTGAGTTTATGTTATAAAACTATATTATATTTATATGTGGCCCAAGACAATTCCTTTTCATTCAAGGTGGTGCAGGCAAGCCAAAATGTTGAGCACCCGTGGTGTAGATCAGGGGTGGGGAACAATGGCTCTTTTATGACTTGTGGACTTCAGCCCCCAGAATTCTTGAGCCAGCCAGGAATTCTGGGAGTTGAAATCCACAAGTCATAAAGGGGCCATCGTTCCCCACCTCTGCTGTAGATGACAAGACTTAGAGCATGTCTTTCCTGCCAGATCCAATAGACATCAATGGGGAGAGACAATCTCATAGGTCAGGGGTGTCAAACTCACATTTTCACAGCAGCATCACATGACATATTGGGACTCTCCCCCCTTCACTAAACCTGACGTGAGCATGTGACACATCTGGCCTGCGGGCCAGGAGTTTGACAGCCCTGCCCTAGGTAATGGGAGTAAATAAAGTAAGTAAGAGCCAGGATCATGCCAAAACTGAAGAATGGGCTGAAATCCCAGCAGCAACTCCTTAAACCAAGTTCATTCCCTGTTCAGCAAAAGGGATAAGGAAGAGCTCTAATTCTTCTTTCAACTAGTCTCTGTCAACCCCCAGCGTTGTCATAGTAAGAAAAGGGGGAGTGTATGCCATGCATACTGTCCACTGAAGTTGGATCTCAGATTACTGCAGTTGGCTTGGGAGGGGTGCATCTAATAGGGGAATGTGATTTATGACACAGACTGAGGGGAGGGAAGGAACAGGGGTAAAGTTCAGCTATAAATCAAACAAACAGACTTGACTGTGAAAAGATCTTGCCTATCATGCACCTAATAAATGACTAGTTTTGTATTGAAACTTGACTCAATATTCATGAATCAATTAGGGCATTTTTGGGAAACCTTACAGACTCATTTAATTTGATATCTAAGGGACTCAACACTCCTGCTGTTGCTGCTGGAATGACAATGGATACTGTAGGCATTTGCCATTTGAACATAGATATCTTTACTTACGGAGTCTTCATATATACAGCTGTATGTGTGCTGATTCCATGTTCACATGGAAACCAATGGGGTGTTTGCTACAGGTATTATAGGTTTACAAGTTTATATGAAGAAAACCTTTAAATATAGATTTAAGGCATCATTTCTGTAATAGCACTCAAATGTTGAATATTCCAGATTAAAAAAAACAGGTCTAAGGAGGGCTCTTCTTTTCTTTTTTAAACATTTTAATATATATGTGATTGCTTATATTCTTCACTGAGAGCACTTCTAAGCCTTATATTCATCATCATGGAAAACTTGATTATCTTTTCTCCCTTTTCTCTAGCTAGGGTTGAACACATCCCTCTTTAAGTTATTAAATATAGAAAAGTTATAATTCATATCAACAGGAGCTTCCTTCTCACATCAGATAACAGTTTGAGGAGTGGGGCAGACTGTACAAACTAAGTGATATTCTGGAATTCAAAAGCTCACCCAGAACTTCATGCAATTTTGGCATTTTATGTTCTTAATCCTGCTGTGACTATTGTACCAAGGTACATTCAAAAGTATTTGACAGCTTTGGCAATGCTGCGGGATATAATATTGCTAGAGTGTTAATAAGAAGCATGCAGTTTCCTTATTACCTATAGACACTGGAAAATATGTGCTATAAATTTTTCCAAATACATAAATGAAGGGGGAAAAAACCCAACCCTTTAACACCTCTCTGAAGTAGGAGACAAGGACACAACTAGAATATATTGTATATCTTTTAGTTGTAATAGACAAAGAAATATAAGGGGGGGTAGGTCTCCCGGGGGAGGGGGTGCACTGTAACTTTTGTTTCCTTCCTTTTTCTTTCTTTTTTGTATTTACTATGTTTGCATTATTTATATTTATAAAAACACTCCATCTTCAAATGTGTGGACACAAGACCAACCCAAGACCAACCCACCTCAACCAGCTCTTTGCTTCAGGCAAAATAGGTTCCCTACATATGAACCAAAGAGTGCCAAAGGAGGAAAGAAGTGATGATGGTTCTGATCAGTCAGGGTCCTTTCTCAAGATATGGTTCAATGTAATGAGGTCATTTCAAACCATAAATCAAAGCTTTCTGGTTGAGGATTACAAATCCTACCCAGTTGGGGAATACTTATTTTAAAGACTACATCCTCTTTTATGAGCCTGCCCAGATTTTAAAATCTTCAGAAGAGACTCTTCCTTCTTGGTCCTGAGACCATAAAAGTTGAGTCTGATGAGAAATTACGAGGTGGACTTCTCATTGCTTGTCCAAAAGCTTACCCAACTTCTTCTCCAGGGAAATCATATTAATTCTTGTTGTTTGCCTCTTCTGGCTGAAGTTCAGACCTTGAATTTTGGTTTCCCCAATCCCAGTCCAACACTTCAATCACTACAACACCCTTTTCTTTGGTAAGAAGCCAAGTGGGTCATTTTCTCTGTGAAGGGAAGTGTCAGTGTATTTTCTATGCATAACGTACATTATACAGTCAAAGATGCAGATTTTTAATTTGCCAATCAGAATGGAAAAGTATGGTTCATTTACTCCACTTTCTGTGTGCTCTTGTAGTCAAGACCTTATATTATTTCTTCTATAATGAAATGCTACACACATTAATATACCAAATGTTAAGGTATCCTAGCAACATGCTCCAGATAAACTCTTGTCTTCTTGGGTCCTTAAGACAACCTGAAAAGCAATTTCTGTCCGAAAGGTAAAATCCTGCTCTTAGAAACATATATATTTGCAATACTTATGCATAAGCATTGCATAGAAACAATTATATGATGAATTATTCAAAAGGATTTTACTTGGATTTTTTTCTCACCTGAATCATTCTCCAAATATTTTAAAAAACAAGAAGATTTGAGGGGTATCAGGGTAAAGTGCTAGGAAAGAGAGGCATGCCCATTTATCCCTATTAGTAACACTGGTCCAATCTTTTCCCTTTTTCCGAGGCCTTTTTAATATTAAGAGGTAATCAGAGTGACTGATCTAAAAGTGGCAATTATGAGAATTCAGCATTAAGGAGGAGAGGAAAGTCCGTTTTTCAGTCCAAAGCTGCCAGGTAGAATTTCCTTCAAGGTATAAAAGCTCTGATACTTTGTTATACGTAGAGATGCTAAGTAGGGATAACAAAATGTTCCAGTAGTCCTTGTCCACATTGAAACACATGACAAGGATATTGCTGGTTGGATATACCTCTCGCTAAGGAGAAATAGAGAAAATTAGGCACCAAGAGGATGCAGGGGGTGAGTAGCTTGTGTGCCACACCTGAAGGACGTAAGTGACAGCAGCTAAGGGTAAATAGGACAAGGTAGGCACGGTGAACTTTTGTGGCTGGACCAATGCAATAGTAATTGTTATTTAGATTATGTACTGCTTCACAGTGTTTTACAGACCCCTTTAAGCAGTTTACAGAGCCATCATATTGTCCCCAACAATCTGGGTTCTCATTTTACCCAACGCTGAGTCAACCTTGAGCCGGTGAGATTTGAACTGCCGAACCACAGTCCGTAGAAGTAGGTTGCAGTACTGCATTCTAACCACTGCACCACCACAGCTCAATATGCACACACCATATTGAACAGATGATAAGAAACATTGAGGGTAATTACCCTTGCCATGCTCATTCTTTTTGCTTTTATTCCAGCCGGAACCCTACCTTAAATATTCTGGGTTTCCATCTTGCCAAAGCATAATTCACTTGTTCAGCAAAACCTCTGAAACTTTGGGGTTCAAACACAATTTCTATTTCATGCATACCCCTAATAACAAACATGTTACTGGCTATGACATATGTGCATTTTCAAGAGAGAACAAAAAATACATTCACAAAATAAAATGAGACTAATCAATGCAATTAAAATCAATTTTAAAATCAATTTTATTAAATCAGTTGAAAGCTTGGCAAAAGACGATGTTTTTCCATTTTTTTTCCAAAATATTGTAAGTGGTATTAAAAGGAAACTTTCCATGTTTGGAAGCCTCCAGGAAGAAAACTGTCCTCTGCGTATCAGGTAGCTAAGCTGATTTTCATAATCAAGCTTTAACCTAAAATGAACCCAGAAACGTATCTATATCAACCCACTTTCTCCTCAAGGTCTGTAGCACTTATCCTGACAGATCATTATTACTTTTCTTAGAAACACCAAAAAAAAATGATGAATTACATAAATTGGGGTTCTCAAGTGAGGCACTGGTGTATTTGAGGCAAGCTCAGGCAATGGTAGTTCTTAAAGGAAGAAGTCTTGTCGAAGAATTAAAAACAGCATGTACCGAGATGTTACTTGGAGCTCGATTGGAGGAAAGCAAATTCCATTTTTAACTAGTACTAAATCTGATCAAACTTACAAATAACAAACTTTGGAGAGCCTTTACACCACTGTGATTTAATATCTTCCCATCAGAAGTGGTTGGGGGGTAAATATCAGCAAATGCCTCATGCTGAAAGGCTTTGATCCTGCAAAGATGGACCCCCTGAATCCACAGGATCAAGTTCTGCTCTAGTTCTCATTTAACAATGGTAATTGGGACTGGAATTTCTGCAAATTTCATTGCCATCATTAAGCAAATCAGCTCAGATCATTAAGCAAAGATATCATGTGGTCACCATTTGTAACCTCCTGCCAGCTTCCCCAATGACTTTGCCTGTAGGAAGCTAGCAAAAGTCACAAATGGCAATCAACTATAACAATGTAAATATGAGGACCAGTTGTAACTACACTTAATTCAGCACATTGTATATTCAAATGATCACTAAATAACTGGTCATTAAGCAAAGATCATTTGTGTGGGAAGCTCCCTTAACCCTCCCCCACCAGAAGAATGAAATATTTTGGGAAATATTAGAAGAGGCAGAATATTATATTTCCCCTAAAGGAGAAATGAAAAAAAAAATCTTAAGGGAGTCAGAAAGCAGCCACTGTTTCCCTGCCCCAAGCAGAAACTGAGAAGGCCAGCTTTACCATGGTTCAAGGTTCAAGGTTTATTACACTTGTATGTCGCCCTATTCCCGGAGGGACTCAGGGCAGCTAACAGACTGAAGGGGAAGGGAATAATACAGACAAAAAGCAATAAAAAAACAAACAAACAAAATACGGAAACAATTTAAAAGCAGTCAACAGCCACACAATTCGAGTGGGGATGGGAACTCATCAGCCCCAGGCCTGTTGGAACAGCCAGGTTTTGACGGCTTTGCGGAAAGCCTGAAGGGTGGTGAGGGTCCGGATCTCCACGGGGAGATCGTTTCAGAGGGCCGGAGCAGCCACAGAGAAGGCCCTCCTCCGGGTGGTCGAAAATCGGCATTGGCCGGCGGATGGAATTCGGAGGAGGCCTAGCCTGTGGGATCTGATAGGTCTTAGGGAGGTAATTGGCAGCAGGTGGTCTCTTAAGTACCCAGGTCCAATACCATGAAGGGCTTTATAAGTGACGACTAGCAACTTGAAGCGTATCAGGAGACCAATAGGCAGCCAGTGCAGCTCGCGGATAGGTGTAACGTGGGTGTACCGAGGTGTACCCACAATCGCTCTCGCGGCTGCATTCTGGACAAGCTGGAGTCTCCGAATGCTCTTCAAGGGCTGCCCCATGGATTTGGTAATCCATTCAGAAATACTGGGTCAGGCAGAAACTTCAGATGGGCAACACAATAAGCTACACAATCAAGCCAGGTTGACAAAAGTAGCTCAGACACTCTGAAAATGAGGGCAATTCCTAGACACGCAATTGAAAATATGAATATAGCACAAAAACAGGATAGAATTACTTACAGACAGCTTCTTATTTTGGAAAGGGGGGGTACTACAATTAAAATCTTTAGAGGTATTAAAAGAGGAGAAGGTAGTTCAAACATGGTTCCAGTATGGGCAATTACAGGCTAGGTGGAAAATAGATCAAAAAATTGGTTTTATTCAAGTTGAGGATAATCTGTTTAAACAAATAAGAGATCAAAGTTTAATGCATATAAAGAGGATATATAATGTATTAATACAGATGGATTTGGAAACAGAATTAGTTAAAGATTGTATGATAAAGTGGGTTCAAAACATTGAAGAACCAATAATGCTGGATACATGGGAAAGAATCTGGGTAAGAAATGTAAAATTTACACAAGCTCAAAATCTGAGAGAAAATTTTTATAAAATGTTCTATAGATGGCATTTAGATCCTAAAAAGCTGGCTTCTATGTATCCGAACTTACAGCCTAAATGTTGGAGATGTGGTTCTCTCGATGCTACATATTTTCATATATGATGGACCTGCCAAAAGGTTAAGGCATTTTGGATAAAAATATGGTGGATTATGCAAAATATATTTAAAAGAAGGATAAAGTTTACTCCTCAGCTATTCTTACTAGGTATAAGTACTGACTTTACAGTGGTAGAGACTAACTTGATTCTGCATCTAATAACGGCAGCAAGACTGTTGGTGGCGCAATACTAGAAGAAGGAAGACTTGCCTACAACTCAAGAATGGACATTGAAAGTTACAAACTTAGCCGAGATGGCTAAAATATCGGCATATCTTAAAGATCACTCAAATGAGAGATATAAACGAGACTGGAAAAAATGGATTGACTATATACAAAATAAATATGGGACCAAGAAATTCCAGTTAGCCTATGCTTAAGATCAGAAATGATTTAAATTGTTTAAAGTTGGTTCAGCACTTCATTCAATGCAGAATGTTATTAATTTTTTTTATTTCTTTTTTTTTCTCAATAGATTTTAGACTGTGTTTGTTAGAAATCCATACCGTGTACGGGTTCTGGGAAGTCGGGGGGGGGGAGGTGGAGGGGGGTTGGGGGAGAGGGTGGAGGGAGGGAGGGGTATATATTAGGCTAGACAAGAATTTGGTGGTAAACTAGAATTATTTTGATATACAAGAAATTGTACTTCGATGTTTTACTGATTGAGGAATGATGAAATGTTTGCCTTAAAAGAAATAAAACTTTTGAAACAAATAAAAAGTAGCTCAGACAAACACCTAGGATTTGCATTTCCCTTTTTGTCAGTGTCAGACATGCCTCCTTCAAAATCCAAGAAAGAAAACCCGCAACTCCATAGTTTTAGAGAAAAGGTACTTTTACTGGATATGAAATGATAGCAACAAAAGTAAAGCAAGGTCTGAGGCTAAAGGTGAGAAATTTTACATTTCAAAAGATTCCCCAAATCCCTCTCCCCAACGGTCCCAAACTGAATGCCTAATCTCCAGCCCCCAAGGGTATCATGTGGTTGCATCTTCAGGTGGCTTCATCCATCTGGTATGCAGAGACGGTTGACCTTGACCAGGCATAAACAAGTCCATTCAGCTGCACAGTAGATAATGAGAGCAATCCTCCCTCTTCATTCCGAGACATCTCCATCAGCACGTTTTCCCTCCCAAATACCAAAGCCCTCCCCTCGTTGTTATGGAAGCCTATAGCAAGCGAGATAGAGGCTGATATTCAGCCACGACCCCTATATGACCCCATAGGAATCCAGAAGGTATAAAATCCCACCCACTCTAAACTCCATTTTGTCAGCTGTCCCAGAATCACATCTGGTTGGTGGTTCTGCTTCATCAATAAAGGGAAATTTTCTTCCCAATCAGCCTCCAGTCTCCATTTTATTTCCAGAGTCCTCCTCCTAGCTTGGAACTGGACCTGGATATTTCTTCCAACACCTGTATTACTGAAACACTCACTATGTGTTGCTAATACTTCTTCTAAGTCCATTTCCAGGCTAGACAGAGGAATTCTATGGGCAGCTTCTTTTGGCACATAAAAATCCCAAGATAACTCTTGTAGCTGCGGAGTTTACATTTGTAGCCTGCAGAATTTATGCATGGTTGGCAGCAAAGTAGGCTATGCATGTCCACAGATACCTTTGTCGTGTATATCATACTGCAGTTTGTATTACATGCTGGTGTTTTTCTTTCTCTTTTAAAAATGAAATCTGGGTTAGTGACCCGTAATAAAGTTTGACTTGGTTTTATATCTATGTCTATGTATATCAACACACTAACATAATGTCTGTCTCGATTTTTTAGGAGTAACACCCAGACAGTCACTATGGCTGGCCAGGTCCACATACTTTTTATCCCTGATTCTAAAAATAGGAAACAGAGCCTGCCTTAATTTCCATAAACTGAATGCAACATAATAATTGTATTGCATTAGAAAAATGGGTTTTCTAACTCAACCATATTCCTTCCAATGAAAGGGTGATGGAATCTACCTAGGCCTCTTTCACAAGCTGGTCATTCAATGATTTCTCCATCCACAGTCATCACAACATTATGTAATTCAATCTATAATTTATATGAACACTGAAACTATACGGTTCAAATCTCACCGGCTCAGGGTTGACTCAGCCTTCCATCCTTCCGAGGTGGGTAAAATGAGGACCCAGATTGTTGGGGGCAATATGCTGACTCTCTGTAAACCGCTTAGAGAGGGCTGAAAGCCCCATGAAGCGGTATATAAGTCTACTGCTATTGCTATATCCCTATGCAATTCAAATTGAAAGTGGAATACCATTCAGCATTGTGAATGAGCCTTATTAGGGGATTTTACTACTCAACCTTTCCAAGGTTTGGAGATTTCTTTAGTGTTCTACACCACAAGGTCCACCTGGGTACCAAAGACACTTCTGATGGATCTGAATCCACACTGAAATGATCGATGTTTATAGAGATTCTCAACCATCCAAGTCATGGTTTTCTCAGAGGTGCTTTTTCAAAAAGCAACTGTGCTTATTTATTTTTCTTGAAGATGTTTTGCTTCTAATCCAAGAAGCTTCTTCAATTATCGTTGAATGGTGGAGGATGAAAGAACCAACCAGATGATTGCAAGGAATATAAATCATTCCACCCTCCATCACTCAATCAGAATTGATGAAATTTCTTGGATAAAATCAAATCCAGTTGCCTTTTGAAAAAGCACCTTTCAGACAAGGGAGGAAAACCTGAGATTCCTTGGCCATGACATGGTATGATGCATCTCACCTCTCTGAATTAAGAAACACTCCCATAATATACTATATGTCCTAAAGGGAAATGGGCAAAATTCTAATGCTAGGAATTACTGTCTGTATTGGTAAGCAAGATCAGAAATATGGGATTAAAGCCAGAATTATCTGACAGAATATCTATGTAATGACAGCGTCAGGGTTCCAAGTAACACCCCCAACAAAAGAAGACTCCAAGGCTTGAGTTTCCTCAAAGTTTTGTTTTATTAGAGATGTCATATTGGCACATTTGGGAAAACCTGAATCTGAAAATTTCCATGTCCCCCCCACGTCCATCACAAGGTCCAATCAAGTACCATCCAAAACTGGAGATACCTCCCAGTCACACCATTGCAGCTGTAGGGCAAGGTGTCCTTGACTCTCTGAGAAAAGAATGTTATTTCGACTACACATCATCCATATAATACCCCCTCCCATTTTCCCACAGCAGAAAATGTGCCAGGCCTGAAGGCCCCATGTAACAGATGGCTTCCAGGTCTGATAGGGAGTATCTGTTTGATAGCAATAGTGACTCCTCAACAATACATCCCCGGGTTCCCCATGAACTGAAAATGGGTGGCAAATCAGTAATTCCACTTACTAGTTTCAAACCATTCAAAAAGAAATAATAAAGGAGGGAAAGTATGTTTAACAGAATGTAAGTAACCAACTTTATCGCTTAGTGATTATTATTAGGAGATTTAGCCAAATCAACAGCACTCAGAATAAGTCAGATTGCAGCAATCATATTTCCTTCCTCCCTGCCCTTGATATGTATTAATTTATTAGTTTTATGTACCACCATAATCTCTCATGACTCCAGGCACCAACAACTCTTCACCTCATGCTTCCTATGAACTTTTCCCTTTGTTCTTTTTTTCTTTTCCGTAAATACACAGTTGCCCAATAACCACAGACATTCAGAAAGCTCTGCAGACTGATTCATCATCAAAATATGTATACAGTACCTTGGTGTTTGAGTGCTAAAATTAGTTTATGATGGTTAATGTCACAGGTTTTTCTTCGCTGAACAAATTCTGATTTGACAGGCATAATCCTTTCCATATCAAGGCGCTACTGAGTAGCAAGACGGTGCTTTAGAAAGATACTTCTAATCAGTGGTGGGATTCAATTTTTTTTACTACTGGTTCTGTGGGCTTGGCTTGGTTGGGTGTGGCAGTAGAAGGATACTGCAAAATCCCCATTCCCTCCCCACTTCTGAGGGAAGGATATTGTAAAATCTCCATTTCCACCCCACTCCAGTGCAAGGATGCTGTAAAATCCACACTCTACTAACTTGCTTTCTAGCTCCGTTCTTCTGTGCAGAGCAACAGAAGAAGAGCCAGCCAATCAGCTGGGACTCTGGTCAGTTGGGACTCAGCAGGTAGAGAATAGATGAGGCGGGGCCAGTCAGCAGTGATATTTGCCAGTTCTCCGAACTACTCAAAATTTCCATTGCCGGTTCTCCAGAAGCGGTCAGAGCTGGCTGAATACCACCTCTAATATTGGGCAAGAAAAGCTTTCCTTGAAGTTGCATTGGAGACTTGAAATTCTTATGGGCTTGTGCAAAGATTTACACAAATAGCTGATCGATCCTTCTGAAAAATGTAACAGCAGGCATTTCCTGTCACACCTTAAGACAGCCAATATGGTGAGGAAAACATCTGATCAGAGGTGAAATTCAGCAGGTTCTGGCAGGTTCTGGAGAACCGGAGTGAAAATTTTGAGTAGTTCAGAGAACCGGCAAATACCACCTCTGACTGGCCCCAGATTAGGGTGGGAATGAAGATTTTGCAGTACCCTTCCCCTGCCATGCCCACCAAGCCATGCCCACAGAACCAGTAGTAAAAAAAAAAAAGAATTTCACCACTGCATCTGAGCCAGCACAAATAGCCAAAATGTAGCAATTAAATACGTTAATCATTTCAGGTTGAGCCTAGAAATGGATGAAAGGAAAAGCTTATTTTATTTATACAACTAGAAATTATTTCTTTGCATTCATGCTTCAATTTACTTATTATTTTTTGAACATTTTTACCATCTCTCTCACAACATCCTAATGAACATTATTTTAACCTCTCACTGAAAAGTATGCTTAAAATAGATTATCCCTGGTGAAGTGTACTTAATTAGCATAAGATGGGTTTATTTTTACGCTACTGAAAATGAGAATAAATGCACCCAAAGGGTTTTTCTCCAACAAAGAATGTGGTATTGTATTTGATGTTTGTATTCATACTGCTAATAGCCATATGTTATTCTTACCCACTACTGATTAAAATAATTCAAAAATACATTTTGGTTGTAATAGTATACCTGATTATGAGAGAGAGAAAAACTCTACGGAACCCCACCAGACCTAGAGTACTTATGAGCAAACAAATTACAAATTCCCTAAAGGACTATCTTTTTTCATTATTGTTTTTTTTTTAAAGTTTAAACTGTAGTATGTTTTTTAAAAAAAATCTGCAGAATCCATAGAGATATTATCTTTATCCTTTAAAACAATCTATTGAAATGTCACCATATATATCCATAAGGAAGACCACATCCACCACCATCCCCGACCCCCCCACCCCTCCAATAATTATCTCTGAGTTGGGAAGGTGTTTCATCTTATATAAACTGAGAAAAATACGTGTTATTGAAAACAAAGAAATAGAGAGAAGATTCAAGTGGTGTTGATGTCACTACTAAAAGAGTTAAAAAGGGTTAAAAGTGACTTTTAAGATTAACCCATAGCTGGAGAGAAGCTGTTTCCACAGAAAATTATAGCAGGCCTAAACAGGACTTCATTCATTCCTTCGTCTCTCCCTCCCTCCCCTGATCTAAATAAGGGATGATTATTTGAGGTGATAGTGTGGAATTTAAAAGGAAAGGGTGCATATCTATCTATTCCCCTTTCCATTTAGTCTATATTCTGTATAATATATGGTCGTGATGGCAAATCTATGGCACCTATGGAGCCATTTGTCAGGACACGTGAACCACAAGTGGCACGCAGAGCCATTTGTCAGGGCATGTGAGGAGTTGCCCTCTCAGCATCAGTGTGTATGTGCACTCTGGCCAGCTGACTTTGGCCTTCTTATAAGGCCATTTTTCACCCTCCAGAGCTTCCCTGAGCAAACCAGAGGCTTGCGAATGGACTTCCGTTTTGCTCGTATGGCCATTTTTCACCCTCCAGAGGCTTCAGGGGCTTCCGTGAAGGCTCCGGAGGGCGAAAAATGGCCCTACAAGCAAACTGGAAGTCCTTTCCCGAACTTCCAGTTTGCCTGTAGGGTCGGTTTTTCACGCTCTGGAACTTCAGCGAAGCTCTTGAAGCTTCCGGAGGGCCTCCATGGGGGAGGCTGGTTTTGCCCTCCCCAGGCTCCTAGAATGCATCTGGAGCCTGGGGAGGGTGAAAAAAAGAGTGCCAAAAGGGGGGGAGCACTGGTCGTGCATATATACGCCAAGAGGGGGGAAGCATGCGCATGGGTGGCATGCCCGTGCTTGACCTCCCTGCACTCCCGCCGCTTTTGGCACGTGAGCCAAAAAAGGTTTGCCATCACTGATCTATGGTATATAAAAATTAACAAAAGACGTGTGTGTGTGTGTGTGTGTGTGTGTGTTTGTGTGTGTGTTTTGTTAACTTGTATTGGATTCTGGCTGACTAATATGGAGAGCTGAAAATTTAGAGATTACTTTATTAAAAAAGGGGGGGTGAGGTGTGATGAAGAGACAGTGATGATGAAATTACTTTTAGACTTTTTTGTGAGAAACTAAGGGAAGTGCAATTTTGATTTTGCAACGTAATGATTAGAAATATATGGGATTTTAGAAGTAACGTAGACTGTTGTTAACTTTACAGAAAAAATGGATGTATATGTTATATAAATCTGTACTAAAGAAAGTCAGAACCCATTTTCCTCTTTTCCTTTTCTTTGGTCGTGGTGGGGGACTTTATCTATTTTTTGTTTATTTTTCATATTTCTAAACTTCCCACCTCTGGGTGATATATAATATAATCAACATGTAAACAAGGTATAAAATTAACATTAAAAGTAATGTAAGATTAATATTTTTTTAAAAAAAAACAAGATTATGACATTGTAAACTTTAAAAAAGATTTAAAAAATCCCAATATTACTATTTAGCATTAATTAAATCAGAGGGGGGGACGGGACTCTCATGGAGCCAGCCAGCCCCACAGTTACGTGGTCCTCCGTGTTCCCTCATGCAAGGCTGCAGGGCCATGTTTTCTTGCTGATTTATTTTGCAGTCATGTTTTCGCAATTGAAGAAAATCATATTTTTTAAAAAATAATGCAATTAAGGAAGATTAATTGGAAAATGATAATATGTCTTTTTTTGAGAAAAAATGGCTATTTATGGTATTTTTGAAAGGGTAGCCATCTTCATCGCGCAGTTCTCCTAATCTGATGTGATTGTAGCACCTACACAGGGTTACCTCTATTTTTGCCATCTACCACATAAAGGAATAACATGTCTGAGCAGAATTATCTCAGTTATATCTCAGTTATTCTGGGCTTGTTTTCTTGAGTTGTAAGGAGGGGCAGCAATAATTAATATCTGGAAGAAGTGAAACGAATAAAAAAAAATAAGGACAAAATCACCCAAGAAATCAGAACAAAAGATCCTTTAAAGTGATTGTCAATCAGCAGGCCCCTGACATTAGAAGGAACTAGAGTTATAAAATTGAGGAGTTGGGCAGAAATATAATGACATACTCATGTTAAACACAGGGCAGGGAAAAGCCATTTAGAGCCTTAGGTTTGGACAGAGATTTTCTTGATTTCAAAGTTAGGATCCAGGGATGAGGAAACCTCCTTAAGTTTGCCTATTCGAAACCCATGGTACCTTTATTATTTAGAAATACATGATACTAAGCACTTTGTGCACAAGAAAAAGTCATGAAGTCAATTATAAATCAATCGATCACCCTCCACTTAGAAACAAATAATCTGCTTTCTAACAAGCCATTTGGCTTCAGGAAAAGTTTGTCCTGCAATCTGCAACTCCTACACTGCAGAAACATTTGGATATCTTGACCAGGGTAAAGCAATAGACACAATTTACATAGACTTCTGGAAAGCCTTTGATTCAATAGTGCATGACAAACTACATTTAAAACTGAATTCTTGTGGCATTTCCAGATCCCTGCACAAATGGATAGTTGTGTTCTTGTCAAACAGGCAACAAATAGTTAAAATAGGGAGGGCCAAATCAAATCTGGCACCAGTTAACAGCGGTGTCCCCCAAGGCAGCATTTTAGGACCCACACTCTTTCTGCTTTACATCAATGACCTATGAGATCATATTAAAAGCAGCTGCGTCCTCTTTGCCGATGACGTAAAATTATTTAACAACCACTAACAATGCTGCTGCCCTATAAAGCGACTTTGACTATCTGTCAGAATGGTCATGAAATTGGTAGCTCCATATTTCAACTAATAAATGCTCTGTCCTTCACATTGGCAATAAAAATCAGAACACCAAATACAAGTTGGGCAGAAACAATCTCTTAGATGACCCTCACTCTGTCAAGGACCTAGGAGTACTCATCTCAAATGATCTAAGCCCCAGAGCTCATTATAACAGCATTGCCAAAAAGGCATTAAGAGTTGTTAACCTAGTTATGTGAAGCTTCTTCTCCAGTAACACTGTACTGCTAAGCAGGGCATACAAAACCTTTGCCAGACCAATTCTTGAATACAGCTCATCCGCCTGGGACCCACACTGTATATCGGACATTAACATGATTGAGTGCGTTCGGAGGTATTTCACAAGAAGAGTACTCCACTCCTGTACTCAGAATAGAATCCCTTATGCCACCATAAATTTTGGGCTTGGACAATCTGGAACTATGCCGCCTGCGGTCTGATCTAAGCATAGTATACAAAATTGTCTGCTACAACATCTTGCCTGTCAACAACTTCTTCAGCTTCAATCAGAATAATACATCGGCAAACAATCGGTACAAACTCAAGGTAAACCGCTTCAAACTTGATTGCAGAAAATACGACTTCAGCAACAGAGTAGTCAACGCCTGGATTGCTCTACCTGACTCCATTGTTACAGCCTCAAACCCTCACAGCTTCAATCTCAAACTGCCTACTGTGGACCTCACCCCATTCTTAAGAGGTCCATAAAGCGCACCAGCTTCCCTACTGTCCTTGTCCTACTGTCCCCATTTATCTGTATTTACTTTCTTTGTTCATGTTTATGTTCATACCTATACTTGTTATACTTGTACATGTTTGACAAACAAACAAACAAATAAATAAATAACCAATATGAAATACTCCAATTGTTTGGGACTCTAAACATTTCATCACCTCCAGCTGGGGGCAGAGAATTATGGTCTCAAATATTTAAAGGGCAGGCAAGTAATCATACTAATTCCACACAAAACTAAATTCTGCAATCCTACCTTGTGAATTGGAAAAAAAAATCAATTTCCACAAATATTTCACATTCATGTATGGTGACAATGTGACTCAGAAGAATGTGAATGGGGAAAGATAGAAAATCCATGGTGTTTTCTATAAACTGGGTTGAAATGAGCCATTTGACTTTTAATCAAGTGTAGCTTCTATAATAAGTTAATATAACTTTAGTGAGATATCATGATCCAAAGGAAGATAAAATAGAAAAAGGAGCTGACACAAGATGCAGTCAAATAAGTACATTTTTCCAGATATTTTAATCAATGTCCTTGATTATTATTTTTTTGAAAGAAAAATGTACATGCAAGCACAATTGTACAATTCCTGGCATAGCAGTTTCCTGAATAATTATTTCATGGATTATTTTAGATACGTGAAGCAAGCTTAGTCATCTTGTTCTCCATCCAAAGCAGTGACTCAATTTGAACTCAGATTAGTGTCAGCCTCTTTCTCACTGCCCTCATCCACTCAAGTAAATCAATGGATTTTGTTTGTAAGAAATTCCTGTGGTTTTTTTTTCTATTATAGCTCCTCTAGCCACTAATGTTGCTTGTGGCCTTCAAATCAAAACTCACATTACTAGTAATAAATTTATGTATACAGTGCCCTTCCCTTCAATGGAGTCTAAGGGAGTAGATAGAACATTTACAAAAACAATGTATTGTAAGGCCATATTACACCTCAAGAGCTGGAGTAGATATATTTAATAATGTAAATTTGTACCAACAACAATATCTTAAAGGAATAATTCCTGCCTTTAGTCTAGAAGTGAATCTCAACAAAATGGAGGTTTTATTTGTTGAAGCTCTGCACCTTTGAGAGTTTGTCCGATGGCGCAGTGGTTAGAGTGCAGTACTGCAGGCTACTTCTGCTGATCACCAGCTGCCAGAAATTTTCAAATCTCACCAGGCTCAAGGTTGACTCAGCCTTCCAGCCTTCCAAGGTGGGTAAAATGAAGACCCAGATTGTTGGGGGCAATATGCTGACTCTAAACTGCTTAGAGAGGGCTGTAAAGCACTATGAAGCAGTATATAAGTCTAGGTGCTATTGCTATTTAATTCAAGCTCTCAAAGATTGTACCTCTTTTAAAGGAACAGGAATGTAGTTTAGGGCTGTTGCCAAAGTGACTGCTTTAGAAATGAAGTTAATAATGACAACCAATAATGTTTTTGTCACTTAATCTCTCTTAGGTCTGGATTTGGTAAATTGTGTTCTCATTATATTCCTCTAAGTAATAAGCAACCTTCATCCTCAGGCTATAAATAGCTCCTGAATTCGTGCCTTTATTTGTGGTTCTGAGTGCCTCCTGTCCAATTCTTAGAGTCAGGTGAACTCAGGGAAAAAAGAATTAATTGGATATCTATAAAGAACTCTGTTGCTAGTAGGTATGGTAACAGAACTTTGAAAGTCTGCCAAAAATCATTTTGCAGCTCAGGTTATATCTTGTATAATTAAAGGAGAGTTATTCCATGTCTTTTTCACACGTTTTCCTTCCTCCTTCCTTTCCTGGACTCACAAATATTTTCCATAATTCTTCCTTTGTTCCCAGAGTATTTGACATTCGGTCACAGTTACCTCTTACCATAGCTGTTGAAAATTGGTAGCCTGTTTTCCTAAAAGTTTTGTAACACATATACAAAACCCCATTAGCGTAAGCTTTATAACCAACTTAATATTCCATTTTTAGCCAAAGAAAACAAAAAACAAAAAAACTAACCCACACAAATATACATATGGGGGGGGAGGGAGAAAATCATGTCTGAGCCCAGACTAATTGCCAAGTTTGCTAATTTATAGATTGCTGCTCTTTGCAGAATTATGCACAAAGGAATTTCTGGTAGAGATACTAGTTTCAAAACTCAGTTTTTAAAAATTCTATTAAACCTTCTTAATGAACAAGTTGCCTTGAGAAATCTGGAAGACTCTGTGGTTTTCTTCTTGTGTTTTGCACAAATGTGAAAAATGCTTTTATTTAAGCACTTTGTTAGGAACTGCACTTCTGAAGAATTAAAATACCAAACTCAATGTAAGAGCGGGGGATCACAAGGAGATTTAGGATTGTATAGGAAGTTTAATCTTTTCCTATTTGCCTGAACTCAGTGCAAATTTACTGTTCTTACAAACATGAAATGTTCACATTAATTCATTAATCTACTATCTAAGGTAAATCACTACCAAAGTGATATTCTTCTATTTTTTTAAAGGACCAAAAATCAGATCCTGTAATCTTGTAAACCAGAATTTTGGTTAGCTTGTTAGTGCTGGAAATAATAATATTGATGGATTGGGGTAGGTGGTATCAATTTTACCAAAATAGTGTCATAAAGGTGAGTACAGGAACTTATTGCTCTGCCTTGTCATGAAATCCAGAAGAGGTTCTATGGATTTTGAACAAATACTCTACTTCTTAAATAATACATAAATTAAGAGACCTAATCTGTAAATAATTGATTTAATAATTTATTCCTTTGAGATGAATGCCCTCATGACCTGCTGTGCTGTGGATCAGTACAAGATCCTTTTAAACCCACCTTACTATGGTGGGTATCTAGTCCTAGGAGGAATAACTAAAGAATCCTGAAAGTGTATGCCAAGATTACATATTCTTAGACAAGTCACTCAAGGTGTGAAGGTCATCCCAGCTACTCAGCTAAAACAAGTAGGAATCTATATTAAACAGTCTTGATAGAGGAAAATGCTGGAGGCAAATGATACCTTTAGTGACAATGACAAAATATCATTATATATTATGTGGGAGCAGGCAATGATAACCCAATCCTTTTTATTTTACCAAGAGCTTTTTATTTTACCAAGAACTCTACCTGTCTTTACAATATAAACTGAGGATGCAGCCATGGACAGTGAGCCCTTCAGATTGCACAGCACTCAAGATAGACCAGCTGAGGATATTTTAGATTACTAATGGTATCTATGACAGGACTAGATAAAAGCTTTCTGGACATCCATTTGCTGATGCTGCCATGCAGTAAAAGAAAATTCAAAGCTGCAAAAGATAGAATTGCAGTGGGAACGTGAAAATAAGTAGCATGAACATGAGAAAGCTCAAGACACTGACAAGATAAAGTGAACTGACTACACAATGACATCTTAAGTACTGGCAAATTGAAATGGGCAAGAATTGGATAGTTTCAATCAGAATTTCATATTGATTACTACTTAGAACACACACAAAGAAAGAACAATGCTAGTTTCAGAGCCAATAAATATATACCAAGAAAAATACTGGGTAGAATGGGTACAATGCCATCAATGATTAATAATATTTCAACCTTGCAGCCCATCTTTCAGTAAGACAGTTCCTCAAATTTATGCTCCAACCACTGATGCAGAAGAAGAGAAGATTGATGAGTTTTATAGTGAAGCTCAATCTGAAATCAACAGAACATGCAAGAATGATGTGGTGTTTGTAGTTGGAAACTGGCATATCAACATTGAAAATATCAAGGAGAAAATGTAGTCAGCTTAGAAAACCAAAATGAAGCAGGAGAACAACTAAACCATTTCCGCAAATCCAGTAATTTCTTCATTGACAATGCAGTTTTCCAACAACCAACAACACCTGTCTATGGGATCACCATGAGATGAAACTGCAGTTGACTGTATTATTGTTACAAGGAGGCAGAAAAAACTCACGTATGTACTGCAAGTCCCTTGGACTGCAAGGCAATCAAACCGGTCAGTCCTAGAGAAGATCAACGCTGATTGCTCTTTAGAAAGCCAGCTCCTGAAGATGAAGCTCAAATACTTTGGCCACCTAATGAGAAGGAAAGACTCACTGGAGAAGAGACTAATGCTGGGAAAGATTGAGAGCAAAAGAAGAAGGAGGCAACGGAAAATGAGGTGGCTGGATGGAGTCACCGAAGCAGTAGGGGTGAGCTTAAATGGACTCCAGAGGATGGTAGAGGGCAGGATGGCCTGGAGGAATATTGATCATGGGGTCGCGATGGGTTGGGCACAACTTCACAACTAGCAATATACAACAAAGACAGGGCAGGGGTGGGTTCCTGCCAGTTCTAACTTCTTCTATAGCGGGGGAACCCTTGCAGGGCAGAGCTGAGGATTATGCCCAATTCTTAGCGGACAAAATTGCTCGGTTTCGGTCGGACTTGGACTCCATCCCCGCAGTTCCAGCCGAGGCACAGGAGGATCAAGTAGAACATCTCTGGGTTGAGTTTCAGGATGTTACCCCCGGGGATGTGGACAAGGCCATGAGGGCTGTAAGTGCCTCCACCTGTGTACTGGACCCGTGTCCCTCATGGCTGGTCACTAACAGCAATGAGGTGACACGAGGCTGGATCCAAGCGGTTGTTACCGCCTCCCTTCGGGAGGGGAACTTCCCCACCGCACTGAAAGCAGCGGTGGTGAGACCCCTCCTAAAGAAACCATCTCTGGATCCAGCTGTTCTTAATAACTATCGCCCAGTCTCCAACCTTCCCTTTCTTGGGAAGGTTGTTGAGAAGGTGGTGGCCTTCCAGCTCCAACGGTCCTTGGAGGAAGCAAACTATCTCGACCCCTTCCAGTCAGGCTTCAGACCCGGTTACAGCACAGAAACCGCTTTGGTCGCATTGACCGATGATCTCTGGAGAGCCAGAGATGGAGGACATTCCTCCATCCTGGTCCTCCTTGACCTCTCAGCGGCTTTCGATACCATCGACCATGGTATCCTTCTGCGACGACTGCGGGAGGTGGGAGTGGGAGGCACCGTGTTGCGGTGGTTCTCCTCCTACCTCTCGGACAGGTCGCAGTCGGTGTTAGTGGGGGGGCAGAGATCGTCCCCTAGGCCCCTAACATATGGGGTGCCTCAGGGTTCGGTCTTATCCCCCCTACTATTCAACATCTACATGAAACCGCTGGGAGAGATCATCCGCAGGCACGGGATCAGATACCATCAATATGCGGACGATACCCAGCTGTATCTGTCCGCCCCGTGCCAACTCAATGAAGCGGCAGACGTGATGAACCGAGGCCTTGAAGCCGTTATGGACTGGATGAGGGTTAACAAGCTTGTGCTCAACCCAGAAAAGACCGAGTGGCTGTTGTGTTTCCCTCCCAAAGATTCGATCAATATTCCATCACTCAGGCTGGGGGGTCAAATTCTATACCCCTCAGAGAGGGTTCGCAACTTGGGAGTCCTCCTGGATCCACAGCTATCGTTTGACCACCACTTGACAGCTGTGACCAGGGGGGCATTTGCCCAGGTTCGCCTGGTGCGCCAGTTGCGACCCTACCTGAATCGGGAGGCTCTCACAACAGTCACTCGGGCCCTTGTGACCTCTAGGCTGGAATACTGCAATGTGCTCTACATGGGGCTGCCGTTGAAGAGCATCCGGCGACTTCAGCTAGTACAGAACGCGGCCGCGCGAGTGATTGTGGGTGCACCTCGGTTCACCCACATAACACCTATCCTCTGCGAGCTGCGCTGGCTACCTGTCGATCTCCGGATGCGCTTTAAGGTGTTATTAGTCACCCATAAAGCCCTGCATGGTAGTGGATCTGGATACTTGAGAGACCGCCTTCTGCCAATCACCTCCCTGCGACCAATAAGATCTCATAGATTAGGCCTCCTCCGTATTCCATCGGCCAGCCAGTGCCGGCTGGCAACTACAAGGAGGAGGGCCTTCTCAGTAGTAGCCCCGACCCTTTGGAACGAGCTCCCCGTGGAGATTCGTACCCTCTCCACCGTCCAGGCCTTCCGCACAGCCCTTAAGAACTGGCTAGCCCGTCAGGCCTGGGGACAAGGATAGCCGCCCCTCCCGAATGATGAGTGTATGTTGCTTACTATTTTATTATATGTCTCTATGTCAATGTTTGTATTCCCCCTCCCTGATTTTATGTGAGCCGCCCTGAGTCCCCTCAGGGAAAAGGGCGGCCTACAAATATTAATAAAATCTAAAAAAAAAAAAAAAATCTATAGAAGAGGTTTCACAAATCTACCATGCCATTTAGAACTGGTTCCAGCTCCCTCCCCCCACCCATCCACACATCATCTAGATGAAGAGCGAGAGGAGGAATTCTGGGAGTTGAAGTCCACAAGTCTTGAACAACCCCGGGTTTTTTTCTAAAGGGTTAGGGGTGCAAAGGTCTTATAACGTGACAGCTTTAAGACTTGCACACTTCAATGCCAGAGTTTCTGAGCCAACATTTTGATTGCTAAGCAAGAGCATTGCTAAGTGAGTTTCACCACATTTTACAAGTTGGCCATGCCCACCCAGTCACATGGCTGGCAAGCCACTCCCATCTGGTCACATGGCCAGCAAGCCTCTCCCACCTGGTCACATGGCCAGCAAGCCACTCCCACAAAGGAGGCCATACCTACAGAAGAGGTTCTAATTTTTTTTGGAACCCACCACTGAGACAGGGCCAAAGGCTAACTGTAGAACTACCCATGCGCAATTTCCAAATCAAACTAAAATAGAAGAACAAAGTCTTTCATTTCCTTTCATTTCAGTTGTCATTTTCACTGACAATTCCAGGATTTATTCTCAAGCTGAGGCCGGTACTGGGATCCAGTGACTGAACATGTGATGGCACCTTCCCTACAGACCTTCATGCCCAGCTGCTGTTTCTCCTTTGCAAAGCCGAGCTGATAGAACATGGCTTGCTTTCCAGCTGAGGCCAGGTCTTTGTATATTGGTTGTTTTTGCTTTGGTCATTGTTAGCTTTCCACATAATCCATCAGATACGGTTATTGTAAAGATACACTGAGGGAGTCAAAGCATATATGATGTACACATTTCCTGTGAGGAAAATAAACATTTGATCATCAGAAAGAAAACAGGAGCAAGTTGAAGGGAAAAGAAGGTTAAATACCTTTTTGCTGAGCTGGCTTGCTTCTTCTAAGGGGTTCTCCTTTTGAGATGTCCCCATTTCTGTCTCAGTTTTTTTGTATTATTTTTACTTGTTTAATCCTTAATAACATGAGCGGAATAAAAAGAGTTAGTTTATGCCTTTTGAAATTGGACTAAAATAATTGGCAGACAAGTCTACATCGGTACAAGGTCCTTTTAAAATTCTTTCTAAATCCTTTACAAAAACGCTTCATTTGCAGCAATGAATTCTCTTGAAATTCAGGTTCGCTAACGATGATATTAATCAGACTGCACTCTGATTTGTTTGAATCTTTGCAAGTAAAACAGACCTCAAAGCTTGTCTACATGGAAATTAGTCTTCGGTTTGATTCCTGAATGAAATGTGCTGATCAGAGTTTCTTCTGCTGGATAGGTTATTTAAAGAATTTCTTTCATTTATTGGATAGGTTATATAAAGAATTTCTTTCATTTTGTCTGCTCCGTGTGCATATATATGGGTCCATGTGTTTGAGAGAATGCACATGCATGAAAATGACTTTTTATTCTGTAACACAGAAAGCCTCCGGCAAAGATATTCTCAGTTGTGCCTTTCGCCTTATTTTTGTTAGCAATAGCTCTCATAATAGGCAGTCATCCATTCATTATTTTTAATCACAGTGAATCCTTTCTTTAACTACTTTCCCTAAAGGTTGAGATGGTAGCAGCAGGAAGCACTTCTATACTTTATGAGGCTCCCTTTACATTTACAAAAGAACAGGAACAAGAAGGCGCTTGCTTTAAAATTGCTTAAACAACCCAACACTTGGCGAGTGCATTGTTAGTGAGATGTGTTATACATGAGTTAGTAATTCTAGCAGTGCTATTTCGCTCCTTATATTGATGGGTACTATTGTTCTGCAGTTTTGAAATCCATTACAGCTTGCCAATTGGATTGCAAGGTTTCTTTTTCTACCTTTAGGACTGGAGACCCCCAGTAACTACAAGCAATTTAATCTGAAATAAATATACTTTACACACTGAATATAGCTCCTAACACAATAATCAATCTTCTATTGCAAGTAGAATAGAATAGAATTCTTTATTGGCCAAGTGTGATTGGATACACAAGGAATTTGTCTTTGGTGCCTATGCTCTCAACGTACATAAAAGAAAAAAAATACACTTGTCAAGAATCATCACAACACTTAGTGATAGACATAGGATACAAATAAGCAATCAAATCATATTAGGAAACAATCAATATAAATAGTAAGGATACAAGCAACACTCAGAAATAAATTCCTTGAATTCTAATGGTTTATTGCCTGATAGGTAGGTAGCACAATGGTGTAATAATAACAGTGAAAAATATTGCTACATAGATTTCTACTCAGTAGGAAGTATCATTGAGTTCAATGAAATTTCCTCCCTGGAGGTGTGCTTTGAACAGGAAGCCATGGGTTCAAACTCTGTGCATGGACTTTTTTCCAGAAAGAAAGTAGCATAATTGAATGCAGAGAAGCTACTTCTGAAGAAATAGTTATTAGGGTACTTTGTACTTAAAGCAAGAGTGGGTTGCTGCTGGTTTTACTTCCAGTAAGCAACCCGTGCGCAACACACGTGTTGTTCAATGTAAATTGTTCTTCGTGCATGCATAGCAGAGGTGGGTTCCTGCTGGTTCTAACCAATTCGGTAGAAGAGGTTTGTCAAATCTACCATACCAGTTAGAAGAGGTTCCACCAGTGGACCAGGAAATAAGTTTTGGAACGCCTGCCCTGGCCCTGTTGCTCGCTCGCCCTGCCCGTTCCATCACAGCTTGCTCACTCCCCCGCCCATCTGTACTAAACTAGTCCAGCCTGCCGCTCACTGATTGGCTGGACTCCAGCCAATCAGTGAGTGGGCTGGAGTCGACCTGCCCACCTCTAACACCACTGATGCATGGAACAATTTACAGTGAACTGAGCATGTGCAGTCACTAAAAACCAAAATGGTGGCGTCCCAGCAGTGGCAAGGGAAGCAGTTTGGGGGCGTGGCAGGCCTGGGTCACTGTCGATTCTGCAACCCAGGCCTGAACTACTGGTTCGGCTGAACTGGGCCAAACTGGGAGCAACCCACCACTGACTTAAAGGAATGTTTCTCTCTCTGTTCCTTAGTGATATTTTGTCTTATCTGCTTGGATGATATTTCAGTACAAAAGAGATTGAGTTCTTTTACTTATAATATTTATGTACATTTCTACCTGCCACAGCTAGTTGTACCTTTGACTCAAATAGTCCTCAGCTTACAACTATTAATTTAGTGGCCCATTTGAAGTTACAGCAGCATTGAAAAAAAGTGATTTACAACCAGTTCTCACATTTACAATTGCCTCAGCATCCATACAGTCACATGATTAAGATTTGGATGCTTGGCAACCAGGATGTATTTACTATGGTTATAGCATCCTGGCTCATGTGATTGACAGTTGCAATCCTTGCAGCTGCCTTGCAACAAGCAAAAATGGGGGAAGCTGGATTCATTTAATAACTGCAGTGGTTCACTTAACAGTCATGGCAAAAAAGTTGTAAAATAGGACAAAACACAATTAACAACCTTGCTTAGCAACAGAAATTCTGGTCCTGATTGTGATCATAAGTGAAGGACTATCTATACCATAATGCCAAATATGTAGTTTTGTGCTAAGTAATTGCAGATGAAACAAACAAAATGGTAAAAGGTTATGATATTGATGTACTGTAGTTACCAAGACCCTCTAAATTATATTAAAGTAACCAAAATATCTTTACAATCCCCAAGGCATGTCACAACTTTTGAGTACCCCTAATGTTTGGAAATTGAAAGTTGAAAAATTTGACATGCCCTATGAGGGGTGCACAATAATAGGTAAGAGAACACATATTATCACATGTGATGGACATGCCCAGAAGTAAAAAAAAAAAAAAAAAAAGGAGGGGGGAATGCATATGTGGTTAGAAAAAATGTTAAGACAACATATAGATTATCAGCCAGAAGTATTTCTGTTAGGCTTAATACTAGAAAAATTATGATAAAGGGAATGAATATTTGATATTACATGTCTTGACAGCAGCAAGAATTGTATTTGCACAACATTGGAAGAACGAGGAAACATCTACAGAAGAAGATATAATTAAAAAATTACTAGACTGTACAGAAATGGACAGACTAACACTGAAGATAAAAGAAAAGAAAGACACAGAGTACTATCGTACATGGGACTTGTTTTATCAATGGTTGGATAACAGAGGTCGAAATTAGGATTTTAAAAAGTACTACTATGTAGGAATTGACGCAGACAGTATGCTGTTCATTAATCACTTATTGTATGTAAAGAGAAAATATATAAATAAATAGGAGGATAAAAAAGAATAGGTGAGAGAAGTACTCCAGAAAAAATTACAGCATACTAAAAATGCTTAAGGGGCGCGGTGACTCAGTGACTAAAACGCTGAACTTGTTGATCAGAAAGGTCATCAGTTCAGCAATTCAAATCCTTAGCGCCATGTAACGGAGTGAGCTTCCATTACTTGTCCCAGCTTCTGCCAACCTAGCAGTTCGAAAGCATGTAAAAATGCAAGTAGAAAAATAGGGACCACCTTTGGTGGGAAGGTAACAGCGTTCCGTGCATCTTTAGCATTTAGTCATGCCAGCCACATGACCACGGAGATGTCTTTGGACAGCGCTGGCTCTTTGGCTTTGAAACGGAGATGAGCACTGCCCCTTAGAGTTGGGAACAGCTAGCACATATGTGCAAGGGGAACCTTTACCTTTACCTAAAATGCTTCAAGTGGTCAAACAGAGCATGGATCCTGCATGTGGAAAAAACAATCGTGACGGGGGGGGGCTTTAACCAGACCTTTCTGGTTTGCAAACAGTTGCTACCGTTGTCTATTGGAAGTTGAACTCTGCAATTATCCTAAGACCTTGAGGTACCTAGCAATTCCATAGGGAGCATCACTAAGTGCTGTGAGGGAACATCTTTTTTCCTAACAGAACATAACTGCCCAAACAAGGAACATTTCTTAAATTTCGCAATTGCAAACTCAACATGCTGAGCAGATGATATTGTGACCAGCTGATATTAATGGTATCAATTACAAGTACTGGCAGTGGCTTTGTTGGCATAAGATATATGAAGGTTTAAGTAGAAGTTTTAATTAGAGTGTTCCTTTTTAAGTTCACTTTGAGAGAGGCTCTCTTCCTTCCTGTCTTCCTTCCCTCCCTCCCTCCCTCCCTCCCCCTTTCTTTCTTTCTTTCTTTCTTTCTCACTCTCTCACTCTCCTTCCTTCCTTTCTCCTTCCTTCCTTTCTCTTTTCTTCTTTCCTTCCTTCCTTCCTTCCTTCTCTCTCTCTCTTCCCTCCCCCCATCTCTCTCCCTCTCTGTCTCTCTCTGTCTCTCTGTCTCTGTCTCTCTCTCTGTCTCTCTCTCTCTCTCTCTCTGTCTCTCTCTCTTTCTTTTGCATTAGACAGTATTGTCTCCTGGTGACTGTCTGGACAAGTTCCTATAGTTTTTTATTTTTTTGGCAAGATTTCTTGGAAATGATCTGTTATTGCCTTTTTCCTAGGGGAGAGCATGAGTAACTGGTCCAAGGTCAACCAGCTGGGTTTGTGCATCAAAGCAGGACTAGCACTCACAGTCACCTGGTTTCTAGCCTTGTGTGCCTTAACCATTACACCTGTCCTGATAGCAGTACATCTTTTGATATTTGCAATCAGCATTCCTTCACTAACATGTTTGAAATATACCATCTTCTTCCCAAGGACAGTTGGATGTACTAGTTTAGTCCATAGCATGCATCAGCTACTAAAACTAATGAATGCTATGTGGATTCCAAGAAGTATGTGTTGTATTGCTCATATGAAGAAAAATAGGACCACCAGCACCAAGATCTATGGACTCAATTACAGTAGTGATGAGTGTACTCTTAGGAGTTCTAAAAGACCAGAATAGGGACAGATTATGACAAAGAAGATCTATGTGATTGCTAGAAGTCAAAAAGACAACGTGATGGCATATAATCAATCAATCTATCTACAAATACAAAAGTTAGCAAGGTCCCACATAATGTATGACAATCCCTTTGTGGCACCCACTGTCCTTTACCATGGGTTGAATGTTACATTTATTACTCTGATGCATACAGAGGACTCTCAACATAAACACAAGATTAAATCAAAACACAAGAAATTAAATCAAAAAATTTAAACCCAAGATAATAAACTGAAAATCCCTTAATAGCATCAATTTGTCTGCTGTTATAAAGACAATCTGAACAATTTAGATGTGCTTTTCCTGCTCACATTCTCCTTTGCACTGATGTTATTTTCACATGGATGGACTACGTAAAGGCAATGTTTCCATTCTCCTTCAACAATTAGTGATGGTTTTTTGATTGAGCAATTTTGAATAATTAAATCCTTGTGTTTGCTCATGTAAAAAAATGAGTACAAGTTTTAAAGCTCTTAAATCTTTTGTTTTGGACAGAAAACAACAAAAACATGCATGCGTTCTAAGTAAAATGTTACTAAAAGATATAGCATGTTAACATGTTTATTAATTGAAATCTTCCTTTAGAAGGTGTTCTGGAATTTATCTATAGTTCCATCGAGGAGTCTTGGGATATTGCAAAGGATTTATGGAATATAGGAGCAATGTACTACAC
The DNA here is from genome assembly GCF_051295495.1 of Thamnophis sirtalis. Lineage (NCBI taxonomy): Eukaryota > Metazoa > Chordata > Lepidosauria > Squamata > Natricidae > Thamnophis > Thamnophis sirtalis. The sequence goes on from NW_028261381.1 coordinate 33,201,917, forward strand.
TTGACCTTGGTTGCTAACAGGTATGAATTGCTTATTTTTTTTAAAAAAGCAGTTGAGAAAGTTAGGGATGCAATTACAGGGAAAGATGTAAAAAAGTCTCTGGGTAGGAATCATAAAAGAAGTTCATAATTCAAGAAAAGGGATAAGCAGGAAGCCAAAGGATGGGATAGCAGGGGCTTGAGGAATGTGTTTTATGTCATCAGGGACTGTGAGAACTCTGTGAACTGTGTAGCTAATGTGTTAATTTCTGATTTGTTGTTTTTGCTCTTAGTAATTTCTCTCTCTCTCTCTCTCTCTCTCTCTCTCTCTGTGTGTGTGTGTGTGTGTGTGTGTGTGTGTGTGTGTGTGTGTGAGAGAGAGAGAGAGAGAGAGAGAGAGAGAGAGAGAGAGAGAGAGAGAGAGAGAGAGAGAGAGAGAGAGAGAGAGAGAGAGAGAGAGAGATTACACAATACCTTGCATAGAAGTTACTCAGCAGTTCTGTTCCTCCTTAAACGAAAAGGTTCCGATTCTGTTCCTGCTGAAGCAAATAATGGTGTGGTCCCTCAGGAGAAATCTCTTGGAAACTGTCACTGTGACAATCCATACATTTGGCAGGCAATCAGAGAGAATGTTTTCTTCTTGGTGCTAAGAAAATTAAGATTGTTGCATCTATTTTGAAATTATTTATTTGACTCTTCAGGTCAAACAAATCCAACTGACAGATTCAAGTTACCCACTCCTAGATAAGATAAGAAGAGAATTCAATTACTCTTGGTGTCAAGATCGCAAAGGCTCTAGATTTCTATTGAGTCTGGATCAGTGGTGGGTTCCTAACAAGTTTATTACCGGTTTGCTGAAAGACGGCGTTTTGCATGTGCGTAAAAATCCAGTACTACAATAGTTGAGTGCTGTTTTATATTATTAGCATTCCATAAATGTAAAGCTGACCTTGTTCCTTTACATTATAATAATGGTATTACTTAAAGGAGCAATGACATCAGCAAGTATTGTGTTGGCAAAAGAAAACTCAAGACTATATTGGTTAGAAATATGTAGAAGAGGCCTTCTCCCTGCAGTGAATAGACAATGGCTAGTATGATGAATGCTGGAGCACTGGATTTGAATGAACTTGTCCAGAAGATTTTTGTTATGACTTAGACTCCGTAATAATCCAGTTTTCCAGAATGCTTTTTCTAATTGCTTTTTTGTAACCACCACCTGCTGCAGTTACAAACTTCAATTGATCAGTCATTAAAAGGTTTTTTTTCCCCCTGTCTAAAATGTAAACTTAAGTCCTTAGAGAAATTGAGGAGCCATAACATAACTTTCAACAAACCAGAGAATCATCCAATTAGATAAAAGGGTTATTTGTTACAATGTATCGATTTGGGTTTGGGCATGTTTTGCCCTTTTTTTTTTGTTAATTGGAACAAGAGAATTCAATGCAACTACAAATGTTAATAGGCATAAATTATAGGACCACCACAAAATTATGTGTTCAATCATTGTACAGTTCGATACCTGGCTGCAGATTGTTGTAAATCGTTGAACAGGTTCCTCCCGTTTTTTGGTTAGCAGCAACTCACACGCACACAGACACACACTAGGATTCTAGGCTAAGTACAATCTTGGGTTTATGCTATAGCTTCTATTAGTTTTTGCTCAAAATTGCAGGAAAACAAACTTACCAATTATCAGAATAATAATATGGGACTGTAAGGAGATTTTTAAAAGAAGCATCTCACCAAATGAAAGATGAAGAATATATTTCAGTTTTATGTTGCAAGAAGATGCATGAAAACACCATGTGACCCAGAGATACCATTGTTAATAGTTAGATGAGTGAATGCCTATTTCTCAAATTAGACTACCAACTGAATAGTGCCTGCAGCCCCTGACAATGTAGAGATTGCCTGTGGTCTTCCAAAATGTATATAAAAAAATTTTGGGGGGGAGGGAAACGACTCTGAATTTTCTGGGAGGAAGAAATCCAGCAATGCAATTCTTGAAATTTGAAGAGCCAACTGACAAGATGTCCATGCAAGGTTTTCATTGCAGCCTACTCAACGTTTTGGGCCAACATGTCCCTGGAGATAGAAATTCAAGTATCTATAAATGTTTCATCTAATGCAAGATCTTTTATTGACAACGAGTTTCACTGTTCAATTAAAGTTTGGTGTCCAAATATTTGCGTTGCAGTGAGAACCTTATGTGGATTTTCAGTGTCAGTCACTTTTTTTTCAAATCTCACATGGCATTGCCAGCTGTAGACAGAATCCAACTGGTATTCATCATCTGCTCTCTCACACCAAATATGTCCTTGTGGATGTTATGTGAAGTCATGTATTGTAGGAAGTGCCAAAATGATATCAGTGGAACGTGATGGATGACTCTTATCTCACCGAAAATGTAACAGTGACAGCACAACAAAATAGACTACACGATACCGAAATACAATGCAGAAATTCAAGAAAATAAAAGGCAGTGATGTGATGATATGAAATGCTGCCTACAAATTGAATGCTGCAGATATAATCAACAACACAGTGGGGGTGGCGGGAGGAAAGGTGAAATACAGTGTCTTTGATGATTGGTATGCTTAACCATTTTAATTTATTCAATTTAGGTACTGCATACCTCCATAATGATGCATGAAATAATAGGGTAAAATATAATACGCATAGGGCGGAGAAACATGATAAACAGTGAACAAGGAAGAAACAGAGAACAAAAAAGAGCTGAGGTGATACAGTGGTTAGAGTGCAGTATTTCAGGCTACTTCAGCTGACTGCTAGCTGCAGTTTGGCAGTTCGATTCTCACTGGCTCAAGGTTGACTCAGCCTTCCATTCTTCCGAAGTCGGTAAAATCAAGATCCAGATTGTTGGGGGCAATATGCTGACTTTGTAAACCGTTTAGAGTGGACTGTAAAGCACTGTGAAGTGGTATATACTGTAAGTCTAAGTGCTATTGCTAAGTGCTAAAATGATTGGTCTGACAATTGGCATTGAAAACATACACAAACATCTCCCATAGGATTATAGGCAACCTAGCCCAAAGCCTGGGAGAACAGCCAGGTTTGAAAACCTGCTGGCATTTATCAGGTGAGAACCACCATGATCTCATTCCACAAGTTAGACACCATGACAGAAAAGGCCTGGATCCCAAAAAATGACACTGGTTAGTTGAATGGCATGTTAGCTCACATGTAGGCTATAGAACAAAATTAGCATCTTGAATTGGACCTGGGAAGCAAACTGACAACCAGGATATGGAGCTATTGCCGCATCACTGAATTCTGCACCAGTTGAACCTTCTGAGTGGCTTTTAAGGGCAGTCCTACACAGAACTCTTGTAGTAAACAATTTCGGGGAAAGGGGCCGGCTTCATCGTTCTCACGGTTAGTGCACCTCAGTATTGATTTTTGGACTGCGAATAATGTATAGTGTTTGAAGAAGGAAAATGTTGACTTTGGAACATGAGGAAGCCTAGGGTTAGGGTTAGGCATCCATTAAGTCTATGAGAAGATTGAATGTCAGGAATAGATTTAGGGTGAGTTTTGTGCCATGGGCCCCTTCATGTTCTGAGTGGTGGTGGCGATGGTCAGGGAAGGGAAAATGATTTTAGATTTCTCTGAGGGTTTGGGTCATATATTTTGAAACTGTAGCATCTTGGCTGGAAGTTTATCCAATGACCCTAATTATTCATTATCCCTCCCTTTGGCATCCTTGAGATGCAAGTGTGCATTCTGTGAATTGTATTTTAGTGTGTGGTTTAAAGAAATCTTATTTAATTAGCAATGTTAAATTATCACTTCTAATTAAAAAAATAAGTAGCGGTGTTCTACAGATAGGGCTGCTGCTTAAATATAAGAATAATAAAATAATTTTTCTCTGCCTATTTAGATAAAATAATAATTTTACCTTTCTTATAACTTAGAATATTATAGAATGTGAAACAAAAATGTATTTACCAAAATGGGTTATATCTGTATCTGTCTATTATTTGGTCTCTCTCTCTCTTCTTTTAGCATATGGTTTTATTCTTGTTCCTAAAGTAGAATCAGCAAAACAAGATATTGTCTTTTATTTCATATTCTTTATTAAAGATTTTAATTGCAGTAATAAAAGTGAATACTGTACAAACTACACTCAGGAGGAGGGACAGGTTAAAGAGCACTGGCCCTGGCCTAAGATCCATGATGGCACAGTAGCTAGAATGTAGTATTGCAACCTCCTTCTGCTGGCTGCCAGCAGTTCAGCAGTTCAAATCTCACTGGCTCAAGGTTGACTCAAATGTCCATCCTTCTGAGGTTGGTAAAAGGAGGACTAAGACTGTTGGGAGTAATATACTGATTTTGTAAGCCGCTTAGAGACAGCTGTAAAGCACTGTGAAGCGGTATATAAGTGTAAGTGTTATTGCTATTGCTAATATATCATGTAATATATGGTCTTTTATTGAACTTGTTATACTTAACATAATTCCCATCTTATTTCTTAGAACAGGTTCTTTGGGTCATTAAATATCAAGGAGTAGACAAAAACATGCTCAAAGCAGCTCACAAGAACAGTAAATGAATGAGCAGGACATAACAAACCAATGCTGTTATTCTTTTATATTTTATTTAGTTTTGTACATTGCACAGAGTCTACTGGCGTTGGGTTGCCGATAAATGATTTTTCCAGCCTTTCGAGCAGTTCTACCATGCTTTGCATTGATCAGAGTAAGATCCTGATTAAAGAAACATGATGACAACTGTGAATGGCAAGTACACAAGTTCACAAACAAGAGACTAATTTTGGAAAAATCACAGCATGAATTGAACCAACTCACCCTACTCCTCATTCTAGTTTGAAAGGAATCCAGTACTTTAATTGAATAATTTAACTTCATCTGATAATTTAATTTAATCTTTCTTTCCCTTTCTTCATTGTTTTTCAGACAAACTTACTTTGCATCCTTATATGTGATCATGGGAATTAGGATCAAGTTTATCTTTAGCTGAACCTGAAACTGAGTCTTTCAGGTGAAGTGCTAATGGCTGCTTAGAGATCTCTATAAGCATCTTCACAAGCAGAAACAGCAGGGCAGTAGAAATCGCCAACCAGGAGGTGGTTCTAGCTGATGGAATTTAGTTTTCTAGCTGATTTAGTCTTTTGCAAGCAATTATAGGTTGTGTGGCTGGGGAGCCGAGGATTTTATAATGTGCTCTAAGCTGCTGTATATCCTTCATAGACATTTGATTGGCAGGATTCTCTACTTGCTGGTGAGATCTCTGACAAATGTCTACATGCCTTGTAGCCAGAGAAATTAAAGCAAAACTAAACTGAGCTGTCCTGAGAATTAACAGCTCTCAGAATGCTCAGGTATGTGCCCTTTGAAGCCCTGGAAGCCTATGCAGTAGTGGTGATTTGGCCTGGGTTGCAGAACTGGTAGCAACCCAGGCTGGCCATGTCCCCGAACCAGTTCCCCAGTCTCTTCTTCCATTGCCAGCATGATTCTCCGCATGCGCAGAACAATTTACAGTCAACAGTACATGTGAAGTGAGCATGAAGCAAACTGGCACCAACCACTACAGGAACCCACCCCTGTTGCACACATGTGTCACTTTCACAAATGCAGCTTTGTGCAAGTATGTGCACATGCCACTTGCCCACCACTCCCACGGCCCAGCACCAAACAAGCTGTGGTTCGGCACTGAGCCTCAGACTAGGGGTTGTGGACTTGTGCTTTACAGCACTCTCTGGGCAGCTTGCAACATCAGCATTATTTGCATTTTGTCCCCAACTATCTGGGCCATCATTTTATCAACTTTGAAAGGATGGAAGGCTGAGTCAGTCTTGAGCTGGTTAGGATCAAACTCCTGACAGTGGGCAGAGTCAGCCTGCAAAACTGCATTCTGTGTCACTAGGGCTCAAATACTATGTTTTATTTAACTTTCCATCTGTCAATGTTGTACATATTTAAAACCAGTGTAGGAAAGGAATGCTCACTTCATTACAGGGTTTGGAAAAGTCTTGGAAAAATGGTAAATTTAAAAGTCTTGGAAGATTTGGTATCTTACATGAAAGCTATTTTGGAAGAGAAACCTCTGCAGACTTCCAACATTTGCTTTAAAATCCTAGGACCTACTTTGCATTAATTATGTATTGAGGATATACGTAAAATAATACAGTCAGTAGTAGTTTTTAAAAAATAAAACATAGTCCTCAATTGTATTTGCATTGCTATGATTGGTCTCATGTGGGGAAGAGAAAGCTTGCAAGATTATTACCCTTTGCTTCTGGTTACAATAAAAAAAATCATTAAATGCAAATATGGAGTTTAAGACCAAGAAGTAATACAGCACTTAGAGAAGGCTCAATGTTAACTTGTTGGTGACCTAAATATCATTTAACTATCTACTGATTTTCTTTTTTACTTAACAAGAAACAAAGAAAGTTGATTTAACTTCTTCAGAGTGTGCATATCCTGAACAATACTATACCCTAATCAGAACAATACAGAACAATCTTTGCTACTTTTATTTATATAAAAGTATACAGCAAAAACAAAACTCTTCCAAGTCAACTCAGAAGTAACAGGGAAAATACATTTAAAATCTTAGCAGGAAAGGCATGCTGTGCATTGAATAGCAAGAACAACAATTATGGTGGCTTTTGTTTGTGCTTTTGAGTCAATGTTGACTCCTGGAGCCTGCCTAAACAAGTCCCTGCAGATTCCAGATTTGTCACTGTATCCTTTCTAGGGTGAAGACAGAATGATGACCCAATATCATCCTTCTGGTTTTCATGCCTAAGGTGAGACTAGAATTCACAATCTCCCAATTTCTAGCCTAGTACCTTAAAAGCTGCACCAAACTGGCTCTCCTAAATCTTATGTAGTTGGTTTGTTTAATTTTATCCCATATTTATAAATGATTCAAGGTGGTGAACATACTTAATGTTTCTTCCCCCTCTTATTTTCCCCACAACTGCAACCCTGGGAATTGGATTGGACCAAAAGAAAGTGAGAACTGTCCAAAGTTGTCAGAGTTTGTTGCAAAAATCAAATCCAGAAAGCACTCACAGATAACTGATTCAGCAGGATTCATTAACTACTTTATGTACATAATAACACATGAATAAATGTATAAAACCAACAGCAGATTATTCCAACATGATAGCAAGTATAAGCAAGTACAAGTAAGAGGAGAGCAGAGATGAGTTTCAGTTCAGAATTCAGAGCAGAATACAGACAAAACCAAAGTAATTTCATTTCAGAGCTGAATACACAGCTAAGCCATGCCCAGACTCCTTGCTTAAGTTTCTGTTTTCCAAACAAGCCCATTGGCTGACCTGTTACCATGCTATTCATTGGCTGATCTTGTTATCATGTCTCTGCCGGTTCATGAATATTCTGACAAAAGTCCCCAACTATTTTTCATACCTAAGGTCGGATGAGAGTTGATTTAAAACAACAATTAGTCTGTTTAATGTCCTCAGGATCTTACTATTGTGTATCATTTTATTTTTCTTTTGTTGGCAAGATAAACAAGCTAAAAGGAAGAACATCCACCCCCCAAAAAACCCTTCTTCTCAGCTGTGTCAAGGAAGTCACCAGAGCTCAAAGATGACATGAGGGAGAGTTTATCTTCAGGGTCCTTTTTGTAGCGTAGTTGAAGACAAAAATATGCTGAGGGGAGGGGAGGAATCGTTCCAACTGGAGTGGAATCTGAGTTGGTTTTTGGCAGCTGCTTCAGCAAAGAAGCTAATTTAAACATGGAATAGATAATTGGCCCACAGATCTTTTAATGTGCTAATGTATGGGCTCAATTAAGCTTACAACATTCATTAAAAAATGAATAGGCCAGTTTGGTCTAGTGGTTATGGCATCAGGCTAGAAAAGTGAAAGACTGGGAGTTCTAGTCCTGCCTTATGCATGAAGCCAGCTAGGCAATCCTCTCTCCCTCCAACTCATCTCACAGGATTGTTGTTATGGGGACAATAGGAGGAGGAAGGTATGTTGGACATGTTCACCACTTTGGATTATTTATAAAAAATAATAAAGGTGGGATACAAATAAATGAATACAAATAAATATATAAATAAGGAAAACAGTTTCTTCATATATTGAGATGCTTTCTTCAGGTAGCCCTTGATTGACTGTCATGGAACCTTCCCATCATGGTTGTAAGTCACAGTAGTTGTAAAATGGGTTAGTCATATGACCAAGCTGGTTTTATTAACTTTTTGGTGGAGCTTCTTAAGTGAAGTGAAGGCCACTGGTAAATAAGTGGCTCGCCATGAGAACGGTTTTGCCAAAAACCACAGGAACTTTGGATTTGGATCATAAGTAGCACTCTTGTTAAGTAGTTCCATTGTTACTTTGAATGTTTGCTAAGAAACTGGTCATAAGCCAAAGACTACCTGTAACAGTGGAGATCACTAACCTGTTTTATTTTGGGGGATAAATCTCAGTAGTGTTTTGTCCAATTCTGTGTTAGTCATTCTATGACAGGGGTATCAAACTCAAGGCCCGTGAGCCAGATTTGGCCCACAGGGTGTTTAGATCTGGCCCAGGGGGCTATCCTGGAAACAGCAAAGGAGGGCCATGTACGACCCTCCTGAGCTCCATTTTTACTGGCAGAGCCCTTGTACCATCCCAGGTGCCCCCAACACAAGTAACATTGAGTTGGCCCTGGCCATGCCCCCCCCCTGACATCAAACACAACCCTGATGCAGCCCTTAATGAAATCAAGTTTGACATTCCTGTTTTATGGGATAGCACCGTAATTTGTTGAATGGTTCTAAAAAGAAACTTGCTCTTGCCAATGGGTCATTTAGAATAGGATACCTAACCTAAATGCTTTGTTTCAGCCCCAGATCTCTGGCAATTAATCAAAGCTCTTTTCCAACCTCTCAGAATTGTATATTTAAGCTTAACAAAGACTAGGATTCTAAAGTTAGAACCTTCTATTTCTAGTAGCCGCCCCCATTGAAAATGCTTCAGAGTGGCTGTAAGACAGGCTTTGCTGGAACATTTTAGGAGCAGTTTTTTTAAGGGTGGGGGAAGAGAATGTCCAAAAATACTCATTTCTTCCTGCATAGCAAAGAACCTTAAAATTAGCTTCTATTGACCCAGTTTGTGACTGAACTGTGTGTGTGAGTGTATGTGAGTCTGTTTGCAGTACAGGGGGAGAGCCTTCTCTGTCGCAGCTCCAGCCCTCTGGAATGATCTCCCCGTGGAGATCTGGATCCTTACTACCCTCCCGGCCTTCCGCAAAGCCGTTAAGTCCTGGCTGCTCCAGCAGGCCGGGGGGCTTTTGAAATATCCAGCCCCTCGGAAATTGTGACTGTTGTGTATTTTAATATGCTGTTTTGTGTATTATCCCCTTTCCCTTGTTTTATTGTAAGCCGCCCGGAGTCCTTCGGGAGTGGGCGGCATACAAGATCAATAAAACTATAAACTATAAAAACTATCTACTGGCCAGATCATATATTCAAGCAATCGAGACATATTAAAATGTTATAATTCATAAAAGTGAATTAGATCTCTACTATTTTTAATAAAAGAAAAAAAATCAAGTTGTATCTGATTTTGTTCTTAGATGAGTGATTGCCTTCTTGCAGAAAAGATACATTTCAAGAATATAGCTCAATATATATCATACATACATTCCAGTGGTGGGTTCAGGTCCTGTTGCAACCGGTACAGGGCCCGGCGTGCAGCATATGAACGTGTGCAGTGCACGTGGACATGCACACAGTGCACACATGTGTACTTACCATCTGTGATGTTCCGCGATGCTTTCGCGATGCTCCAGCTGCTCAGCAGAGCATTGCACAGGCACCGTACGCTCTGTGTGCATGTGCAGAAGCCCCTAAGAGCTCAAATATAGGTAAGGACAGCGAGGAGGGTGGGCTCCCCTGAACACCATACCTGAATGGTACCTGGTGCTCCTGGCAGGCACCGGTACGCCTGTACTGGGGTGTACCAGTCGTAACCCACCACTGATACATTCATATGTATATCTCCATATACAGTACATATATATGTATAGATGCATGTGTGTATGTATGTGTGTGTGTGTAGTGTGTGTTTCTAGATATACCTCTAGAATTCATTTTATCGCGATCTGAAAGTCCTTCGCATCCCCTTCAGCTAAAATAGTTGAGAACTGATACTTAATTGAAGCAGAAATTTTAAGTATTCATTGATCAGTAATTAAATACTGTCAGATACAGATAATCTTAGTTTGGAAAAACATGCATAAGATTGAAGTGTAATTTAAATTCTTTTTGGTTTAGCGTAACTGAAATATCAAAACTGTGTGCAGAACAGAGTTCTGCAAGAAAAAAAAGGAGAAGGAAAGAACATTTATCATAAAAGTAAAAAAACAATAACAGTAAATGCAGTGAATAATTTTCATGGACAGATTTAGTTATACATTATCATCCAGTTTTGGCAGGAAAACAAAATTTGCATACTGAAATTTTAATAAGAATTCAGATTTTTATTTTTCTTTACATAAAAAATAAAGGGTATTGGCAGAGATTCTATGGTGAAAGAAGCAGGTAAATCAAGGTAAAATTTATGTTTGTCTTCACTATTTGTTCATTATGAAACAACTAACACTTTTTTAAAAGTATGCAAACTGAAATAAGAAGTCCTAAGCTGCTTTTTTTAAAAAAAAAGTGATTGCATGAGTCAGCAAATTATGTCTGCATTTGCGGATGTGTGCATCTGTGCTGCAGCATAAATTTATATAACTAATCCATGCTGCACTGTATTCATCTTAACTATTGCCCAATAAGAGAAACTTTGGTGGATGCAAAGTAGTTATTTTCAAAGGTGCTCCGTCCACCTGTCCAGACGCGTCGTGCGCACCCGGGAGCACGCCCAAACCGATAGTAAAGACATTAGCAACCCACTTCTGGTGCTTCAGACTGAAGAACACGCTTGATCTTTAAACAGATCAAAAGACAAATGTAAGCTACAAAGATTTAATATATAGACTGAAAAGTATCTGAGATCAAAGCATTGACAATTATAGATAAAATATGTAAGATATATCTGACCTTCAGGTCATTCCTCAAAAATGTTCAGTTACATGTTTATCTACATCCACAGATTAAGGATAGAGACTAGCTCAAGTGTACTGAATCTACCCTGTTTCTTTGAAAATAAGACCTCCCCAGATAATAAGCCCAATTGGGCTTTTGAGTGCATGTGCTAAAATAAGCCCTCCACCCAAAATAAGCCCTCCCCAAAAATATTGCAACACAGCAGCCGCCAAGAGGTGACCACGCTCGCAGCCTCCTACACCTCAAAAATAATAAGACCTCTGCGAAAAATAAGGCCAAACACTTTTTTCAGGCGTCAGAAGAAAATAAGACCGTGTCATATTTTTGGGAAAACATGGTAAGTCATTTACATATGTCCCAACCTCAACGAAATTTCATTTTAATGTATGCTGATTTGTGTACATTCAAAGTGACAATAAAGTTATTTTTAAGTCTAAGTTTAAATCCAATCTTGGCTGTTATCTGACATGAAGAGAGTCCCTATTGTTTCCAGCTCTTCCATATCTGAAGATCTATTTCCACTTCAGCAAAGTCTTCTTGAATTAATTACTGGGTTCAAATATTTCCAGAATCCCATTCCGTATTGTTGACAGAACAGGTTATAATTATATCCCGGAGAGAGGGAGGGAGGGAGGGAAGGAGAAGACAGGAAGAAAGGAAGGAATTCTATCACTTAACACTAGTGATATAATTCATTTTGAACAAAAGCTAGTGTCTTCCTGTGCTAGGAGTCAATGTGGTCAAAATGGAAATGAATTTGGTAGTTTTTTTTCATTTAAGTTGAATTGAAATTAAATGAACTCCATTATGCAGAGTCTGTGTACAAGATCCCTGGATATTTAAATCTCATCTGTGCCCCTCTGCTATAAACGCTGTGGTATTGCTTCAGAATCCTCCCTAATATCTATTGTGAATTATTACAGGCTCCTGCTTCTAAAAAGACACTATGGGAGAGCAAGTAGGCACTATAATCTGAAGCAATATAAAACAAATAACATGTTCTAAGCTACAACTGGTTTGAACTCATAATGAGTGTCAATCTATTTCTGGCTCCGTGGCATGTTGATGGACTCCTATTCCCTCCTATTCTTGCATTTATCTGGGGCTTATATAAATTTAATATATGCAAAGAAGTGTACTTAAATCACATTTCAATGTTTTTTCTAAAATATATTTTTTCTCCACACGTTTTAGTCTTTAAAAAAAAAAATCCACCAGTTCATCAGAAGTCAGGAAACATTCCCAGAGATGAAAACTGTTGAAAAACTAAGTTCTGATCTGCATTCTGATGCAAGAGGCTGAACATAGCAATGGATCTCCAAATTTATAAATAGCACATTTCTCAAGGATTCCTAATTTAAGCAACACACCCCAGCCTGAAAACAAATGCCATCCGCCAGTTTTGGCAAGTGTTTCAAATGATGGTCTATCCTCCCAGTTCAGCACACTAGAACAATGCCTACTAATGAAGCTGGCTGCTGGCACCAGAGAGCAGCTGAAGCTGTGATGCAGAGACGGATAATGCCTTGCATAATAGCACCATTTTCTTGGGTTGTCCTTGGAGGAATTCAGAGAGGCAGCAAGGAACAGAATCAGCATGGTGGCTCCTTTGAAACAGGAACCATAATACCTCGAGACACTTCAAAAAAGTTCAGTGACTCTCCTATCCCTTGCCTGACATAAGAATGGATACACAACAATTTAGGGGAAAAACACAAAGCACCTGCATTTGGTATTCTTTCCAAGCAGCAGCCAGAGAAAGATTCTGCATTTTCTTGGAATGGAATATGTTGCATCTTTGTGTGTGCTTTCCCTCTACCCCCTTTATTTTCTTCATGTGACCTATTTTCATACACAGTTTTGGCCGGTTTCTCTCCCAATCCTAAATTTGCTTCCCTTCTGTTCCCATTTTGGAAAACGATCCAACTGATGGGCAGGCAGAGAGAATACTTTAAATATTTCTTTTCCAGCATTGTGCGTAGGTCTCAACATCCTGTGTTGCATAGAACATTGAGCTGAATGTGGGCAACTCCTCTCAGGGTCTAATCAGGAACTTTGAACGTGTGTTATGTGTCTTTGTGTGTGTGTGTGTATGTTTTCTCCATATATATATGTTTTCTCCATGTAGTGCGTTCACATTTCTTTGTGTGCATTTTTCCCATGGTACAATGAGCATCTGTGCCTTGGTAATGTCTGAGTACATTTGTCTTGTTTCTGATTTCCTCTCAAGTTCTACCTGCCTGTGTTTTGGGCAGTTGGGAAGCTGCAGTGCTTCCCTCTGGGCCACGTGTTTTTACAACCCCTTTATCAGCAGTGGGCACAGGAAGCATTTATATGTTCTGTGCAGTGACATGCAGTGAGGTTTATGGCTGGTGAGGCAAGCGGGCAAAAGCCGCCTTATGTCTGCCAGCGGCGGGGCTTCGGTGGGGCTTTCAGCGCTGTGTCCACCACAGTGTCAGGGCTTCAGCGGGGCTTTCCAAAAGCCCCGCCGAAGCCCTGAAGCCCCAGCGTTCGGACCTTCACTTTCCGACTGCTTCTCACCGCCGCCACGCTGCGCTGCCTCGCCCCCTGCCTCCTCCGACAAACAATCCTCCGCTTTCTTCAGCTCGGATGGAGCCGGGACACCCAAGCTGCTGGTGGCAGCGGCGGGGGCCACCTGAGCGGCCATGATCCCCCCTGCCCAGCCAGCCAGCCCACCCACCCCCACCCGACCTACTCCCCACCTGGCCAGCTGGCCAGCACAAGGCCTCACCACTCAAGCGGCAGCAGGCTCCGTGGGATAACGGGGTCTCATTCCTCCCCCGGCACGGCGAGCTCCAGTGGGCTGGACGTGGGTGTGAGGGGCCTGGCCCCGCAGTGCCTCCTCACTCAGTTGCAGCAGGCGAAGAAAGGGGAGAGGAGGAGGAGGAGGAGGAAGAAAGGGGGAGGGGAGCAGGATGGGGCTCCCAGTGGGGGGAGAGGAGAAAGGGAAGGGGGGCACAGCGGGCAAAAGAAAGAAAGCGCCAGCCTGCCAGCAGAGGCAGGTAAAAGACCCACCTCTGCTGGTGGGCTGCCCTCTCTTCTCAAACAAGGCTGCCCCTCTCTTCTCAAACAAACTCTCTCTCAAATTGAGAGTTTGTTTGAGTGAAGTGAAGAAACAAACACACGCACACGCACACACACACACACACACACACACACACAAATTACTTACAATAAAAAATTACTTACAAATTACATTAATTTTGAACTCCTCCCCCTCCCTCTGACCTACATACCTTTTCCAGCTGTTTCACAATCACAGAGGATTTCAACTCTGCTCTTGTCTGCCATTGTGAAAATGTAAAAAGAAAAAGGCAAGAGCTGCTGAAGTCAGGCTGGGTTAGCTGCTGCCAGAGCCTCCAATGGATGACTCTGCTTAATTGTTTAAAAAAAGCCTCTTAAAAAGTGCCCTCTACAGGAGGAGGCGAGAGAACCACGTGCCTCATCTACATAAGGAATTTTTCGGCTTTTAACCCTTGCTTAACTCTGCTCAAGTGATCATAAAGTCAGACTAAATAAGGCATGTGGTTCTCTCGCCTCCTCCTGCAGAGGACACTTTTTTAAGAGGCTTTTTTAAACAGTTAAGTACTAAGCAGAGTCATTCACTGTGACTCTGGCAGCAACTACCTCAGCCTTTTTTCCTTTTAATTTTTTTTCTTTTCATGATGACAGTGGTGAGGCCCTGCCTCCCTTGCCTCCCCTGACTGCATGTCCCTGGTTCTGTGTAACAAATAGGGAAGTCAGTAAATGAGGACTACCTATAGCAGAATTCCCTTTTGTGAAATTTGCCTCAGCACCAACCATTTCATGATGTTTATTAAGCAGTTAATGTAAACAGTAGCAGAGTTGGAAGGGACCTTGGAGGTCATCTAGTCCAACCCCCTGCTCACACAACCGCTGAACTGCTGACCTTTCTGATCGACAAGCTCAGTGTCTTAGCCACTGAGCCACCTAGTCAGTTCATTAATCAGTTCATTAGTTCATCAGTTCATTAAATGTTATTAAATGCCATTAAATTAAATTAAATCAAATCACTTCATCAGTTCATTAAATCAGTTCACCTAATCAGTTCATTAATCCCACAGAGATTTTTCCTTGGCCTTAGCAGTTGGGGCCAGGTTACCTGGTTATGTCAATCACATCAGCCTGTCCCACCTGATCAGTCAGGGGAGGTATGTTATGGACCCCATCAGTTAAAGAATTTCAACTGGTGCAGTCCAGGGCCTTCTCTGCCATTCCCACACCATCTGGAATATCTTCACCCCAGAGGTGAGGCAGGCCCCAAGTCTCCTGGCCTTTTGAAAGAGTTTGAAAACTAGACTCTACCAACTCGCATAACTAGAGTGGCGCATATCCCTAAAGGTGGTTGGTGCCTTGAAGACTCTTCTTTTTCCTTATCTTGTTTTTACCTGGCTCCTTTTATCGATATATTGTATTTTATACGGCTTTTATGCCTTTATCTGTACTCTGCCCAAAGTCACTCTGATAGTGAGATAGCATCCAGCCCTAGCAACCAAGAACATTACAAGGAATTCCTGAATATGAATATTTTCTTTATTGTTGCACACTGATAGACTGAAACCTTGCCAGATTGGAGCAATTATCTGCGTAAGTAAAAGATATTTGCTTTTCATTTTATAACCCCTGGGATATTACAGCAGTGGTGGGTTACAGGCAGTACACCCTGGTACGGGAGTACCGGAGCCTGCCTGGAGCACCGGATACCGTGCCAGTATAGTGCTCCACAGGGCCCACCCACCAGCCTGTCTTCCTTACCGGTCTTTTAAGTCTTCGGTGCTTCCGCGCACGGCACATACAGCGCCTGAGCAATGCTCTGCTGAGCAGCTGGAGCATTGCGGAGACTCACAGAGGTGCTAAGATGCATGCACGCGCACTGCACACATCCATGTGGACCCCACCGTACTGTTTGGAATGGGATCTGTCTTTTGAAACCCACCACTGCATTACAGGTACAGTATTCCTCACTTAACAACCATTTGTTCAGCAACTGTTCAAAGTTGAAAGAGTGCTGAACAAACCAATCCTTGAAGTTATGGCAGTTGCAGTGCTCGCATAGTCACATGATAAAAATCTGTGAATGGCTAGTGGGGTGTCCACTTTCCCTCTCTTTCTGTGTACCAAAGATTCCAAGCTCCTTTGCCTCTTAGGGAAGAGCCCCTCCCTCCTGTGACCCTGGATTACATTCAACTATAGAATGGGCAGTACCTATGTTTGATAAAATATATATTTTTAAAAAACTAATAAACCTTGGATTGTTTTTGAAGCTTACAAAGGCATGGGGATCTGGATACAGTGTTTTGGTTCTGGGTCCGGTCGCAACTGGTACACTGCGATGGAGCTGGATGTCCACCTTGGGCATGCATGCTGCGCACGCCACCACCCTGTGGCAGCCCAGCTGCTCAGCGAGGTCGACAGTCACTGTACGTTGTGTGTGTGTGCACAATTGGCCCGTTTCCCTCAAAAAGAGGTAAGGAATGTGGGCGGGTAGGCCCAATGAAACACTGTTCCAGTACGGTGGCTGCTGCTCCCAGCTGCCACAGGTATGCCCATACTGGCTGTACCGCCCGGAACCCACCACTGTCTGGATAGTACTGATTGGGAGGCTACCATGAAATTCCAGGACAACTGGAAGTGTGTTAAATTGAAAGAGGAAAATCCTACAAAGAAGTCATGACAAAAGGTTCCATAAGCCACCAAGATAATTACTATTATTAGATTATTGCTGCAACATTGCTTTTTAAACCCTAGCATTAATTTGTTTTGCAATGCTGTTTCCAAAGAATCACTGTGCTGGAATTATTTTATGAAGGCAATATTCAATGCTAGACTGTACCTTTTACTCAATAGTAACTTTGCCTTGGTTGAGTGGGCTTATTGCTACATAAGTGGGGTGATAAGATTTCAGCGGCAGCTATGTATTTATTAGCAGGCATCCATGGAAAATGAGTTTTATAGCCAAATTGCCATGGGATAGGGATTACCATAACATGATCCCCTGTAGGGGGGGAGTAAAGTGCTTATCAGAGAGGCAAACTAAATGGGATGTTTCACATAACCCACCATTTGCTATCAAGGGACTGCTTTCCTTCATTATTGAACACCCTTCCCTTTTTTTAAAAAAAAATGCATAGTTTATACTTACTGTTAAATGAAAGGGCAATTTGACATCACAAAAACCGCAGGTGGAAGGGTGAGATCTAATCAATTTGTCAAAGCATGAACTCCAACTATACTTTTTGCTAGTGTCCTATAAAAAGGAATGTTGTTAAAAGTATACAAATTATTGTTTGATATATCTATCATTGCAGTGGGAGGGGGGGGAGACAAAATAACCAAAATCATGATTATCTAAATAACTGAAGCAACTGAGTAGTCTATGGAGATTCTCATTCATCCAGGTCATGGTTGTCCCAAAGGTTGTCCATTCTCTGAAGAGCTGAAGAAATTTTTGGGATGAGAAGTGAAACATCTTCAAGGAAGAACAAGAAAGTCCACTTGCCTCTTGAAAAAGCACCTTTGTGGCAAATTAGCTATTTTTTAAAGGCTATCTAACCTTATTTCCTGGTTATACATTTATTATTTCCCATCTTTCATCTGGGCACTCAAATCAGCATACCCCCCCTTCCTGCAGTTGTAATTCATAAGTGGTATATAAGTCTAAGTGCTGTTGCTATAATCACCAACATGCAGGTGGGGTGGGGTGTGACTTTGGAGGAGTCACTTAAAGTTCCATGCTAGAACAAAGATTTGGATTCAGTCTCCCCAGTCTTGGACCAGTCTTTAAGTCCAACACAATAAATACCGAAGACCAGGCAATAGGACCCGCCTTTTAATAATGCCCTGTCCATCATATCGTAGAGTGAGGTTGTGAGCCAACAGATGGAGGTGGGTAGAATTGGTGCAAGAGCTGCCTAGAATGTCAGCCATTCAAAATGATGGATTTCTCATACTTACCTAAAATAAAGAGACTTGCTTTCCATTTTGTAGTACCTGAATTGGGACATTACAGGTATAGAATATCTCACTTAGAATAACAGAGTTGGAAGGGACCTTGGGGTGTCTTCTAGTCCAACCCACTGCTTAGGCAGGAAACCCTCCACCACTTCAGACAAATGGATATACAACATCTGCTTAAAAACTTCCAGTGTTGGAGCATTCACAACTTCTGGAGGCAAGTTGTTCTACTGATTAATTGTTCTAACTGTCAGGAAATTTCTCCTTAGTTCTAGGTTGCTTCTCTCCTTGATTAGTTTCCACCCATTGCTTCTTAGCAATAGCAGTTAGAGTTATATACCACTTCATAGGGCTTTCAGCCCTCTCTAAGCGGGTTACAGAGTCAGCATATTGCCCCCACAGTCTGGATCCTCATTTCACCCACCTCAGAAGGATGGAAGGCTGAGTCAACCTTGAGCCAGTGAGATTAGAACTGCTGAACTGCAGATAACAGTCAGCTGAAGTGGCCTGCAGTACTGCACCCTGACTACTGCGCCACCTCGGCTCTTGTTCTGCACTCAGGTACCTTGGAGAATAGCTTGACTCCCACTTCCTATCGGAACACTCATGTCTCCCCTGATCCTTCTTTTCATTAAATTAGACATACCCAACTCCAGCAACTGTTCTTTATATGTTTTAGCCTCCAGTCCCCTAATCATCTTTGTTGCTCTTCTCTGCACTCTTTCTAGAGTCTCCACATCTTTTTTACATCGTGGTGACCAAAACTTAACAACCATTTATTCAGCAACTGTCAAAAGCAAAACAGTGCTGAACAAATGATATCCTGTTTCCCTGAAAATAAGACCTCCCCAGATAATAAGTCCAACCGGGCTTTTGAGCACATGCGCTAAAATAAGCCCTCCTCCCAAAATAAGCCCTCCCCAAAAATATTGCAACTCAGCCATGAGGTGACCATGCTCGCTGCCTCCTGCACCTCAAAAATAATAAGACCTCCCCAAAAATAAGGCTAAGCACTTATTTTGGAGGTCAAAAGAAAATAAGACCCTGTCTTATTTTCGGGGAAACACGGTAGTTACAACCAATCTTCAAAATTATAACTGTTGCAGTGCCCCTGCAGTCACATGATAAAAATTGGCATACTTGGTAACTGACATGCATGCACAACCTCAACATATGCTTCAACAAATGCAGAGCTCTGTGGACATCACCCCTGTCCCTGCCAACGTTAAAGAGATGCCTCTGGCACTTCCACACAAAAGCTGTCCTCAGGGAGAAACAGCAGCAGTGACAGTTTGTGACATTCTGTAGTGGGCAGAGTGGCACCCACAGATGGCATAATTATTACAGTACTTCTCTCAGAGCAAGCCTGCAAAAAATGGAATGAACACTAGATGACAGCAAAGAGTTAGCATGTTCTGTGCTTCTTTGCTGCCATCTAATGGTTGTCCTTATCACTATTCAGTGAGACCAGCTGCCACATTCACCCATACCTACCTCTGCCTGCCACTGTACCACTACATAGCTTCTATCCTGGTTTCCTCTATTGGCATACAACACCTTGTAACTTTAAGGAAACCTAGCTTGGTTTCTTTAAAGGCTGAAGACCCAAACAGGCTACTCCAGGGTAGAGAAATACTTTTCCAGTATAAAGAGCAATTTGATTTTTTTTTGAATGAGATGTGAATTAGCTGACACACTGAGAACTTTTAATTATTATCAGACCTTTCCTGGTATGTGTTGTATGACACTTTTGCTATTTTTGTCTGTACTTAAATCTTACTATACAGTTTACCATGTAATTGATAAAGTAGCATCTAAATGTCTTTCTTGGGGGAAGAAAAGGGAACTTCTATTTATATCTTGGTGGGACCTGTGTTCTTTGATAGGAAACTTACCAGGACTTAAAAAGAAACTAAGAAGTTGAGAATTGCTGGAGTAAGGATTTTTCTCCTGTGCTAGTTATTGACAATCTTACTGAACTTAGTGGGTGCATTTCTAAGAACCATTCCTAGGATTTCACTATCAATTTTTACCTAGGAAGCATCTATATCAATGCTAGTTAATTACTTAAATGAAACACATTTCAAAGGCAAACAAATGATTCATTAGGTCATCACTTTCTTCCACACCATTTCTGTTCTATTTTCTTTATGACTTTCACAGAATTGATACTGCAATATAAAAAAAAGACAGTGACCCTCTTTGAAAGCAGAACTCCCCAAAGTTCAAAGCTTTCTCTTTGACTTTAACAATAAATTGGTCTGACCGACTTTAACTGTTTGATCTCAAAGTTGTGATGAACATTCAAACACATCCCAAATTTCATGTCAAACCACACTGTCCTTGATCTATTATGTTGAAGTTTTTAATATACTGAAACCATTGCAAAAAATCCCTTTATATCAAACAGGCTTTTATCTTTCTTTCTGATTACTATTTTAAACTCACATGCTTGCTTTGGATGCAGTGGAAAATGGTATCACGTCAACAAAGTTCAATAGAAATTCAGCAGTCATGTTGGTTCATTTTATGTAGACAAAAGAGGAAATTCCATCCTTGGTCTCAGACTAAACAATATACAGTAGTATAAGCTCTACTCTATTTCTTCAATTATACATTCGCTAGACTGCATGACTTGAATCTGTACACCTATGCCATATGTACACATTTTTCCAGAATGTTTCTGTCTGTAGCTTTCTTCATACCACCTGCTGAATGTATGTAAACAAGGAAAGTGATGCTGCACTGGTCCTACTTAGCAAACACTTTAAAGCTCATATTTCTTAGATATAAAATGTAATGTAGGGTTGAAGTTGCTTGGAGGTTTAGTTCCAGAGATCCTATTTGTTGAGGAAGATAAATGATGCTTATAAAAGGGCTCATAAATCCTGTCTGTTCCTCTCTGCCAGTGGTGGGTTTCAAAAATTGTTGGAACCTACTCTGTGGGTGTGGCCTCCTTTGTGGGAGTGGCTTGCCACCCGTGTGACCAAATGGGAGTGGCTTGCCACCCATGTGACCGGATACGAAATTATGAATTAGTACTTAGGTCGGTCCAAGTAGCTATTCAGAAACTCTGGCATTGAAGCATGCAAGTCTTAAAGCTGTCAAATTACAAGATCCTTGCTAGTGACGGGTTTCAAAATTTTTTGGAACCTCTTCTATAGGTGTAGCCTGCTTTCTGGATCCACTGTTGGAACCTCTTCTAACCGGTTCGGTAGATTTGACGAACCGGTTCTACCTAATAGGTGCGAACTGGTAGGAACCCACCTCTGCTCCCTGCTCATTATGCATATTCTATACATTTAAACAGATAGTACTGAAGCCATCTGACAGGCTGCCTCATTGTTTAATTTAAGGAGAAAAGAGTGCCTTATAATATCCAATGGCAGATGTATAGAATCTATCTTAAAGCTCATAATCTAATGATTGCAAGTAGCTCGTCAACAAATTAGGTAACATTTATTGTATGTAAACTATAATGTTTATACACATAGACACACAAACATATTTTTGCTGTAAGAATGTATTAAGAATACATGACTTCAATATTTTTTCTGTAACATAGGTATGAACCTCCCCCCCCCCAGCTTTGTTTTGATCTTTCAGTGACATTCTGGTTCAGTTTGGATCCAAGGCATTAAGAGCTTGCATTTTAAACCCTCGCAAGTCTTTAATGGCATTACCCAACTCCCATTTTCAGACTATGTAATCTCTTTCGGGGTAGACTCAGGGCAAACACTTAAAATATGTTTTATTAATTCTAGGCAGAATTGCATGAAATTTGCAATCACATCAGCTGTTATTGAGAAGATCCAGGGTAAACTCCAGAGTATAGATTCTATAAAGCACTCGTGATTAAAGGAGGTACTGAGGAACCTCCACTCAATCAATCATCACTAGAAAAGTTGAATTTTAAGAGGACTTAGATGAGCTTTCCTTCCTTCAACCCTAGCTTAACTCCCATTTGTTTGCACAAGTCCTTGTTTTCTACCTCCTCCTATTGTTCCCCAAAACGCTGATAGAAGCCAGCTCTCTAGGTATGTTAGCAGCTCCAAATCCTATTAAAAATCCATTCTGGAGAAAATCTTTATTCAAGCAACAGTAGAGATTGGCTGTAGGTAATGTATTAGCAGACACTCAGGAAGGGGGGGGAAAAGATACCAGAGATATAAATCTGTCTTGAATTTTATGCTGGGGCAACAGGTTTGGGCTTGTATGTCACAAAGCTCTTGGGATATGGTGGGTTATAGATAAGTTAAATTTTATGGAAAATAGATGCCAAGAAGTTAACTTTAATAATTCGAGGAGTTGGCCTTAATCATTTTTAAAGGGGATAGGTTTACTTTCTCAGAGGTTTGTGAGGTAAAATCACATACAATCCACAATATTAGATAGAATTTCCCTCAGGATTTTTTTTGTTTGCAAGCTTTCAGAAGGAAACACATAGCTGTTGAGAACAAAAAGCACTTTTGGAATGGATGTTATTAAGGTTGTGGAGCTCTCGAGATCTGAAGGCAAAAGAGTACTTTTCACCCACTGCATTTGAAAACTGTATTTTCCACAATCATAATTTGTATGGTTATTTATCCATTCCATATATATATATATGCGTACATGTGTACAACTAGGTAACAGCATCTAGATTATTATTTCTGTTCTCAAAAAGCTAAGGACGGTTGCACCTGAACAGGAATGGATGGAAAACTACCAGGAAATAACATGGCTAGAACCTAGACTAGGGTGTCAATAAATCCCAGAAGAAGGGAATGGCAAACCATATGTGCATTTTCCCAAGAAAACTATATTGGTATCCCCAGGAAGTAATAGGACTAAAACTCACCAAAAAGGAGACTACCCATACATGCTTATACTTGGTACACATATCCCACATATCATACTGTGACCTTTCAAAATGCAATGTGTACTATGAAATTTGGTGTTTTTGTGCGGAAAGAAAAATACTCAATTATTGTATTGCTGATTGTTAGGAATGATTTCGTTTGTGTTCTTTGTATATGTTGTATGATATACTTATTCAGAAGCATGTTTCACTGAGTTTAGTACATTTACCTCCAGGAATATGGATCTAGAAGAGCTTTACATCCTAGTACACTAACTAACCTTCTTAGATGAGAAGAAGTCGCTGCATAAAGAGGCAGCTGTCCTCTTGAAAGAGAGCTGCATTTCAAGCGGCACCTTTTGATGTCTCTTCTGTTCTTCTGGTATCCTCCCAGAATTACAAGCAGTGAAGAAAGTGCTGTTAAGTTACTCAGGTTTAGGTTGATTCAGGAAAGCGGCCTTTGAAATGGGCTGCCTAGCCCATGGGTCACTAAGTTTCTCTAGCCCAGAATTTTCAATTCATGAAGGAATTTAGCAAAGATCCAACTTGAATGAAAAATAAATATTTTCCTGGGTTGTTTCACCAAACCCACCTAGGACTGGAATGGTTTTATGTCGGAGACAACTGAAATACTTGTAAAGAGAAAAGCTTTGACACTTGGCTTTGCCCATTTTTCACCTGTTGACTTGTAACTCCAAACAAATCTGGGTGGCATGCAATTTTATTTCATTGATTTTAACTAAACTTAACAACAAATATCACTGTCATTTGCCCCGCCCCAGTGGTGCAATTCAACTGGTTCTATCCGGTTTGGGCGAACTGGTAGCAGTGGCGGCGGGTGGCTCCGCCCACCTGCCTGGACATCATCACATCCCGTTTTTGATGCTCTGCGCATGCACAGAAGGTCCTGCATATGTGTGGAGGTGGCTTAGGTGCGCTCACATTGGCGAACCGGTAGAGAGGGTAAGTTGATTTCACCCCTGCCCTATCCTTTGCTTGCTCCTTCTGATTTTTTTGAGTAGGGTATCCAAAGGCAGTGAAATTGGCCTTTCAAGTTTCTTGGTAGTGCATCCGTTGCTGTTGCAATATAATCCAGAATTGTCCTCTTCTTCTCTTTCCTTTAGCTTTTCCCAGCATTATGAGCTCCTACTGACCACCTTATTAGCTCCTCTGGTTGGCAACATCATTCATCACATCATCAATTCCCAGGACTTTATCAGCAAGGTTTGAAAAAATAAAACTGGATCCAGACGAGAAATTGACAACTATGACCTGGATGACTGGGAATCTCCACAGATATTTTCTCGTTGGAGTGAAATGAATAATTGTGTTCTCCATCCCTCTTTGTTACCATTGCGTTGTACTACAAATGATGTTCAAAGAATTTCCATAGTCGCATCATTGTGTGCGATCATTATGTAGAAATCCATTGTGTGCTATCAATATGTAGAAATCCACGTTTCGGGAAATTGTTTGAAAGTGATTATTTCCCCTCGTTCTGTCTTTTGAAACTGTGTAAATGTAGCCAAAATCTGATGCGATTAGACAGAATGAATGAGCAGTAATTTCCTGTGGTTCCTGTTTGCTTCTATGAATCTACTTAATGAAGTCATCATTTCTAATATTCTGTTTAGTTAATACATTTCATATAACAGACAGCTTCCAACTGTGCCTGACTTCATCTTCTGATGCTTTTATTTCTTACTTTTAATGCACCTTTTCTGTACAATCTTTAGACGTTTATGGAACTGGGTTATTAGGCACAGGTTGGACTAATTTTTCTTCTTCCAACAAACATGCAAATGCTCTATACTGCATTATCCATTATGCTATCTCTGTTCCCCATCATTGCAAGGACTATGGATTTGCTTGTTTCTGAAATATAAATGCAAATGGCATGTCAAATCCCATACACGAAAACAGTCATGTGGGTGAGAAGATACTTGCAGCCATTTGATAATGGCAGTAACATATGATTCAGCTCCACAGATTGCAACTGATTATGAGAAATTTTGAAGGCAAATCATGCAATTTGCAGGAAATTATTTCTCTTGTTTTGAGGCCATGCATAATTCATTTAGCAAAACTTGGAGGATGCCATTTTCTAAAGCTGCAGCTTTTATTATTGTTTCCCAGATATGAATTAAATGGTGTCCATGTTTTAACTGTGTAGTACTTCATGGGACTCTGTAAATCAAGAACCACAAATTCATTCTGCAGGTAAGCAGTAGCAATCACAAATCTTTCTAACAACTGTGTATCCCTGGTTTCCTTCCCTGCAAAGTAATCGAAGTAGAATAAATTCAGAGCTGTTCAGGGCAGAAGGGCAGGTGTTATGTTGTGATAAATTCTTTGCATTGGAAAAGATGGAAAAAATAATTCAAGAAATATTATGCTCTAATCAAGCAATTTAAACAATGCAACAAAATTAGAATAATTTAAACGATAATATGTGTTTTAATTGTTTTAATTGAGGGACCACCAAATTAAAGAGAATGAAAAAGAGGCCCTAGAATTGAATATATTACAAAACATTAGAGTTCCCTCAAATATATCTCTTGCATAAAAGTCTGACACCCAGCACTTCTAACAAACAAAAAAATATCATTCAAGGCATCTAATAAACATGAAAAAGAATCTTTTGATAAATTAGTCTCATTTTAAGTTCATAAGAAATATTTCAACTTCATAAGAAACATGTAATATTCTTTGACGTCAATTCATTTGTTAAAATAAAATATCCCAATCACATTTCATTCTGCAGTTTTATCTTAATAATTACCAGTATCTATCTTAGTAATAGTCCCTAACTGTCTATAGAAATAAACTATTTAGATTTAGATAAACTCCTTAAATTTTTCCAAAATACTTTATAATAGAAATCATTAATAAGATCCAGAAACTGCTAATATATCAAACTAAAAGCAAAATAAAAGGATAGGATAGGGTAAAATAGCATAGGACAGGATAGGATGGGATGAAATAGGAGAGGACAAAACAGGACAGGACAGGACAGAATAGAATCCCATTCACAAATTTTAGGCTATTCAAATTCTTACAGTATTGTATTTTCTTGATCACCTACCATACTAACAACAATGATAACAAAAATATTTATCTGCAGTTTTGAAATTCAGTACTTGACTGAATAATGTGATAACTTACCAAACTGGATTTGAGAACTTTAATAATTCTATGACTGAAATATCATCTACATATAATAGCAATTTATGTTCCAACTCCTGCCAGCTTCATGTCAAAAATACCAACTGAATGTTAGTCAAATGGGCTAATGTTGTCAAGTGAAATATACAAGAAAATGAAGACCATCTTTGACAATTCCCACAAATTATCTTAATAGATAAAGAGGCAATTCGAGTTGTAACAACTGTAGGTTAGAGTTTAAGATTCCACATTTTAATGCATCTAATAAGAACTGGAATCCTTTTTTAAAATTAAAGCATAAAAATGTAACTGAGATGTTAGGAGTTCTTTAGGACAGATCAGACAAGACAATTTATGAGCCAGATCTGGGTTGTGGTATTTTTTTAGTATAATTATTTTAACTCTTAGCATAGTAAGAGTAGAAGGGTATTCATCTCTCTATGAGATCGACTCTCAATGAGACTCATGATGATGAGAAAAGGCATGCACACATAGCTCCAATTCCCCCTCACCCCCTTTCTGCCTTCAAAGAAATATAGCAAATGCTTTATGTCCTAATTGCATTACTGTTCTAAGAGAAGCTATCGCTCTGTCTGGGATCATATTTCTTCTGCTAAAATGACAGCCGGGTTTTTTTCCCTCGTTGTCCTTGCACTTTACCAATCACAAGAGGATGATCAATAGAATTAATCATGTTATCTGTGGGCAAGGGGTTGGATGAAATAGCCAGTAAGATCCCTTCCAGCTCTATTGTTCTATGATCCTCTCAATTTATTTGCATTAGATGAGTCAAAATATTCAACCGTGAATTATACCCTTAAAGAACAAAGGGGTAGCAGCAAAATCTGCTTAACCTTGAGAGGAAATTACTTTCTTATGAAATTCTGTGTGAAATGTGCAATGGAAGGACAGAGAAATTATGTAACCGCTTACAGGAGCAGAGGGGGTAAGTTTCAATAAATTCCATTTCATTTACTGTTCAAGGTCTCTCTGCAAGAGCTCAGCTTTTCCTTTCCTTATTTTTCCTTTTCCTTTCCCTTTCCTCTACCTTTCCTGATGGGAGATTTTTCTCTTAACTTCCATTTATACCAGATAAGGGAGGAATGGGCCACACAGGTACCTTGCTGGAAGGTGAGAGTTCTTGCTAAATCAGTTTCATGTAATGATGTTTCAACTCCCATGCATGCCATTCATTTTACACACATCTGGGTGGTTTTTTTTAACTTTGTTTAAAGCAGTGTTTCTCAACCTTGGCGACTTTCAGTCCTTTGGACTTCAACTCCCAGAATTCCCCCAGCCAGCTATGCTGGCTGGGGGATTCTGGGAGTTGAAGTCCACAGGACTGAAAGTTGCCAAGGTTCAGAAACACTGGTTTAAAGTGTAAACTATCCCCCCACTTCATTCTGGCTACCCCAAAACAGACTCTTCATGGGGGTTATAGCTCCAATAATGAGATTGACAGTGTATAAATTTAATAAACAAAGAAATAAATAAAATCCATGGGATTACAAGAACACTTTTAAAGATGTCCCTTTAAAGAGGACTATGTGGGATGACACAAGTCATGCTTGGATGGGGAAACCCAACAAGAATGGATTGAATTGTTTTTTGCTCTAAGAATTAGCCAGAATAGAAATATTAGTTGGACTATTTTGGACATGTGATGTGACACCCAGAAAAATATGGTATATTTCACTTAATCCTCCAGGGAAAAATTGAAGGCAAACAAGGTCCAGGCAAAAGAAGAACATCATGGTTTCAAAACCTAAGGGACTGGTTTGGAGAAAACTCAGCAGCGCTTTTTCATGTGACTGTTGACAAAAATAGGTTTGATAACATGATCACCAATGTCTGATGATGATATGAAAGGAGGAGGAGGAGGAGGAGGAGGAGGAGGAGGAGGAGGAGGAGGAGGAGGAGGAGGAGGAGGAGGAGGAGGAGGAAAAAAAGAAGAATAAAAAGAAGAAGGAGAAGGAGGAGGAGGAGGAGGAGGAGGAGGAGGAGAAGAAGAAGAAGAAGAAGAAGAAGAAGAAGAAGAAGAAGAAGAAGAAGAAGAAGAAGAAGAAGAAGAAGAAGAAGAAGAAGAAGAAGAATTAGCCAACTTGGGTCTATGAGGCTTAAAACAATCTTTAACAAGTAGATGAAATAGTAGTGTCTTACATAATGAATGTATGGTTATTCCAGTGATTTCACTCATCAACTGGAAAAGTCTGTCCTACCCCATGTTGGAAATGTCCTATCAATAGATGACGCGTGGGAGTAGAAATGTTCTGCTTGTTGTGGGAGGAGAAATGAATCTATCTATGGGCCTCCTTTCAAACCTTCTATGCATTCCAAATATCTATGACCAGAATGGTGATCAGTCCTTTGTAGCAATGGAAAAGATGGCTCTTGAAGCTATAGGCAATCAGTGGAAATGCTTCCCTCTATCTTTTTATCAACTGGAAGATTTTTGAGCTGATCTCTTTTCAGGCTTTAGTAACTTGTTCAAAACCCACATAACATATATGCACAGTGAATTTTAGACAAAGTCTTCAAACTTCCATAGCACAGGATCAAAAAAGCTCTCTGTGTTGTAGTTTCTGTCTCTGTATTATAGTGCTAACCTAGCAGTTAACTTAGCAGTTAGAACAGGGACGTCAAACTCATGACGACACATTGTCATCACATGATGTATCTCAACTTTTTTCCACTTAGCTAAAATGGAGGTGGACGTGGCCAGCACATGATGCATCCGGCCTGTAGGCCCTGAGTTTATCACCCATAAGTTAGAGAATCCCAATAGACTATTGTAGGTTAAAAAAGGTAAAGGAATCTCTATCAATTTTACTTTGGTAGTTGTTACT
Source organism: Thamnophis sirtalis (assembly GCF_051295495.1). NCBI lineage: Eukaryota > Metazoa > Chordata > Lepidosauria > Squamata > Natricidae > Thamnophis > Thamnophis sirtalis. The sequence continues at coordinate 33,230,807 of NW_028261381.1, forward strand.
GAATATAGGGAGGCAGTGTTTTTTTCAAGGTCATTGAGCCAACATAATGCAAAGACATTTCTGCGGTCATGTGGCCAGTATGATGACACAGAGACTTATTTGTCCATCAAAGTGGTACCTATTTAGCTGTAAAAAGCATTTGCAGACTTTTGAACTGCTAGACTGGCAGGAGTTGGGGACAGGACGGGAGCTCACCCCATCATGTGGTGCTTGGCTCTCGAACCTGGGCTGCCAGCTTTCCAGCAACAGGTCCAGTTTCTTAACTGCTGACCCATCACTCTGCCCAGGCTTTTATAATCCAAACTAAATATTGGATCATTGCACAGGCTCTCCATATGCAAAACTATTATTTCCCCTCAAATTTATCCTTGTAATGATGCAGAGGGGGTGTAGACTCAAGGGAAATTTCATGACAGGAGATATCTCAGACTTTCAACCATCCATTGTCACCAAAGAAGGTGAGAATTGTGGTTTTTAATTTTTCCTGGTTCAATAGAGATAAGTAACTAACTATTCACTCAGAAGGGCCAGGTACACAGGGGAAAAGACTGTGCCAATGGTGGGAGTCATTTTTTTTTTTACTATCGGTTCTGTGAGTGTGGCTTTGTGGGCATGGCATGGTTTAGTGAGCAGGGCAGGGGAAGGATACTGCAAAGTCCTTATTCCCTCCCCACTCCTGGGAAAAGGTTATTGCAAAATCCCCATTCCCTCCCCACCCCACTAACCTGCTTTCTAGCTCCATTCTCCTGTTCAGGACAACAAAAGAAGATCAGCTGGGAGATAGTGGGGGCATGGCCAGCCTATTTGCCAGTTCTCCAAACTACTCAAAATTTCTGCTACCGGTTCTCCAGAACCTGTCAGAACTGGCTGAATACCACCGCTGTGCCACCTTGGAACTTTAAATTCAGCAGGAGTTCTTGTTAGGTCATATGTTCCTGAGCATAACCAAACTAGAACATTAAGAATACCTGAAAGAACACTAGAAATAGCAGAAGGTTTCACTACAAAGAAAAATCCATTCTATACAGTAACTTCAATTGGACGCAGAACATGGGCTTAGCCCAGTTATCGAGGGATGCTAATGAACATTCATTGTATTTGAAGTAAAAATTAAATTTCTTGAGAAGTATATGAAGACAGAAAAGTCTCACTTCTACTTGAATTTATGCCTTGAAGAGAAAGACCAAGAGAGAAACTAGGATGGAAGGAATTCCCTTTCATCTGTTAACTTAATCTTCCTTCTTTCTTTCCTTCCTTTCTTCCAAATATTTATTTAGCCACCACTTCTCATGAGTCAATTATTTACCAAAGGTGTCAAAAATCTGTCAGAAAGCATATGGGTGGTAAATATATCTCAGGTAAAATTTAACCATCTAATTCATAGTGGGATTCCTAATTTGCAGTTTGCCAAATGAGCGACATCTGTTCTGGTATGAAATAGTAAATTGCATAAATAAAACAGTGACTATACAGCAGTGATTAGAAGATGACTAAATTGAGAAAGATGTTGTGAATTAATAACAGGTAGATTGTGCTCCTTCTATTTTCCAAACACTTAGATGAATGAGGAAAAACAAAACCACTACCTCATAAATATAACATGAAATCTGTATTCCGCCCCACAAAAAAAAAATATTGTGTGTCTCAATCTTTCTGGTACTGAACTGACTTCTGGATGTTATGGTCCAGTGGTGGGATTCAACTTTTTTTACTACCAGTTCTATGGGCGTGGCTTGGTGGGCGTGGCAGGGGAAGGTTCCTGCAAAATCCCCATTTCCTCCCAATCAACTGCGACTCGGGAGGCAGAGAATAGATGGAGGAGAGACCAGTCAGAGATGGTATTTACCACTTCTCTGAACTACTCAAACTATCCGCTACCGGTTCTCCAGAACTAGTCAGAACCTGCTGAACACCACCTCTATTATGGTCCCACTTCCTCACTCAATTATGCTACACATTGAATGTCTCCATTCAGATCACACTCTTTCAGCTCAATATTATCTGAGGATGAAAAGAGGAAAAACATGACACAATAAATAAAACAAGCAAGCATTCAGCACTTGTTTCCAAATGTCTTCCCTCTCCATGGCTAGAACTGTTAGGTGATCACTGTAGATATTGTAATTCAGTATCTCAATTCAACTTTTTTTTTTTGCCAGATTTTAAGGGAAGATGGACTGGGGCTGCATTTTAATCACCTTTGGCTCTCTTTTAGATTGAAAGAAAGAGTCACTGTAAAATAAGATTGGGAATTCAGTATCCTTCAGATGCTAAACTCTTAATTCCCAGCATCCATCCACATGCTGAGTAGAACTGCTGCGCAATGTAGCATGACAACCTCCGTGGAGTAAGTTCCCCATCTCTGCGCAAAGATAAGTCAAGCATGCTCAGAGACCGATCAGTTTCCTCTGCTCGAGTGTCACACATTTTACATGGATTGCAAACTGGTTTCTCAGGAGGAAGGAACTTTTGATTATCAGCTTTTGGGTTGGAACCAAAAGCCACAAAGTAAGCATAACATCAGGGCATGGGAAGGCTTTGGAGCAGGGATGAAATCAACTTAGCTTTGCTACCGATTCAGTAGCAATGTGAGTGTGTGGGCATGCATGCAAAGGACCTTCCTCACATATGCAGAGTGTCAAAATGGGACGAACCTGCTACTGTATGTGCCTGCAAAGGTAGGTACAACAGCAGGACAGGGAGGAGGGGAATCCACTGTGCCAGGTGATTTAAATTAGCTAGAAAGCAGAAAATCTGACGATTCTAGCTAATATAAATCGTGCATCACAGCTGATCATCAGAAATACTGGTTTGCCTGACGGGTAGCATTTTTTTTTACTACCAGTTCAGGCGAACTGGTAGCATTTTACTACCGGTTTACTACTGAACCAGTAGCATTTCACTCCTGCTTTGGAAGAAATCTGGAATTGTGTCTTGTTTTTTTAAAAAAATATTTAAATAAGCCAAATTTAAGGCTATTGGGACAATACAGCAGGACATGACAGAGATTTTTGAGAGAGAGAGAGGTAGGGAGAGAGAGAGAATGATTGAATCAATCAATCAATCAATTAATTTTGGGATAGATATAGCCCTGGTTATTCAACCCTAGGTTACCACAGAAGTTTTAAAATTTCTCTCTGAGCCACCACCTGAAATGCTCCAGTTCTGATGCGTTCCAGAAATAAAATCTGTGAAGTTATTCCTCACTTGATGAAAAAAACCAAAATAACTGACCAAAGGAAAGCACTATCTCTTTTGTTAAAGATACCAAGACCAATTTGGGGTTTCATTTTCTGTAATATCAAGATGCCATCCCTATCATTCTTGCAAATAAATTGTCCATAAAGGAAACATATCCATACATCTGTGGGTTTGTCACTCTTTTCACATTAGATACCAAGGGGTGGAAAAAAAGATTCCTTTAATCACTGTTTCATTCAGAATGAAATTACTACCATATAAGGTATTAAACTTAGGTGCACACAGTTGCCAATTAACCAGCTGCTGACATAAAGCTGATACAAATTGATCTATTCTGAAGGCGGGGGACGGGAGACCTTTCTCACCATTTTTACTTTACTGTGTAGCTGTTTTTAGGATCAGAAAACATGATAGTGATCATTTTTCTGGTTACTTTGATTCTTGGATAATAGTGTCAGAGTTTGTTGCATAAATTCAAATCCAGAAGCACACACAAATGCAGCAGGATTCATTAACTTCTTTATACACCAGTGGTGGGTTGCAGGCAGTATGCCCCGGTATGGATGTACCGGAGCCTGCCCGGAGCACTGGGTACCATTCTGGTACGGTGTTCTGGAGGGCCCACCCACCTGCCCAAACTCCTTAACTGTCCTTTAAGACTTTGGCACTTCTGCTCACGCGCATGGCATGTAGGGCGCCTATGCGACGCTTCACCGAGCAGCTGGAGCATCGTGGAGGCTTGTGGAGGCACGCAGGCAGGAGGCTTGTGGAGCCACGCACATCCATGTGGGTGACACCTGGCCCATTCCAACGATACCGGTTGGAACAGGATCTGGAACCCACCACTGATATACACATAAGAATAGATGAATACATGTACAATACCAATAGGTGGTTCTTCCAAGAAAACACAAGGCAAGACAGTTACAGGTGAACACACGCAGTTGGTTTCATTTTCAGCAGACAAGCCCAGACAGATTGCTAGTTTACTTCTCAGAGCAGCAGACTGCTTAAGTTTCAATTCTCAGCTAAGACATGCCCAGACTCCAAGCTTAAATTTCTGTTTCAATTCTCTGCACAGACTCAGATCTGTTTGAGCTCCCATTGGCTGTCTTAGTTGCTATGCCTGTTCATTGGCTGACCTTGTTCCCATGTCTCTCCTAGTCATGAATATTTTAACAAATAGAATCATAAAATAGAATCAAACAGTAAAGAGCTAATGGCCAAGAGAGCAGAGAACTGAGCGGCCCATTTCTTGTAGCTTGCAATTTCTCAATACACTTTTATGAATTGACCAAGTCCAGGATAAAACAGGTTTGCCCTCTTCTACTAGGAATCTTCTAGCTAATTAGATAACCAAGAAAGGGCCTCTGAAAGATGTCATCTGAAATGTAGGAAAACATCCTAGGTGGCTTTCAAACTGTAGAATGTGTTCCCTAAGGAGTTGCTAGCCTGTTCTCCAAAGATATTATTGCTTTTCTTTAATCTGTGTTATTCATTGGTTTGTTTTTAACCAGGATTCTAATTTTATTAAGTCTGTTTTAGTTTAACTTTTGCATTTTTATTATTATGTGCTATTGAGATTAGTGGATGGATAGAAAGCTTGGCTTAAATTCAGTCACCAGTGAAAAATAAACTAAACTCATTATTTCTTCTTCTTCTTCTTCTTCTTCTTCTTCTTCTTCTTCTTCTTCTTCTTCTTCTTCTTCTTCTTCTTCTTCTTCTTCTTCTTCTTCTTTCTCTCTCTCTCTCTCTCTCTCTCTCTCTCTCTCTCTCTCTCTCTCTCTCTCTCTCTCTCTCTCTCTCTCTCTCTCTCTCTCTCTCTCTCTCTCTCTAAAAAAACCCTGCAATCTCACGCACTTTGACTATGAATTTGGGACAGGCAGAAAAATATTGTTTAATAAAAGCTCCCTTGCAAAGGAAAATGAGGTCTCAAAAAGATCCTTTTAAGATGAAAGGAAAGTAGAAAGGAATATTCGCTCAAGGTTCTCTGCTGGAGAACAGTAAACTGGGAACTAGGCTCATTGTGAGAGGTTGGGTAAGGTCACCAGATCCCTGCTTGTAGATAGCTTAGGAAAATTTTCAGGGGTGGGCTGCTGGGGGTTCACAGGTGTTTGGGGGAACCTCGAACTAAGGTTCTGTATAGTTTGGAGAACCCCCAAATCCCACTCCTGGCTTCCCCCCCTCCCAGGACTCCTCATGCTGCCTGTTTTAGATGCAGGTAAGTGCAGGGTGTATGCAGAGGGCAAAAAAATGGACCTATCGGAAATTCAGGAAGGCCAGAAATAGGCCTGTTTCCAGCCTCCAGAAGGCCTCTGGAGACTGGGGAGGCTGTTTTCCCCTCCTGGAGGCTTGAGGATAGCCTCTGGAGCCCGGGAAGGCAAAAATGCCCACCCAGGTCATGCAGAAGGCCACACCCACCATGGCCATGCCCACTCAGTAATCAGGCAGAGAACCCCTTGCTAAAAATTTTGAAACCCACCCATGAAGATTTTTGATCTGACCTTGGGGCATTTATACTTTCTATGCAGTTCCCTATGGCAGAATTGGAAGATCTTGTTTCAGGGCTATGGGTTACAACTAAATAGGTTTTGAAATCCATACCTCTCTCATTCAAAATAAATTCCATGGAGGAGATGCTGTCTGCCAAGAAGGACTTTACACAGTTCCTTACTAAAATGCTTTCGTATATAAACGTAACAGGTATATTAACTGGATCCTTGGTGAGACTGTCCATATTTATTTAAAAAAAACCTGTCATCCAAATTTGATGGTGGCATTTGTGGATTTGGAAGCCATTTTGTTTGTGAATAGAGAAAGGAAATAGGAGAGATTATGGCTACTGATTGATATATTTGTTTTCCACACCAACACCTTATAAAAGGGTGGGGGGTATGTGATTTTTTTCATTGATGATATCCTGACTCAGTGTAGGTTGAAAAAGAATTTATTTCGCTACCTTTCATTTTTAATGTCCATTTCTGTACTTTTCCATTTCCCTTCTGGTTGAGTCTTGGGGTTTGGTTATTTTTTTGGGGGGGGGGGTGGTTGCAGATGGCATTTTTTCCCACTGGGAAAAGTTTAATGAATAGAATATTTTGAACTGTAGTGAAAAGTGTAAAAAGAGCTCTTTTAAAAAAAATGTGACAGGATGATGGTGGAAATGACCCAGAAAATCAGTTCTATGGCTAAGGGTCTGTCACAGAGGTGGTATTCTACCGGTTCGGACCGGATTGTCTGAACCGGTAGCGGAAATTGTGGGTGGCTCCACCCACCTGTGACTGGCTCTATGGCATCCCATTTAGGCCCTTTTTTCGCCAAAAGCGCATGCGCGAGCTCACATTTGTGAACCAGTAGGGAAGGTAAGTGTATATCACCCTTGGTCTGTCAAAATAAATAGATGAAACACTTGGACCACTCAAGTAATGTTCTACAGTTCGGGTACATCATGCTCAATAAACAAATTGTAAGAAAGACAAGGGCTTATATAAAATGAATTATTTTACTGTATAGAATTATTAATTCCATTTTGAACTTACAGCAATTCTCTTCTATTCTATATGGGACTAAAATGCAAGCCTGGAATAATAATTTTATCCAGGCCATGAAGATTATACTTTTTTATTTTATTTTTATGTCTAAAGAAGAATATATGTGTATGTCTATGTGTATTTGTATGTGTGGTGGTGTGTGTCAGTGGTGGGATTCACTCATCTTCACTACCGGTTCGCAAATGTGAGCTTGCATGCACTGAATGTTGTGCATTACTACAAAGCGGGTGGGCGGATTGGTAGGAACTAGCAGAATATCACCACAACTGGTTTGTGTGAGAGAGAGGGGGGAGGCTCTTTCTTATACATGGAAAACATGGGTTTTGTTCAGAATGACACAAAAAGCAGAAACAATGGATAATTAGATACTGCTTAAAATGTATTGCACAGGGCCTCTAACTAGAATGAAAGCTGGCCACTTGGTTATTCCTTGCATGTAATTCAAGTGTTACCCTGTTTTCCATTTCTCTTGATTTCTTGGCATTTGCAGGGAAGTTGTAAAGCTTGGCTCAATATATAACTGGACTCTCAGAATAATTAGGGCCACTAAACGGGTCGTTTAGAAATGGCCAAGGCTTGTCAATCGCAATCTGTTTCCATTCAAAGCACTTCCACCCCCAAATTAGCCCTATTTTCCAGTGTTTTTTAAAGACTGAATAATCAAGTTTTCACATTCTCCTGGCATCAGATCAGAAAGCTGCCCTCTCCTGTAACATTGTGTGATGCCAAATGCCTTTTCTGGGGCTCTGCAAATCCTCCAAAGCGTGCTTAACTTCCATGTAGTTTGTGTGAAGGGATTCTTTTAAAGCAAAGGGTTTGCAAACTAGTCTAATCCCGGCCTGCCAAGCAAGAGAGGCGAGTGGCAGCTTTCCTTTGCTGGGGAAATGGGTTTCTGTGCATGCACAGCTGGTAGTCAGCAGAAGGCCACATCTGTCTGAGAGACATACTGGGAGAGGGCTTGTGTGGTGCATAGGACATCATTAAAAAAGCACACACCCCTCAGATCCTAGGAATCACCACAATTCCATTCCCCCCCGCCCTCTGAAGTTTAAGATGTTTAGGAGCATCAACTGAATATGATGTTCTTCTCAGCTTATTTGGGAGAGGGATTGTTTCCCTCAATTGCTTCCTTTGGTGCTGAAGATGTTGCTTTGAAAGAAAAGGGAGCGGAATCTTATTTTACCCACTGAGCAACGGATTTGTCTTCAGTATCAAGCAAGACAGCCAGTTAAATCTGACTGTGAGATTATAAGAAAATCCACTTCTGATTGACAGTGCTACTTTAAATCCCCATTCACATATACTTGTTTTGATGTGCGCTTCTCAGTTGTGTATATTCATTCTTGAATAGTAAAATATATTGCAAAATCCACGGGGGGGGGGACAGATTTTCAGCATATTGACAATATTCACCTTGAGATGTACATTGAATATGCAGTTGGATTTAGTCAGGTTGCTTTAACAAAGGGAGGTGTTCTCCTCCTACTCATGGGGAGGATGGTACAGGGGTTTAACAAAGTTTCAATGGTATAATCATAGCCAGAGGTGGGTTTCATATAATTTTACCACCAGTTCGCCGCACACTGAAAGGGCAGTGACGTGCAGTGAGGTTTATAGCTGGTGACACACTGACACTTTCAAATTTTTTTAGACTTGTGGACTTCAACTCCCAGAATTCCACAGCCAGGCATGCTCAGTTCAGATTTAAAGCGATAGCATTTTGCAAAGGAAAACCTTGCAAAACAGGTTTTCCTTCATTCTTTTTTTTTCTCCCTCCCCCTCCTTCCTTCCTCTCTCCCTCCCTCCCCCTCTCTCAAACAGACACACACAGAGAGAGAGAAGTTGGATCTCTCTCTCTCTCTCTCTCTCTCTCAAACAAACAAATATAAACACAGAAGTTGGATTGGATATATTTTTCAATAGCTTGAAAGCAGCTCCTCTGCCATACTCCCCCTTCCCCTGCTGCCTTCCAATCCGAGCCTTTGAACGTGGAGCCACGTTGCCTTTTCAAACTTGTAATCAGTGAAGCTGGGCTTATATACTTTTTGCAGCTGTGTGTGTGTGTGTTTGAAAAGGCAACGTGGCTCTGCATGCAATCAAACTTTTTGAATTCCTCCCCCCTCCCCCCACACACGCACCTTTTCCAGCTGTTTCAGAGAGGATTTCAACCCTGCTCTTGCCTGCCCTCATGAAAACAAAAAAAAAATGTAAAAGGATAAAGGCAACAGCTGAGGTCAGGCTGAGCTAGTTGATCCCAGAGAACTCTAAAAAGCCTCTAAAAATGCCCTCCACAGGAGGCGAGAGAACCATGTGTCTCATCTACATAAGGAATTTTTCAGCTTTTAACTTTTGTTTAGCTCTGCTCGAGTGATCAGACTAAAGTCAGACTAAATGAGGCACCTCGTTCTCCTGCCGCCCCCTATAGAGGTCACTTTTTTACACAGTTAAGTACTAAGCAGAGTCATCCACTGTGACTCTGGCAGCAACTACCTCAGCCTTTTTCCTTTTACATTTTTTTTCTTTTCATGATGACAGTGGTGAGGCCCTGCCTCCCCTGACTGCACATCCCTGTGAAAGTGTGAGTGCTCACAGCTTGCATGCAGCTTAGAAAACATGGCTAAATAGGATGGCATAATGGCGGGGCAGGTGGGCCAGCCCACCCGCAAGTCCCCACTAACAGTTCGCCTGAACCAGTCCGAACTGGCTGAATACCACACTGATCATAGCCCCAAATTTACTTCAGTATAGAATTGTATTGTCACCAGTAATGATTCCAGATTGACCAGTGACACATTATGTATGAAGCATCTTAAAAGTAACATAAAACTAGCTATATACTAAGACTATTAATTCTAATTTATTTTTTAGAGAAAGAAATAAGAGGCTTTTGCAATATTTGAATGTAATTTTTTTACCTAGAAAAAAAATTGGTGCAAAAAGTCAGGTCTCTCATACAGAATATTGCTTATTGATCGAGCCATGAGTCTGTTGTGTGTTATTCAAAATGAAGGCAGGTTTCTCAGATCTCAGAGGCTGCATATATCTTGTTTACCAAAGGTTTACTATCAGCAATTACAGCAACCATGGAAAGTTCTAATCATCAAGTCCAACACACATTATAAATAGCACTATCTTTTTTGAAGATGAGTCCAGGCATCTTTTATCTATATAAAAAAAAATAATGTGGCCTATAAATAAAGTTCTCCACTTGTCAAAGGAACTGCCGAGTGTGTCATGCTGCCCCAGCATGATACCGAACATAATATTATCCAAGTGGATATAGAAAAGTTGCCCCAGGAAATAATAACACATTCAATTTGATTCTAACAGCTCTTCTCTAATGAGGAAATAGGTGAGGAAATGCTGGCATTTTACAAAATTCTACCGCTGAAGATTCCGATCAGGCAGGAAATCAGTGAAGGTCTTGGGGTCTGCTTTATAGGGCTGTGTCCTTCAAGGGGAGCATTGCCTCAAGAAGGAAAACCACCCCTCCCAACTATTCTATTAAGCAGTGTGACTCCCTGACTTTTCAGAGGGAAGCGGCTGGTCTAATTGCTTCACTTACTTCAGCTAGTCCTGATAACATTAGGAGTAGTTAGAAGAGGCTTTTGCATAGCTCTATGTGTAGAATTCTGTTCTGATATTACTAACCAGGAATAGGAAGTGTTTTCCTGCTTATTGCAAGTGCCAACTGAGGATCAAGTGGTTTGGGGCTGGTTGAGGCCAAAATCAACCAATTTATCCCCTTGACAAGAACTGTATTCCTTGTTTGAAGGGTTGCTAAAGTCTAAGGAGGAGGTATCTATGGAGATTCTCAGTCATCCAGGTCATGGTTATCCCAAAGTTGCTTTTTCAAGAGGCAACTGGACCTTCTTGTTTTTCTCTGAAGACGTTTCACTTCTCATCCAAGAGCTGAGCTACTTGGATGAGAAGTGAAACATCTTCAAAGAAAAACAAGAACGTCCAATTGCCTCTTGAAAAAGCAACTTTGTGACAAAGGAGGAGGTGCTAAAGGGTGATAGAAGCAGAATAATTTGTTTTCTCGTCTTATCAAGCAAGCAGAATAAAGTTGCTTAAAGGCTTCAGTAAATTATTGATCCAGCAAAACTTCTAGAAAAAAAAAAAACTAGCTACCTTTCAGATTTTTTAGACCACAATTTCTACAGTGCTTTGTCATTGGACACTAGAGAAAAAAAGAGGTTCTCTCTCTCTTTTTCTACTGATATTGTTTGGACTAGTGTTTAAGGCACCAGGTAGAAAGTGGGAGACCGTGACTTCTAGTCCTGCCTTAGCCATGAAAGCCAGCTGGGTGGCCTTGAGACAGTCACTCAGCCCAATTCACCCCACAGGGCTGTTGTTGTGGGGAAAATAGGAGGAGGAAGTGTTGGATATGTTTGCTGCCTTGAATTACCTGTAAAAATAATAAAGTTGGGAAAGAGAAGAAAATGAAGGAAGGAAGAAAAGAAGGTGAGGAGAGAAAGAAGGAATGAAGGAGAGAGAGAAAGAGAGGAAGGAAGGAAGGAAGGAAAAAGGAAGGAGAGAGAGAGAAAGAAGGAATGAGAGAGAGAGAGAGAGAGAGAAAGAAGGAATGAGAGAGAGAGAGAGAGAGAGAAAGAAAGAAAGAAAGAAAGAAAGAAAGAAAGAAAGAAAGAAAGAAAGAAGTCTTGAGATTTAGACATTCACTTCTGCATATTTAAAAATAATTTTAAATCATTTTCCACCCAAATGTTTGGCAATTACTGTAGCGATTACTGCATGCTGCCTAGAGCTCCATTTTTGCCATTTGAGTGGCCATGAAAATCCTATAAATAAACATATCTGAACTGCACTCTCTCAACCTCAGATGCACAAAGATACCAAAAAACCCAAGAGGAGAGCAGGCTGATTAATAATCACGGATAGACAATCTGTTGAAGAAAAAAGTGCTTTCTTCAAAAAAAAATAGAAGACTTGGCCAAACACAAACTACTTCAAAAAATAATCATAAGCAAAGAATTTTAAATAAGCCAAAAGGAGACAGACTTTGCTGAGTGCACAAGAATGTTCTCATCCTTTGTAAGGGTGTGTGAGAAAGACTTTGGAAGACTGGATCAAGAGACATTGCTAAGGGAATGGTCAGATAAGAAACATCCTAGCCTGCAGCTGGATACTAGGAGGAGCAAGAGGGATAAAAGAGCAGCCCTGGTTTCTTGGACTGTAAAACAAACTGGGGGGGGGGGGATTATAATTTCTCATTTGTAAGATTCTGTGAATTTAGCTTTACAATAAAGAAGAACTAGTTCATCTGGTTGTGATTCTTTTCTGATTTATCCCACAAGACTGACATCTTCGCATTTTCCTAACTACAGCCCAAATATGTCCTGGCAATCTTTTTTTTTTAAACTGTGTCTTCATGACATTGCTTTTTTATCCTCCACAACCCTAGTTTAAAATAATCTTTAGCTGTTCCAGTCTTAAAATAGCATTTTTCCTCTTTTCCTCAAAGAGGGAGAAAATTGTGGTCATGGATGTGATCTGACACACTTCATCAGTGATGTGCTGAGGAGCTGGGATTTACTCAGCTCCTGTTCACCATTTTAGCTGCTTCTGGGCATGCTCTCTGCCCCCGAGAGCCATTTTGCCTTGGACAGCAGAAATGATCAGATAGAGGCCTTTGTGCACACAGTGCATTTCTCCAACACAGGTTAATTGTATAGCCAGGATTAGTGCTCATTTGAAACATAGTCCCTTTTTTTAAAAAAGATACTTCCTAGATAAAATGGCATCTCTCACACCAAAGTAATAAAACATGCTCACGTAAACCTTTTGCTGATAGATTCAGTGGCAAACCTGATTAATGAAAGCATCAGCAACATGCAGCAGGCAACGCTCAGCTCCTTCCCAGTTTACATCCACTTCCTCTGCAGCATAGGAAGGGTGCTGGCTTAAGAAAAGTGTTTTCTTATATACACTGGTTAAGCGTCCTTTGGATATTAGTTAATTATTCATTTGATTTTTAATGCATATTTCATTTCAGAGGCTCAAGGCAATACACGTTGCTCTCCCTGGCCTTTTCCTCCCAGATTCCCCCAATCAGTGAGTTAGGGGGGACTGTAAGAGTGACTGCGCCTAAATTTTCCAACTATTTGGAAGGCAACGGAAAGTAGAACTGTGGATATTTGAGCTCCGGTGCTTCCGCGCATGGAGCATACTGTGCCTGTGCAATGCTCCGCCAAACAGCTGGAGCATCACGGAGGCGTCGTGGAGGTAAGGATGCATGCACATGCTGCACGCACATGTGCACGTGCTGCACGCACGTGTACGCGTGCTGCATGCATGCATGTGGGGGACGCTGGGCCCCATTGTATCGGTTGCACAGGATCTGGAACCCACCACTGAGCAGCAGTAGCTTCATTACAATGAAGATCAGTGCCATTGGGATGCTTTGGAACAAGAATAGATAGGTGAAAGTGATGGATGGAGAGAGAGAGAGAATAGAGATAGAGATTGAGATATATAGAGACAGAGATAGATAGAGATAGATAAAGAGACAGAGATAGGCAAAGATAGACAGACAGAGATAAAGATGATAGAGACTGAGACAGACATAGATAGGAATAGAGATAGAGATTATAGAGACAGAGACAGACAGAGATAGAGATGATACAGATAGAGAGATAGAGATACATAGAGGTAGAGACAGAGAAAGAGATAGCAGAGACAGGCAGAAAGAATAAAATATAGATATGTAGAGCAGGAATAATGGGGGAAGTTTTGTCTCTGTGTCTCATAATGTTACCACTTTATCCACTGAAGAGAAATACAGAATTAACAGAAATAATGTATTTTTTCATAGCTCAACAATCATTTGTGATATTTGCTGCATGAAATTGTGGGAATAATAGAGACTTATTCAAAGGGACAGGAGAAGGTGAAAGCCTGTGATATCTGTACTTGTCAACTAAACATGGCTCTCTTAACTTTGAAGCTTTCTTTGTTTACTGTCAGGCTATGTGACCTCCTCAGTTGAGTGGATGGAACACCTTTGAATTCCAGACATCCAGAGAACCACAATATGAAAAAGGGCACTTTTTCTATAGGTTCTCCCTGACGTTTGGTAACCCTTCCTCCCCACTCCTGTCAGGCCTTCTAATAAGCTGTCAGGCTACTTACTACAGGCAAGGCTGTGATGAATTTCCATTTCATGCCACTGCAAGAGTCAGCAAAGTGAGATAATTTAACAAGGTATTAAAGCAACAAGTGCTAGTGAATCCCCCACTATATGGATACATAACAAACACAGATTAACCCACTTAGCTGCAACATGATGCTATTCCAAGAGGGTTTTTTTGGGGGGGGGGGGTGTCAAATGAATTAACAACCCTGTCCATTCAAATCAATGCTACACCTGCATGCTTTTGCAATTTCTCAGCATTAAGATTTGTTGTGGGACATAGTTTAATACAGAGATGGATCTCCAGATATTTCATCCATGAGTGAGAAAGAGAACTAGTTTTTTTGCTTGTCAGCAACTGATGAAGAGAAACATGGTGCCTCTGATAAGGATGGACAATAGACTGTCCTGCTCCATGGTTTCTTCTATTTTTTTTCTTCAAAGATATCCAGATTGGTGGATAGTCACTTCCATAATTTAATTTTCATTGTGTGAAAAAAATGAAGAATTACAGCACTTCCTTTTATCTGCTGTGTCCTACAACTCCCAACTTCATTAGTTGACGTTGGTTCTAATGTTGTGATAGTGAAATGGTTCTTCTGGTTCACTTTCTCTAATATTGTTCTGACACAGAGTAAAATAAAATGATTATTATGCAAGATAGCTATAACATTATTTTTACCAGGTATTTAATCGCTTCAGTACCCTATGATACATGGCTTGGCCCGTTGCGGGACATGATGATATCAGGATGATGACAGGTGCACAGAAACTTTATTGGACCAATGAGATGATTAGATAATGATGATATCTGACTCAGGATTTGAAAGTTACATAAGGGATATCCACTGTGTAAAAACAGAAAATTCCCTGCCACCTAAGATGGCGGATGGAAGTATGTAGAACTTCACACACAAAGGCATAATGCAATGTAATAGTAGCTGTACTTCTTTGGTCTGAAGGCTTAAGAAAAGGAATGTGGCATACATACATACATACATACATACATATACATACATACACACACAGAGACATATATATATATACACACACACACATACATACACATACACATACACATACACACATACATACACACCATTCTCAAGTTAAGTGTAGGGATGCAATGGCTCAGTGGCTAAGACGCTGAGCTTGTTGATCAGAAAGGTTGGCAGTTGGGCGGTTTGAATCCCTAGCGCCGCATAACAGAGTGAGCTCCTGTTACTTGTCCCAGCTTCTGCCAACCTAGCAGTTTGAAAGCATGTAAAAATGTAAGTAGAAAAATAGAAACTACCTTTGGTGGGACGGTAACAGCGTTCTGTGCACTTTCGGCATTTAGTCATGTCAGCCACATGACCACAGAGATGTTTTTGGACAGCGCTGGCTGTTTGGCTTTGAAACGGAGATGAGCGCCACCCCCTAGAGTTGGGAACGACTGGCATGTACCGTATGTGTGAGGAGAACCTTTACCTTTGTACAGAGCCGAGGTGGCGCAGTGGGTAGAGTGCAGTACTGCAGGCCACTTCAGCTGACTGCTAGATCAGCAGTTCAGCGGTTCAAATCTCACCGGCTCAGGGTTGACTCAGCCTTCCATCCTTCCGAGGTGGGTAAAATGAGGACCCGGATTGTTGTTGGGGGCAATATGCTGACTCTGTAAACCGCTTAGAGAGGGCTGAAAGCCCTATGAAGCGGTATATAAAAATCTGCTATTGCTATTGCTACAAGTTCAGTCTATATTTCTCTTCCTGCACACTTAAGCACCAGGATCTAGACAGCTGCTAAAGTTAAATGACTCTAAGGAACAATTACCCACAGTGTAGTGGATCATGAGTTGAATTTTCCACAGAAGCTTTTGACATCATAGAAAGATCTCCGATGAAATATGTCTAATAAGCTCCAAAGAGACCAAAACCAGGATATTTTCCTGGTGGTCAATATAAGTTGAGTCATGACCCAGATGTCATCAGCTTCCCCTGTGGTTGTCCATAACTTGGTTGCTTTTGCTTTTAATTTTTTTTAATGACCCCTCCCCCTGCAGTCAGAAAGGCAGATTTCACATGGGTTTATAACATGGGTTTTTATTTAGCTATTCACAGACAGCCAAGAACATGAGATATAAAATTTGAATGAGGACGAATGTAGCACTCATCAAGAAAAAAAAAACTAATTTCACATCATTTCTTAGCTTGTAAGTTTAGCAACAGATCTGAGCGTGTTAGAAGAAATGAACTTAAAAGCTGACAGAAGCTCAGAGCAGCTTACAAGTGGGGAAGAGGGAAAATATTCCCTAAAGCTTAAAGGAGACACTGAACTAAACCCATAATATTTTAAGCATCGTTTTCAGTTAACTAGGGCTAGAGGAGAAAATAATGAAATACACATTTGAATTTATTGATGCCATCCTTCCCTAAATGAACCTTCTTAATATTCTGAAAACTGTCCAGTGTTGCTATGATGTCATTAAAAAAGCATAACTGTATTTCCCAGGGACAAACCATTTAAATCATCCCAGCCTTAAAATTATACAAAATAGATTTTAAAATTAGAATCTCCTACACATAACAGAATAACAAAGTTGGAAGGGATCTTATCTTATCATCTAGTCCAACCCCCTGTTCAGACAGGAGACCCTATACCACGGGTATCAAACTCATGGTGTCATGTTGCCATCACATGTTGGAGCATCCACAACTTCTGAAGGCAAGTTGTTCCACTGGTTGATTGTTCTAACTGTTCACAACATTCACAACTTCCGGAGACAAGTCATTCCATTGATTAATTGTTCTGTCAGGAAATTTATCATTAGTTCTAAGTTGCTTCTCTCCTTGATTAGTTTCCATCCATTGCTTCTTGTTCTACCCTCAGGTGCTTTGGAGAATAGCTTGACTCCCTCTTCTTTGTGGCAACCCCTGAGATATTGGAACACTGCTATCATGTCTCCCCTAGTCCTTCTTTTCATTAAACTAGACATACCCAGTTCCTGCAACCGTTCCTCATATGTTTTAGCATCCAGTCCCCTAATCATCTTTGTTGCTCTTCTCTGCACTTTTTCTAGAGTCTCCACATCTTTTTTACATCGTAGCAACCAAAACTGAATGCAGTATCCCAAGTGTGGCCTTACCAAGGCATTATAAAATAGTATGAACACTTCATGTGATCTTGATTCTATCCCTCTGTTAGGAAGTTCTCCTTAGTTCTAGTTTGCTTCACGCTTTGATGAGTTTTCATCCATTGCTTCTTATTTTGCCTTCTGACACTTTGGAAAATAGGTTGACCCGCTCTTCATTGTGGCAGCCCATCAAATATTGGAACATCGAAATATTTTTATGCAATATGTTATCAAAATATTGGATCAAAATTGTGCTAGCTCAGTGCAGCCATTTTGCTGCTGAAATGTGGAAGTTCAGCATTAAGAGTTAGAGCAGTGGTTCCCAAACTTGGCAACTTTAAGACTTGTGGACTTCAACTCTGTCTCTGCAGAGCTGGCTGGAGAATTCTGGGAGTTGAAGTCCACAAGTCTTAAAGTTGCCAAGTTTGGGAACCACTGAGTTAGAGGGAAGCAAAATGATTGCTCACCCTATTAAATGCAAGCTGGAACTGGAAAGTGTGCCAACAACAACTTTTTCTTCTTGTGACCCATGCTGTCCTTTCCAAACATTCTTACAATGAAAATTCTAATTTCTCTGTTCATGGCCTCTCCACACCTGCAACATGTATAAATCCAGTCTTGAAGACAATCTTTTGTGGGCCTTCTCTACTTTCTTTTGGTAATATTTTATGCAAAAATAAAACCATTGGAGCAAAGGAATTCTTTTTGCCTGGGTCTAATCTATTGGCCCTGTTTGCAGCAGATGGTTAACAGTTTTCCCAGAGGAGAAGGAAATGCAGCAATAGCTGCTCAGTTCCCTTTGGGGTGTCTTGGAGGAAGAGGAAAATGGCTGCTCCTCCTCCGATTGAAGGATTTTGATTGTGTCCAGCTGACACACAGGATAAGTCAGGCTCAGAGACGGCCTGACTCCATCATGCAAAAGCTGCCTTCGAGATGAAACTGTGGGCAAGCGGTTTCAGGAAGTGGGCCCACTCTAATAAACAACAATAATATATTGTAGTAGTGCTCAACTTAATAACCAGTTGCTTGGTAACCATTTGAAATTGTGACAGACTTCTCCAGGAGAACTTACAAACGGATTCCTGACAACTGCCTCCCGCAGGATCACGTGACAGCATTTCAGATGCTTAGTAACTGGCCTGCATTTATGATTGTTTTCAGAGCCCTGTGGTTGCATGACCACAGTGTATGATGTTTTTACCAAAAACATGCTTTTACTTCCAGATTTCAGCACAGCTGGCCCATAGCAAACCCTCGGTTTGCTTAATAACCATGGCACCTGCTTAATGACTGCAATGGCCACTTTACAACTGCCACAAATATTACAGTTTATGACTGTAACAAGGAGGATCCATTATAGTCTTAAGTTGAGGACTATCTGTAATTAAAAAATCTGTCATTAATAGCCAAATCTCTCTCTCTGCCTCTCTCTCCCTCCCTCCCTCTCTCTCTCTCTCATCATGCACATACGATAGATGTTTCTATATGTCCACCACAACAAAATGACTAGACATACATTTCAGAAATTACAACAATTTTCCCTGTGCCCCATTTTGCTTTTCTCTTTTCTCCCAAAAGGTCTTTGCCACTGTTTCCTTCCTATCAGCAAAGTTGATTGTTTTGAATGAATACAATTCCTATGGGAGATGAACACTTGTGAAGTTGTACCTTCTGGTAAAGAGGATTCTTTGTTCTACAGTGGAAAAAAAAGAAAGGATGATTTTGTTTCTAAACACATAGAATGGTGAGTAGAATGAATTGGGGTGGTGAGAAAAGAATGAGAGAGAGAGACAGAGACAGAGACACAGAGAGAGACAGAGACGGAGAGACAGACAGATAGACAGATAGAGATAAAGATGATAGAGATAGAAATCATAGAGATAGAGATACATAGAGATAGAGTTTTCTCTTTTTAAAGTGGCCATTCTTTAACTTACCTGTAACACTTAACCATGATCAGAAGTCAAGATTTCTTGTTCCTACAATGTATATTTGCCAACTTCACTCCCATCCCACTATGTCCACATAATATTTTCTCATTAGTGACAGTTCATCATAGATGGAGACCAGCTATTTTGTTATAAGTTATTTCCATCAATGCTAGTCCCATCTTGCTCTGGAGCTGTGAAATGTTTTTCAGTGGAAATTATCATTATCGGACAAGTCTAGTCCTGCTCACTAATCTGTGTCTTAGATGATAGTTTCTTTAGAAAAGATCTCACTTAGAAAACAACTCTATGTTTATTATCATAATTTTTGGTTATTTTTTGAAAAGAACATTCAGCATCACATCATGTGTATTTAGAGACAAACTTTAAAGCTGACAACTTGAATTATGGAAATTATTTGATCTTGGCAGATAATTTTAAAGGTAGTCAATCTAACAGAGTTAAATGCTAGAATACATTAGATATTGCTGGAAGACATTTCTGGTGATGTTAAATTGTAATTTTCAGATACACATTTGCATGCATGCGCACACACACTCACATGCACACACACACATGCACACACACACAATGCTTGGGGAAAACTTTTTTTTTTACCAATGAGATTTTTGAATATAGACACAGAGCATCATCTTTAGAGCACTGTCTTTGCTCTATTATCTTTGCCCCAAACATCCCAGGGACTACAGCAAAGCTGGTTCTGCCAATTGGCCTGGGGACCCCAAGTTAATAGGAAGGTGATCAAGCGGTTGGTTGGCATCATCACCACTATATAAGGGAGTCCCTGAATCCCACTTGTGGTTCAGGCCATTTACTCTTTGCTTTGAACCTGCGCAACTAAACTTTTCCTTCTCTAAAGTGCTGGCTTGTGTCTCGTCACTTTCTACAACAAGAAGGGGTGTGGGTGGAGTGGGGGTTTATTGTGCTTTGTATTGGGATTTTATTTCTGTAAGCCACCTAGAGTCACCATGAGTGAGTTGGGTGGCCATATAAATTTTCTGAATCAATCAATCAATACAATAAAAATAAAGCTGTATTTCCCACTCTGAAGCTGTATCAGATCTCAGAGAGAAAGTCAAATGTAGAAGTTACCCTTTCAGGCAAAAAGACGTGAACTGCAATTCAAAGCTTTAATACTCAGTCTATAAACAAGAATCCAACCACTAAAGTGGCACCAGATAAGGGTCAATGAAATTCAAGAGCGGTCGGACTTGGACCATTTATGGCAACACAATGACTCTAAACTGATGACACTGCCCTTCAGCTCTGCCTGCTGTTCTCCTACATTCCACCTGTATTGCTCTCTACCTTGGTGACTGTATTTTTTTTCAAGATATGGAATTCCTAACGTTAGACAGTCTTAAAAGGGAGCATTAGCTACTGTATTATCTACTGGATCACAAGATCTCCTAATTACATGTCAGCCACCCAAATCTCTGCTACATTTGGACCAGCTAAAGTTCCCTCACCTAACATTATTATATTGTATCCTTCCAATCCCCCTCCCCACTAAAAAGACAGGGGAAGTTTATCATAGTTCCATTTCACCCACTTTTTTTAGGACCTCACTAGAGCACTCCCGTTTTGGATAACTGCTATCAGGTATATAGAGAGCTGTGTTAATTAACTGACTCAAACGGACATTTGCTCGCAATAACCTTTTTAAATTATTTGGGCTGGAAAGCCTTGCTTCCAGGTATTGTCACTGCCTGTCCAAAGCCTCTCTACTCTACTCTCTCTATCCTCTACTCTACTCTTTCTATCCTCTACTCTACTCTTTCTATCCTCTACTCTACTCATAGTTTTGAGAAAAACCCAAAGTGACTAAATTTTCCTAAGATAAATAGTATGTGTGTGTGCACTATTTTTGGAATAACGAAGAAGAAGGGGGGGGGATGCAGCAGCATTTTTTAAAAGTTAAGATGATATCATAATGAGCTGCCAGAATGACATGTTGTGGGCATTTTTTAAACAGAGCAAAATTATGTAATAGAAAAAGACTTTAATCATCAAGAAATATGAGAGAGAGAGAGAGAGAGAGAGAGAGAGAGAGAGAGAGAGAGAGAGAGAGAGAGAGAGAGAGAGAGAGAGAGAGAGAGAGAGAGAGAAATATCTTATAATAATAAGATGAATAGAGTAGAGTAGAGTAGAATAGGAATAGGAATAGGAATAGGACTAGGAATAGGAATAGGAATAGAATAGAATAGAATAGAATAGAATAGAATAGAATAGAATAGAATAGAATAGAATAGAATAGAATAGAATAGAATAGAATAGAATAGAATAGAATAGAATAGAATAGAATAGAATAGAATAGAATAGAATAGAATAGAATAGAATAGAATAGAATAGAATAGAATAGAATTCTTTATTGGCCAAGTGTGATTGGGCACACAAGGAATTTGTAAGCTCTCAGTGTACATAAAAAGACAAGATGCATTTGTCACGAATCATAAGGTACAATGCTTACTGATAGTCATAGGGTACAAATAAGCAACCAAACTATACTAGGAAACAATCAATATAAATTGAAAAGATACGAGCAACAAAGTTACAGTCCTGCAATCATAAGTGGGAAGAAATGGGTGATAGGAACAATTAGAAAATTAATAGTAATAGTAATGCAGATTTAGTAAATAGTTTGAAAGTGTTGAGGGAATTATTTGTTTAGCACAGTGATGGCGTTCGGGAAAAAACTGTTCTTTTGTCTAGTTGTTCTGGTGTGCAGTGCCCTATAGCTTCGTTTTGAGGGTAGGAGATGAAACAATTTATGTCCAGGATGTGAGGGGTCTGTGAATATTTTCACAGCCCTCTTTTTGACGTGCAGTATACAGGTCCTCAATGGAAGGCAGGTTGGTAGTAATTGTTCTTTCTGCAGTTCTAATTATCCTCCTCTAAATATTATATTTAATGATTAAATATAATTTAGACATATATTGTATGTGTATATGAATATGTATGTATATATACATGTGTATGTATATGTACACATAGACACACACAGAGAGGGAGGGAGGGAGGGAGAGAGAGAGAGAGGGAGGGAGGGAGGGGGGGAGAGAGAGAGAGAGAGAGAGAGAGAGAGAGAGAGAGAGAGAGAGAGAGAGAGAGAGAGAGAGAGAGAGAGAGAGAGAGAGAGAGAGAGAGAGAGAGAGAGAGAGAGAGAGAGAGAGATACTGTATATTCCTAGCCTGATAATCTCTAAATGTGTGAAACTTCTGCTTCTACAATCACCAGAGGCTCTTTGTCTTATCCATTCCAGCATCAACTAGTTTCATTGCCCACTTGTCTATTGAATCTGGAATAATTAGTGTTAGAAAAACATTCATGCACTGTATCAATCTCCCCAGCCCCACCAGTGCATGAAACAAAAAATCCCAATATTACCAATAGAAGAGAATATTTGTAGCTCAGGGTCCCTGGCGCTCTCTGAACTTGGTGGTTTGCTTTTCCGATGTTTCATTACCCAAACTAGGTAACATCGTCATTACTGGGTTGGTAATGAAACTTCGGCAAGAAAACCGCCAAGCTCAGAGAATTTAGCAGGTTAGGGTTAGGGTTAGATTTTCAAGATTCCCAAGCAGAATTCCAAGGCAGAATATCTAGTGGTAGGGAAGCAGTTACAATAAATATTTATACTCTTGATGTAAGAACCTGCATCCACTTAAAATCCTGTTATAGTAACTGCCCTCCTCCTTTGATTATGCGATGCATTTTGTTCCTGTGTTTCCCTTGTAACCACCGTATGGTCTGCTAGGCTGTTATGTTCAAAATTATTACATCTATTGACCTTAACTAGCTGGCTCTCTTTCTCAGGTTGCTCTGGTTAATTAGAGTTCTGTTTACTGAGCTGTAAATAATGCCTGCTGTTCTGAGAGTTCTTTCTCTGTGAAATGGATGAACATTTCAGCATGTTAATGTCTTTTTATTATGATGATGTTGGATTAGCAGACAGGAACAAGAATGCCGAGGCCAAGTTTACCCCAGGTGCAAGTGCCTATTGCAACTGGGAGTGATTCGTTAGCAATGAATTGCAACTCCAGTAATTTGGCACTGCGAGCTGGGAATATATTTATCTATACATGTCTGAGTAAACATTTTAGTTCAATAACATGGAAATATGCTACAAATGGTGAGCAAAGAATATACATTAGACATTAAAAGTTGCATATTTGTTTTCAGTACCAAACATTGACCCACCTTCTCATCTCCAAATCTGTGTAACTATATGTACTATTCCTTGCAAGCTTACCTTCCAAACCCCTTTTGATTCAGTCCAGAATCAAAAGGAATACCCTGTTTTCCCCAAAATAAGACCTCCCCGGATAATAAGACCAATCGGGCTTTTGAGTGCATGCGCTAAAATAAGCCCTTCCCTGAAAATAAGTCCTCCCAAAAAATATTACAATACAGCAGCAGCAGCCATGAGGTGACCATGCTCCTGCACTTCAAACATAATAAGACTTCCCTGAAAATAAGGCCAAGTGCTTATTTCAGGGTTCAAAAGAAAATAAGACTCAGTCTTATTTTCAGGGAAACACAGTATTTTAGGTATGGTCTGACCAATACAATATAAAAGAGAATGATCTTGGCACTATACTGTACTTCCATTGAACCAGCCTAGAATTATTTGTGTTTTGTTTTGTAACTGCATTATATCAGATTCAACTTGTGATTCACCCGGATTTTATTTTTCAAATGAACTGATGCCTTGTATAGTTTCTCCCCCATATTTATATCCTTGATTTTTCCTAATTAACTGTAGGACTTTGCATTTGTCTCTGTTTACAGTCATGTTGCTGGCTTCTGCTTATTGTCTCACATTATTATTCTGGTTCTTTGCACAGTCAAACAGATGTTAGATGGATAAAAATACCAAATCCAGCCGATCAAGTCCTTCCCAAGGCACTGGGATAGGCAGTTGTTGTTGTTTGATTGTATTAAAGATACCATTAGAGGAGGTAAGCTGTTCTCCTTATTAAATACAGATAGGGACAAGTCACCAAACTGGTTTTGATGCTGATAGGTGACTTAACAACTTACAGTCTCCTAGTTGCTAGGCCAGCCCCTAAGCTCTACACTAAACTACAATATATTCCTAATATTGATATTGTCCTCTAATGTGTTTACACTACTTTTGTGCCATTCACACATTTGAAAAGCATGTTTTCTAATGCATCATGCAAGGAATTTATAAATTTGTTAAATGGCCCAGTGCCTAAAATGGAGCCTACAGGCTGCCACACAACACATCCCTCCAGCTTGATGTAGGATTATATCAAATTTTGATATTTATTAGAACCTCACTTATTTCTATGGGAATAATAAAATAGTGGTTTGTAGCTTTCTTCCAGTTTTTGGTTTGTTTGACTTCTCAGTTTATTCTACAACTCTGCTAACTCAAATATTAGAGCAATTCCTGGAGGAAAATTGCACTAGAAATGCACAATGGTTACAGTGCCTTAGGATGTTACTTACTTTAGCATTACTTCGGCCCTGTTCATGAACATATTTAACTGGGTTATGTTGTAAATGTGAATGGTAAGGATATTGCACATTGTATATTGAGCCAAGGTGGCGCAGTGGTTAAATGCAGCACTGCAGGCTACTGCTAGATCAGCAGTTCAGCGGTTCAAATCTCACCGGCTCAAGGTTGACTCAGCCTTCCATCCTTCCGAGGTGGGTAAAATGAGGACCCAGATTGTTGGGGGCAATATGCTGACTCTCTGTAAACCGCTTAGAGAGGCCTGAAAGGCCTATGAAGCGGTATATAAGTCTACTGCTATTGCTATTGCTATATTGTATATTTGTAACTTTTCTTGCTCCATTTGTTAAGTGAATAACTGCAGCTGTTTAATTAGTAACACAGTTGTTAAGTGAATCTGGCTTCCCCATTGACTTTGATTGTCAGAATGAAAAAAATGATCACATGTCCCTGGGACACTGCAACCGCCATAAATATGAACTGGTTGTCAAGCAACTGGTTGCCCTTGTGACCTCTAGACTGGACTACTGCAACGTGCTCTACATGGGACAGCCCTTGAAGAGCATTCGGAGACTTCAGCTTGTCCAGAATGCAGCCGCGCGAGCGATCGTGGGTGCACCTCGGTTCACCCACGTAACACCTATCCTCCGCGAGCTGCACTGGCTGCCTATTGGTCTCCAGATACGCTTCAAGGTGCTAGTCGTCACTTATAAAGCCCTTCATGGTATTGGACCTGGGTACTTGAGAGACCGCCTGCTGCCAATCACCTCCACTAGACCGATTAGATCCCACAGATTAGGCCTCCTCCGAATTCCATCCGCCGGCCAGTGCCGACTGGTGACTACCCAGAGGAGAGCCTTCTCTGTGGCTGCTCCGACCCTCTGGAACGAACTCCCCGTGGAGATTCGAACCCTCACCACCCTCCAGGCCTTCCGCAAAGCCCTTAAAACCTGGCTGTTCCGACAGGCCTGGGGCTAAAGAGCTGTTGCCCCCATCTCGAATGGTATGACTGTTGTGTGTTTTTAAATTATGTATTGTTATGTTTCGTCTTTTATTTTCTGTCTGTACCCCCCTTCCCTGATTTGAATTGTGAGCCGCCCTGAGTCCCCTTCGGGGGAAAAGGGCGGCATATAAATATAATAAAATCAATCAATCAAATCAAATCATCCGAATATAAATCATGTGACCTGTTCTGACCTAGGCTTCCCCAAAAAGCACAAAGCAGATTCCTGGTCCAGGCAAAACCCCTTTTATTAAACAAAAGTGAATTCCTCTCATTCACATTCAGCAAATGCCTGGTAAACAGTCTTTCAAAGGTGAATTTATAACCACAGACCTTATCTAGCTTGGAAAGATGCTGTGTAAATATTTTCCAAACGCAGCGCAGTGCAAGGAAAGACTTGGCACAGAGTCTCTGAGTTTCATGGACAGATCTTCACACTCATGAAACAAATGAACAAACAAACGAATGAATTGTCTCCTGCAAAATCCCACTCCTCTTTTGTTCATCTTTTATTTCCTATAGGAGGGGCCATTCACCATCCACTTGTGGCTTTACTATCAAGTCAACCCTGATTTCTGAGCTGTTCTTTTCTTCTGACAGCTCTGCACATGCGCACACTGGGAACAGGCTCCAGCTGTTCCTCTCTCTCACTGCTGTCTAGACTCTGACACAGAGCCCTAATCCAAGCTTTCCTCCAGGACTGGCCCATTTTCCTGCCCAACCTCCTCACTGTCCGACTCTGCTGCCAGCTCTGCTGCCAGCTGGTGGGCAACAAAATGACCATAGGGATGCTGCAACAGTCGTAAGTGTGAAAAATGGTCATAAAATACTTTTTTCAGTGCTGTTGTAACTTTAAATGGCTACTAAATAAACTGTTGTAAGTCAAGGACTACCTGTATGGCATAATGGTCGGCTTGGGATAGGGATGCTTAGGTTCAAACCATTCTTTGCTCCAAAAGTTCACCACATGGCTTTCAATTAATCACTGCCTTGCATCTCAATTGACTTGTCAGGTTTATTGTTGTAGGCAAAAAGAGAAGGGAGTGCTATATATGTCACTCTGCTAATGTATTATAAATCATCACTTTTAAATATTAAGACAACACCTGGTTAAAGAAATGAATGAGATTATGTGTTTTATCCCTGTTGTTCTGCAATGCGGCCATTCTAAGGTAGAAGGAGAGAACAATTTTGAGATGTATTCATTTATTTAGCAAACGGTTTTATCATATATGCACTTGCAATATAAATTAACATTTCAACTAGATTAGTAGAACCCAATAAAACATACATATTAAAAAGATCTATGTTCAAATATCAATGACTAGGACATCTAACCTCTGAAGCACAGCATTGTTTATATTTTTTTAAAAACCAGATACTGGACTGAATTTGCTTTCAGTTTACAGCTGGTCATGGCGTGATCTACAGTTTGATGTGGGATCTCACAGGCACGCTGAGGGCAGGCTAATATGCCCCATTTATGCAGAGAGTCTGGGCAGACACCATATGAGATGCAAAATCTTGTTCTGAGATGAATGAGGGATATAGAGGGGAGGAAGTTTAAATTTGGGGTTCGCTACCAAAGAGCATTTGGCTTGATGAGATATTAGCTGTTTTCTGGATATGGGCAGCTGCAATCTCAGCTTCAACTTCTGTTGAACAGATGACACGCCTGACTTGTTTTATTAAATTTTTCCTGGTCTGCTAAGGATATGAAATTTCCTGCTCAGTGGAAGAAAGAGAAAGTTCAGCGATTCTCCCGTCCTTAATTTTGATCAGTCCACCAATTTTTGGTCTAACCATTGTTTCACAATTACAGTATATTCTTCTTTCTTGATTCCTCTGTTTTCCTCCCGGAAATTAAATCATTTTTTTTTAGCTGCCGGAAAGCTAATTTAATTTGGATGCAATGAGTAATGTGAGCAAGGCAAAAACTGTGGGTAGCATTTGTGAATCCCGAAGAGCTGGGAATTAAATGATAACGTAACTGGATCCTTAATATAGATATTACATGGACATGCAAGATCATTTTGATTGCATAAAATTGTTTCTATTCGGAAGAGATCTTGCAAAGAGAAGAAAAGGGAGTGCGCACATTTATCCACGTCTCCCAACTTTCACAGCTTCATCCAGAACCATGAACTCAATTTAACACCTGCAATTGGTATGCAAATAGATTTTCTCTGCACAACTAAGAATCTCCATTTTCAGGGTTTCAGACTGCATGCGCTCGGAGCCCTTGAGCATTGATCTTGCATGCATGTAAACACAACCTCCTACAAATTTAATTTGCATAGAAACAACCCTAATAAGATAATGAGAAAAAGAGAAAGTGATACAAGAGTGTTTTAAATAATTCCGCTTTACAAATTGCTCACAGCTCTTTGCTCACAGCTCTTTGCTCACTCTAGAAGTTGGAAAACCTTCATCCTACAGGTAGACCCTAAGCTCCCCCTACCAAAATGGTATCCTCCAATTTAACAACTAGAAAGCAAGGACAGGCTCCTCCCTTGAGTTCTTGGCTTGCTTTACCTTTGATAGACCTTAAAGATTGAAAATAATGCAGGGTTGGTACAGAACCCATATGTCATTGTTAGTTGGGAAGTCATGTCCGACCCATCGCAACCCCATAGACAACATTCCTCCAGGCCTTCCTGTCTTCTACCATCCTCTGAAGTCCATTTAAGCTCACGCCTACTGCTTCAGTGACTCCATCCAGCCATCTCATTCTCTGTCATCCCCTTCTTCTTTAGCCCTCAATCTTTCCCAGCATTGGGCTCTTCTCCAGTGAGTTCTTCCTTCTCATTAGGTGGCCAAAGTACTTGAGTTTCATCTTCAGGATCTGGCCTTCTAAAGAGCAGTCAGTGTTGATCTCCACTAGGACGGACCGATATCTCACATCCCAT
This sequence comes from Thamnophis sirtalis, assembly GCF_051295495.1. NCBI lineage: Eukaryota > Metazoa > Chordata > Lepidosauria > Squamata > Natricidae > Thamnophis > Thamnophis sirtalis. The sequence continues at coordinate 33,259,164 of NW_028261381.1, forward strand.
ATCTCACATCCCATCTAATAATGTCATAGCATAGCCAGCCTATCCACTATAACTTCTAAATTTTACTCCCACCCTTTGTCTTGGGAATTAACACAAAGATATTCCTTATGGCAGGACAAGAAGTTTGTCTGTCGATCCCCAGTAATGTCTGCTGCATTGGGACACCTCAGGATATGATAGCAGGGTCTTTTTTTCTGCAAAGGCTGCACTTTGTCTGGTTGCTAGGATCTCAAAAGAGTGGCCATCAGTTTACCCATTACAGAACAGAGGGAGGAGAGAAAAGCCAGGTGGCTTCAGCACTGAATGACCTACTACTTTATGTATTTTTCATTATATGCCTCAGGCAGGAAGCACTTCAGAAACTTTAGTTATGAAGAGAAATTAATTAGAGGAGGGAGATTATGAAAAGATAAAAGGCAATCTTTGTCACCTTCACTGTCCTCCTTTTCATTATCATCATTACAATAATTTGTGTGAGGGTTCTTTGTTTTCTCAAGACCGTACCCATCGCTGTGTTGCAAATGCGTTATTATAGCATATACCTTTCCTGTTGTCCTGAGTTAACTCCACCTTCCTAAGCTTTGCAAGTTGATGTAGCTGAATAAATGAATCTCCAATGGTTGGTGCTTAAAACAAAGAATTTGTAGGCTAAGGGCCTGAGTGGGATGAGGTCCACCTCTGGAACACAGTTGTGGATGCTTGAGAGAAAACTGAGTGGGGAATCAGTGATCCCATCCATCCCCTTTCAAATTTCTGGGGCTTATACCATCCTCTGAAAGAAAGGACAAGCTGAACTTATTCTTGGGGAAATGGAAGTGCTTTGTTGCATGATCCCAAAGAGTAGACAGAACTTGACTTGTTTATTCTGTCCCAGAATAGTCACAAAATAAAAAATTAACCAGGTTCATGGCAAATTGTCACAAAGTGAATGCAATGTATGATACAGAAGTTGTCTGTCATTTTCTATATATACCTAATTTTTCTATTCCTTCAATATCTTCTATTCCTTTTCTACCCCAATCACCTTCATCTACATAACGGTGTCTTGAATTTCCATTTTAATTGTGCTCCTGACATATAAATAAGTATATGCAAAATGTATGTCAGTCTTTTTCCACATTGTGTATTTATTTTGGTGATGTACTTTCCTCTCTTTTTGAGTGCCACATAAATGGGACAGAACTTCTGAACCTGTGAGACTGGGAGAAACTCCACACGTCAATGAAAATACTCTGCTATCACTCTACTACAGTGTTTCCCAACCTTGGCAACTTTAAGGTGTGTGGACTTGCTGGCTGGGGAATTCTGGGAGTTTAGGTTTGCTCTACTATCTTTCCCTACTAATGATTTTGTAACATGACCAGCAAATTGTACCATAATTGAACCACCCAATAAAATCCATATTATTGTTCTCAGAGTGTGTCTTTATATGGGACCTAGCCTGATCACTGGGTTGCTGAGTGTTAATTGAAAATAACAGGTGTTACAATTTTCCTTTTGCCTGTCTCAGCAGTGTGCCGTGTTTTGCTAATTGTCGTCCCCCGTCCATATCTACCATTGAAAATGTTAAACCCCCACCCTGTCCCTTTCCTGCAAATAATTCACATTTTTCATAGGCATATTTGCATGTTTGCTAGTGTGAGAAATTCCTGAGTTTTTTGCCAATTAGTTCAGCAAACACCACTGGGACCCTGTGGGCTTGCATGGGAATATTGTAACTGGATTTTATTTTATTTTAATAAAAAGATTTTCTCAGTAGCTATGCTCTAAGTTGTTTTGTTTTGCAGCTAGGCAAATTCTCCAGTCTTCTATTTTTCTGTTTAACGTGTGGTAGTGAAGAAATCCTTTAATTGTTTTATACACCATATTCAATCATTAGAAAAATGTCTCCATCCATTCTTGTTATTTTGAGAGAGAGAGATTCATTCCTCTTGCCCTATTGTCAAGGGTCAGATTTAACATCATGAAATTATGATAAATGGCTTATATGATGAGATTTTCTCTTCTGCTTTCTCCCCCTCTCTTTTTCTCTCTCTCAACAACCCACCAACTCTCTTCTGGAAGTTGCCCAAGATACCGGAACAATATTTTGAGAGTGTGCAGTGTAGCATATTGTGTTATTATCATTGATTATTAATCATGCATGTGATCTTGTATTGTGGCTCAGTTAACTTGCCCTGCCTGGATGTATCATAATTCTTGTAGACTTCCTGGAATTGGCTTTTCGTTTAGTTTCAATAAAGCAAGCAGAACAAAAAATAAAATAAAATAACCCAACCTAGTCCTGACTCTACTATATTTGTTTTGTTAGTAGAAAATACACAATAAGGGATAGCAAAGTAGAATCATTTTAAAAATACCACACCTTGTTTTGTGTGTGCATTTGGGGGGGAGGGAGGCAGTAACAACAGAGGAAGATTAACATTGTCCCAACCACCATTATAAAGACCCGGGGGGGGGGGGAACCCGCTTAGCAACATGACTGACTTGAGATGTTAAATGAATCTAATGGAAATGGAAATACCCGGACATTATACAGGTAGTCCTCGACTTACGACCACAATTGAGCCCAACATTTATATTGCTGACACATTTGTTAAGTGAATTTTGCCCCATTTTAAGGCCTTTCTGGCCACAGTTGTTAAGTGAATCACTGCAATGATTAAGTTAGTAACACGGTTGTTAAGTGAATCTGGCTTCTCAATTTGGCTTTGCTTGTCAGAAGGTGGCAAAAGCTACAAAAATGGAAGGACATTTCGATTCCCACCATGGACCAATGGCTACCCACGCTGATGGAGATGGCTTCTCCATCATCCTGGAGAGGGCTAAATTGACCCTTTTGATCAAAGAAAAGAATATAAATACTTTTGTTGCCACACAGAGACTATTCCTGGACTTTGTGCTCGAGGTGGAAAAAAATGAAAATTTGATTTGGGGTTTTACTGATTAGATTGATTTGTTGTTACAGGAATGGCTAGTTTACACTATTATGGAAAAGTAAAAAAAAAAGTTGAGGCATGAAGTTTATACTTTATTCTACTGCAACAGAGGGAGTTGGAAGTCAACCCCTTATTTTTTCCCCTCCCCTCCACACTTTTCTTTCCCCTTCCCCTCCCCACAGTGTCCTACTATTTCCTTTTATATTTTTGCATTTTATTTTATAATCTAATAAAATGTTATAAAATTAAAAGAAAAAATATCGCAAGAGCTGATCACATGACCCCCAGGACACTGCAACCATCACAAATATTAAGCAGTTGCCAAGCATCTGAATTTTGATCATGTTACCATGGGGTTGCTACGATGGTCATAAATGTGGAAAACAGTCATAAATCACTTTTTCAGTGCTTCTGTAACTTTGAACAATGTCATTAAATGAATTGCTGTAAGTTGAGGACTACCTGTATGCCGAGAGACTGGGACACTTTTTGGAGGTCCGTGAGGTAAATACTGCACAAAAGTGCTTGGGTTTTTTTGAGGATTATGGGAAGCAAAACTTACTAATTTACTAAGAAATGCCCCTAAAACCCCTCACAATCCAGTTGTGCAGAACTAATACATTTAATGCGGGGACATTTGGTACCAAAACATGCATGAGCATTTCAACATTTCAGATTTCATAAGCTCAAACAGAAAGGGGAACTAGCTGAAACATTAAAAAAACAGATCTGAACGTTGCAAATTTGGTGAACCACCAAATCGCGCCTTGAGAGTTCAGCTACCAGGTGGAATTCTGAAAGAAAATCTTTTTTAAAAAACCCTCTTAACAGATTTAACATTTAAGAGAACGCTGGAGATTGCTATCTCCATGGAAATTGCTGCTAGAGATACAGTGAGGAGTACCAACAAATGTAAATAAGCTTGCAGGAGCAGACAGAAAGTAATTGATCAAAAGAGACTGTGCTATTTTATTTATTTATCAAATTTAGATACTGCCCATCTTACTCACAGATGTGGTGGTGGCATAGCTTCGCGTATGCCATCTCCATGCAGATTTCTAGAAGGAATCTGCAGAAAATGCAGTTAGGGGTGACATATTTGCAGATCCTGTCACTTAGGAAAAAGTGAAATATTTGCTGAGGATAAACAATCAGGCCACTTCTTTAAAAGGAATACAGTGGCACATGCTACAGATGAATAATTTAATCATGGAGGCAAACAGCTAGCTAACTTGGCAAAAAATGAAATGAAACCACAGTACGATTTACACCAGAAACAAATGGCAAAATCCCATCAGTACTCTATATGTAGTCCTTGACTTACGACCACAATTGAGCTGTTTGTTATGCCTCACTTAACAACAATTATGTTGTTAAGTGAGGCATATATTAAGTGAGTTTTGCCCCATTTTACAATCTTTCTTGCCTCAGTTGTTAAGTGAATCACTGCAGTTAAGTTAGTAATCGGGTTGTTAAGTGAAACACTGCAGCTGTTAAATTAGTAACACGGTTGTTAAGTGAATCTGGCTTCTTATTGACTTTGCTTGTCAGAAGATCTGGGATCCAGCAATAGCAATAGCAATAGCAGTTAGACTTATATACCACTTCATAGGGCTTTCAGCCCTCTAAGCGGTTTACAGAGTCAGCATATTGCCCCCACAGTCTGGGTCCTCATTTCACCCACCTCGGAAGGATGGAAGGCTGAGTCAACCTTGAGCCAGTGAGATTTGAACCGCTGAACTGCAGATAGCAGTCAGCTGAAGTGGCCTGCAGTACCGCACCCTAACCACTGCACCACCTCGGCAAGGGTCATAAATACGAACCAGTTGCCAAGCATCTGAATTTTGATCACATGATCATAGGGATGCTGCAAAGGTGACTGAAAAACTGTCATAAGTCACTTTTTTCATTGCCAATGTAACTTTGAACAATCACTAAACAAACTATTGTAAGTTGAGGACTACCTGTACTGGTTCCCCTGTATCAGTTACAGTGCAGCATTTGGAGAGGTTAGAGCCATCAGAAATACAATTACAGCCTTTTACTGGAGAATATATCCCCACTGGAGTGATAGTTGTAGCTGTCAAATACAATCGCTAGGCATATATCTTGTGAAAACAGGAGAAGCAGCACTCAGAGGTCCCGGCTGCCATGTCTGAATGGTTCCTCGTGAGCTGCACGTACAATCACAGACTAAGAGGAAGCTGGAAAAGGTAGTGGATTTTGCTGGTGATGTGTAGGTAGCCTTGCCACACTCAAACACAATCAAAGGTACAATGATGTTGTAGAAAAACACCACACCCAAGTTTCACAAAGAGAATACAATTCCAGATGCCAGAAATAAAAAGGTAGAAACTGAATTGGGTCAGATGAAGGAGAAAAATTGATTGAAAGCCAGCAGCTACCCCATAATTCCTGTGGCTGAATGGAATGGAACTAGGGTGTCTGTAAGGTTACCATTAATCCTCTGTGTACTATTACCAGATTGAGTATTACTGCATGGCTAGAATGGAAGACATTTTGCTAACCTTGATGGAGGACACCATTTAATTAAAATAGACCTACTCGCAGCTTATTTATAGATGGAAATGAAGGATAATTCCAAGGTGTTTCACCGTCCATCCATCCATCCATCTGGAGGATGATATCATTATAACAGTCTTGCTTATAGAGTAACATCAGTGTGAACATTTTGGCAGATAGCCAGAGATCAAATGCTCCAAGGTTGTTCAGGCACTCAATGTTATTCAGATGACATAATCTAAATATTGATCCTTGGAATCGTGGTGGATAATAAATCAATCAAACAAATGGATGGATAAATAAATGTGTCAAGAGAAAACGATGATGTGTTTCTGAATAACCTCAAGGCAGCATGTCAGAGATTGGGAGATATTGACCTCTGAGCACAATGCAACAAATGTGAATTATTTAGACCTAATATTGCCATGACAGCATGGATGAATAAGGCCTACAGAAGCAGACAGAGAAAGTTCAGACAATTGTGGATGAATGCCTCAAGACCACTAAACATGTCAGAGTTAAGATACTTTTTTTAGGGTTAATTAATAATGGATTTTTACCAGATTTAGCTATTGTACTAGTTTCTTCTGCAAATAGAGGAAAACAACATTAACAAGCTTTTAAAGAAGTAAAGAGAGCACAAATCCAAAAGAAAGACCATTCCATCAAACAAATGTGAATGGATTGTTTTATTTTCATCTATGACAGTGGTGCTAAACTCGTCACATCATTTTGATGTCATGTGACATATTTTTTGTCTTCGCGGAGCTGGGGTGGGCGTGGCCTGCACGTGATGCATCTGGCCCGCAAACCACCAGTTTGACACTCCTGCTCTATGGGTAATCGATCAGAAAAATCCACATCAGATGCAGATTCCTTCAATGTGTCTCCTTTCATAGAGTTTAAGAATCTTCCATTAAAGCTGAGAAGATTCAGAACTGAGGCAAACTTCAAAATGGCTGGAATATACAGCAAAAAAAAAATATCTATTTATGAAGTTTGAAAACTTTGATAATTCATCTCTTTTCAATATTAATAAGCTATTTAACCGCCAAACATCTGCCATAAAGCAACAAAGAAAGGAAAGTTCCAAGATACAATTAGACCCAGTTGTAGCTTTTGTTAGTCACTAGAAGGAAAGCAACTGCAAATGACAATGCACACTTTCATTCTTAAAGTCTGTACAGTGGTTTTTCTAGTGATTCTTAGATTAGTTTTGTTTAGCCTATTTTATTTCCTACTAGCAGTTTACCCGGGGTTGCCCGGGTATTTGTTTATCCCAATCCTGTATTAGACATTCACAAATGTCCGGACCAAACATAATTTCTAATGTTGGATTTTCCCCCTTACCAGAGGGAGCCCCCTTGTGGAGTACTGTGAAGGCAACTTCACTGTGGTGTACAATAGAAGCTATTTTAAGGCAGTACAGTGGAATCCATTTTAAGGCACAACAGGCTATATCTTAACAGAACACACACCCTGGAGGGCGTTAGGGGTGTCTTACTCTCACAGTATTTGTTTCCAGAGTGTAAGTCATCTGTGTACCAAGTTTGCTTAAAATTGCTTGAGGCATTCCAGAGTTATGATGGAACACACAAACACACATACACATCGTGATAGATAGATAGATAGATAGATAGATAGATAGATAGATAGATAGATAGATAGATAGATAGATAGATAGATAGAGCTAGACAGACAGACAGACATACAGACAGATAGACAGACAGCAAACAAGCAGATGTCTCTGGAAGCAAGTGATGTATGGTCATTCCATACAGTTTGTCTCCAGTATTTTGGTATTTAGAAGAATATGGTATTATGTGGTGAACTTGAATTGATAATTCAAAGAGAACATCTAGAAATCTATCATCCCTGGTCATTTAATTCAATATTATGTGTAATGCTGTGTCAAAACCTATATCGAACTTCCTAAAAAGTGTTCTTCTATGCAAAGTGTTTAATTTTCTTAATTTTCTATCCACAACCCAACTCTTCTTCCCAAACCTCTGGAAAAAGCTGCTTCAATAATGCTGTCATCAGCCACCTTTCCCTACAGAAATCCTTCTCTACTCTGGTTTTCTTAAGAGAAAGCAAGTGGTTTATTCCTAGCTGGACCAAAGGGTGAGAAATGTATGCTAAAGGTTTTCCTCAGAATGAGTGTTACTGAATCAAGTGAATTCTTGGTTGTCCATACCAAGTCTAAAAACCAAAAAGGAACTTTAAAAAATCACAAGAAGAGAAATGGGGGTTGGGGGGGGAGAAAAAACATTCTGGAGAGATTGATTCCATCACTTCTGCCAGAATACATTTTCCCTCTTCACTCTTCTGTCTCTCACAGACAACAAAGTTACATCTCAGAGCAGAACCCATGAGATAAGTCCAAACTGTATATTGTTCTGTTAATCTCCAATTTTATTTGTTTGTTTGTTTGTCAACCATGTACAAGGTAACAGGTATAAGTATGAACATAAACATGAACAAAGGAAGTAGATGCAAATAAACAGAAGGACAGCAACAGTAGGCACGCTGGTGCGTTTATGCATGCCCCCTTTATGGACCTCTTAAGAATGGGTTGAGATCCACGGTAGACAGTTTAAGGTTGAAGCTGTGAGGGTTTGAGGCTGTAACAACAAAGTCGGGTAGAGCATTCAAGGCATTGACCACTCTATTGCTGAAGTCGTATTTTCTGCAATCTAGTTTGGAGCGGTTTACCTTGAGTTTGTATTGTTTGCCTATGTATTATTGTGGTTGAAGCTAAAGAAGTCGCTTACAGGTAGGATGTTGTAGCAGACAATTTTGTGTACTATTCTTAAGTCTGACCACAGGCAGCACAGGTCCAGATTGTCGGAACCCAAAATTTCGAGCCCGATGGCATAAAAAATTCTATTGTGAGCAGAGGAATGGAATACTCCTCTCGTGAAATACCTCTGGACTCACGTAATAGTATTAATGTCCGATATATAGTGTGGGTTCCAGGCAGACGGATTTTCCATAGATTTTGTGATCTCCAACCGGAATGTCTCTAGGCTGGGATGTTTCTCGTCTGACTTTTAACCAGTTTGAGGGAAAAGCTCAAAAAGGATAAAAAACATAAGCAAATGGAGCTGGATTCTCCCCTTTTGAAAAGTGCACCTGGAAAGGGAAAACTATTATTCCTGATTGGCTATTAATTAACTTTTGATTGTCTCTGGATTGATATGTTAGCTTGTTTTTCCTTAATTCCTTCAATGTCTGAATGCTTTCTTTGCTTTATCTTGGAGCTAAAAGAAGACTACACTCCTGTACAGTATTTCTCTGAAATTCTCTTTTCTGAACTTCTCTGAATTAAGCTCACATTCATAAATTGAATAAGAACTATTAGAAAAGAATACAAGAGAAAATAACTGCATGGTAGAATATTTGTAATCCTGGACTATCATAAAATACAATACTATGGCACCTGGATCTGGAAAAAAAATAATGATGACTCCCAACTCAGGTGCTATGTCCCATTTTATTTTTTGAAAAAGCTTCTCTTTTGTATCAAACAGCTGAGTAATCAATGTATCATGGCACAAAGACATGACCAATTGCAGGGATAAGTGGGAATTAAAAAAAAATGCATTTGCAAGATTTTTCAAGCTTCTGATATTGACAGATTCTGATATGCCTTGACAACATTCTATCTTCTATACTAGGGGTCAGCAACCCATGACTTTGGAGCCATATGTGGCCCTTCTATCCTTCTGCAGGGGCTCCCTGTTGCTCAAAATATGTGTCACAACCACCAATGTGAGACACCCACTGGCATGCAATTTATTGAGCTTTTTGACCCCTGGTAGGCCTACCATGGATAAATCAAAGAAAACAAAAGTTTCAGAGGAAAACAGAATGTTTAATTCAACTGCATATGCTAATTTTGTGGCCATTCAGGAAATAGTCAGGCACCGGAAGGGTTTTGTGACTCCGGTGTTTTCTTTTCTGTGGGAAGCAAGTCCAAATGGCTCTTTGAGTGCTTAAGGTTGCTGACCCCTGCCCTAAACATCTCAGCACCCATGAGGATTGCAGTTATTGATGTTCTTCTTATAGGTCTGAATACTTAATCATCGAGATTAAATCAGAAGGAGAAAGCCATGACTGAATGTAAATACCAGCTCCAGAGTTTTGCTGGCTTGCTGCTAAAACAGAAACAGTGTTTTGCAATAGCAATGGCATACTATCCTAATGTTTAAGAATATGTTAATCCGAAAAACCTTTATATTGCAAAAACTAAGGGTAAATGAAAACATGGAAGTAAACATAAAGCTGGTGCTGGTAGAGCTAAGGAAATATTTGTCTCCTCTCCGTGAACTGTATGTTGTAGAGTAGTTGATATGCTGTGTTGCCCTCTAACATCCCCAATCTAGTCTTCTGGGGATTCTATTTTAAACTCATTCTCCAATTCCTGCAGTTCTGTTTCACTTTTCAGATTAAGCAAATGGCGAAGCTTAATTCACTGTACTTAGTCAGCTTATTCAAACACTCTCTTAATGTATTCAAGGGAAAGAGAGGCCACGGTTCATCATTTGCAGATGGAAGAAACCGTTTATCCTTTTTATATTTTCCAGTTTGTATTTCAGATTGAGGAGGAACTTGAGATAAGTGAAAGGAGCTCTCTAAATGAACCCCTTATCTCTGGAGGGAGGGAGGGAGGGAAACAGAGAAACAGTGTGCATGATCAAATATCTTCCTGTTACAGAGGTTAAAGGAAGAAATATTGAGCAAAAAAGCTACAGAGACTCCAGTGTGGAAATTTGTAAATACCTGTTTCTCTACTATACACAGAAGTTTGGACAATCATTCAGTTATACCACTTTCAGCTAATTCTCAATTTCCAAATATCTCCTCTAACTGTGTTGTAGATTGGACATAGATGATGTCATATCCCCCCCCCCCTGTGTTGAGTCCATATTTTGGATGGAGAGGACCGCTGGTTTGAAAGAGGGATTAAAGAGGCAATCTATGTCAAAATTGAGCAGCCCTCTCTCTACAGAGGGGGGGGGGGATATGACATCATCTATCTCCAGTCTATAACACAGAACTTTCAACAGTTCCAAGAAGGCTCCACACCCATTTGCACCACTCAGGTGACCCTGAGGACATAGATAAACCTCCAGGTGACCTTAATGAGCCACCAAAAGAATGCAAATGACCAGCTGTCTGCAAGGAGTATAAATCCTTCCATTCCCCACCATCCAGTCAGAGCTGAAGAAGCTTCTTGGATGAGAAGGGAAACATCTTCAAAGAAAAAGTTCTACCCTGCGGGTGGAACAAGAAGCAATGGGTGGAAACTAATCAAGGAGAGAAGCAACTTAAAACTGAGGAGAAATTTTCTGGCAGTTAGAACAATTAATCAGTGGAACAGCTTGCCTCCAGAAGTTGTGAATGCTGGAAGTTTTTAAGAAGATGCTGGATAACCATTTGTCTGAAGTGATGTAGGGTTTCCTGCCTATGCAGGGGAATAAGACCTCCAAGGTCCCTTCCAACACTGTTATTCTACTCTATTCTAAAAACCAGAAAGAAATTGCCTCTTGGTGGGTGGGGGAGGAAGCACCTTAATATTTCTTCATATTGGCCATTTCTTACAGGTTATGTGCTTATCTTGTACACTTTGCAAAATTCTTTAAATAACTAAGAAAAAAGTATCAGCTGTGTTCCCCATTTATATCTGGCAACCTAAAAGGAACTTAAAGTGGGAAGGCATATTTACTGCTGTCTGCATGTACTGTATACTTGAGACTATGCTGGGTTGGGGAACTTGCAGCCCATAGATTTCTTTTGGAAGGCAGAGACTCCCAGATATGAGCTCTGGACTTGAGAAATATCTAATTTAGAAGTTGTGCTAACAGTTTCTTCTGCACAAAGAGATTCATTGCTCAACTCAGGAGGGTGGCACATTTCCTCTCCCAGTAACAAGTAGAGAGCAAAGCTTTGCCTTCAGAGAAGGAATTACATATCACATAAAAGTAGGAAGTGAAGCAACTTTAGACATTGCATGTTATTTTGTGAAGTAAACCATGAAAACCTCTCCAGATTTAATATTAGAGTATGTTGATATTCAGTTGAATCCATGTTTCTTTTCTGGCACAATTGTTTCTATGTATAGCATCAAAGCATAATAGAGCTACCTCTGTGGGGGCAAAGTGTTCTGTTCTTCAGACAGTTCATCTCTTTTTTTTCTCCAGATGTATCTCGTGTGTTGTAGCTGAACAGTTCAGTGTTTGATTTCTCACTGCAAAGCACTTTGCTGCAAAATAGATTTTCTTTTGCAAATTTTAGGTGATTCCTTTTGTGTTGCAGTCAAATATTTTTTTTCCTTCTGAAGCTGTCCTGTTCAGATCATTGCTGTATAAATAATGCTGTACTATGGGTTGGTGGTTCACTGCTCTGTTGTCAGCTGAACTTTTGAGCAGTTTGTTTGCAGTAATCTTGGATTCTGTTTGCACACCTGAACAGTTTCCAGGTTGAGATTTCAGTTCCATGTAACTTCCATATCTTAATAATGTTTCTCACAGCTGAAATGAGTAATAGGAAGTATTTTTTCAAAGATCCTTCCATCTCTTTGTAAGGCAGAGCATGAGGGAGAGGTCAAACATGTCATCAGTCATGAGTCCCTGTGTGTTCACAACAGACCCAAGTCAACACTTTTCCCCCTTTTCCCAGCCCTTCCTCACTTCTCTTTCCCCTCACTGTCTTCCTATTTTCTTTTGTATTTTGTATCTTATTTTATAGCTTAATACAAATTTCTGACAAAAAAGAGAGATCTAAATCCAGCCCATCTTGAATTCTTTTCTATTCTCAACTCCCGCTCATTTCCCTTAACTGTTAGTAGTTCAGATTCTTGTACACAGCTTAAGCTTGCAATATATCTTTATACTCTTTTGAATTGCCTGAATCTCCTGATTTCCCCAGTGCTTGACAGTAAAATCAAATTGTCTTCACTGTCAAATGCTTAGACTATCACCTTGAGGAACCCGTGGTTTTTAAAAATAGGCAGAACAGCTCCAACCTCAGATATTAGTAAGGTCAGAAGATTTGAAGACATTTTGAATTGTCTCTACCTGGCTAAGAGAAGGCAATGAGTCAATCACCTTTTGGGACATTGTTAAAAACTTTACAGTTTTAAAAAATAGCCCTGAAAGAAGGATATTCCCACATCTGTACCTGCCATACTCACTGTTCTCTTGGTTGAATCCAACTGCACACAAATGGTTAAATATGCATTCATAGTTGGGGAAAAGATGCTGTGTTTAATGTTATTTGAAGTTAGGTCAATTTGTGTTCCTTTAGGGATTCATTGAAACACACAGTTTGACCACAATTGCCTGAATATTTACATACAAGTGTACATTTTGATGACTGTGTGTCTCTGTATATGAAGCTAGGCTGAACTAGGCTTGTAATCTAGATATTAAGAGATGAGGCCTGTTTTGGGCACATGGTTGTCTCTTCTTGTGCTTCATCTCCCTCAACTCCATAAACCATGGGGAGTGCTTTCCATTCCATTTTGTGCCCTCTAAATGTGCATAACTTTATGTTGCCAAGTTCAGATTCAGAACTGGTCTGAAGAAGCTACCAGTATGGTGAGTAATACCTCAGTGTGTCTCCAATGCTTTACATGGAATTACCTGGAAATCAAATAACTAATAAGTAACAATTGTAAAGGTCTAACCTCTATGAATATGAATTATTTGTCATTGTCTTCTAATCTAATCTACCAAAATGTCCTTGTAGCCTCCCATTCAATTACTAACTTGATTTGATACTGGCCTTAGCATTTTTTGAGATCAATCCAAGGGTGAAATCCAGCAGGTTCTGACAGGTTCTGGAGAACTGGGAGTGGAAATTTTGAGTAGTTCGGTGAACCGGCAAATGCCACCTCTGGCTGGCCCCAGAGTAGGATGGGAATGGAGATTTTGCAGTATCCTTCCCCAGGAGTGGAGTGGGAATGGAGATTTTGCAGTATTCTTCCCCAGGAGTAAGGAGGGAATTGAGATTTTGCAGTATTCTTCCCCAGGAGTAGGGAGGGAATGGAGATTTTGCAGTATTCTTCCCCTGCCAAACCCTCCAAGCCACGCCCCCAAGCCACACCACACACCCCAAGCCACATCCACAGAACTGGTAGGGAAAAAAATTGAATTTCACCAGTGGATCTGTCAATATGAGCTATATTTTGCAACCACTGCAGTTGCATCAAAAAATGAAATTGGATCTGAATAAAACAATATTTAATTGAGGAATGGTTAAGAGCTCTCAGTTTTTCAATGAATACACCTCTTTTTCTTTTTTTTTAATCATCAAATGCTATTCTTGTTTCAAGAGCACTTTCCCTAGCAACCCTCTGGCACTCCTCAAGTCCTCACATGCCATTCTCTTTCTATTCATTCCCTTTTGGGCTTACATCTTTCTTCCCAATTGGTCAGCAGAAGCCTTGCCAACCACGGATGTATCATCTCAGTTATCCTTAGTGAGTTTGATCTTCAGTCTCAGGAGAATCTTTCTGAGTGCTATTAAGCTCACCTCAAATCTTCAAATAGCTTTCTGTGCATTCCCATTCTAACCGCATCTTCCTAGCGCAAATTGCTGAAGCAATAGACTCCCCATTATAAAAGACCATGTATGACTCTAGGATGACCAAAGTTGAAAAGCCCATCAAAAACACAAAAACCTTTAACTGGCTTCATTAGAAAAAAAAAGAAGCAAAAGTAAGGGGGAGATTGTAAACAAATTCTGCCTGAGGTACTGCCTTCCAATACATTAATGAAAATCTATAAATGAGGGGGCAAACTTTTCAGTTTCAAGAGTTCTCCATCAGAGATAAGGAAAATTCAAGACAGAAACTTCCCATTCTCCATTTTCATTTCTGTATCAATTCTGCCCTTTTTCTGATTTAAAAAAAATTGATTTGCTAGATGAAGAGTTATTTTTTTAAAAGGGTTTTGCCTGCTGCTATGTATTTGTGAGCTGACCAAATAAAAATATTGCCATAAACGGTCTAGCTTTACCTTTCTTACCACCTTCAAAATCTTTCCCAGTTTTTTGGGAGGAGGGTAAGTACGTTCACTTTTCAGCAGAATGCTGAGATATTTGAGATCTATATCTTACATTTTTTTTCCTATAGCTCTTTTTTGTTTTTCAGTCCGAAGCATTCCCTGAGGGACGAAGCTTTCAAAGCAGATTGATATATCTCCATTTATTTTCTTAATTCCTGGTGGGTTGCATCACAAAACTGTAATTGCTGCTAATATAATGAAATGGCTTTGGCTCTTTCACATAGATTCACAACTGCGATTGTGTACATGCTACGGCTTGTAGATGTCTCATTAGTAAGTTCTACTTTATGATACTTGAGAAATCATCTGTACTGATGATAATAATGAATACCTTGCCAAAGGAAAGAAGTTGTCAAGAGCAAGATGTATTCCCATTAGTTCTCTCTGGTATCCATAGAGACAGGGCTGCACAAATGGAAGATATCTTATAAAAAAAATATTTCCCAAGGTAATAATGCTGCTTGGGCTTTGGGTAGCAATCTGTGGTAAGATAGGGGTTGGGAACTACAAGTTCTGTGACAAGGCAGTACATAGGGAAACATTAGAAACAAAGACGAGCTAGAAGGTAGGATCCAAGATCAAGCTAAATGTCAAGAACAATGGATGAAGGGATGGACATTTGTTGAAGTCTTGAATCACTGTATGGAGGCTTGTGAGGGATTGGATGGGAATAGCAATAGCAATAGCAGATTTTTATATACCGCTTCATAGGGCTTTCAGCCCTCTCTAAGCGGTTTACAGAGTCAGCATATTGCCCCCAACAACAATCCGGGTCCTCATTTTACCCACCTCGGAAGGATGGAAGGCTGAGTCAACCCTGAGCCCGTGAGATTTGAACCGCTGAACTGCTGATCTAGCAGTCAGCTGGAGTGGCCTGCAGTACTGCACTCTACCCACTGCGCCACCTCGGCTCTTAGGCTGGGAGAAGCTTAGACTGAACTTTATCAAGATGGAGCTGGTTTCAGTTGTGACATTAGTGAGGGTTGCACTCTCTTTAGAGAATCAGGTCCATGATTAGAGGTTCTCTTGGATTGCTAACAGTGGTGGGATCCTACCAATTTAACAACCGGTTAGCACACGGCTGATGTGAAAACCTACCTTCCACATTACTGCTGGGGAGGAAAACAACTGAGGTGTGGCAATCTGCTCTGCCACATGACTCAGCTGAGAAGATATAGGTGAGCTAAGCGCATGGGCGGGAGGGAGGACCCACTTCATCGTCAGCTCATCGTTCGCTCCCAGCTGATGGTTGGAGTTACTGGTTTGCCCAAACCGGTAGAAACCCTGATTGCTAGCTACTCCTTGAAGAGGTTATGGAGGCCATGGCCAAGGGAGTCTTTGTCAAACTTTGGCTTTAGTGCCATCTATAGTTCCAGCTTGGCCAGAAAGCTCAGGCAACTGGTTCACACTCTTATCACAATGGGGTTTCTCCACCCAATTGAGCAATACATATTTCTGGTGAATAATTAGAAATAAATATATTAGGAATGAAGGAACACATGAGAGGTTACACTGTGATATATGTCCATATTTTTTTCTGAGACAGGAACTTCAAACTGAGGATGTGCAGTGGTCATATTTCATCTCTATTTGGTTGAAATGCTGAAACTTAACTAACAATATTGACTCTGGTTGGCCTGACCAGTAAAACACGTTCTGCAATAGGTTCATGTTTTGTACATGCCAATCACTTTGTTCAACAGATTCTTGATCCATCACAGAAACTGACTTATTTTGGTTAATGCTAAGAAATTAATAGGCAGTGCTTTTAAAATAAAACAGCAACAACAATAAAACCAAGCATTCAAAATGAAATCAAATAGTCATGACCCAATAAAGCATAACAGTCTGGTATGGTAGCCTATGAGGTCATGAAATTTTGTTTATTGTCCAGTGTAGCCAACTGTGGAGGCGGGGCAGGGGGGAGGAGAGAGACAGAGATTAGGCAGGTGGTAAGTTGCTAATTATTGCTGGGAAAAAGATGCTTTATTTTAAATTGAACTTTAGGGATTCCAAAGAAAAGTGAGAGGCAAAAGTGCCTACCCATCTCTTAGACCCTTCCTGCTTTTGTCCTCTTCATTTTCATTTTCCCCAAATGCCCCGAAACAGCACTTAATCAGGGTTTAATTAATCTCACTCTAACCTGCTTGCAAGAAATAAAATGGCTGTTCCTACTGAATGCAATTTTGCTTGGGGCGTTTTGGAGAAATGGAAGAAAACAGCATCTGGTGAATTTGGTTCCATTCCACATGCCCAGAAAGCCAAAATACCTCCCTTTACAACCAAGAAAAAAACAGAGAGATAAAAACCCATTGAATTAAGTTTGGCACTGCAGGAGGAGAGGTTCCAGAGAGGCTCCACACTATTAGCCTTGAGGGCAGCATGACTGCTTTTGAAGACCATCTGCTGGAATACAAGTAAACTTCCTTGTGTAACTGGTTGACCGCTGTGAGAACAGATTGTAGGATGAGATGGGGCAGAGGCCCAATCAAGCATTGTTTATGTGTTTGTGTTCATTAAAGAGACACAGAGTTCAAGATAGAACAGTGTGATATAAGCCCTACCAAAGACCTGCATCAACTACTTTATATGATGATGGAAGTAAATGCTAAATGCCACTGCTTATATTAGAGAATGACTATGATCCCTTACAATTTCCAAACGACATGAGAAATTGGCTGGAGGCTTCAAAGCTGGAAACAAATCCATCCACATTTGGGCAGACACTCTGGGTGTAGTCCCATGGATGTAGTTGACAAAGAACACAATTCATATTTAATTGTCTTCATATGACAGATTACATTAACTGTCTATTTCACAGAGTACAACATTTTCACATAGAATTCACATACCGCTATGGGCTACCACATTAGGGGGGCCTCTAGTTTAGTTTTAGTTTAGTTTTATTGAACTTGTATGCCGCCCTATTCCCCGAGGGGACTCAGGGCGGCTAACAAACTAAATAGGGGAAAGGGGAAATACAAAAAACAAAAAGACAGACAAATACAAACAGATTAAAAACTCATCAACAGCCGCAACAATTCGAGTGGGGCTGGGAATTCATCAGCCCCAGGCCTGCTGGAACAGCCAGGTTTTAATGGCTTTGTGGAAAGCCTGAAGGGTGGCGAGGGTCCGGATCTCCATGGGGAGATCGTTCCAGAGGGCCGGAGCAGCCACAGAGAAGGCCCTCCCCCCGGGGGTTCGACAAACGACACTGGCTAGTTGATGGAATCCGGAGGAGGCCTAATCTGTGGGATCTAATCGGTCGTGAGGAGGTAATTGGCAGAAGGCGGTCTCTCAAGTACCCAGGTCTGATACCATGTAGGGCTTTAAAAGTAATGACTAGCACCTTGAAGCACATCCGGAGTCCAATAGGCAGCCAGAGCAGCTCGCGGAGGATGTGACGTAGGTGTACTGAGATGCACCCACAATCGCTCGCGCGGCTGCATTCTGGACAAGCTGCAGTCTCCGAATGCTCTTCAAGGGCTGCCCCATGTAGAGAGCATTACAGTAGTCCAGTCTTGAGGTCACAAGGGCGTGAGTGACTGTTCTGAGTGCCTCCCGGTTCAGGTAGGGACGCAATTGGTGCACCAAGCGAACCTGGGCAAACCTCTACAACACAAAGATTTAAAGGTAAAGGAGAAGGGCATGAGTGACTGTTCTGAGTGCCTCCTGGTTCAGGTAGGGACGCAATTGGTGCACCAAGCGAACCTGGGCAAACCTCTACAACACAAAGATTTAAAGGTAAAGGATAAATGATATGACTGCTGGATGGCTATTAGTAAACATTTTGCCACCTTTATTGCTACAAGATAATGCTTAATATGGACTCGGATTCCTGTTCAATCTGGGTTTTCCTCCTATAGTGTTGCAGACATTCCTTCTGGAGCATCCCCTCCCAGAACCAGGGGTGAAATCCAGCAGGTTCTGACAGGTTCTAGAGAACCGTAATGGAAATTTTTAGTAGTTTGGACAACCAGCAAATGCCACCTCTGGCTGGCCCCAGAGTGTGGTGGGAATAGAGATTTTGCAGTATCCTTCCCCTACCATGCCCACCAAGCCATGCCCACCAAGCCACATCACACCCACCAAGCCATGCCCACAGAACCGGTAGTAAAAAATGTGAATTTCACTACTGCCCAGAACTCTTCATTAAATTAAGGTAGACCTCCGAATTGGCACACACGGAAAGGTTGCTTAGGCCTCAGTCATGGCCCTACCAGACCTACAGGAAAACTGTACACTGTAACTGGAACCCCAGCAGGTCCATCAGTTGCCCTGGGTAACTGACCAATAACAATGGCCTAATATTAATGTTTCCCACTAGAAGATCATGACACAACTGCCCTGAGACAACAAGTAGATCAAATGTGCAGTCACTGATATTCCTCAGACCATCAATGATTTGGGATAAGTCCATGGTTGCCATGGAGACTATAGACTCCTAAGCTGCCTCAGATTCAAGGCCACTAGGTAGAAAGTTGAAGTTTTGGGGTATATCAGGAGCATTGGAAACTCTGTTGCAAGCCTGTTAACAGAATCCAGCAGCTCAAATCAGAGATGATTGTGGGTATCAAGAAAGGTCATACCTTAGCAGTAATTCTAGTAACTCCCTAAAGCCCACTCACCCCAGGGGATCTCACATCCAGTTTTCTATAGAGCAAGGTCTCTGAAAGCCTTTTAGGACTCACCAGTGACAATAACTACTTATCCTCCCTGGGATCTTGGGTGATGCACAGCTCCAAGTGAGCCAAATTGTGTAACAGAAGAAAGTCATGTACCCCTCCCAGCTCAATTAGATTTCAGTTAGACTCACCAAGTTGCTTCCTGCTCCACAAGATTATAAATACAGAAAGCTTTATTATTAACTGACCTGCCTTCCAAAGTGACAGTTTGAGCCCAAGACCAATGAGGACCCAATATCCAGGCATTGAGAGTACACAGACTACTGAGCTGCTTTGAAATAATAGTGTCACTGAGGATAGCCTCTCCTGGGTTCCTGCCATACTTCCTTTCTTTGTCCTGATGATCTTATATGGTTGGAATCTCAGAGAAAGGGATTGGCATAACATTATTCTATCTTTCCTGAAAGACTCTATAGAAAGAATAATACTGTATTATTCTTGTGCATATCATTAAGAAATTAGAGTGAAAGAATGTATGTAGGATAATTTCCTCAGAATCCTGTGACCAGCTGTGTTCTGTTATTGGGATCTTAGTATAAGCCCTGTATTATGGCTTGTCATATGGTCAACCAGATGTTTAGACTGGATTTGGCATTTTTATCCACCTGTTGAGGTCATTCCCAAGAGCTTGGGGTTGGCAGATGTCCTTGTTTGATGGCAGATATCCTTGTAAGGACGTGGTGGCTCAGTGGCTAAGGTGCTGAACTTGTCGATCAGAAAGGTCAGCAGTTCAGTGGTTCGAATCCCTAGCGCCATGTAATGGATTGAGCTCCCATTACTTATCCCAGCTTCTGCCAACCTAGCAGTTTGAAAGCATTTTAAAAATGCAAGTAGAAAAATAGGGACCACTTTGGTGGGAAGATAACAGCATTCCATGTGCCTTCAACATTTAGTCATGCCAGCCACATGATCACGGAGACGTCTTCAGACAACGCTGGCTCTTCAGCTTTGAAATGGAGATAAGCATCGCCTCCTAGAATCGGGAACAACTAGCACATATGTGCAAGGGGAACCTTTACCTTTACCTTGTTTGATGGCGTAGTCACCCAAATCCAATGGACTCCATGGCAATGACAAAACATTGTGCGTATCCCCTAGAAGTCCTTCCTCTCAACCTGCGAAAGGTTATTGTGTGGAGGTAATTTGCAAATGGCCAAGTGTCTTTAACCATCAAGATTCAGCTGTTCCAAGAGAGAGCAGTGACTTTGGTTTGGTATTGTTTTGGTAGTATGCTGGCTAGGGAATTCTGGGTATTGAAGGCCACGCATTTTAAAATAGCTAATACTGAGAAACACTGTTCTGTAATTCAACCTTTGGGATGAATCTATATTGAACCCAGAGAGCCTTGGTTTCTGATTCACTGCTGCTGTTTGTGTGTGTGTGGGGGGGGGTACCATTGCATCTAAATTCTCAGATTTTTTTTTGCATTCCCTCAACAAACTGACAACAGTCTTTGTGAACCATATAGTTTGAAGTGGAAGAGAGACCTTGAGTCTAAGAAGTTCAATTGGAACAAATCCATTAGAAAAAATATAAAAACAATTATGTACAGAGAGTTAACACTTATACGTAGTGTAAGTTATTCTGCAAGAGCCCATGACCTCTAACAGCAAGAGATCTTGGCTTAACTAAATTTTCCTTCTGAAGCAAAGGTTTATTTTGGTCAGTTGCTGTGAGTTTTCCATGACATTCCAGAAATTTTTTATAATTCATCTGTCATAACACGCCTAAGCACCACACACAGTAGGCTGTTGCTTATTTTTATCCTCCAGAGACATGAATGCTTGTGAAGGTCCATTTATTTGAAGTGCTTTGAAAAGTTTTTGTGGTGGGTGGTGGGTGAGAATGAACAAGCAAAAGGGGGGCCTTTACAACATTGTGTTTAGAGCAGTGCAGAAACTGAGAGAGGCAGTGGGAGGAATGCAAGTAAAGAGAAGAGGGAAAGGGAAACGTTGGTAAAATGACAAAAATCACACTTGTGAATACGGAAACATTCTTTAATTGTGGTGACAAGCCTCCTAAATTAGAGAAAGCATTTTGCCTTAACATTCAGCATTCTATACAAAACAATTGTTAAAGGCTGTAACAGAACACTATAAGATGGTGGGAATGTTAGTCCCTTGTGTTTCTGATGGGTTTAATTTGGAGAAAAACTAATCTGATCCTAATCCCAAAATTAAAGTTTTTGTTTTCACAAAAGGTCACAGGACATCCTGAACGTAAACAAAGTGGGTACATTATTTCCAGAAGAATCAGAATCAGCTGGAGAACTGGAGAATTGCATGTACCCTAAATGAAGGATTTACCTTTCTTTATTCCAAAGAACAGGGAACAAGCATGTTCGGTAGCCTTATGCAGAGGGAATGAATACATGGCAGTTAGGGATTAAGCACCATGGAGCTTCAGACAATTTAGCAAACAATAGATTTGAAAGTTATCCAGATTTTGAGCTTTGTAGTAGCAAGGTGCTTCTGTACAGGTTTGGCCCTTAACAACAGCTGGGTTAGGATATTTTTACCAAGAAAACCAGGAATAAAATTTACAACATTGTGTTCCTTTGTTTCTGCTTTTCTTTTCTCTGTCTTGCATGCCAATGTATTTTTTCTCCCTCCATTCTACTTTGTTCATTGAAGCAATGCCTTGGAAACCAATTACAAAAGCTCTGAACAACAAAATCGCTCCTACCACAGGACTTTACAGAGGAACAAGGAAAGGCAGATAATGAAATGTATATTGTAATATTGTTGTCAAGTGCCAGACAGTGGGGCAAGATCAAGAAATAAAGTACTGCACAAATTTCAGGAATGTTCCTTTAATACTGTTCTGGGCCAAAAAGAAGGTGATGATGATAATGATGATCTTCATCTTCTTCATCTTCCTCTTTGTCTTTGTCTTCTCCATCCTAAATCAGTCCATTCACCTGAAATTATACTCTACCATTTGATAATTATAATCTACCACCTTGGCCCAATGTGGATTGATGGATTGTTGTTTTCTAATTTCCCAGTCTAGGCTTAACTGGCCCAAATCACCCAACTGGCTTCTATGTGTAAGTGAGGACTAACCCCGCATCCTAGCCTGCAATCTAATTACTATATTTTCCTGGCTGTTATATGTAGCAATCCTCATTGATAGTGAATTGATTAAGTCTCTTTGAACACTCTGAAATGCTTAGTTTCCGGTTTGTTGATAGCTGGGTTACTTTTTATAAGACAAATCATCATTTGACTTGCCTGCTATCTCTTAACTGTGGTATCTACTCTCCCATCCATTATTTTCTCAGATTCTCCACAATCTTTCACAATCACAATGCAAACTCTGCCCCTTATTATACTTGCATATAATCTTAGAACACAAGTACAAAAGGGTGGAGCTTGTGTTTACAATAGATAGATAGATAGATAGATAGATAGATAGATAGATAGATAGATAGATAGATAGATAGATAGATAGATAGATAGATAGATAGATAGATAGACAGACAGACAGACAGACAGACAGACAGACAGACAGACAGACAGACAGACAGACAGACAGACAGACAGACAATGACAACATGTGTTTTCTAGGGTTATATTTTAACTGACTAGTTTTATTATCCTGAATGTTAAGTATTGATCCATCTGATCACTTCAAACACTAAATCATATTTTAGCTTGGATTCTTTCAAAGGTGACTGGGTTGGATTATTTGGATTATTTCTTTTCATCCACAAAATTCTCTCTATTTCAATGTATAAGGAAGGGGGATGGAAGTCTGCTTTGAAGCAAGGAAACCCAAATATCATGTTCTGGGAATATATGCAAAATAATTGTGGGGTATGTATACTTATCAAACTGGAAATATGTTTTACAGTTTGATAAGTACACACTCCCCATGATTGTTTTGCAGGCTATTTTTTAATTGCTGTCAAGAAGTGGCTGTGGCCAGGCGCTTGATTCAAAATAAATTAGAAAGAGCAATAGCAATAGCACTTAGACTTATATACCACTTCACAGTGCTTTACAGCCCTCTCTAAGGGGTTTACAGAGTGAGCATATTGCTCCCCACAATCTGGGTCCTCATTTTACCCACTTTGGAAGGATGAGTCAACCTTGAGCCTGGTGAGATTTGATCTGCCAAACTGCTGGCAGCTGGTGATCAGCAGAAATAGCCTACAGTACTGCACTCTAACCACTGCACCACTCTCTGCACCAATCTCTTGATGAGATTAGATAAAGCAGCTAACTGTTTTTCCAGATTGAGTGAGGTTCCCTTATAAGAAGTCATTGAGAACCAAAGGTCTTGGTCTAAACTATCCCAGCTGGGCTTTAAAATCCTAGAAAAGTAAAACCAACCAGACCAATGAAGGTTAGAGTGGGATTCCGATCTCCCTCTGTGATGCAATAGAAAAATGGAAGAGATAGTTGTGCAGGAGAATGCAAAAAAGATGCTGGATGAAATAACTTCCCAGTTTAGATCACGTGGACAATTCGGACACTTGGCATTTAACATGTAATTATGATGGTGGCTGTGTGATCCCTTTTTGTGATCTTCTGAGAAGCAAAGTCAATGGGGGAAGCCAGATTCACTTAAGAGTCATATTACTAACTTAAAAACTGCAGTGAATCACTCAACAACTTGAATAGAATAGAATAGAATAGAATAGAATAGAATAGAATAGAATAGAATGGCCGAGTGTGATTGGGCACACAAGGAATTTGTCTTTGGTGCATATGCTCTCAGTGTACATAAAAGAAAAGATACATTCATCACAAATCATAAGGTACAACACTTAATGATAGTCATAGGGTACAAATAAGCAATCAAATTATATTAGGAAACAATCAATATAAAGCGTAAGGATACAAGCAACAAAGTTACAATCATACAATCATAAGTGGGAGGAGATGGGTGATAGGACCGATGAGAAGATTAATAGTAATAGTAATGCAGACTTAGTAAATAGTTTGACAGTGTTGTGGGAATTATTTGTTTAGCAGAGTGATGGCGTTTGGAGAAAAAACTGTTCCTGTGTCTAGTTGTTCTGGTGTGCAGTGCTCTATAGCATCGTTTTGAGGGTAGAAGTTGAAACAATTTATGTCCAGGATGTGAGGGGTCTGTAAATATTTTCACGGCCCTCTTTTTGACTTGCGCAGTGTACAGGTCCTCAACGGAAGGCAGGTTGGCAGCAATTGTTTTTTCTGCAGTTCTGATTACCCTCTGAAGTCTTTGTCTGTCTTGTTGGGTTGCAGAGCCAAACCAGACAGTTGTAGAGGTGCAGATGACAGGCTCAATAATTCCTCTGTAGAACTGTATCTATGAACTATGGCAAGAACTATGGCAAGAAAGTGCATAAAACAGGGCAAAATTGACTTAACAACTGAAATTGTGGTCATAAGTCGAGAACTACCTAGATATACCTGGATGTGTCAATAAGCACAATGTTCCTTAATCTCTTTGCCTGGAAGTAGGAAACAATTCAAGTGTTCCAGATTCACTGCTACTTGAAAACAGGGTTGCATTCTCTGTGCTAGCTCTGTCCCATAACCACACTAGAGCCTAGCTTCCTAGATAGTTTTCTCTAGCAATTTTTTTTCTTCATAGTTCAACCCACAATATAACAACGTGCCCCAAGTAAAATTTTTAAATAAACATTTTGATCTAGAAATGGAGGAAGAAGAGATCTAAATGAGTCACTGGAAAAAAAGAAAGTTGGCATGATAATCCAAATCAAAATTCATCCTTACCAGCACAATAATTTTTGTTGGGAAAAAAAGTTCCGCAGTTATTAAGACTTTATGAGTAACATCCTGTGTTTTAGAAGCCAAGTATGTTGTTTTTTTTTAGGAAGCTGAATATTCCACTTAACTTGATTTATAATTTTGGCACAGAAGATTTCCAATATTTCTCTTATATTAGGTTCTTTCTTCCCACTTCAGCAGAACGCAGGTGAGGTAATACTTATTGCTTAACACTTCAGCATGAGAAGAAATATAAGTAGAAGCAGCCACATGCTGTTTTGGTGCACAATTCTTTTAATTCAATTAGTCTCCCAGCCAGTCAAATGTACCTTTTTCCATGGCATTCCTTTCATTCCGTCACCTTTTCCTGTCCCCAGGATAGAATCGCAAGGATTTCATGGATATCAAGTACAGGAAGTTCTTGACTTACAACAATTCATTTAGTGACCATTCACAGTTACAACGGCATTGAAAAAAGTGACGTAGGATAGTTTTTTACACTTACAACCATTACAGCATCCCTGAGGTCATGTGATCAACATTCAGACACCTGGCAACTGGTTCATATTTATGATGGTTGCAGTGTCCTAGGGAGTTGTGGTCCACTTTTTGCAGCCTTTTGATAAGCAAAGTGTCAGGGTTCCAACAAATGCCCTAATTAAACCATGAATCTGGAGCCAAGCTTCAAAAGAAATCCAGTTATTTATTAGGACGTACCCAAGTGAAGTCCCCATGTAACTTATGACCCAATTATCACCCTATTTCCCCCCTCCCCCTATGGCGTGTCATAAATCACATTCTTCAATGGAACACTGTAGAGATCATGCCCCTCCGGCTGCTGCAAGTAATCTGGGAGGCAGCCTTGAGAAAGATAGGCATGGAATGTGCTTCGGTTTGTGGCTGCCATGCTGCGTCATCAGTTCCCCAACCCCCTTGCCTATGGCAACTTGAGAGCAGGCCAGGGATGCTTTGCGAGTTGACACAAAATCAATGGGGAAATCTAGATTCACTTAACAACTATGCCACCAGCTTAACAACTGCAGCGATTCATTTAACATCTGGGAAAGAAAGGTTCTAAAATAGGGGGAAATCACTTAACAAATGTCTCAGTTAACAATAGAAATTTTGGGCTCAATTGTGGACATTAAGTTGAGGACTACCTATATACTTAGGGCTTATTAGGCTATTTAAACGTTTCCAATTAATATTCTAATGTTTTCTCTGTGTAACTTGGAATTCGTCCAAATCAATGCAAATGTAGGGCCCCTTTTTATGTCTAAGGGTTGCCCTTGGAATGATTGACTTCATGCATTGCACTAAGTCATCTTGAGTGTTTGATTCTGATGTAGTCCAATATCTGACCCAGTCACTATGAAGGGCAACTGATCATTTATGACTGACTAGTTATTCAAACCACATTCAGCATTTGATTATATTAAAATCTTTAAACAGAACTGAAATGATGGTCTGGCATAAAAGGTGCACAATTTGAGACTTCTAATGACCAAAAGGGTCATGAATTTTGGCTCCTACACGCTTCCAAATGTGCTCATTTCTCAACTGATGGAGAAGAAACATGGACTGGGAAGAGTAGGTCTATTAACTAGGTTTCGTGTAATATATAAATTCAGATTTTGTCCTGGTTCCTCCATAACCTTGGGGAAGGTGGTCCCCATCGTACCATTCAATGGAGCAGCTACTTTCCTATTGGGTCTTTGCTTGAGGAAAAGAATGGCATTCTTGTTTTATGATTTAGTGTTATACGTCAATGACAGATTTCATTTAATATCTTCCCTATGTTCTGGCAACTGCAACAGACTGAGAATTTGGAGCATTGCAGTCTTAGTACCTAGAAGATGCCTTGGGTTTATTTATTTATTCAGGAAAATATATTCAACTGCCCAACTCACTTTCAGTGAATCTGGGCAGTTTACAAAAATAAAAACCCAATATAAAAACAATAAAAAGCAATGATCTCTCACCCACCTGGCAGTGGTAGGATTCACTTACCTTTGCTACCAGTTCACAAATGTGAGCATGCTTCCTGTCTTCTCCTAAAGTCAAATTAAAAATATTTTCAAATAATTAGGATTAACTGAGACTGAAGCAGTGTTTGCCAGAATAAAAACAATCTTTCCATAAACTCAACCCCCCCCCCCAAGAAGGAAAACCTTTCAAAATGTATACACAAATAGTATAAATATCTTTTTTAAAATGTTGGCTTTTTTCAGTCCTAGGTTCTAGCATACAACTGTCAAGGTTCTGACAGATGTCCTGAGTAACTCATGAGTCTTGAGCCAAGTTTCAAGAGAAAAATAGTTATTTATTAGGAGCATCATGTGGCATCAACTCCAGTGAGATCAACTCTGCCCCCACGTAATTTACGGTTCAACTTTAACCCTGTTTCTTCCCCCCCTTCTCTCAGTCTGTGTCATAAATCACATTCTCCAACGAGGCACTCCTGTGGGCTGTAGAAATCCACACCTCACAAGCCGGCTTTGATAATCTGAGAGCCGACCCTGGAAGAAGGTATGCATGGAATGCATGGCTTGCTGCCCCATGGCAACTTGAGAGCAGACGAGATATGCTTAGTGAGTTGACACCAACTGTTTACCTGTTCAGTTACCTGTGTCTAAGTGTAAAGCAATATTTTTCCCATTTATTTTTTGAATAAATAATGTAAATATATGGTGTCTATCACCTATTGTTGTGGTAAAACCTTGCTTATCATGAATCATTAACTTTGAAGACCATCGTGGAAATCAATGTCCATTGACAATTTCTTTGCTGGTTTATCTTGGTGGGATTGGTTTCTCACTTCTTTCAAAGGTTAATGTCATGGGTTCTTTTATGAAATGTATATAATCAGATTGACCCAGACTCAAGACAGTAGAGAAAATATGTTGAGAAACCAATTGATAATAATTCAGATCTTCTTACTGTATCTTGAAAGAAAAAGATCCATTGGTTTGCACAAGTATCTGAGCTTCTGAAACATGAAAACTTCACTGGGGATGTTGCATAAAAGAACCCTGTGTGGTATTCCTTCTAATCTACTCTAGTATTTAACAAATTAACAGAGTTTGAAGGGACCTTGCAGGTCATCTAGTCCAACCCCCTGCCCAAGCAGCAGACCCTACATCTGCCTCTACCTAGGATTGAACTTACAACCTCCTGATGGTGAGGCGAGAGCTCCACCTCTAGGCCACCATAGCAGGTGGCATCCATTACTGGATCCTGTTTGTTGGAGAATACCATTGGTAGGAGTCTGTAGATTCTAGAGCGATGATGATTAAAGCCTAGTCTATATACATTTGTGGGTTTATGAGAAGAGGGTTTATAAGAGAATATTCCTCAGTGACACTGAAGAACTGATGAAAGTTGTTCAGTAGTAACTAACTATGTGAAGAAGATCAAGATGCAAAACTCATTTCTCAAGTAGACTCAAAAACTCTTCTCACTTCTTGAGACAATATATGTATAATCTCCATCCATAGAGATGTGTCTAGATGGAGGATGCATCAGCAATTCATCAAAGGAATAAATATTCTCTTCAAGATCTCCTTTTGATTTCTCCCACACATCTGATTAACTTGCCAATGCTGCTCAAAAAACGTACATGAGGGCCAGTACTCACCAGGACATTCTCCCATTCATCCCTAGCATACAGACATAAAAACTAGTTTAAATAAATGGGTATGTATAGCCCTTATGCTCTTATGGTTCATTTTTTCTGTATGTCTTTTAATGTCATTGTAGTAATATTCCTTCAGTTGGAGAAAAGTGTTCTAACTCTGGCAAGAGTAGGTTCACACATCATGCTAAATAATGTGCTTTGTTAAATTCGGCTTTTGTGAGTTCAAACAATTCTAATTTATTCACTACACTGCAATGATGTAAAAGTCTGTAGTGGCTATGTAACTTTAACTACTCCTTAGCAGGATTGGACCAGGTTAATATTGGTTTTGGAGAACACCAGGGCTGAAGGTAAGACTGACAAGAAATAACAACAACAGCAGCAATAATAATAATAACACCAGAAGACAAACGAACCAGAGAAGAAGGCAGTGACTTCTTCCTACTTCCAAATGGTTGCCATAGCAACTGCTTGGACCTGCTCATGCAGTCCTCAAGAGTCAATTTTGACTCAAGGGAGTCTTGATTTTGCTGAAGTGCCACTTCATCCCGAGATTTTACCTATTCCGTCCTTCTCCAGCAATCTGAGAATAGCAGGATTTTCTCTAGAGGAATGGTTAGCTATAAGGTAATGAAGTCAATCTCCTACAGCTTGAGTTTTGCTCCATTAGGCCTGTTGTGTCTTGATGCCCCTGAAGTGGATTGTAACTAGCCTAGGACTGTGTATGAAAATCTCATCCATCAGAGAGCCAGTTCAATTTAGTCATTAAGCCTGAGGCATCAGACTGGAAACCTGGAGACTGTGAGTTCTAGTCCCACTAGAACAACGAAGATTAGCCGGACAATGGTATGAACCCAGTGTACCCATGTGGCAGCTTTGGACATCATGGGTAACGAGACTGACATTAGGTATGAAAGTTGGCTGGTGACTTTGAGCTAATGTCTGCTTCTATATGTTTTCCTGATTTATATTTATATACATTTTATATATGGTATAAATATATAGAGAGATGCTTGTGCATGGTCTACTACCGTGCTTCTGAAGAATTCCTGTAGATTTCAGTGGAATGTGAGCAGGAGACAACATTCCACTACATCAGAGGTGAGGAACTATGGCTCCTTTTATGACTTGTGGAGTTCAACTCCCAGAATTCCTGAGTTGAAGGCCACAGGTCATAAAAGAGATCACAAGTTATAAAAGCGGCCACAAGTCATAAAAGATCAAAGGTCATAGATGGTGCAGATTACTTCTACACCATTGTGTATTAACCACTTCAGTTAAACAGCACTTTTGCTAATAGACAGATTGTCAAATTAAGATTGTGAAGTTTGACAGGCAAACAAAAAAGTCACTTGGACTTCAGGATCTGAAGCTCTTCTGCTCTTACGTATTTCTGCTCATTCTCTGATTCCAGTAATATGGAAAGATTTACCCCAAGTAAATTACTTGGTGAGGAAATCACTAGACTTTGATTTGTGATATAGAGAAGTATAAAGTAGTGTGCTGGTTGGACAACCAGTAGAATAGTTTCAATCATTGTAGGTACTTTCAGGCAAAATCCTCATGAAGATCAGCATGAGGATTGGCATTTAAAGGTCCTTATCACAACCAATCAAATTAGCTGTACTATTTGATCTACCATTGTTGGATTTTAAAACTTCATATTTTCATGTTATGTTCCTGACACACACATGGGTTAGAATTTACTTACTAAATATGTTGTAGTAAGTTCAGTAATTTTGCTTGACTCTTGCAAAATTGCCTCTTGTAAAGAAGGGGTGGGATGCTCCTGAAGACAAAGTAAATCTCTTTATCAATCTTACTGTATCTATAGAGGAGGACTTCTGTGGAGATAATCAGTCATCCAGGTCATGGTTGTCCCAAAGATGCTTTTTTCAAGAGGCAACTTGAAAAAAGTTGCTTCCTTGGTTTTCTTTGAAGATGTTTTACTTCTCATCCAAGAAGCTACTTCAGCTCTGACAGGATGGTGGGGAATAAAAAGATGTATACTCCTTGTAGACAACTGGTCATTTGCATTCTCATTGAGGCCTCCTGGAGGTTTGTAACCTCAGTGTCACCCAAATAGTACAAATGAGTGTGAAGCCTTCTTGGCTGCAGGATGTTTTCTGCCCAGTGTCCCTTCACAGTTGAAGACTGGTGCAAACTGTTGGGGATGAGTCTGTATTGTCTGCATCTCAAACTGAATGGATCCTGTAGTCTGCAATTTTTCTGGAAATCTGTTCATACTCCCATACCATTCGAAGGGTGCTCATCCCAAAGTGCATAGCTATGGAGATTCTCAGTCATCCAAGTCATGGTTGTCCCAAAGGTGCTTGTTCAAGAGGCAAATGGATTTTCTTGCTTTGGAGGAGGACAACTCAACATCATGTTCAGTTATTGCTAAGATGCCAGAAGGTAGCGCAAATATGCATATGGGCGTGTATGGGTCAAAACAGTTGTGAAATTCAAAAAATATTACTAACAGTTCTGTGGCTGTGGCTTGGTGGGCATGGCAGGGGAAGGATACTACAAAATCTCCATTCTCAACCCACTCCAAGAGAAGGATATTGCAAAATCCCCATTCCCTCCCCACTCTGAGACCAGCCAGAGGTGGTATTTGCCGGTTCTCCAAACTACTCAAAATTTCCACTACTGGTTCTCCAGAACCTGTCAGAACCTACTGAATGTCACCAATGATTCAAAAGTAAGGCTTTGTTATGCAGGACTTCATATCAACTCTTTCCTATGCTCTCTGCCTGAACTACTTGGTCTTAATTCCAGGATTTCATCTGTCATGCATTTCCTTTTCTTACAATTCACACATGCACATAAGCACATGTTGTATATATCAGAGGTGGGTTGCCAATTTCTTTACTACCAGTTCAGGCACACTCCTATGCATGATGCTTCTGTGCATGTGGAGAAGCATCTGGGCAGGTGGGTGGAGCTTCCGGCTGCCACTATGACCAGTTCAGCCAATTTGAGCAGAACCAGCAACAACCCATCTCTGGACAGACAGACAGACAGACAGACAGACAGACAGACAGACATACATACATACATACATACATACATACATACTTGTTTGAGCGCATAGGCCCATTATTTTAGTCATGTCCCTTTATAATCAGCACATTGTACCAAATGCAAAGTTTTATTTGCTCATCCATTCTCATCAATGATCTAAATGTCCTAGTATCTGGCTTAACAACCTTTCCAAATCTGATGCCCAGCACATAGGCTGGGACCAAAAGTCCCAATATTCCCAGAATACCTTCTTATTAAAATTCTGGAATTCGTTGTCTCAGTCTAGTTTCATAGTACCAGGTTGAGAATAGCCAACATAAATGCCATTGCTCTCTGCAGAAGCCTTGTGTTTGTTTGATTGTTTAATCATTCACAATTCTAAGGCCATTCAGCTCATCAAGTCCAGTTTAATGATAGAATTTTGAATATTTTTTTTCATGTCCATCTCTTATCTTTTAAAAGAGACTATTTTTATTCTTTTGATAGCTTTGGTTTCCCCTTCTCCCTATTGATTTCTTGATTAAAACAGTGTATTTCAATTACCAACCAGATCCATGGATCAGAATATGAAATGATACCTAGAGTGATTTTACAGCTTAGTCAACAAAAGAGCATACCCTTTCAAAATGTTCCTTCTCCAAGGTGCTGATGAACATCATACAGTGGAATTATCTATGATTATGTCTCGAAAATTGCATCTTAAAATGCCATCCCACCTTTCCGTAATTATTCCCATCAAGCCTTCTCTATTTACAGTCAGAAGGTTTCTCTCTTTTTTCCTGTGTTGAATAAGAACACAAAGTATCAGTCAATTACACAACTTCTTAGCCTACTCAGTCAATTAAACCTTCAGCAATCATTTGCATCAAATAGATGACTGGGATTTATCCTGTTTGCTGAATTAAGAAAACCTTTGCTCATCCCTCTAGGTAGCTAAACATAAACATTTTCCATTGCCAATAAAAAAATGCAAGCTACTCTTCCCTTTTCAATTGCAGTAATTGAAGCCTTTATTTTTTTTTTACAAAAAAAAGGTAATTGCAAAAAAGGGCATCTCACAAAACTGTAGGTAGTATTTTCATATTTTAAATCTATTCAGTTTTTATATAAGTGGTACCTCCCATGAGTAAAATAAAAAGGCTATGCAAATGGGACACGATACTTTTTTAAATTCATGAATGACATTTGCAATAGCAGGGGCTCTGATTTCATTTCCATTTTTTCTTTGCAAAAGAAAAATATAGGTAGCACATTATCATATTCATACTGTATGAAAAAGGTATGATTTTAATGGTCTGGTATGATAGGTCTGCTTTCACTCCTACCTAAACACAGAAGTAGTATTTGTAGTATGTAGTCTGCATTCCCAGGAGGGAGTAGGTGCATTCAGAAGAGCAAGAGACAACTCAGTTCAGAAAGTTTGCGTGAGAGAAAGAGGGTGAAAATGGTTCCTCCCTAATAGCTATGATTATATGATTAATGGGAGAAGTAGTTTGCTTTAGTTTGGCAAGATTCTGTCTATCGATATGGAACAATTATGGTATCTGCTTGGAAGAACATGTGACTTTCTTGGGTTTTGAAGCCTGACAATATTTGAGGAAGCATTATCCCAAAGAATAACATAATATCAGTGGCAAGGAGGGCCTTTTACCAATTTAAATTGACATCTCAACTGTGACCCAAACCTGAATAGGTGTTCGGTCTTAGCTCTTAAGCCAGTAACCAGATCAGGAATGGCAGCCACCAAAAAAAAAGTAAACAATGCAATAAAAGAACAGATGGCAAAACCAGATTGTTGGTCATGGATGAGGTTCAATGAGAGTCAGAAGAATTTAAAAAAAGAGCGTAGAGTCTAGAAGTGACATTCAAAACAAGCACAAAGGTCAAAAGCCAAGATTTAGCAAATGAAGGATTCTCTTGGACACAACCATGTCAGGGGTGTTATTTCCAAAACTGGGTGTCTCGAAATGTGGGTTGAAGCCAGAATTATTTTGACTCCCGTTTCCAGTTCAGTTTCCAGATTCTACTACTTTCCATCAGGGTTAGGGTTAAGGTTCCTTCTTGCTAGTAGAGTTCTCCTATGGAAGGACATATTTAAAAGGAGGCATGTACTTGTATGGACTGCATTTTAAGTCCTCCTCAGTATACTGATATTTGTGCCCACTATGACTTAGCAGAGTTTTGACCTCTCTTAATAAGAGATCAGAAAAGTCAGAAGTTTGGTGGTTCAAGTCCTTAGCGCCGCGTAACGGAGTGAGCTCCCATTACTTGTCCCAGCTTCTGCCAACCTAGCAGTTTGAAAGCATGTAAAAATGCAAGTAGAAAAATCAGAACCACCTTTGGTGGGAAGGAACAGCATTCCATGCACCTTCGGCATTTAGTCATGCCAGCCACATGACCACGGAGACATCTTCAGACAGCGCTAGCTCTTTGGCTTTGAAACAGAGATGAGCACCACCCCCTACAGTCAAGAACGACTAGAACATATGTGCGAGGGGAACCTTTACTTTTAATAAGAGAGAGAGGGGAGGGATGGAGAGAGAGAGAGAGAGAGAGAGAGAGAGAGAGAGAGAGAGAGAGAGAGAGAACCATCTGCTTTGTAGTATCTGAACCTGGAACTGCATTTCCAAGCTTTCAGATTCTGAAACCTGATAACTCTGATATGCATCAAGAAAGTATTTTTTGTCTCCTGATGAAGATTCCTCCAAACTAGACATGATTTTATAGGTAACCAAGTTTCAGTAACCTATAAGTTATTTGACCTTGCATTTATTGTAATGTAAGCTTTTGTGACCTAGGTTGGATTCCAATTCAGTCAAACGCCACAAAATAAGTAAGCAAAGGTAGTGATTCTCAACCTTTACTTCACCATGGACCCCCTTTAAATACCATTTGTGGCCACGGATCATGGCCACGGACCCCCAAGACTTAGCTCAAGATTTAAATCATAACATGTCTTCAAGTTTTCATGGCTCCCCAGTGTAAACATCGCACATAGACACACACACAAACACACACACACGGTTCTGCCCCTCACAGATTGAGAACTAATTTAATGCTGTAATGTTTTCTAGGTAAGAAGGACACTGAAGTCTGCCCAAGTACTTCAGACTTGTGCTCCAAAACCTGAAAAACATTAAGGCAAACACTAAATCTAGCTGTAATTAAAATAGAAGTGGTTATAATTAAAACAGTTGAATAGAGTCAGTAAGATTAAGCCCATTGGGTTTGATAATTCCCCTTCTTCCACATTACAATTCTGTGGTAATTTACTCTAGGAGCAACCCGACTGACAACTGTTTTCCACACAGCCTAGGAGGGGGCATATCAAGGATCTTCTGTATGCAAAAGACATGCTCCACCAGTGAACTATGACCCTTCCTTTGCCATTGCAATAAAAGCATGGCCCTGTTGGCAGCTGAGTGCAAAATTCTTCACCATTAGGGAAATTATGTATGTACAGATGCTACGTAGATAAGGAAACTATCTATGAAGTATAGATATTCATTTATATGAAGTATAAATAAAAACTATTTGTACTTATATTTTGCTTTGTCTGCAGTTAGGAAACCTTTATTATGGAGATGGCCGTACTTTATAATCTGAGCTATGAAAACAAATCCATAAAACAATAATACCTGTTACAGATGCCAAATGTTGGCATAAAGAGAAAATATTTTCATACAGCAACAGCAAAGAGAATTCTTCAGGAGAGGGGGAAGGAGGGAAAGAGAGAAGGAGAGGGAGGGTGGGAGATGGAGAGGGAGGGGGAGAGGGAGGGGAGGAGGGGGAGGGGAGGGAGAAAGAAGAGGGAGATGAAAAGAGAGGGAGAGGGAGGGAGGGAGAGAAAGGGGGAGATAGAAAGGGAGGGGGAGAGGGAGGGGGAGAGAGGGAGGGAGGGAGAAAGAGGAAGGGAGGAAATATACATTCAGACTTGCAAGTCTGAAATATAAATGAACTTTTAGTGGCCTGAAAAAAAAGAGTTCTTAAAAGCAGAAATCACAAAATGAAATTTTTTTATCAGAAAAATGTTGAATATTAGTTATTTTAAAAGAACAAACGGGCATTAGAGATGAAAACAAAAGAGGTGAAATTTCACATGAAGATGAAATATAAAGAGGCTGAAACTCAGAAAGAAAAGGAAATATTTCAATTTCATATCAAATTCAAACATCTGTGATTCCTAACAATTATCTCATCTATACCTGGGGAAGATCCCCTTATTTTTCTGTCATCTTTTGAGGGAGCTGCTAAAAATGGAATTTCAGAAAAGAGACTTCATTAAAGACTGATTAAAGGAGACCTGGCAGTGTTTTGTAAGAGAAAACTGCTTTCTTAGTGACTTCAACCCGTTTACAAAAGGTTTATAATAGAACCTGATCTTTTTAAGAAAAACAGTTCAGAATTTTTTAAACATAAAATCAGAAATGTCAAATATGGAAATTGGCATAATTGTTAAAGACACGGTTTAAAAATATTTCTTACAGTAAGGCTGTTACATCTGGGATACAGATGTAAATGGTTTCTTACTGTCTAAATCAAGGGTGTCCAATCTTGGGAACTTTAATAATTGTGGACTTCAACTCCCAGAATTCCCCAGCCAGCATCTAAACAAATGTTGACTTTTAAAATGTCTATGGAGATTCTCAATCTTCCAGGTCATAGTTGTCCCAAAGGTTCTTTTTCAAGAGGCAACTGAACATTTTGCTTCTCATCCAAGAAGCTTCTTCAGGTCTGACTGGATGGTGAGAAATGGAAGAATTTATACTCCTTGCAGATATCTGGCCATTTGCATTCTTTTAAAGAGTTGCTGAGGCTACCTGGAGGTTTATCTGTGTTGTCAGGGTCACCTGTCCAAAATGTGGACTTTGCTGTCTTCAAAAGAGTGACCTTTGTCTTAAAATGTCCTGATGGGTTTATTTTCCTATGTTGCGTCATGCGTTTATGAAGTGGTTGTTTCGTTTCTCCAATGTACAGATCTACACATGAGTCACTGCATTCTACTCCATATACACATTGCTCAGTTTGTGTCTGGGAGTTTTATCCTTGGGATGGACAAGCTTCTGCCTTAGTGTATTCTTGGGTTTGAAGTGTGTGCAGATGTTATGTTGGCTGAAGATCCTCCTGAGTTTTTCTGATAATCCTGCAATGTATAAAATGACAACATTGATTCATTTATTCTTCTCTTCTTTGTCTGTTATGGAGTAACTCCTGTTGGCTCCTTTTTTAGGTTTGATGAAGGTCCACTTGAGATAGCCACACGCTCTGAGGGTTTCCTTTATGTGTTTTAGTTCTTTTTCTTTTCTTTGCTGGCAGGGAGGCCTTCAGCTCGGTGGTGTAGAGTTCTGATAATTCCCATTTTGTGCTCTAGTGGGTGGTGAGAATCAAAATGTAAATATTGATTTCTGTGTGTGGGTTTTCTATAAACTTTTATGTTAAGGCTTCTGTCATCCTTAATGTGCACTGCACAGTCCAGGAAAGTTGATGTGTTTGGGGAATGCTTCCAATTGCTGTGTTTTGATCTTGACCCAAGTATCGTCCACATACCTAACCAGTGAGTGGGTGGGATTCCTGTGAAGGAGTTTAGGCTTTGGTTTCTATCTCTTCCATGTAGAAATTGGCCACAATGGGGGACACAGATGAACCCATGGCATAGCCATGTTTTTCTCTATAGAAATCTTCATTGTATTTCAAATAGGCAGTGGTCAGGCAGAGGTCCAGCATGGCACATATTGTCTGGACTGAGGTTAGTTTTTTACTGCCATCTAGTGGTTGCCTAGAGATGTTCAGTCCCGTTATGGTAGCTGTCTTCTGTCTTCCATATAGGCCTTAGTTAATAGGACATTGGGATACATAGGATGCAAGTAATTTAACATGGCATCACATAATTAACATATAGACATTATAAGGATAGGTCTTCCTACAATTTATGGTTCTCTAGGATACTATTTCAGCATCAGGAAAAGTCTAATTTGAATGCTTTATTGCTTTCCCATCACCATGCTTTATTCCTATGCCTATTCTCAAGTTTAATTTCTGCCCATCTTCAAGAAGACTCCCAGATATTTTAAAACATTTAAATATATATAAAGCTGCAACAAGAAAGCTATTTATATATTTATTTATTACTTATTTGGGAAAAGAAAAGAGATCTTTACTACAAGTATTATTAAGCGTTTTTAGTTTGATAAAGAGTGTATTTGTTTTTGTTTTTTTAAAGAAAAATAACTTGATTTGATTAAAAATGATAAGGCCGAGAAGAAGAATTGTTGGTAAATATTTTTAGAAAAAAAGTAAAGGAAGGTTTTTTATTCTTCTACCACAAATACATTCCTGTGGTATTTTTAAAAGGTATCAAATAATCTCAAGCCACTCAACAGAATTTCAAGAAAGGTCATTCTGCTTATTAGAGTGGAACAATGAGATACTGTTTTCTAGAAAAGCCTTTAGTGACTGTCTGTCTAAAAAGCTTGGGCACCTCAAACGAAACATTAGAAGTGAACAGTAATATGATAAGTAGCATGAAAACCTGGAATTTGTATCCATAGCACTCTTCCATCAGTTGGTATAACTAGTTCAATCATCAAACTAACCATTCTTTTGGCAGATTATTATAAAATACAAGTAAGGTGACTATTGTAAAAAATGCATACATTGCATTTAAAATTGATGAAGACTAAAGTAGACCTCCAACAAACATTTTATCAACTTTTTGTATGACAAAATGTGTAGTTTTAAGATCTAAACTAAATTCTGTAAATTTGTTGATAGGATAGGATAGGATAGGATAGGATAGGATAGGATAGGATAGGATAGGATAGGATAGGATAGGATAGGGAAGGGAAGGGAAGGGAAGGAAGGAAGGGATAGAGAAAGACATAGAGAGGTAGATACAGATAGATAGATAGATGATAGATAGATAGATAGATAGATAGATAGATAGATAGATGATAGATAGATAGATAGATAGATAGATAGATAGATAGATAGATAGATAGATAGATAGATCTTTTAAGACGATGATCAAATTGTGATGTTTACTGCTTGTTATTCTATATAGTAGATTAAGGGAATTGTAATGAAAATTGAACAGTAAGGATTGCCATTTATAGATAATTAAGGGTAATCTAATCCAAGATATGGAAAAATTGAGAGGGAACATGAAATATACTTACAATGGGAAGTTATTGAGATTTAAAGACAGAATCACAAATTGGGGGTGTGTAAGGATGTATAATTATATAACTATAATGATGAGAATAGCTGGGAATTGTAACCAGGTCTACATCTCTGCCAAAATTAGGTTGGGGGGGGGGGACTTAAAAACACAGTGATTATATATGTATACTTTTCTGTTCTATTTTTTAAAACATTTTTTAAACATTTTACTGTATGTTAAAATTAAATGTGTATATTGAAAAGGAATTATAAATACCATCAACATAAAATGGAGCTTGCTCAGAAGCTGAAATGCACTAAGTAAATGACATGAAGAGTGTGAAGTAGAGGAGAGAGGTAAGGGAAGAAGAGAGTATAGGAGAGAGGACGGGGGGGAAGAGGAGGAGAGAGAGGAGGAGTGGAAAGGGGAGAGAGGAGAAGGAGAGAGGAAGGGGAAGTAGAGAAAAGAAGGATGGCAGAGGGAAGAAAGGAAGTAGGGAGGGGGAGGACAGAGGGAGAAGAAAGTGATGGATAAGGTACAAATATGGTATGTGGAGAGCAGAAGAGCCAATAATTGTTTTTGGGAATTGATGGTAAGATGAATTGATGTAAACATTTAATAATACAATATGATGTTGGCTATGTAATAGTATACATGTGATTATATGTTATGAAAATGAAAAAAAACTTTATATAAAAAAGATAGATAGGGAATAGGGGATAGGGGATAGGGATAGGGATAAGGATACGGATAGATAGATAGATACAGAGGTGGGTTGCTCCAGGTTCAGCCTGGATTGAGTGAACCAGTAGTAGCGGTGGTGGGAGGCTCCGCCCACCCATCCAGACGCTTCTGTGCATGCTCACCCCTGAATGAGTAGTAAAAAATTGGCAATCTAACTATCCAGTTAGACAGAGAGACAGACAGATGTGCGTGAGAGAGACAGCAAGGGAGGGACAGAGAAAAGCTTTCGGCAAAAGGAAATCTGGTAGACCCATGATATGTAGGTAGTAATAATCTTCTCTACGATTTGAAGAAATCTCTCTCTCTTGTAGAATGTATTCAGAATAATTGAATAACAAAGTTGGAAGGGACCTTGGAGGTGTTCTAGTCATCGCCTTTAGACTGAATAAGGCCCTCCAGGTAAACCTTCAACAATACTTCATTAGGTATGGAAGATGCTATCCAGCAAGTACAGGATGCTCAACACTGTATACACACACACTCTGGATCATAAGAAGTGCTTCAAAAAGAGAGACCAGGAACTGTAGTGGAAGGTTCAAACTTGCTTCAGTCCGAGCAGACAGATCTTCTGGTAATAGCATAGTCTAATCAGCCAGAGTCAGTTCCCAGAAATAGTCTTTTTTTTTTACTACTGTGATCTGGAGTGTTATATTAGTCAACCTTAATATATAATGACACAATAGGAATAGGTCTGGTCCATTTCTCTCACATCATCCTGTTGCTCTGGTGAAAATTGCAGATCACATTAAACATGTTGTTTCTGGTTGTAAAGCAGTTCCGTGGGCTCCACATTGCGTTGATTGTCCCTAAAAATCAGCCTAGATGCCATTTTTCCCAGAGGGTGGACATTTGTAGTTAATAGCAGCTTTGGCAGAAAGTATCAAGAGCAAATTCAATAGGGAAATAGACTGGCAATGAAGCAGGAAGAAGGAGCAATCAAGAAATTGAGATCAGGACCCCAATCTAATAAACGGATTAAGGCAGAGGAACTGATCAATAGGACATAGAAGGAACAGTGATTCAAGAGGAGGCATCCATGATGCTCACTGTAGCATTGCACTTCAATAACTTGCATAATTCAAGAATTTACTTTATAGACTCGCATGCATCTGTCTCACTTATTCGTGGTGTAGACCAGGGGTGGGCTGCTGTCAGCATTACTGCCGGTTCACTGTGCATGCATGAGCAGTTGCCTGTAAATAGTTCTGCGCATGCTCAGAACATTAAAAAAAGGAGAGAAAAAACATGCAGCAGCAACCAGGGAACCGGTTCGGAGGTATGGCCAGC
This sequence comes from Thamnophis sirtalis, assembly GCF_051295495.1. Lineage (NCBI taxonomy): Eukaryota > Metazoa > Chordata > Lepidosauria > Squamata > Natricidae > Thamnophis > Thamnophis sirtalis. The sequence goes on from NW_028261381.1 coordinate 33,299,962, forward strand.
CTGGGACACTACTGCTTCTGTGATCCAGGCCAACATTCCACTACCGGTTTGGCCGAACCAGTGCGAACCTGTAGCAACCCACCTCTGATGTAGATATAACATGCATCTCGATGCTTTGTACATATTAAATGTTTTTACAATCATTCATGGGTATTGAGTACAGTACAGTAGGGAATTATTTGATGGGGCATCCAATGCTGGCTGTAAAACTGCATTAAGGCTATAGCAAAGGACATGTGTATTCCACTGATTTCTCCTTACTTTAAACAATTGTTTTTGTTAGCTGTCAGATACTTTGGCTTTTATCTGTAGCTATAGAGAACCAAGCAATAATGAAATAAGATGTATATTTGAAGCATCTAACAGAATTAAGAAAACTGATGAAAAGTTCTTACATGGCTTTGGCATTGTCTAGTTGCTCAGAGGGTGATCTGATCATCATTTAACTATTGATCCATTTACCTTTTTAACAGAAAAAATAGGAAAATGCATCAGAATATTATAGTTAAGACTCATATCCTAATACATAACATCTTCAGCATTTATAATGAATTGATAAAGTTAAGGGACTCTGCAGAATGATGTCAGTGTCTACTTGAATGAGACAGAAGAGAAATGGAATTTGGAACTTACCATAGTTTTTGGAATATAACACACACCTTTCCCCCCCAAAAAGAGTGTAAACATCTGGGCCCATCTTATACACTTATACAGAATTTTGAGCCTACAGAAACCTTGCCCACTTTGCAAAAATGGATGTGCAGAGGGTTTGGGAGGCCTGCAAAGTGCAAAAACATTTTTAAAAAATTACCTCTTCAAAATCATGGTGCATTTTATAGTCCAATGCATCTTATAGTCCAAGAAATATGGTAGTTCATATATGAACAACGGCAAACCTAAGGAGATTGATAAGCAAACATCATCTTATTTATTTGGACTCTAGAACTGAATCATAAAAGGAGATGTGCAATCGTTCCCATGACTGCATGTTTTGTTGGAATGTATCGGATTTAATCCACAATTAACCTTTGGGATTCTGTGGTATGAATCTCCTTGAGTGCCAATCTAACTCCCTAATCACTACACTGTACTATCTCTTGATATGAGACCTACTATCCTTGTTTTAGTCCAAGGAAAATGCAGATGGCAGTGAAACATATTAGCATTCAATTCATATAATCCTTAAATGAACAGGAGAACACCTTGACAATACCTCTATGGAGATTCTCAGTCATCCAGGTCATGGTTGTCCCAAAGGTGCTTTTTCAAGAGGCAACTGGACTTTCTGTTTTTTTTCTTTTTCTTTGAAGATGATTTGCTTCTCATCCAAGAAGCTTCTTCAGCTCTGACTGGATGGTGGTGAATGGAAGGGTTTATATTCCTTGCAGATAGTTGGTCATTAGCATTCTTTTAGAGCAGGGGTGTCAAACCTGATTTCATTGAGGGTTGCATCAGGGTTGTGTTTGACCTGGGGAGGGGGCACAGTGAGCATGGCTGGGGTGGGTGTGGCCAGCTCAACTTCACTCATGTAGGAGGCACCTGTGGCAGCCCAAGCGCTCTGCCAGCGGAAATGGTCTCCCGAACTCAGTTTCAGCTGCAACAGCCTCCTGCAACCCTCGGGAGGGCTGCGTTTTCACTCGCAGAGGCACTGCGGGCTGGTCATTTATTGTTTCCAGGGCAATCCAGCTGGCCAGATCTAAGCATCCCCTGGGCCGGATCTGCCTCCTGGGCCTTCAGTTTGACACCCCTGTTTTAGAGATTCGTTGAGACCACTAGGAAGTTTATCTGTGTCCTCAGGATCATCTGAGTAGTGCAAATGTGTGTGGAGCCTTTTTGGCTGACAGATGTTTTCTGCCCTGTGTCCTTTCACTGTTGAACACAGGCAAAAGCTGTTGGGAATGAGTCTATGTTGTCTGCATCTCAAACTGAAGTACAAATGTAATCTGCAATTTTTCTGGAAATCAGTTCACACTTCCACACCATTCATCCCAAAGTGCGCAGCTAAAATGTCTATGGAGATTCTCAGTCATCTGGGTCATGGTTCTTCCAAATGTGTTTTTTTCAGGAGACAGCTGGACTTTTTTTTTCTTTGAAGACATTTCACCTCTCATCCAAGATGCTTCTTCAACTCTGACTGGATGGTGGGGGAATGGAAAGTCCAGTTTCCTCTTGAAAAAGCACCTTTGGAACCTTGACAATAAGAAAATAAAAAGCTAGAGCAATCACGTGGAATGCCAGAAATAAAAATTAATCTTTGCAGAAGATAAATTTGGTTATGGTTCATCTAACAAACATTTATTCAACCCAACTTTCTAAATTTGCATAACATACTATGCTTTAATTTTAATAACAATTTTGCTATGTTTTGCTATGCTCATCATGTTCTGACTTTAAATCATTCTGGTCAATGTCTGGATGGATTGTGCTGAAGGAGGCTATGCTACTTCAAAAATATGTTTTCAATCATTTTCTCATAATGGGTGGAGGACACAAGCGGATTACACTCACTATTTTCTAGACACTTTCCCAATAACCTCCCGACTTATCAGTCCCAGTGTTTTAGTGTTCACCTATTAATGTCAGTAAGAGAATACCAGTTGTTGACAAGACCCCAATGATGCCTTTTTTTAAAACAAGGAAATCATTTTCTAGATAATAACTCAAAATACGAGTGCATCTGGCATAATTAAAGCAACACCAGTTCAGAGGTAGTATTCAGCGGGTTCTGATCAGTTCTGGAGAACCGGTAGCGGAAATTTTGAGTAGTTCAGAGAATTGGTAAATAGAACCTCTGACTGACCCCGCCACATCTATTCTCTGCCTCCTGAGTCCCAGCTGATCGGGAGGGAATGGGGATTTTGCAGTAACCTTCCCCTGCCACACCCACCAAGCCATGCCATGCCCACCCAGCCACACCCACAGAACCGGTAGTAAAAAAAGTTGAATTCCACCATTGCACCAGTTATCCAAATTACCTGGAATAATTCATAATATCCTATAACCTAAATAAGATTCAAAAAAATTTAAACTTAGAGAAACAAATCCTATTCTACTCATGCCCGTAAAGCAGCTCCACTCACATTGTTCTGTCTGATGTAATTCTTGAATTACTTCCTCTAGGTTTGGCATCTGGTCATCAAAAAGTAGTCAATTTGGACCATATAAAGATGATTATGTTGTGGTTCCCCAATTTTGAGATGATTTCGGATAGATCATATCCATAGGTAGATCTGAAAAACTACCACTCCATCCAGATGATATTGATTTACAGAATATCTCAAGTTTCAGTTTCATCTCTCATCTTCTTAGATAGTGATTGAGTGGGTAAAATCATTCAGCATTGTCTCATCAGAATAATGATGGGGGACATAACTCTTATTTCTCTTTCTCATCCAGTCCCCAATCAGTATTTTTTTAATTAAAGAAACAGAATTAAAACAATATTTTAAAGAAACTTACAGCATGAGATCAAACTAGCTGTACAATATAGGCTGATTCAGTCAGCCCGAATATGGGATTTTAAAAAGAACACAGTTTGATTCAAAAGTTTGATATCTGAGAACAGCCACTTCAAATAGCAAAATAAAAAAATGTAACAGCAAAAAATTGTCTGCACTCTGTAACATGGGAACTTCAGAACATTTGAAGTGGCTTCTATTTTTAGCAAACTGGAATGGGAACAGCAATTCCAGCAAATCTTTTAAAACTGCATCTTTGAAGCGTATATTGTATCACAAACTTCCAGGAGGAAATACACTTCCAAACATCTTGTGAAGTTTCAATAAAGTCCAAATGAGATGGAGTCCATAAGAGTTGAAGGACAGAAGAAGAAGGAAAGACTATCCAGTTCAGCATTCAAGGCCTTCTCAAAGAAGGTTACTCTAAAATGTATTAGCAAAACAGCAAAATCCATGAAATGACTTAACACAAGAACAAACTCAACCATCACCTTTCCACCTTCAGTCTCACTGTCTTATTAAACTAGGCCCCAGCCAAGCTGAGCCTTACAAATTCATTTCAATAATTTTGACTAAGGCTGTCTTCCTAGGCAGTAAGGTCTTCAGAGACTCAAGACCCTATTGGTTGAGAGTCATGGGTAGGATGGGTTGCTCCTGGCATTACTGCGGGTTCGATGCATGCAAAAATTTGTGTGTGCATGTTCGCCTGATTCACTCACATGCACGCATTTGCACAAAAATAGGTCTGTGCATGTGTAAAATGTTTAAAAAAGGGAAAAAATAAATTTTTGCAATTATAATTGTTCGGTGCATGCGCAGAACCAAAAATCAAGATGGTAGACCTCTAGGAGAAGCAGTTTGGGGGCGAGGCAGGCCTGGGTCACTGCCAGTTCCAGCCACCCAGGCTGCCAAATCACTACCGGTTCATCCAAACCAGTCCAAACTGGTAGGAACCCACCTCTGGTCATGGGTTTTACTCATGAGTTTTCTGATGTTTTATGCTGCCACAGACTCTGGACTAATATTAACTACGGTCAAATATGAATGGAAAAAAACTTGTGGCTCCATACTTGATATTAATCCGGTTAGCTAAGCCAAACTCCCTTTTTCCCAAAGCAATAATTTTCATCTTCTTAAAAACAATATAGACAGCAGATTTGGAGAGAGAAGATCCGTTGCCTTGCCTCTAATTGAAAGAAAACAAAGGGTTAACATTAGCAATTAAAAACCATTGACATCTTTCTCCCTTCCCTGCTTAATAGCAGTAATACACATTGGGTACTGACCCATTTCAGATTTAGTTTTACACCTGCCCCAGGCAAGACATAGAAAGGTTTTTCTCTTCTATCTTTGAAGGGCCCATGCTTTGCTAAACTAATCTGTTTCAACGGGCAATTTGATTGAAGGATCACTGAATCAAAGCACTCTTTTGAAGTTCTGCACAGCCAGGACTGTGGAATCTTACAAATTGCTTTGTGAGATGACCCACAGCTGGACATTTTCAAATAGAGGAAGGAGAATTTAACCCCATCTTGACACTCTCATGGCCTTTTTTTCTGTTTCAGGCAACAGTGCTAATAACACTTCTCCAAATATGTCTACAACAGAATTAGACCAGCTACTACTGCACAGAACAGAGGCACAGGTAGCCACGGGCAAAGGACAAGTCAAGAAATGTGTATCATGGTGTCACAACACAACCTCTGGCCCTGGGGCTTATGAATTTGCATCCAATATGAGGATTCAAATACATTAGGGCAGGATTTGTGCCATAACCTTATTATGCACATTTTTCTGCCATCCTGGCTAGTTGCAAACACCCAGGAGAGTGAGCCTTGGCATTCCCCCCCCACCAATTCCCAACATCTTCTAAGCCTTTGCAAGGGAAGACATACAGACTGCTGAGAAAGGACAATCTTCTTCGCCCAAAATGCCCCTTTTTAACCCTTACTCAGCTACATATTTTTCAGCCGATGCTGACCTGTCTGTCTTTGTGTCAGAAGCATCTACAAAGCTAACTGGCCTGGCCCTACAGGAGTTGGAGCAAGCTAATTACCTGCTGCAGAGCATGGGAAGATCAACTTAATATCATTCCCCCAAAGGCTCATCTTTGGAGGCTGGAAGGAAGGAGCCTTGATTCAAACTGAACTTGCTATTCAAGATTTGAAGAGGGTATTACTCCTGCCAAGTTTTCCATGGATGCTGTATCTTCAAGATTCTTTCACTGCAGTATCCTTCCTATTATTTTCCTGGTACCTCTATTGAGGCAAAGATAATAAGGATGGAGAGAGGATATAACACTGCAACTCTGAATTGTCCAGCAAATAGCCTAAGTTGTGGAGGACAAATGATTTATTTACTTATTTATTTATTTATTTATTTGTTTGTTTATTAGACACATTTATATGCCGCCCAACCCTGAAGGACTGCCGATGTCACACTCCTGCATAAAAATAGACCTTTTAAAAACGTCGATTAAAAAAAAATCAAATTCTTCTTTTTCCACTAACTTTCCCGAGGTAGCAACCTTGGCCTAGCATTAATGACTGTTAAGTCAACTCTGTAGAATGGAATCTAAGGGACTGGTTTGGACAAAACTCAGCCACACTTTTTTGTGCGGCTGTTGATAAAAATAGGATCGCCAACATGATCGACGACGTCCGATGATGGATATGGCACAAGAAGTAGAATTGTACACTTGTTTCTTCATTTATTTAATTAATTCGGTGTCAAGGTGGCTCAATGCCTCAACCACAAATTGGCGGTGCCTACAGCGCCACAGATAGAACCAGTTTGGGAGTGTGGCAGGCCGAGTTACTACCTACTCGGCCGAACGGGACCAAACTGGTAGGAACCCACCTCTGCTCCAGCAGCATTTGTGTAGGTGTACATATAGGTATAGAGGTGTGTGTATGTGTTTGTACGTGAAGGAGAAAAAAACAAAAAAAGAGTAAAACCTGTTCAGATTCTTGGCAAACAAACATAACTAAAGAGGGTGCCACAACCACTCTATCCAAGGCCTGAGAGAACAACCAGATTTCCAACAGTTTCTTAAACATCTTAAGGGGGAAGGAAATCCCCCTCCCAATTTCTGCAGTGATATCATTGTAAAGGGCACTCATGACAACATAATAAGCATGCTTCCTGAAGCTCACAAAAAAGCATTATTTCATTGAGGGGATCCAGAGTGCATCCACAGTGCTTGATCTTACCAGATGGGCAAAACCAAGTGGAGGTAACACAGATAGCCAGAAAAGTGATAACCAGAACCTTGAGTTGAATCCAGAAGCCCACTGTTAACCCATACAGCTCATGAAGCAGTAGATTCTGTGAGCATAAAAGATAATGCCTAACACTATTTGAACCGTTAATTTCCAGCTGTCACTTCTCAATGGTTTTCAAGCCCAGTCTCTGCTTTCTGAGGTGTTGCCTCTGGGGTCTAGGACAATTCACTGTGGCCAATTTGTCACTGCCATCTCTAACTTGTAAAAAGAACTAAGTGAATTGAGAAATATAAGAGTTAGCCTAATATCAAATAAAAGATAGAACAGAATTATTAAAGAAAGGATGCTAAAAGGGGGGGGGGGTTAAAATGAAGCATGAATGACAAAAATTAATAGATAATAATAGTTAATAGAATTCTTTATTGGCCAAGTGTGATTGGACACCCAAGGAATTTGTCTTTGGTGCATATGCTCTCAGTGTACATAAAAGAAAAGATACATTCATCAAGAATCATAAGATACGAGACTTAATGATTGCTATAGGGTATAATTATGGAATTAAATCATATTAGGAAACAATAAATATAAATCATAAGGATACAAGCACAAAATTACAGTCCTGCAGTCATAAGTGGGAGGAGATGGGTGATAGGAAGGATGAGAAGATTAATAGTAGTGCAGACTTAGTAAATAGTTTGACAGTGTTGAGGGAATTATTTGTTTAGCAGAGTGATGGTGTTCAGGGGGAAAAACTGTTCTTGTGTCTAGTTGTTCTGGTGTGCAGTGCTCTGTTGTTTTGATGGTAGAAGTTGAAACAATTTATGTCCAGGATGTGAGGGGTCTGTAGATATTTTCACAGCCCTCTTTTTGACTCGTGCAGTGTACAGGTCCACAATGGAAGGCAGGTTGGTAATAATTGTTTTTTCTGCAGTTCTGATTACCCTCTGAAGTCTTTGTCTGTCTTGTTGGGTTGCAGAGCCAAACCAGACAGTAATAGAGGTTCAGATGACAGACTCAATAATTCCTCTGTAAAACTGTGAAACAGTGGCAGTTAACAGTTATCTGACATTGAATGATCCTGTGATGAGCTGGCCGCCTCAAATTGTCTTGTGGTGAATTCGTCAGGGTGAGCCGGCCATAGTGAGTTGTTCCATTCCATTGCTTCTGCCTTCTGTGATGTCAGAAATCAGATGGCATAACCCTAGATGGCATTTTTTGATTTCCCCTTACATATAGCCCCTCATCATTGGCTTCTAGATCAGTCAGGGCCCATTGGCAGGTCATAGAAAAAGAGATTTTGTTACTTCTGGTTGTTGGATTTTATAGCATTTATGGCATAGCTTTCTCCCTCAAGAAATCATTACTCAAAGAAACAAGCACTCTAAGTGTTCTGATTAGTATAGTTATTAGAAGGAAGACTAAGAGTACAATAGAAGAATTACGACAAGTATCTAATATTCAAATGAGGCAAAATATATAGACAGATTTATGGCAGTGATGTTGTTTATTTTCTGTTGTTTTTCACAAAGAGGGCTAGAAGCCCACTGCTTTTGTGAAGGGGGGGTGAATGACATGGAATTGTTGACTGTTTTCATAACTGCTAGTCCTAGCAGGTTACAAATTAAATCTCACAGCTAGTTGGCAAGATTGGGCCCTCCAAGGAAGAACCTCCTCATTAGTGGCAAGATACAGTTGTACCAGGCTTGTGGCTTGCTAGCAAAACTCTCTGTGTTGGTTAATTAGCAGAGGCAGCATAACAGGCTGTCACAGTGAGAGACAGGCAAGGCACAGGGAAAGAGTTGGCATGGAGTAAGTGGAATTTATAGCTTTGACATTCCCTGTTCTTAAAAAACCTGTAATAATGAGTCCATCACCCGTAAATGCCATAATGATGTATTGTCATGAGACTTAAAACTACATGTCTCTGCTTCAAATTATTTCCATGTTCTAAATCAAAGCATTCATTTTGAGCATTGTTCAGCCCTGATGCAAGCCTACTGTAGGCAACCCATTCCCCTCCCCCCAAAAAAAATGCTCAAGCCTGCTGTTGGTGGTTGTTTTTGGATCCAGTGTAGCCATAACAGCCATTTGTATCTATTGCCAAGGAAATAGGAAAGTCACCTGCATCCTCACCTGGAATAAAAAAGACCTGTGGTCACTCGTATTAAGGAAACTGCCAGCGACAATGGCATAGTTGAAGGCAGTAATCTTAAGGACTCATACCTATCGGCCTCAGAAAACAGAAACAAAAATGCAGAGTATCCCAGCCCTATCAGGCAAATGAGAGGTTGCTGATATTTGTCTTTTCTGCATACTGTAGGTACAAGTTACTACACCTGTGAACCTTTCTGCAGGTTCACATGCTGCTCCTTTCTGAATTATTGTATCACATCTGCTGGTGGGCTTAGTGAATGAAATAGCAATAGCACTTACACTTGTATACCACTTCACAGTGCTTTACAGCCCTCTCTAAGCGATTTACATAATCAGCATATTGCACCCAACAATCTGAGTCATCATTTTACTGACTTTGGAAGGATGGAAGGCTGTGTCAACTTTGAGCTACCCACAACCAAGAGTTCAGATCGAACTCCTGGCTGTGGGCAGAGACAGCCTGCAATACTGCATTCTAAGCACTGTGTTATCACAGAAGGCCATTTGAAGATCACCGATGCTGGTTTTATTAATTTGATGTCACTCTATATCATTGGATGCAAGTATGTTTGTGTAGTGTAGATAGAAATACATACCAATAACTGCAGAGGATGTGCTCCTGTGGGGACAACACCAATCTAAAATGCAATTGGGGTTTAGAATTAGTTTTGAGTCCTTTAAATCTTGGCCATAAATCTGCAGCAGCAGTCACTCAGTGCTTCTCACATTTTTGCTCCTCAAAAAAAAAAAAAAAAAAGCTCCACTTTTGATAGATTTCATTTTCAAAATGAGTGCAATACTGGTTTTGTTAATCTGTTTACAGCTTTCAAGTACAGGATGATTGCTATGAAACAGCTCTTGAAATATTACTCCAAAGATATGTTTACCATCTTACAGATGAAACACCCAACCAACTAGATTGTCAGAGGGTTTTTTTTTTATAATCATCAAGAAGATTAAGAATATAAATCAATTTTTTTCTTCATGTTTATTACCAGATTCCTCCGGAGAGTTTGCCTGTTGGTACAATCAGCAATTAGATTTTAAATTCTAGCCAAAATAAAAATAAAGTGCTCTTTGAGATGCACATTTTAACCATATATTAGTGGCACAAAAGGGGATAACCAATACAATATCCTGTAATAAAATATGATTACAAATGCTTGGCAGTTCAAATGGAGTCCTAAAAAACTATGTGAGTGTGAATGCAGGTAGTTAAAATGCAAACAAATCAAAATCTTCCCTGTTTAGAGTTAAGAGCAGTTGCTCAGTTTTCATGCTAGGTTTGCTCCTATGGGAAGAAATATCCATCTGGTTCAGTTCCAAACTGGGAGAAAGACACTGGAAACATGGAGGCTGATTGGAAAGGTTTAATGATGAACAGAACCAGACACGGCTGATCACATGGAGTTGAGAGTGAGTGGTTTTCATACCTTCCTTTGGGCTTTGTATTTGAGCTTCCTGTTCCTGTGCAAGAACATGTATTCTATTAGCTGTTGTCAGATTCCTATGGTGTTATGTAGGGGCCATGTAGGGGTTAGAGCTGGCTCTATAGGCAAAGTAGAAATCCCATGAGCTAAGTTTGGTTGAAGTTTGGACTGCTAAGGGTGATGCAATGAAGGCTTGTATTCTGAAAGGGTGGGCAACTTCTATTGTGGCTTAATGGCTTTGTCCTGTCTTGGATAATCCCATCATCCTGGAGCTGAAGGTCTTTTATAGAAAAGCTGGCCCAGACTTTCTTAATGGGCACAAAATATCAGCTGGGGGCTATTAAGAAAGCTGGGGGCTGCTTTCTGTGTCCAAGAGCATATTTCTCCATCCCTCCTTTAGGGAAATATAATATTCTGCCTTTTTAATATTTCCTAAAATATTTCATTCTTCTAGGAGAGGGGTGGGTGCTAACTTTCTAGACTCCATAAAAATCAAAGCTATCTTTTTTGCTGTTTCTTCTGCCATCATGCTACCAATGCATATCAGAGGTGGGTTCCTATCAGTTCGGCCATAGTAACTCAGCCTGCCACGCCCCCAAACTGGTTCTATTGTCGGTGCCACCATCTTGATTTTCTGTTCTGTACATGCGCATTCTTAGAAAAAAATAGGAAAAAAAATTGCACGTCAAACCAGCAGTAATGCTGGCAGCAACCCATCCCTGATGCATATATATATGATAGATTCCATTTGTATCTAGGGAAAACTTACTTTTTAAAAGGGTCAGCTGCAAACCTCCTCCTCTGAGTGAAGCAGCTGCTACTTAGTGGGTCAAACAATTATTACGAATAAGAATAGGTAAATGTTTGTCACCAGTCTGATGAATAAACATTGCCTTCTTTTTCTGAAGATAAGCCCTGGATTCTTTTCTTGATATTGTCACTAGAAACTTGTCTGCATTAAGATTTAACATCTGCTGATGTATTATACTCATTATCTGTGAGGCCGAGAGAAAGAAGTTACCCAACTATTATTCAATTATTCACACACAATAATAAATCTTCCAAATAAAATCCTGTTATGCATCATTTTATCCCACCAGTGCAATTCTTTACGAAGTTAAACTCTACAGTCAGGCAGAACCCACCAATATTTTAAAAACAATATTTCAAATCATGATAAAAATATGATGAGTAATTGACCAGTAGTTGGAAGGGGGGAGGGGACAGAAGGGAAGACATGAGGCAACTGAATAACATTCTGTGCTACTTATGAGAAAGGGAATCACTTTCTCAGCATGTAGAAAGAAGAGAGGGAGAGGGAGGGGAAGAGGGGGGGAGAGGGAGAGAGGAAGGAAGAGAGAGAGACCATACAGGGATAAAAGAAGGGATTTTATTGTCCGGAGGTGGCCTTACAGATGGGCAATGCAAACATTGCACAGAATATGTGGGGTTGGCCTTCTGAATAAAATTCTTGTGAACTCCATTTACAGCAACCCCGAATAGAGAAGGTATAGAGCTCTCCAATGACAAAACATAAAGACAGAAAGACTTTTACCAGTGTTAGTAGTTTAATCTCACTGTTCCTTGCATTGAGCTTTTGGGCATCGAAATATTTTCTGTGTTTCATCTAATTATGATTACAACCTTTTAATATAATTTGTATTTTTATTGTTAATGTGTGTGTACCCTGTTTCCCTGAAAATAAGACCTCTCCAGATAATAAGCCCAATCAGGCTTTTGAGCACCTGTGCTAAAATAAACCTTCCCCCGAAAATATTGCAACAGAGCAGCAGCCATGAGGTGAACAGCTTCAAAAATAGTAAGACCTCCCCGAAAATAAGGCCTAGTGCTTATTTTGGGGAAAACATGGTATGTGTACATACATATACATGTGCACATATGCATAGAGTTATACACATACATTATGCATACACATAGCCCCCCCCCACACACAGTAGCTGATTAAGGGTCATTGGTGCTCTAAGCACTGAGAAATCTTGGTGCCCCTCCTTTGTACATACTGTACAAATCTTCATTGGTTTTTTTTTCTCAACTCCAAAGATATATTTACCATCTTACAGATGAAACACCCAATGAACTAGGGCCTGGTGCCCTAAGCACGTGCTTAGTCTGCTTAATGGTTAATATACCATTGCATGTACATATATCAGAGTATGGTGTTTGAAAGTTTGGGAGTAAAGAATCACTTGTTGAGATGGGCAGCTATAGTAATCAGATGAACAAATAAGCAAGCAAGCAAGCAGAGAGGCTGAAATTCTACAGGAAGGGTGCTAGATCCAAATTCAGAATTGTTTTCTGACTTCAGCTTATTAAATTATGCTTATTAAATAAAAAGTTACTTCCATTCTCATGATATTTATCCCTTCTTTCACTTGTGTACAGAGGACACTTATATACATTTATTATTCAAGCCCATGCTGATGCTTGGCACAAATCTCATCTTTCTCAAAGAAGTCTTGATAGAGACTTATAGGATGCATTTAATTTCATTTGCAGATGATGAATAAGCATACAGAGTTGGAGATCTGGGTTATAAAATACAATGGAGTAGTGAATCAAATGCTTTAGTGCTTTCAGTGAGTCATCCTATGTTGTGTCTCACAGGTCAGGAGATTGAAAGCAGCATGTCTTCAACCGTCAGTAGAACCAAACTCTCTCTCTCTCTCTCTCTCTCTCTCTCTCTCTCTCTCTCTCTCTCTCTCACTCACTCTCTCCACACACACACACACACACACATACACGTGTGTGTGTGTGTGTGTGTGTGTGTGTGTGTGTGTGTGTGTGTGTGTGTGTGTGTTCCGGCAGAACTCTGGAACTCCTCGAGCAATGTCAACCAAACTTGGTACACAGACGATTCACTCTCTGGAAACAAATACTGTGGGATTAAGATACACCTCGGGTTGTGTGTTCTGTTAAGATGCAGCCTGTTGTGCCTTAAAATGGCTTCTAATGTACAGTGGAGTTGCCCTGGTAATGGCTTCACAATACTCCACACGGGGGCTCCCTCTGGTAAAGGGAAAAATCCAACATTACAAATTATGTTTGGTCCGGACATTTGTGAATGTCTAATAAAGGATTGGGATAAACCCAACTAAACCCAAATGAAAAAAAGGGGGAGGGGAGAGAAAGAGAAAGGCGGGGGAGGAAATCTGGAGGTTGATATGCTTGATGCTTAAACAAAGGAATATATTTAAGTGCCCTCTGCAAAGACTTCAAAATCTGCTCAGCTCTTGCTACACTGCATTTTGAGGATAAGCCTGTTATTAGTTTAGGATGGGATTATGAAATAAACATAAGCACCATGTTCAAGACTGGCTGCCTAGTGCTGTTAGGACAGAAAAAAATAACCCTACTACACTTGAATGGTAAGATTGTAGTAAGTGGTTTTCACTAAAGGCAAGTGTCTTTAAAATGATCAGAGATTGGAACAGTATGATTTTACAAGACTGTGCTTTCTTTGCAAATTCCCTCATTTTACTCCTGGAGATATTTCAGTTGTAAACAGCTTTCCCACCAGTAAAATGATTGACACCTCTCCTTGCAGGAAAGATTGATTGAGGATGCTTTTGGAAAATTACTCAATGTCCTACAAGTTAATTAATACAATTTGGAGCAGGATTCCTTTGGTCTTGTTCTTGCAAAGTACAATTGTTATACTTCCCATGTAGTATAGGAAAAATTCACACTGAAAGAGATTGTGCACACATACCAGAGAACATAATGCCACACTCACCATCTTGCAGGTTTTGACACTTACACACTTACACACACACACACACACACACACACACACACACCCTTAACCACTGATATTGCTGAATATGATTTGAGGCGAGTAGAAAACTGGGTACTTCTTTGCTAAGTAATTTAGAGTGCAAATCTCTCTAAGCATGTTCCCTGCGAACTAGAAATGTCAATTTCTTTGGATGAATTCTTGTCCAGGATCTAATTCAATTTTGCTTCTATATGTTGCAGTGCATATTTTCATCATTAGATGTCACGATATTGCTGTTTACTCAACCCAAAGTGCTGTGCTGGTATCTAGCGAGGAAAAAAACAACATAAGCTTGTATAACTGTGCATGCATTTGTTATTTGTTGGAAGAGGAGAAAAAGCATTATAGGACCACAGGCAAGAATTACAAGATTTTTCACAGATGGAGTAAGGAAGGTACAAATTTAGTGATATGTGAATGAGTGGGTTAGTATATATATATAGAGAGACCTCGACTTACAACAGTTCATTTAGTCACCTTTCAAGCTTACGGCACTGAAAAAAGTGACTTATGACTATTTCATAGTTACAACCTTTGTAGCATCCCCATGAGCATTTGGTTAACATTCAGATGCTTGACAACTAGTTCATACTTATGATCATTGCTGTGTCCCCCAAGGTCATGTGATCACCGTTTGCAACCTTTTGACAAGCAAAGTCAATGGGGAAGCCATATTCACTCAACAACCGGATTGCTAACTTATCAATTGCAGTGATTCACTTAACAACTGTGGTAAGAGAGATCGTAAGATGGGGAAAATTCACTTAACAACAGAATTTTTGGCTCAATTGTGGTCCTAAGTCGAGGACTACCTGTAGAAAAGTACTGTCATCATATTGTTATACTTCAAGTGTAAATCTCTACATGATATACAGATATAATAAATAAAGAGCTGGTGATGTATTTAGACTTGTAATCAGATATCAAATGTATTTCCTTCAAAGTAAAATCCTGGGGAAAGTCTAGATATTTTTCTATATTTGATCTATCAAATTCTAAGAGGCTATTTGTGCACTCCCTATATAATTTCATAAACAAGAGAAATATTATTTTTCTTTGATGCCCTCCTTCCCAAAATAAGTAATGAGATAAACTAGACAAAGACTGACACTTAAACTGTATATTCTTTTTTGAAAGTTTAATATAGCTTTAGATAAAACTGAACTTGCAGTATTAATGAGTACAAGAGTTCGTTAATTTTTATATTATCCAAATATACTTGTACATTTATACAGTTATAGATTGCATGCCAGAAAATGCAATTAGTTGATTCTAATCTGCATATGTACAATTTACAATATAATTCAAGCATAAATTCAGCAGTCAAAACACACAGACCTGCTGTGCAAACAGAATTTTCTTAGAAACTTCAGCATGGGGACTTGTCAATATATGGACTATGAAACTGAAGTGGCTGCCAGATTAATAAAAAAAGACTATGAAGTGAAAACGCTTGGCAAAAGAAAAAGAAAGGATTAGTAGCCACATTTTATATTAAATGAAATCATCAGAAGAAAATATATTTTAACCTAAAGTCATATCGCAATGAAAACTTGTCACAGCATTAGTTAAACAACGACAATTCTTTAGAGAAAAGGAAAATCTGTTTTAATATGTTTTAGGGCTTATAAAATAGACTGTTTCCACCATGATATTACATATCATTTACCAATTACAAAAGAACCCTTCACTTTCTTTTTGCTATCTCACACTGCACAAAAGTTAGGTTAGCATATACTTTACACGTAACTATTCCTACATATAAGTGGATTCTAATGCATGATAATAGAGCTGACTGTGCAAAGGTTCAAATATAGAAGTATGAATAAAATTAGCCTCTGACATAAGCGGCACAGTAAAATATCACCAATGTCCTATTTGCAGAAGAGCAGTACGCTCTAAATTGCCTTTCCTTGAAAGTATGATACAAAAATCAAACCTGAGTTTTGAAGAGACTTACTAATTTTATGTGGAAAAATCACATGAATTTTTTTTCATATTCGCTGTTTTACATGCCAGAATTGTGGACACCAGCTACCTTCTGCGTTTTAGGCGGGAGGTTTTGGCTTTCAATTAAACACATCCATACTGCCAATAACTCAAAATGTAAGGTCAAAAACATACATTTCAGTTTACAAATTTTAAACAAGATTTCAAAGATGAGGGAAATTATACAAAGCCCATTGTGATACCTCAGGTTCACATAAACTCTTTTACCATGGATAAGCTATCTGCCTTTCCTTGACAGGTTGCAAAATGTTTAAATACTTTCAGCTACAAGGATATATGCTGTTACTGTTGTCACTGATTGATAAAAATGACTCTTGTACATTTTTAATGATTCACAGCCCTTTGAGAACTCGATGGATGAGTAAAATAATATTTTTTTTAAAAAAAGGAATAAAACCACACAATTCCATTCACATTTAGTTAAGAACAGGCTCACGTGAAAACAGTGGATCTTACTGCCAAACAAATATATTCAAAACTATACTGTAATTTCCCTTTGCCTCATGGTCCCATCCCAGCTGCATTTTCAAATAATTGAATATCCATTGTAATATTTTGACAGATTTTGTCATTATTGATTTTAATTGCTCTATTGTGTAGATTCCACTGAATAATACTGTTAATATTTTGACAGATTTTGTAATTATTTTAATTACTCTGTTGTGTAAATTCCACTGAATAAGATACTATGCAAATAGTTTACCAAAAGAGTAATAAGAGTAATTTAGAAACAACTATTGAAGTGGCATTGCTTTCAATAATTATTTTGTGATACTCCAGAGCAGGGGTGGGTTCTGGCAGGCAATACTGCCGGTTCGCTCGTGTGCGCACTTTGTGTGCACATGCTTGATGTGCGCTGTGTGTGCATGCGCAGCACAATTAAAATTGTTCTGCACATGGACAGAACTGAAAAACAAGATGGTGGTCCTGATGGTGCCGCATGGAGAACTGGTTCGGGGGCATGGCAGGCTTGAATCACTGCCAGTTCCAGCGACCTAGGCTGCCAAACCACTACCAGTTCGGCCGAACCAGTCCAAACCGGTAGGGACCCATCACTGCCCCAGAGTAACTTCAGGCATTCAAGAATGACATCAGCTGGTTCAGAGTAGTTATGCATTTTATATCTCATTGCAGGACTCCAAAGTCAATGCATTGTGACCTTTTGAACAACTGCAGAGGTGATCTATTCTCTCTACCTATCAAAGTGCTCTCATGTTTCATGAGAAGCTGTTCCAGGAGTTGCTTCCTGTGGGAAGCACAGAAAATGGGAAAGTTCCTTTGCATGAACTCTTATAAACCCAGTCTAAATTAAAAGTTCAAAGATAAGCATCATATCACTGCATATCAAGCAATACAAATATATATGTAAAGTACATACAAAAAACATTTGGTGCATTCAAACATATTTTGGCGTTATTGCTGAAACAAAAATTCCTAACGTGAACGTCTTTACGAAAATAAAACAATTCAAATGGTTGCATTTCCTCAATTCAATTATTTTCCAAATAATCATTATTAATTATAACTTACAGATATTACTAGAACAGTATAACAAAAGTAAATATAATAATTTGTATGTGGTATGCTGAAATTTGGTACTACTGCCACACATTTTTATTCCCTAAACCCAAATTTCAAAGCAAAGATTGACACTTGCAGTGGGGATGAACTTCCTGACTTATAGGGCATCGTCCAATTATCTGGTATTCTGACAATTTAAGACAATCCACTTGTGGCTGGATCTTCAGAGGTAAAGTGAACTGTCTGGTAATTTTCGGCTGCTACAGAAAGCTGCATCAATATATTGTTCGCCTCTATGGCAAGGATATTTTCCATCAGGTTTGTAAGCTGGAAGCTCTTCAAAACACAGATCTTCTCTTTCTCTTTCTCAATTTGTATAGCTGCCTGTCTCAAAGGTAGTCCTCGACTTACAACCACAATTGAGCCCCAAAATATATGTCGTTAAGTGAGAAATTTGTTACGTGGGTTTTGTCCCATTTTACGACTTTTCTTGCCACATTTGTTAAGTTGTGGGACACAGCAACCATCATAAATACAAATCAGTTGCCAAGCATCTGACTTTAGATCATATGACCATGGAGATGCTCCAATGGTTGTTAAGTGTGAAAAACAATCATGTCACTCTTTTCATTGCTGTTGTAACTTTGAATGGCCACTAAATGAACTGTTGTAACTCAAGGACTATCTGTACAATCATTAACTCTCCAATCACCCACTCAGTAGATATGAGATGTTAGTCTTTCTCATCCTTTGTTGACATTAAGATGCATGGACTTCAACTCCCAGAATTCCCCCAGCCAGCATGCTTTTAGGGACATGCTAGCTGGGGGAATTCTGGGAGTTGAAGTCTCCAGATCTTAATGTTGAGAAACACTGCTATAGAAGAAATAAGACATGATTGGTCAAATTTTAAAGAGATCTCATCCCTCCCGCCAGTGTATTGACAATGGGAGAAACATGCTCCTTCAAACAAACTTAATGCACAAGAGAATATTATTATTCTGCCAGCAGATAAAGAAAATGCTGCAGTGATTATGAATATGAAGGACTGTCAGAACAATCTCCAGGACCTCTTAGGCCAGGTGTCATAAAAACTTAAATGTGATTCAACAGCTAATGTCTTAGGCAATGTTTCTCAACCTTGGCGACTTTAAGTCCTGTGGACTTCAACTCCCAGAATTCCCCAGCCAGGACTTAAAGTCGCCAAGGTTGAGAAACACTGTCTTATGGCAAAACACTTAGCTGCACTTTTACAGCCTTTAAGTGGACTTATGTCAACATATATTAAGGATTCAACACATTTTATTGAGAAATAAATAAGCTTGGTCTTAGACAAGGTAATGTACTGATCAGTTTTGATGTGGTTTTACTTTTTAGAAAGTTGCTGACTAAGGAAACATTAGTACTGTGTATATTAAGAAAATCTTTTCCGAAGACTTTACCAATTTATTCCCTAATAATGTGATCTAATGGGCAGCTATTTCTAGGAGAACATCACATTCTTTCAGCAAATTAAATGGGTTGGCATAGGGTGCCCACTGAGTTCAGTTTCTATAATTTCTATTCAGAAATTTGAACAATGTGGACTAGACCCTGCACCTTTAAAACCATATGTGGATGACTTTTTTGTGACCTGGCGTTACAGTGAGGAAGAACTCAAGAAATTTCTAGAGCATCTAGTCCCTGTTTGACCCAAGGGTAGTGCTTCCAACTGAAGGCAAACAGGCAGCCCCCAGGCTGGCATAGTCGGAGACGGCTCCTGAAGGAAGAGATGAAGCGAAAGCGTTCCATCTGGTGAGGTTTTTTTTCTTTTTTTACTTTCAGAAGATTTGTGTTAAGAAACTTTTTTTCTTAAAGAAAAATAACAATTAGTCCTCAAAGTAAGAATAAAGCAGCAAATTTTATACTTATTGGACTGCTACTAGAAGATTTCCTGCTCTAGTTTGTAACGATGTTTTGTGGATTGAAGTAATTGCAACATTTCCTGTCTCCCTGCTTGTAGTCTATGGACTGATCTTTTTTTTCTATTTTTTCCTTTTCACTACCCTATTTTTTTCTGTTGGCTAAATTAAACTTCTTCTCTTACTTCAACAAATTTTTCCTTCTATTGGTTAAAACCATATTAAAGATAGTTAAGGGAAAGCATACAAAAAAATAACAATTGACTAATTATTGAATCTGCCACCTGGAAGCCAAAGTCTGAACTTTGTTTCTGTTTTGGATACAATGTAGCCTTTGTTCTGCTTCATTTGGTTTCACTGACCTTGCAATGGAAGGGTTTGGAATTCGCTTATAAAACCTGATAAAGACTTAAAAGCACGAAACCTGTTTTGTTAGTGCGTCTGGTAAATATTTTGGCAAGAGAAAGAAAAGACAAGCAAGAGATAAAAACCCTCCAATTTTACAAACTTTGAAAGAACTGGTGTTTAAGATTTAAAATAAATACAGACACATCTCCTAAAATTTTGACAGGCTAGAGTGGCAGATTCCTTCTCCTATTTTTTCTTTATATTCCTTTACATTTTGAAAAATGGATCAATACTCAGAGGAAGAAAATCTAATAATCCAAAACATCCTGGCTGGACTTCAAAATATTTCAGAAGGACTTAAGAGATTTGACAAAAAATGGGACAGTTTATGGGCTGCTACAGTTAAGGAGGAGGGGGTTGGAGCCCCAGAGATCAAAGAAGAGAATGGAAACGTAGAAAATAAAGATAAGATGTCAGATGAATCCATCAATGGACTAAATACGAGCGAAAGTGAAAAGAAGGGAATCTGGAAAAGTGTTTTTGACAACTTGGAGCCTTTCTTTCAACTTCAAGATGCAGGAGGGGAAAAAAGAGTGAAAAGGATGGAATTAAGAAGACAAATATATCCAGAAACAAGTTTGATAACCAAAGCTAAGCCTACCTTAATAACAATTAAAGAGCAACAAAACTACATGAGAGATCCTTTAAGCTACAGAGTGCAGAGAGTAGTGTTAAACTCTGAAAAGATTCCAATAAGAGAAATGACACAACTGCTGGTGAGAGAGAAAGGATTATTTTGCCACTGGAAAGACACTGGTTGATAATGCCACTTGATGATAAAAATTAGCTAATTTTTGATGATTAATAAGTAGGGATTTTAGTATTTTGTAGATTATCTTATAGATTATCATTGAATGTTTATAATATAATATATTATATATCATGATATTAACAATGAAAGGATAACCTTAATTAGGATAAATAACCAGGCCGCAAATTGCAACTGAGATTTGGTGAAATGATAAATCTTATAAATTGGTGTTTTAGATCCTGTTATGAAGCTATAGATAATTTGGATTAGAATAAGAAGTGATGTGACATAAATAGCAAACAATTGTTTCCTTTTTTTTCTCTGTCTTTTTCTAATTACAATAATAAAAGGGAATGTTAATGCATACCTTGGAGATTATCAACTAGAAATTTTAATTTGGATTAAAAATGGCAAACAATTGTTTTTTTTCCTGTCTTCTGACTACAAAAGCAAAAGGGAATGTTAACATATACTTTGGTGATTATCAACTAGAAATGTCAACATTTTTCTTTTTCTCTTTAGATTGTGTTAGATTTTAAATGGTCATTTTAATACATATTAATAGATTGTTGTTTAGAGATTGTTGCTTTTTTGCATCTGTGGAGAGAAAAGGAGAGAAAAATGTAAATAACCCCTAGTTAATTATAATAATAATAAAGATATGTTAGAGAGAGGAAATGTTAGATGTCCTTCTAATTGACTTTTTTTCCCTTAGAATATGTTATAAAGATATAAAGATATAAAGATTGACTGAGACTGGGGGAAGGGGAAAAAATGCCAGCAGGTGGCTGTGTTTTTGAAATCTTAACTAAATGAAAATGGTAGTATGGTGATAGTAAAATATATAAATTTTTAATATATACAATTTAAACTGAATGGAATATATGTGATTGTGGAAAGAACACATGAAATGTACTTGTAACCAATGGATACGCTTTCTACAAGATGTAATGAAAGATGCTTCTTTTCTTTTCGTGTTTTTTCTGTAATAAAACTAATAATTTTTTAAAAATAAATAAATTTCTAGAGCATCTGAATTGTGTCCACTAAAATATTCAATTTATGATGAAAGAGAAGAATGTCCAGCTTATATTTTTGGATGTTCTAATCATTAAATAATAATAATTTGAACATACAGTATACTAAAAACCAACATGTATTTGGTTTTAATTCTATTTAATTTACTATTAATTCTAACCTCATCTCCTCCAGCGATCTCCTCCATACCTTACTTACTGATCATACCTTACTTATTTGTAATCTGAAAAGATTACTGGATGAGTTAAGATATCCTGACTTTACCAGCTAATGGTTCCTCTGGTGGCGAGATCACACAACTGATCACACCTTACTTATTTTTAATCTGATCATACCTTACTGATCATACCTTACTTATTTGTAATATGAAAAGATTACTGGATGAGTTAAGATATCCTGACTTTATCAGCTAATGGTTCCTCTGGTGGCAAGATCACATAAGCGATGCAATCCAACAATAAAAACAGCTTCACATATACATCAAAGAACAAACTATATACCCAGAATAGGAAAGATGGTTCTCCTTTTTATTGAGAAAATTACAAACCAAACTGAACATTACTGGAGAGATACAACTTAGAAACCATCTACAAACCAATGTGAAAAATCCAATAAATTATTCATTCACTTAAGGATGGCAGAAGTCATCTTTCATCATCGGAAGTTTGTTACAAACCTTGCAATTGTACACAGGTGTGTATTGGAACTAAAAAAAACTAAAAAAACATAAGAAATATTACAACTTGAAAATCAGTGGTAACTGAATACCCACTGCTACATAATGGGCATAGATTCAATTGAAAGACACACAAGTATTAGCAATCATGTCAAATTGTCATGCACAGTTACAGAGAGAGAAGCTATTGAGATTTATAAACACTCCCAACATTAACAAGAAAGTCTGAATGTTAACAAAACCTGGTTTCCAGTTTTATATCACCCTAAAAAAAAGCCCTTGATTAACCACACTTTATAGAATCTTCAACGGTCTTACCTGAAATAATAATAATCAGTAGCTGGTTACGGACAGACCAATAAAAAAATTAGTCCCTTTGGAACTTGTTAAAATCATACCAATTACAAATTCGCTTGTATAAAGAACCAATCAGAAACTGGCTTTCCAGTGACATCCAATTAGAGATTAATTCTATTACAAATTCAAGAACTCTGTCAGTTTCTGCTCAGTTGCCTGTGATCACTTTACCTCAGAAAATACCAGCCATTGTTGCTGGTGAAATGTCAATAAACCAGATAATTAGTCATGGCTTATAAGGGCAGAAGCTTGGCCCCATTGGATTGATACCAGTAATGAAAGTTTGAGTTGTTAATATTTGTGATTCAAATGCTGGAACGGTGCAGGTTTCATTGATTTCTGCATTTGTGCATTCCCACACACTCCCACCTCCTTTTTGGCTTTGCTTCATGGCAAAAGAAAAAAGGTCTAGGGCCAGATTTCCACCTTCCAGGCATTAACTGATTAAGCTGGTTGCAGAACTGTAATTCAACCCTGGCTGCAAGTTAGAAAGTTTAAAGAATAGCACAACTAGCATTAAACTCTCAAGGGAATTTTGGACTTTTCTTTTTCGGTGAACAGTTCCCTATTTCAAATTATGGCATATTGCAGGGAACTCCAGAAGTGGTTTCTGATATGGCCTAGGAACCAGTTTCTAACAGAAAAGGAAAGAAGTCAAATACTCTTCTGGGAGCACACAAGCCCTTGGAATCAGCTAAAGTATCTTGGTTCCTTGTTTAAGGTTTTGTGTTACACAACAAGAGTGGTTCTGCTCTGAGGTTTATCGATCGTCATTGCTTTGGAAGCTTGGTTTTAGGTTACTTGGAAGAAATCTTCCCCATGGTATTGATTCATCATTTCCTATAGCATGTAACACAATTTCCATAATTAAGCCAACTGGATTGTGTGTTAAACATTTTTCCTACCATACAGGCACCTCTGGCAACTATACTCCTTGATCCCTGATGTCTTGTGTGTGTAGCACACTGTAAACAAAATTTATATATGTTACTCTGATTACTATAATCAGTAATCCTATTATTAGGATTGTGGCTCTTGATTTTGTGCAGTGGATTTTTTGGTACTCTTTTGGATTATGGTTATAAGAATTTCACGAAAGAATCATAAGGATTCTAAATCTGTGTTGGCTAAAATAGCCAAGAGAGAGAGAGAGAGAGAGAAAGAAAGAGAGAGGGAGGGAGGGAGAGAAGGCTTGCATTTTTACTGCTAAATTATATCTGCAAGTCTCCCCCCACCCCGCCCCCAATCTCACTGATCCTTACAGTTGAATTCTGATGAAGGTAGTTGTAAGGCTCCCCTCTTAAATAATCTACTGTAGTGGCTTCTGAATAAATAAGTTACAATTGGATGGCTCTACATATAATATGTAATAGCTGGAAATAACCTTGTAAAACAAGGTATTGGCTGTAGATGTGCCTCCAGCCAAGAATCTCTAAGTCGTTTGGCTATTTATAACATAGAGTTATCATAATCTCTTCCTGATTGTTTAATATCATTTTGGTTGATTCAGTGACATGTAGAAGCAAGAACGAGTAGCGTAATAATGCAACGACAGAAGAACTGCCTGCTCTGAGTTACAACTATGTCCCTTTTAACTGATTTGTGCCTTTTATCAGTGATCTGTCTTCCTATTTTGCAAGGGAAGTGCAACCTTGGGCTGCAAATGTACATTTTAATCCTTTTCATACATCCGTTGGAAGCAGTCCATAGACTTTATCGAAGGGCACTAAAGCTGCTTGGTCTATTTCTGATAATGCATAGTAGGTACCGTTATAATTTGTTTTTATTTGCCTTCATGCAGCTAAGGCGGACTTACAGAAGACTGCATCGATGATTAGGCTGTTTGTACTGTGGAGAAAAAAAACCTCTTTTCATTAATGAAGCTGCAGACCCTAACAAATGTTATTGTCATAAAATAATCTGCAAGTTACTTTCCAATAATCAGGAACCTTAGAATAACTATTGAGATGACTACTCCCAAGGTCCTTGATTTCTAAGAAGTTATGAATAGCTCAGAGCCTATCTGTGCTCAGATTTCCAAAAAGCGCTTCACAAGGGATTATGCATCTTTCACAGTAAGCTTTTGAGGCCCTGGGTTATCTGAACCTAACTTTACTGTAGGATGAATATGGATATAAATAATTAATATGAAGAAAGAAATTTACTTAAATGTATGAAGTATCATAGTAAGCCATCAGTATAATAAATCAAGAAAATATTTCCATGTTGAACTTTATTTCATACTTATTTTTTAATGAAAATGAAACAAGCATGTATCACAACAAAATTCTTGATTTTATGACCTCTGCCTAAAATAGAACTCTGCCTGCCATGTATTTTGCCTGCTTCTAACCAGAATTGACTTTTATGTAAAGAAAAGATAGAGTATTCATATAGCAAAATAAACTGGGGAAAGTGTTAAAGCAAGAGAAAAAAAAAGCTTAAGGCTTAAAAGTTTTGGTGTTCAAAATTCTTAATAGTAATAGCCTTATTTGAACAAAGAAAACATGCACTGTAACTGTCTGAAGAAAACATCACAATTTACATCAGGAGAAAAAAAATGGGCATGATTAAGCCAACATACACATTTAACTGTATTGACTGGAAAGTAATTAAATATGTATTTAAAGATTAACCAAAGATCTGATTCAGTTTCTTATCTATGTATAGCCTTCCCCTGCATATTTCCTTACTCTCATGAGACATGCTGCTGTTACTGAGTGGGAGTGGGAGATGTTTCAGCAGAAAACTCCCCATCTTTTTTGAAGGAAATGGAGGATGCAATGGGCACATGCTCATGCCTGAAATGTTCATCTTTTGCTGGATTTTGTGCCTTTATAAATTATAATCTGCCCTGTTAGTAGCTCACATTTGTTTGTACTTATTAATCAAAGCTTAAGAAATATAGGAGAATTAACACTCCATTTACATTTTTCCCAGAATATACAGTATAAATATAAGAAGAACCATGCCAGAAAACTATATGCAAAATTTGCACACTATTATTGCATGCTTGTGATGATACTACATGCCAAATAGTATTAGCTTATTAGCTTTCAAATTGATCCTAAGCTGAACTTCAGATCTTTTATTGTAGATTTCATCAGTCCTTAAAAAGGGAAGAGTATTATCCCAGAGTACGTGTAGCTGTAAAGAAACCCAGTCACCAAATATTATTTAAATGCATTTGCTTTTCTGCCCCCAATTAGATACAATGGCAATTCAAGTAATGCCTAAAAAGTTTGTTCCTGTTATGTAAATCGATCGGAATTCATTTTTCTCAGCTTTCGGGGAAGGTTTCCCTCCATTCTGCCTCCTCCTTCTCCGGATAACTTTTGAAGTTTTGGTGGCAAGTCTGCCATAGATTGGCTCATAGGGTCTGATAACATTTTTGTGGTCTTAGATATCAGTTTCTCTTCTGAGTTTCCAGGGACAGAACTTATTCGCTGAAGTTTCATAGGAAGATCCCCCATGCTATAGGCTTTTTCTGAAGTAGTAGAACTCATTCTTAACAGTTTTTTAGGAAAGTCTTCCCTTCCAGTCATTTTCTGTAGTTTGGAGGGTATCTTTGTACCAATGTCATCAAGGCCATCTAGACATTCTATAGAATTATTCCTTTCTTTACTGTTCCCTACAGCTGGTGCTATTAAAGGGGAGGACATAAGCAGCATTTCTTCCTGTTCTTTCACACTGTAAGGTGGAGTAGGAACTTCAAAGGTTGCATGGAACTGGGAGTAGTCTACTTTGAAAAATCCTTCTTCTAAGGAAATGACAGGAAAAAAACGATGACCCCAGAGAACCTCATCTTCTGTGTATGATGTTCTGGCTTGACAAGTCATTCCTGCAGTCAAAGAGCAAACACAAAATTAGCGAATGAGTTGGAAATAACATTATCTACACATAAAACACATTTGGTTTGATTTCCAGCTCTCTGGGCATAATTTCCAATAATATCAATGGAATGTGTGGGTGCCCATGTACATGTAACACATGACAATTGTTTCTTCTGAGAATTTTTGCCAAATTGTTCTATAACAATTGTAAGTTAGGGACATTCAACTCCATTTCTGTAAGGCTGCCCTCTTGTTTCACTGCATATGTGCAATATTTGGAATTGTTATAAAATTTACTTTAGTTAAAAGACAAAACAAAAACCATGCTGAAAATACATTGAAAAAAATTACATGAATCCTTAGATAAAAACTATAAACCAGGAGGAAGCAAAAGACAGTCTCTTCTAAAGGAACTGGGTACTGCAATTGGAGTTACATGACTGATATTCTGTGAATTCATAGATAGATTAGGCATCTGGATGGGTGAATAGATAATCCATTGAAAGTTCAGTTTATTAATCCAATTTAAATGTAGCTAGTTAAAATCTATAACTGGTACCATAACTAAGTCAGATCTCGTTTGACCACATCATCTTTGGTTGACACTTATTTTCAGGAAGAATACTATTCTACTCTCAACATATTGAAACTGTATTCTATATCCACTTCCTGACTAAATAATCTCTATTTTACCTGGCTTAAATTTCAATGCATTATCTCTCATCTAGTTCTAGATACTAGAAAATCTCAGATACTTCACAATAGCAATAGCATTCAGACTTATATACTGCTTCACAGTGCTTTAAAGCCCTCTCTAAGCAGTTTACAGAGTCAGCATATTATCCCCAACAATCTGGGTCCTCATTTTACCCACCTTGGAAGGATGGAAGGCTGAGTCAACCCTGAGCTGATGAGAATTGAACTGCCGAACTGCAACCAGCAGTCAGCAGATGTACCTTGCAATACTGCATTCTAACCATGGCTCCATGGCTCCATACAACAGGATTTAATACATTATAATTCTTAACTTACTAAAGTACTTTAAACTGTCTCTTGAAACTTACATCTATAGAGCCAATCTGCCTCTCCCACCATCCAATTTAAACCTTACATCAATCTAGCCACCATGCATTTGATAAATGAGCTGCAACTCACAAAAGTTTATGACTTAATAATATTTGTCAGCTGGAGGTGGTGCCATTTTCATTCTGCTTTTTGCCTCCATAGATTAACTTGGCTCCGATCATACAATATCAAATGCTGATCTAGAATATTAGCAACTTCCCTAGTAATTAGATGAAAAAGGAAGAGCAGCCAGTTATCTGCATATTGATGTCGAAGTATTCCAAGGCTTTTCATGGTCTCTCCCAGTAGTTCCATGGGCTACTACTCAACAGGGCATAAAACTGGCCTCTAAGGAATAACATCAGTTCCCCAGCATACTCCATTTGAAAGGGACTAACCCATACTTGATGCCAAATTAAAATGAATTATTAATAAAATGATTATCTTGAAATTAAAAAATGCTTAATACGAACAGGGAAATACTAGTAATACTATCTCTTAGAGTTAATGACTACTGCTACTATTCATATGATGGAGAAGATGCCTACCAAGCAAGTTTCTAATGACATTATCCTTTCAATGAATTCCAGTATTATTAGATTTCATGACTGACTGATTTCTATATTAGGAAGTGTTTGATGAGAAACATGTTATACTTTCATACATTACTGGAGCTTAAATTACACTCTTTAAAAAGCAAGAGTTGCTGTATTCTGCCATAAGGGAGAAAATGTAAAATGCATATTGCCAGCTGAAGACTGTTGCAAACTTTCAAGATTTCGAAGTTCCTGAGGATGCAAGATGGTTAGAAAGGGATGGGGAAAACAGAAGGAATATAGCTGATCTTAGAGCCATGTCTAATTAGATAACATCATATAGAATGAGAATTTGCAAATGGGGTCTTCAGTTTGTCTTATAGCTGATCAGTTATCACATCAAGGAACAAAGTATATTTTAAGAGCAATCAAAAGCATTTCAAGAGTATCAATTTTTCATGTCATTTTCATTTCAGAACAAATAACTGACAGAACAAGAACCAAAATTCCTACTATTTTGATCAATCAATAAGAAATCTGACCCAATTCTGGGTTGTATCAGAACAAGAGTGTCTCTTTGGCTTGTGTTTGTCTCTCAATACAAGCACCACAAAAATCAACTATATTAAAAAGGATACACTGCATGTTTGTCATCAGAAGCTTCTAGTGGGAGATACAACAACTGGATATAAGCAATTTATCATGATGCTTGTATTTTAACAATAAAGTCAAAGTCATCTCTGAAGTCAATATTCCCAAAACTGTGACACTTCACTGTTATTGATGACAAAAAATAGTTCATTAAGTTTGATGATACAATTTGTGATACAGTGGTTTAAAAAATAGGCTTATCTTTTTTTATCTCTTACCTTCCAGGCTGCAGTCATACCAATTACATTTGTTCAGGCAAAATATGCATTGCTTAAATAGGTAATGTAGAAGAGAGGGGATTATACATTACAAAAGACCAGTCTTTTTACATCTTTATGCAAATTTAAAATAAGCTTCCCATTCCTTTCAAATTCAGGTGAGTTTATTAACAAATCCATGTCTTTCCTTTTTAACTAGCTGTTGTGTTGTTATTCATAGAAATAAATGCTTCAGAGACAGGGAAGATATATCTTTCTGCCTCAAGCAGGATCTTCTTGGCGAAAGCAGAGATGCTTACTTAAGCATGTTGCAGAAAGAGAATTTCCCTCTGTCCCTTCCACTCCATGTGAAAGCGCTTTTGTTCTTTTGAAAACTGCAAGCAGTTCTTTGGGAAAAGGTAAGGCAAGAAGCTAAGAACCGACTCTAAGGAACAGCATTCCTGGACTTCGGAGAAAAAGAGGTTTTCTGTTTATTAATGCTGGAAAAAAGTCCTAGAGTCTTATGGGGTTTTCCCCCCTTTCTCTTGGAGATCATTGTAAAATACTAATCTGCCTTCCGTTGAGGACCTATATACTGCACTAGTCAAAAAGAGGGCTGTGAAATTATTTATAAACCCCTCACATCCTGGACATAAATTGTTTCAATTTCTACCCTTAAAACGACGCTATAGAGCACTGCACACCAGGACAACTAGACACAAGAACATTTTTTTCTCCAAACGCCATCACTGTGCTAAACAAATAATTCCCTCAATATGTCAAACTATTTACTAAGTCTGCATTACTATTACTATTAATCTTCTCATTGTTTCTATCACCGATCTCCTCCCACTTATGATTGTATGATTGTAACTTGGTTGCTTGTATCCTTATGATTTATATTGTTTCCTAGTATGATTTGATTGCATATTTGTACTTAATGACTATCATTAAGTGTTGTACCTTATGATTCATGATGAATGTATCTTTTCTTTTACAGTATGTACACTGAGAGCATATGCACCAAAGACAAATTCCTTGGTGTCCAATCACACTTGGCCAATAAAGAATTCTATTCTGTTCTGTTCTATTCTATTCGTCATTCGATCTACTTTATATTATTTTGCTTCTACCGGGGAAAGGTTTTGTGTGATTAAAAAAAAAGTTTAACATTAAAATGGAACTTTACATTGATCTTTTCCTGTTTTTAAAAAAATAAAATTTGATTATTAATATTCTGTAAAATTGTTCTATCTTCTGAAAAAGGGAGGGGAAAAATGAACTGATTTCCCTAGCCATATGCCTCAATACTGTATGGTCAGATAATGATCATTTAATTTTTCAGTAAATAACAGAAAGGATGGGTCAGGCACAAGGAAGAAGGAAACAAGCAATGGCAGCAAAATGCAGGAACCCACAAGATTTAAGGCTAACCTCAACTCAGATGTGGTACGACACCATCCCACTGCGTATTTGACATTTATCAGTGGAACAGGCTAAGCGCTGCAAAGTAACAGCAGACATTTTCCTAATATGAGTAAATAGTCAACTACAGGGTTATATAAATCTACAGTAGGGTTGCCTTCAGTGTAGGGAAAGTTGATGTTGTTTGCAAAGCAAATAATGCAACACTCGGATAGCAATAAGGGATGCAGATAGAGAGGGGGAATTGAATTTACTGGCAGATTTTGATTTATCAAAAAAAGAGAAAGAAACAGAAGGGAAAAAAGAAGAAAAGAACCAGTCCTGAAGGAAAAGACATTGTGAGATAGGAGAGTCCAAAGGATACAAAAACCTCATACTTACCTCTCCCCTTTCCCAATGGGAAAAAGGCAACTGTGAACCTAGCATCATTGGGACTTTTGATCAAACCCTATCATCCATCGACTCTTATCATGGACCCAAGAGTGTTTTGCTTATTACTGCATTAGGACATTATTGACTAGCAATATATTTTATCTTATTTTAATAATTAATTTGACTTTTGCTACTGTGATTTTCTTCTATTTTTAAATTGTATATTTCTTCTACAGTGCATTGCCAGGTTTCAACTTAAATAGCAATTCATATAAATAATAAGTAAAACTAGGAAGAGAATGAACCTGATTTTTAGAAAAAATTAAAATGTGGCGGGTCCTTGGTGCTCTTTGAGCTTGGATGTTTTCTTGCAGATGTTTCATTATCTAATTAGGGAACATCTTAAACAGAGAGCACCAGGGACCGCACAGTTCAACCCTGGGCTACAAATATTCTATCAAAAATTGAAATGTTATAAATGTAGTATGTTCTATATTCTATTAATTCTGTAAAGTTCACTTTAATAGCATGTGATCACATGAAATATATGTATTCATGCTCCTTCAACTGAGGGTTTGAGATATGTTAATATACCTGTAATAATCACTGTCTTTAGTTATTTATGAAAGTAATAAAGGTAGGTTATACATAAGCAAACAAAATATTGCATTATGTTGTAACTGTTGTTTTAATACTTACTCCCCCCCCCCTGCTGTAAACCTTTGGAATCTGATTAAACTGGAAGATATAAAAGTACTGTGATATAAATAAAATAAAATTAAAAATAAAATAAATAAAACAAAATAGCTAATCTCCTGCTTCCATTTCTCCTAATACCGAAATCATCATTCTGATCTTCTAAGTTTTAATATTCCTTCAAAGTGACATCCTCCATCAATTTCACCTCTTATGTTTGAACATTGTTTTCTGTCAGTGTTAAAATGGAAATGTGAGCTTTTAATGTTTCTTACTTTTTCCCTGTTTTCCTACTTTTTAGCTGGCTATCTGCTTTGCATGGCAGTGAGTCTTCTAAATGTTGATTGCTGAATTGCCAGATATATTGTTCAAACTATCTCACTTATTTTTCATCAGTCATACATTGTCACTGCTAGTTTGATTACTGCCAAACAAGAAGGAACGGAGCCAGTTCAATATTTTGCTTGTTTTATCATTCTTTGCCACAGGTAGCACGCAGAGTCCTCTCTGCGGACATGCCAACCGTCACCCCAGTCTAGCTCCACCGTGCATGTGCGCGCACCTCCCACCAGCCAGCAGGGTTTTGGGTCTCTGCCGCTCATGCATGGGGGAGGTGGGGTGCATGTGTGGGAGACACTTGCATTGCATTCACACCTATGTGTGTTCCCCCTTCCACTCCCCATTTTGGATCTGGAAGGCCTGCACCAACCTGAAAGCCAAAATGTGCCACATGAGGCCCCCCTACACCCTGTTTTTGACCTGCGAGGACTCCTGCACCAACCTGAAAGCCAAAACACCCCCCCCCCCATCCCATTTTGGCCCTGGAAAGCTTCCGGCACCAACCTGGAAGGCAAAATGGGGCACAGGGGGCGCTCGGATTGCATTTTGGGGTTTCACACCCATGCACACTTTGGGCACTCAGCACCAAAAAGGTTAGCCATCACTGTCACAACTATTCTCCCCATTTCAATAAAAAATGAAACCTGAAACCAAAAAAATGTAAACTTTAATCTCAGTTCATATATTTAACTTGAAAACATTTTCCATTTAATCTCTGTTTGCTTTATTTATACTTGAGTAAAGAAAATCCTCCGTGAGCTGCGCTGGCTACCTGTCGATCTCCGGGTGCACTTCAAGGTCCTACTCACCACCTATAAAGCGCTCCATGGTAGTGGATCTGGCTATCTGAGAGACCGCCTTCTGCCAATTACCTCCCTGCGTCCCATCAGATCGCATAGAGCTGGCCTCCTCCGTATTCCATCCGCCAGTCAGTGCCGACTGGCGACTACTCGGAGGAGAGCCTTCTCTGTTGCGGCTCCGACGCTATGGAACAACCTCCCCGTGGAGATCCGCACCCTCACCACCGTCCAGGCCTTCCGCACAGCCCTCAAGATCTGGCTAGCCCGTCAGGCCTGGGGATAAGTCTTTACTTTAGCCCCTCCCGAATGTCGAGTGAATGTTGTGTTTTATTGTTTAATTTATTTTTGCTCACATTTCTTTTTGTATTTGTCCCCTTCCCCTTTTATTGTAAGCCGCCCTGAGTCCCCTCAGGGAAAAGGGTGGCCTATAAATGCATAATAAAATGAAAAAAAAATGAAGAAAAGTCACACCAAAGTGAAGATGTACTTAACTGCCAATGTCCCTAACAATTGAGCAGGATTTCCTTATAGTATGAGTTAGTTGAACAGCCTTTTTGGAAAGTGGCAAACTATTTTTGTCTAAATTGGCCTTAGTGGTAATGTAGCCAAGGGCTATATAACATTATATATTTTTATATAACAATCTGCAGAGATTCCAGTATCCACTATGAAATTGCATTCATCAGTGGAACATTTTTTCCCATCTCCATCTCTATTCCTGCTAATTTGTTATAGATTAGGGGACCCTGAAAATCACTTATCAAGGGCTATATACGTATATCTGGGAAAGTTGTGACGGGGAATACAAAGGAAAGTTGCAAGAATATTTCCTTCATAATGAATCTAATCAATAAGGAGAATCATTACTTATATGTTTCAAAATGTGTCATAACTGAATGTGATATAATTATACAATGTCATGCAGATATCCTCACTGTTCCTGAGTTTATACTTTTGCATTCACATTATAAATGATGTCAGTGGTAAGAAAGTAATAGCAATCAACAAATTAAGAGATTTGAGATTAATTTTATTTAGAACTGTTTATTCAGCATAGGATATTAATCACATGCCAAGATAAGCCCTAAAAATAAAGCCAAATGTACATTTCAATTCTTTCTCAGTGCAGATTGGTGAATGAAAAGGATAACATGCTGGTAAAGATAATAAAACTTCCAGGTTTCCTTGAAAGAATAATTGGTTCTTAACAAACTTTGCTTAGGAGACCATAAATTTCCCTTTGACATCAATTTGAGAGAAAATCAGCCATGATAAATGCAAGATACTTTTAAAGAGGTTGGTGATGAATATGCAAAAACCTTAATTTAACATTATCACACAAAGAGGCTTATTCGTTGTTTCTTTTCATCTCAAGTGATCTACATTACCTACCTAAAACATGGTAGCTGTATGCCATTTCTTAATCAAAAACATATTTTTAATATATATATATGTGTGTGTATATATATATATATATACGATTTTGTAGGATGATTTTATTTACTCTAGAATATCACCAAAAAAGACAGGAATAATCTCAGTTCTGAGAAGGAAGCCTGAGCCACAGGAGGGAGCTGGAAGTGATAGGAAATATTAAATGAGCTGCTTGCCAATTAAAAGGTTTGAGAGGAAAAATCTGCCTGGCTAGAATAAGAGAATCATTTAAGCAAAATTCTCGTAAACAAATCATTTAATATGGTTCTACTTTGTTACATCTAATTAAAAAATGACATTTAAAAAATGACATTTATTTCACAATGCTTTAGGCAACAATTAAGTGCCATCTTCAGACCAGGAGCATATTGTCATAGCTAGAAAATATACTGCTTTTTATGCTAACATATTTTCTCACTGTGTTTGGAACATGAAAGAAGTGTAGTGTTGCAATCACAAGCAGACCATTTATAATGGCATTTCTTGGCAATTTTTTCCCTTGCAGAATTGTTGGAGCAATATTTGCATTTTGTTTGTTTATGGCACTGACATGTCATTATGCATGATATATTTTCTTCCTAATCTATCCTTTAAGAATACGAGGTTTGTAACCAAACATGATATTAATGTCTTATTCTCTGTTTTGTTGCTCTTAATTAGGAAGTCAACTTTTCTAAACTTCTTTAACACAATTGTCAATTCCTGTACTGAAATCATACAAATAGAAGAGCTTCAGGATTTTTAAAAAAATTAAATTCTAATCACTTTTAAGTTACTATAGCTATCCAATGAGACAATTATTGGTGGGCTGCTGGGGGTTCGCAGAGGTTCAGGAGAACCTCTAGCTAAGATTCTGTGCAGTTCAGAGAACCCCCAAATCCCACTCCTGGCTGGCCCCACCCACTGGGCCCCACCCACTGGGCCCCACCCCTCCCAGGAGTCCCCACGTGGCCCGTTTTGGGTACAGGTAAGTGCAGGGCATGCGCAGAGGCTTGGGGAGGGTGAAAAATGGACCTACAGGAAGTTGAGGAAGGCCCTCTGGACCCAACCCGTTTCCGGCCTCCAGAGGGCCTCCGAAGCCTGGGGAGACCGTTTTTTGTCCTCTGGAGGCTCCAGGGAACCATTTAGAGCCCGGGAAGGGCAAAAATGCCCCTCTCCCCATGGTGCAGGAGACTGACTAGGCCATGCCCATGCCCACCCAGCAATCGGGCAGAGAACCTCTTGCTAAAATTTTTGAAGCCCATCCCTGCTCCCATCTATAAATTTTGGGTGTTATATTATATTTGCTGATAAAGTACAAGTGGCTTCTGACTGAGTTGATGCAAAAGCATGGATACTTCTGAAGGTTAGTCTGAAGATTAGCTGCTATCAGGCAGGGGCTAACAAATTTAATCTTTTCTAATACCTAAACAAGGCTTTTCCTTATTTTCCTTCTAGTTGCTCCTTCCATTGCCTCCTCTCTTTCCAGTTTGCTTGGACCCCCAAATTTATTTTTCCTGAGTATATACAACAAAGTAGCAGTAGTAGTAGTAGTAGTAGTAGTAGTAGTAGTAGTAGTAGTAGTAGCAGCAGCAGCAGCAGCAGTAGCAATAATAATAATAATAATAATAATAATAATAATAATAATAATAAATCAACAAAACGACAAAAATATAGTGCAGATGAAAACAGTGCCATAATGGCCTGTTACTACAACTCAGAGCCAGAAAAAAGAGGCTATTTAAAGAGAATGTATGAATTATGGAAACAACAATATCCAGATTCAAATGTTAGTGAACAACGACTAGCAGATCAAAGGCGATTTATTATACGGAATAAAGTGTTTAGTGAAGTTGAACATGAGGAAATTCAGGCAAATTGCAAAACCCAAAAAACAATATCACAAGCGGAAATAACTGATATTCAAGACATAACTAAAGATATTATAGTAGAACTCCCAGAAGAAGCTCTCGGGGAGGAAATAACATCACCACCACTAGAACCAGTTATCACTGAACCAACTGATGAACTAACTCAAAAACAAAAAGAATTGAAGGATAAGATCATGGAGCATTTTTTGCTTAATGAGGAAAGGCAACGTTTACCATCACTAAAAACTGTGCCTAAGAAAATTTTGGCCCCTATCATGAAAATGGTTAATGCAGTGTTTTCAACAATTGAACCGGGGTCCATCTTGGAAACAAACCAGTTAATGTACAGCGCAGCTGTAATAGTCACTAATGAACTAGGCATTAAAATTAAAGTACCTAGTCACACAACAGAAAAAGCATCAAAGCCAAAGTGGAAAATCCGTTTAGAACAAAAAATCAAAAAATTAAGGGCAGATGCTAGTAACTTAAAGAACATGCATGAGCAACGGCTTAAAAACAACAAAATCATAGATCGGCTAATCAGGAGATATAGATTGGATACAAGAAACATCAATGAAGCTGTAGAGATTGTAAAACAGCAGATAACAGCAACAGCTAGAAAAATTGAAAGATATGAGGCACGAATCATCCAATATAAACAAAATCAGCAATTTCGATCAGACCAACGGCGTTTTTATCAAAGTCTTAATGTGAATGGTGACACCAAAAGTGAAAAACCAGAAAAGCAGGCCACAGTTGAATTCTGGAAAGAATTGTGGGAAAATGCAAAGGACTACAACAAGGAAGCAAAGTGGATACATGACTTTGAGAAAAGCATTGGCAACAAACAAATGCAAGTATTAGAAATAACAACTGAGATGGTCAAAAATCGAGTTAAAAAGGTAAAGAATTGGACATCACCTGGAAAGGACCAATTACATGGTTTCTGGCTCAAATATCTGACCAGTTTACATGCAATATTGGCCAGGCAACTGAATGAAATTTTACAAAAGGGCCAAATTGATGAATGGTTGACAACTGGAAAAACATACTTGATTCAGAAAGATGCAACTAAAGGAACAACACCTGAAAACTACAGACCAATAACATGCTTGCCAACAACCTTCAAATTACTCACAGGCATTATTGCAGATAACATGATGGATTATTTGGAAACAAACAACATCTTGCCAGTAGAGCAAAAAGGCAACAAAAGAGGGAGCAGGGGCACGAAAGATCAGCTCCTAATTGATAAAATGATATTAGAAAATTGTAAGAACAGAAAAACGAACTTGAATATGGTCTGGATTGATTACAAAAAGGCATTTGACTCACTGCCACATAGTTGGATCATAAAATGCTTAGAAACAACTGGCATTAGCAAAAATATTACATCCTTTACTGAAAAGGCGATGAAACAATGGAGAACTGAGTTGGCAGTAGGGAATGAGATCTACGGAATGGTTAATATCAAGCGAGGAATTTTCCAGGGTGATTCACTTTCACCTCTTCTCTTCATCATCGCAATGATCCCACTATCAGTAATCTTAAAAAAAATGAAATTAGGCTACCAAACAGCCAAAGAAGCTGAAAAAATTTCACATTTACTATATATGGATGATTTGAAACTCTATGGAAAGTCAGAAATAGAAATCCAATCATTGACAAACAAAGTCCGAGTATTCAGCACCGATATTTCAATGCAGTTTGGCATGGAAAAATGCGCCACTATATCCATAAAAAGGGGCAAAATCACTGCATGTGAGGGAATTGAAATGCCCAATGGCCAATTAATTAAATGCAAAGAAAATGAAGCCTACAAATACTTAGGCATTCTGCAGTTGGATAACATCAAGCATAGAGAAGTAAAAACTATTGTCAGGCGAGAGTACACCAACAGAGTTAGGAAAATTTTGAAATCTAAATTGAATGGTGGAAATACAATCAAGGCCATAAATACCTGGGCAATACCAGTTATAAGATACACAGCTGGTATAGTTAACTGGACACAAGCTGATTTGGACCTTTTGGACCGAAAAACCAGGAAACTAATGACAATGCACTACAGTTTACACCCACGTGGTGATACTGATAGACTGTATCTGCCCCAAAAATCAGGTGGCAGAGGATTATTACACGTGAAGCAAACAGTTGAAGAAGAAAAACATGCACTGGCTGATTATTTAAAAGAAAGTCAAGAACATCTATTAATTGAAGTAAAGAACAAAAAACTACTGAAGGCCCAACAGACGAAACAAGAATACAGAAAAGATGTGATAAAATCAAGAATGGAGACTTGGCAGAACAAAGCACTGCATGGCCAATTTCTGGAAAAAATAAAAGATAAAGTGGACAGTGAACAAACTTGGTTATGGTTAACAACAGGCACATTAAAGAAAGAAACAGAGTCATTAATCCTGGCTGCGCAAGAACAAGCTATCCGCACAAATGCCATTAAGGCCAAAATCGAAAAATCCTCTGATGATGCCAAATGCAGACTTTGCAAAGAAGCTGATGAAACTGTTGATCACATACTCAGCTGCTGTAAAAAAATCTCGCAGACTGATTATAAATTGCGGCACAATTCAGTAGCACAAATGATCCATTGGAATTTGTGCAAAAATTATAATATTAAAACAGCAACAAACTGGTGGGAACATCAGCCTGAAAAAGTCACCGAAAATCAGATGGTCAAGATCTTGTGGGATTTCCGTATACAAACCGACAAAATACTGGCACATAATACACCAGACATCACACTGGTTGAGAAAAATAAGGTCACAATCATAGACATCGCAATACCAGGTGATAGCAGGGTCGCCGAGAAGGAACATGAAAAAATCGCAAGATACCAGGACTTAAAAATCGAAATTCAACGACTATGGCACAAACCAGCAGTGATAATTCCAGTGGTAATTGGCACACTGGGTGCTATTCCAAAAGCACTGGAATTACATTTAAAACAGTTAAAAATTGACAAAATCACCATCAGTCAAATGCAAAAAGCCGCACTGCTTGGATCTGCACGGATATTAAGAAAATACGTTACGACGTCCTAGGCCCCTGGGTGGGGCCCGACTAGTAACCAATGCCAAATCCGGCAAAACAACTGGCCGCTGTGATACAATTGTATAATAATAATAATAATAATAATAATAATATACATTATGTTAAGTTCTAAATAGTTTATCTAGAAAATGTATGTAGCTACCCATCTTAAATACCTAACTCTGGAATGCAAACAATCCATAAAAAGCAATTGTGTGTGTGTGTGTGTGTGTGTGTGTGAGAGAGAGAGAGAGAGAGAGAGACAGACAGACAGACAGACAGACAGACAGACAGAGATAGAGCTTATAACCAATTAAAATAATCCAGTAGAATAAAGAAATAACTAAGGTATTACACAACAATTCTATAAAAACAAACACATACCGTATATATTCAACTCATCTAACATCCTGGCCTAACATTTGAAGAAAGGGACAGTTTTTAAGGGTCAATAACACTGATGATGTTACTTAATTTGGGTCATGAAATGTCTGCAAGAAAACAAGCAAGCTCAGAGAACACCAAGAAACCCTCATTTCAACCCTGAGCTACTGTACAAATACTCTGTTGGTAAGGGCCATTTTTTCTTCCGGGAGGGTAAGAGTAACATCACTGTAATTCTAATAATAATATTATTTGATTATCCTCAGTTGTGCCATATTAAAACAAAACGAAAAAACTAATGGAACACTTCTATTACTTGTTTTTTCCTTACATCGTAGGATTTGGAAAAATAAATATAAGCATTGGTTTATTGCCATCAATTCAACTAACAAACGTCAGCTTTTATTTGTGTGGTTGTGTTGAGTTAACTTGGCAGTCACTTAAAATATACCTTAACAAGAATTTGCTTCGGAGACATCTTTTTGTGCATAACTAGCATGCAGCCCTTTATTTGAGGCCAGCATAAGGGCAGAATGTTGTCTTAGATTAAAGAACTCTTCATACTATTTATACGTGGTCAACGTTGTGAATAGTGCAGCTGTCTCAGCTTATCCATCTGAATCTTGCTGAGATTTGTCTTCTGAACTATTTAAATATTTATGAATATTAGGTAATTATAATATCTGAGAAGTAAATCATTGGAAATATTTGTGAATGCCCACATTGTGCTGATTTTTATGAGTTCCAGCTATCCACCTAGTTTTGTTTCAAAGTCAAAACAATTCTGCTTTTAAAAATTCTGTACATTTTAACAAAAATCTCATAATATGGGTGTTATTGTATATTATTAAATACTTTTGTTAACACTTAGAGTAGCCAGTGTGGTGTTCAGGTAGATCTCACTTACCCAACTGCCTTTTTCACTGACAGTTCAAAGTTACGACTGAAAAAAATTCTTTATGACCAATGCCTGGATTTATGACCTTTGCAACATGTCTCAGTCATATCATTGATACTACAATCAAGATGTGTTGTCCTGTGCCTGACCTGTTTTCCCACCCATTCCTTACAGAAAAAGGGATTACAAGAGCGGTATCTCAAACACAATGTTAATATGCTGGACTGTTTATGTAGTGTGCTTACAGTTTCTATCCCTGAGTAGGCTTGAGGTGACAGCACCACATTTTTTTAATGGATATTACCCATTACATACCTGGTTGCTCTCTTGTAATCCCTTCCTCTCAAGTGGATGTAAATACAAACATTAATTCCCATTTTATTAATTATCCTAGTGCTAGGGTTCACATTTCAATTTGGATTATGGATTTCCTGTCTGGCAATTCTGAAAGGGTCAGATTAAGTAATCACGTCTCTTCAGCCCTTATTCTTAACACTGGTACACCACAGGGTTGCATGTTGAGTCCCTTACTCTATACCCTTTCTGTGCATGACTGCATTCCCACTCACACTAGTAATACTATTACTAAATTTGCAGATACAAATTTGTATCTGCAAATTTGCTGTTGTATCTCCGGGGGAGGAGGAGTCTGCCTATTGAGATGAGGTGGAACGGTTGCTTTCATGGTGGGAGACAATAACTTGGTCCTTAACACCAATAAGACCAAGGAGCGTATAGTGGACTATAGAAGGAATAAATCAGACATCCAGCCCTTGTTTGTCAATGCAGACTGAGTGCATCAAGTTTTAAGTTTCTGGGTGTTATCATAAGAGGACCTGACTCGGGCACTCACATTGCAGCACTGATCAAAAGGGCCCAGCAGAGATTATACTACCTGAGACTTCTCAGGAAACAACAACTGAATGAAAAACTGCTGGTGACCATCTACTGCTGCACCATAGAGAATATTTTAACTTACTACATCTGTGCATGGTTTGCCAATTGCAGTGGCAAATAGGACAGCACTCCAGAGGGTTAAGGTCATTGCCCAGAGGATCATTGGTTGCCCTCTCCCCTATTTGGAAATTGCTTTAAGAAAGTTCAAAACATTCTTAAAGATCCATCTCATCTTGAGCACCTTTTTTTTTAAAACTTTTACTATCTGGCAGGCGGTACAAGATAATAAAAACAAGGACAAATAAGCTGAAAACAGCTTCTATCCCAGGGCAGTAACTGTATTGAATTCTACTGTACAGTGCAATACTAATGCAATATCGGGTTTTCAATTCAATTTTATAGAATATGAAGGATGTGTGTTTTGTGTTTTATTTTTATAGAATAACAGAATTGGAAGGGACCTTGGAGGTGTTCTAGTCTCACACCCTGCTCAGGCAGGAAACCCTACAGCATTTCAGAAAATGGTTATCCAACATCTTCTTAAAAACTTCCAGTGTTGGAGCATTCACAACTTCTGGAGGCAAGCTGTTCCACTGATTAATTGTTCTAACTGTCAGGAAATTTCTCCTCAGTTCTAAGTTGCTTCTCTCCTTGATTAGTTTCCACCCATTGCTTCTTGTCCTGCCTTCAGGTGCTTTGGAGAATAGCTTGACTCCCTCTTCTTTTGGCAAATGCTGAGATATTGGAACAGTGCTATCATGTCTCCCCTAGTCCTTTTCATTAAACTAGACATACCCAGTTCCTGCACCCGTTCTTCATATGTTTTAGCCTCCAGTCCCCTAATCATCTTTGTTGCTCTTCTCTGCACTCTTTCTAGAGTCTCAATATCATTTTTACATCATGGCATCCAAAACTGAATGCAGTATTCCACGTGCAGCCTTATCAAGGCATTGTAAAGTGGTATTAACACTTCACGTGATCTTGATTCTATCCCTCTGTTTATGGAGCCTAGAACTGTGTTGGCTTTTTGGGCAGCTGCTGCATAGTTATAATGTACATTAACTATATATATAATGTACATAGTTATAATGTACACTGAAGATTGCATTTAATTTCGTTGTACAAGGTGCAATAACAATAAAGTAAACCTAACTTAACTTCAAAGAATGGGAAAGTGGGCAAAAAGAAAGAATAATCATGATACCATGATTTCCCACTTAGTGATGCTTTGCTTAACATCAGGGCTGCCAAGTCCCAGTTTTGGACACTAAACATAAACCTGTAGTTGTTAAGGTAACAGGCTGTAAACTGGGAGACTGGATTTTAGGCCCACCCAAGGCATGAAGCCAGCTAAGTGACCTGGAACCAGTCACTTTCTCAATATAAATTATCTCTTCTATGTCACCCTTTCTTTTCTAGCCAGAGCACAACAAGTGTTTACAGGTACAGGGTATAAGCAGTGGTGCTTATTCAATAATTATTCAATCATGTAACAACCAGTTCTCTGCCCTTATGACCGGCTGGGTGGGCATGACCATGACAATTCAATAATCAGTCCGAACCGGCTGAATCCCACCACTGAGTATAATACATTCTTTCCAGCAGAAATCTTTTGTGAAAATATCTGCTGTAGACAATCAAGTTGTACCTATGGAAATCAGCTCCTCAGTTGTATCACCTGAATGACTTAGTGAGGAAAGATTATCATTTTTCCATGTGCTGAGATTCATATATTGAGGTATTGCTTAAACAGAGCTTCAGTTATACTTCTTTTTGTTGGGCTGTTATTTTTTTTTTAACAAAAAGCCACAATTGAAAAGCTAATAACATGGTAATTATGAAAGCAATATACTAAATTGTTCAACATTTGTAAGGATTCTTGTACAGTATAATGAGATAGTTCCTGTAATCCACAGTGTCACAGTCTTAAGCATCTTTATTGAGGAACTAAACCAGATGATTAATGTTATTTTATCTTCTTTTTGTATTTTTAACAAAATATGTGTGGATTGTTTTTAACAGGGAGAAAGAATTGAGTCATTAAGGAGTTAAGGGCCAGCCACTCTTTTCTTGCTGTTGTTAACTTAATGGTGCTATTAAGATTTAACAGAGTTTATATAATAACATCTCATCTTACATTTTAATTGCATCCAGGAAGCCCACTTTTTGCTGAAAGCCTCATGCATAAACACACATATATTTGTACTATTTCATAAAGATTCTGCTTAATTTCCTTTGGTACTCTCCACAGTATTATCTAGCATAGCAATTCTGTATGAGCATTATCAGCCTATGAAAAGCCAGCACATACAGAAAACATGTTTTCCTCCAAGAATATCCATATGCACTAATAGAATAGTAGTAGTAGTAGTAGTAGTAGTAGTAATAATAGTAGTAGTAGTAGTAGTAGTAGTAATAATAATAATAATAATAATAATAATAATAATAATGCCAATTATGGCACAAAGCAGCAGTGGTAATTCCAGTGGTAATCGGCACACTGGGTGTTATTCCAAAAGCACTGGAATTACATTTAAAACAGTTAAAAATTGACAAAATCCCCATCAGTCAAATGCAAAAAGCTGCACTGCTTGGATCCGCATGCATATTACAAAAATACAATTGTGATAATAATAATTGTGATAACAACAACAAGAACAACAACAAGAAGAACAACAACAACAATAGAAGTACTGGATGAAGTTGAAATTAAATGAGTCATTTTCCAGGGTGATTCCCTTTCACCCCTACTTTTTATACTCTCAATGCTACCACTGACAATCATTTTGAACAAGATGAACTATGGATACGAACTTGCAAAGAAAGGACTGAAAATTTCACACTTGGTATACATGGATGATTTGAAGCTGTTTGGTAAAAAAAAGCTGAACTGAATTTATTAATTGAAAGCACAAAACATTTTAGCCAAGAAATTGGTATGCTGTTTGGAATTGACAAATGTGCAACAATGGCAACCAAGGCAGGAAAGGTCATAGAAGATGATGGAATTGAACTTGGGAATGAAGAAATGATAAAGGCAGTAAAACCAGAAGAAGGCTACAATTACTTGGGAATTTTAGAGGCCTCTGACTTAATGCATAATAAAGCCAAGGAATTAACTTCAGCCAAGTACATTTGACGAATTCTCAAGATTAATTAAAGTCCAAATTGAGTGGAGGAAACATCATAAAAGCCATAAATACCTGGGCTACACCTGTGATTCGATACTCTGCAGGAATAATTGACTGGACCCAGATGGAATTGGACAATTTGGACAGAAAAACAAGGAAGCTTATGACAAGGAATCATGCTTTGCACCCTAAAAATGATGTTGACCGATTATATCTAC
Source organism: Thamnophis sirtalis (assembly GCF_051295495.1). Lineage (NCBI taxonomy): Eukaryota > Metazoa > Chordata > Lepidosauria > Squamata > Natricidae > Thamnophis > Thamnophis sirtalis. The sequence continues at coordinate 33,344,460 of NW_028261381.1, forward strand.
CAAGAGCAGAGGGTGGTTGAGGACTCCTACAAGTAAAACAGACTGTGGAAGAAGAAAAACACAGCTTGAATGATTACATCCAGAAAAGTTAAGAACCAATGATTAAGGAAGTAAATAAAGGAGGCCTTTTAAAGACAACTAAGTCAAAAGCTGAATATAAGAAAGAAGTAATTGAGAAGCGAGCTGAAAATTGGAAAAACAAAACTATGCATAGCCAATACTTGAAAAGTATTGAAGGCAAAGCTGGCCAAAAGCTAACTTGGAACTGGTTAAGATCATGCCTAGAGTTAGTCTTTTAAAGTATAGCCACACTATTATATATCTAGAGCACAGCCATGTTTGACCGATGCATGAACCCTGGACATACCATCTCCTGGCTTCAGATATCTACCAGGTACTGGGTTGTACAGAAAAACAAGATAAGAGAATACCAAGAAAATGAGAACTGGAGGTGCTGGTTGCTTAGCAATCCAGGCATAACTAATTTTAAAGTTTAGGTATAGTACAATAGCTGATTATAGATGGACTGTAACCATGTGACTGTCCCAGGCCTATCAACCAGGCCTGGCTAGGAGGGACAAGCAGACAGTGATAAAACTGTATAAAATATGCTGAAATCTATAACTGGGTGTGGACTCCTGTTGCTGTGCCAAGCCGAAGTCTCACCAGCTCTTTGCAAAAAGCTTTTTAATAAATCTTACTTCTGGTTGACCCAAGTATTGTGTGAATTTGTCACATACAGAAACATCTTACATTTATAGCCCTCGTCATTTGTCAAGAGTGCTGATAATCCGCCTAAGTGGATATTTTATTATTTCATCATGATTTATTATTATTACAAATGTGCACCTTGCTTTTTCACCTTTTTCCAATAGATGTACATGAATAACATACTTTTAATAGCACTTGGTTTAAGAGGTTACAAGCATTTTATTATCTTTTTTTCTGCTTTATTGCTTTTTTTCATTTTTCATTTTAAATAACTGTATAATCTAAACATTAGACTTATGATTGCTGGATTAAAAACAGAATAAATAAAAGAATAAATGAATATCATGCCAACTAAAAAAAAATAGCTAATAAACCAAGGTACTGCTTTTCATTCTGTAAACCAGGAAAGTTGCCTAGTAAATTAACCAAAAATTAAATCTGTACACCTACAGTTTGCTTGAACTGACAGATAATGTCATCCTTTGAAATTGAAAAGAAGTTGGGTTGCTTGAACTGGAATTCATTGTGCATCATGGGAGAAAGATGAATTTTTTACACACTATCCAGATAAAATGCATTTTTAAGATTAGAATAACAGATAGACTTATTCTTGAGCAGTCCAATGCTCATTAGATAGCAAAGGAAGAAAAATATTTTCTCTCTCCTTTCAGGCAACTTGAAATTCCCCTATGACAGTGTTGGCAAACCTTTTCAGCCCCGAGTGAGGGAAACCGGAAGAGCAGCCACCCAGTGCACATGCACATGACAGGAAGTGGATCTGTGCACGTGCACCAGTCAGCTGGTCTTTGCGCACACATGCGCGCCAGAAACCGAGACACCAGGTGGCTAGTGCGCACGTGTGTACTGGAAACCGGAAGATCACGTTCCTGGCATGGGCATGCGTACCAGGCGGCTGCTCTTCTAGTTTCGGGAGCTCCTGCACACATGAAAACCAGCTGGCAGTTGCGCCAGAGCAATGGGCGATGATGGCTCACATACCCGGAGAGATGGCTCTGCATTCCACTTCCAGCACGCGTGCCATAGGTTCGCCATCACAGCCCTATGATATCTGTACGGGATAATACAACTGTTTTTCTAGGAGGAGGAGAGAGGACAACATCTGTGTAATTTATTTAAATAATTGGTGTAGTTATTAAATTTTACTTTGGAAACTTAAGTTTAAATCTGAATTTAATGTGGTTGAAAGTTCTTGTCCGATGCTTTGTTCTCCCCTCGGCCATATTGGATAAGACAATAAATTAAAAAATGTTCCATTATCTGGGATTATCTCTGTGCCTATAATTCAGGAGATGGAGAAACCACAGAACATGTTCTTCTTCATTGCTCCTTTTACAGAGACACCCGAATCACATTCATACTATCTCTGATTAGCAGATATTTTGGTCACCTAGATATACACAGATGCTGTTCATAAATAATATGCCCCTTGTTACAGCGCATGTAACCAGATTTTGGGCAGTCACACAGAAAATCCATCAAACCCTGATGGCCAATATACTGCAATGCATTTTTTGTAAATATAATTAATTTAAAATGTAGATATTATTGCTTTGTTGATATTAATTGCTCTAGATACTTTACTTTCTAAGGGATGTGGTGGCTCAGTGAATTGAATTTGAATTGAATTTATTTGATTTCTATGCCGCCCAATCCTGAAGGACGCCGGGCGGCTTACAGAAATAAAAAGAAATTAAAAGGACTTAAAAACAATAGGATACATGAAGTTAAAAAAGGAACGCAACAAACACCCAATCAGAAGGCTAAGACTCAGTGGCTAAGACTGTGAGCTTGTTGATCAGAAGGTCAGCAGTTCAGCGGTTCAAATCCCTAGCACCACGTAATAGAGTGAGCTCCCGTTACTTGTCCCAGCTTCTGCCAACCTAACAGTTTGAAAGCACATAAAAATGCAAGTAGACACTTTGGTGGGAAGGTAACAGTGCTTCATACGCCTTTGGCATTTAGTCATGCTGGCCACATGACTACGGAGATGTCTTCAGACAGCGCTGGCTCTTTGGCTTAGAAACAGAGATGTGCAACGCCCCTAGAGCTGGAAACGACTAGCACGCATGTGCGGGGAAACCTTTACCTTTACCTTACTTTACTTCGTTGTAATTTTAAATATACTTAATATTGCTACAGGATAATTTAGTATAGGCTGTATCCTGGATCTCATTTATAGATGTCAGTTAGATTGTTTTATAATGGTATTTTAATTCTGTGTTAATTTTTTTTTCCTTATCTGTACTGGCCACAATAAATGAAATTGAAATTATCTGTACTGTAAATGAAAAATGAATTGATTTGAATTGGCATAGTTGAAAGAACAATCAAGAGAAAATCAAGAGAATCAAGATTTTAAAAAGTCAACAAGAAGACACTACTGTAATATGATGTGATAAATCATCCTGAGTACATGGAAATTCACAGGACATCCCTAAATACCCTCCCCCTGAGGCACTGTAGTAATACAGCTATATACAGCATGCACCAGCCACAACTGTCTTCATGCGCAGATAGCACTTGTTTAATAATGAATAAAACCTAATTTGAAATTCTAATAGGCAATTTTAGACTTTATAATTTCTAGATCATCATTTTACATAAGTTCTTAGTGATAATTCTTTTTCTGTTTGTTGCATTGTTAGAAAGTAATTTATACATTAAGATGCATTTCCCATTGCCAAGATATAAATGATTCAGTACCAATTGTTACACTGAGTGAGATACAACATTTGGCTTCAAAAATGACTGTACTCAAAACTAAAATGCAAATTATTAATTGTTTCAGTTTCAGGTAGGTTAGACGACCAGTTAAAGCATTCATCTTAGATAATATAGGTAGTCCTCGACTTACAACTACGCATGAGCTCAAAATATCTGCTGTTAAGTGAGTTTTGCTCCATTTTTACAACTTTTCTTGCCAAAATTGTTAAATGAATCACGGCAGTTAAATGAATCATGGAAGCATTAAGTGAATCTAGCTTCCTCATTGACTTTGCTTGTCAGAAGGTCACAAAAGACACAGCTACGGTCATAAGTATGAATCAGTTGCCAAGCATCTGAATTTTGATCACATGACCATGGGGATGCTGCAATGGTTGTGACTAAGAGCCATAACAGCCACAGTGGCACAGTGCTTAGAGTGCAGTACTGCAGGCTACTTCTGCTGATCACCGGCTGCCAGCAGTTTATCACATTGAATCATACCAGCCCAAGGTTGACTCAGCCTTCCATCCTTCAGAGGTTGGAAGGATGAGGACCCAGATTGTTGGAGCCAATAGGGTGACTCCGCTTAAGCTTATACTTGTTTTTTTCTTGATAACAATTGTTGAATTGTAACAAATCAGTTAGTACATAAGAATTTGGTGGGTCCATATCACCATTTTAAAGCACTTTCTTTTTTTTTGAACATGCTGAATTTCCCTGAAGGTATATGATTTTATTTTGGATTTCATTATTATTTTTTGAGCATTATAGAATGGAATAGAGGAGCTGTAATAATGCTGAATATTCAGAAGTTCACTGATTCCCTTTTCACCAACATTAATTGCCCCTTTTGAAATATAAACTTATTTTTAATGAAAAACCTATTTGGCATTTATATGAATGTTTTACATTGTCAGGTATAATGAGATTAGTAATGCAAAGCACAAAGATATACAACGTGTAATATAAATATTATTTTACTTATGCTCTTTAAATAGAATGTCTACTTGATTTGTTTGATTCATGCAAACATCTAGAAGACAGATAATAATAATAGTAACGATTCAACTAATGTACAACATGGCTGCGGTTGTACTGAATACCTGGGATGCAAAGTCAACAAAGAGGAAGAAAAGCCAATAGCACATCACCGAAAAGGAAGATTAGGCTGGGAAATAAGATCAGCAAGCTAAGATCAGATGAGGCAAGCTGGAGCAGATGAAAGAAAAGAAGCTGAAGAAAAAAGCTGGAAATGTTAAATCAGCAAATAATAGCTATAACCAAGGAGGTCAGCAGACACTAAGTTTGAATTGCACACTATAGACAGAATCTCCCATTTCAATAGAAACCTTTCTATCAATCCATCAATAGAAAGAATTCAGCAAAACAGTCAACACATGACAAAAAATATACAGTGCAGTTCCAGGTGTAGCTTGGATGTAGGACATGGATAAGAATAATATTTAAAAAGTTGAAATGAAGTTGAAATCAAAGAACTTTTATTAACAACAGAAATGGTGGAGAAAAGGGTAAGGTTGAAACTTCAGACTGGTCTAAATCCACTTATTGCCAAGTAGTTGAACAACATATTTTAAGGAGGTGAAACTGAAGATTGGTTATGATGTGGTAAAATCTACTTCTGAATGAAAGATCCAGCAAAAGGGGCAGTGCCAGACTACTACAGACCAATCACCAGCTGACCAACAACTGTCAAATTGCTAACTGGTGTGGTAAATAATGTAGTTCCATAGCAAGTAGCTGAAAACAAGCTATGAAAACAAGATCCAAGCAGAAAGGAAGCTGCCCGAACAGCAGAGGAAAAGAAGAGAACTCCTAATTGACAAGATGATCCTGGAAAATTGCAAGAGAAGGAAGACCAAGCAGAATATAGGTTGGATTGATTACAAGAAGGCATTCAACTCCCGAACAAATAATGGGATAATCAAGTGCCTAGAAATAGCAGGTGTCAGTGATTAAGTGCCTTGGATGCAATCCCAAAACATCTGGAGTATCACTTGAACATCATCAACAAAATTACCACCAGTCAATTGCAAAAGGCAGCTTTATTAGAAACAGCTTAAATCCTGCAATGATACTTTTAACACCATCAAACAACAATATCTGCCTATCCCAGGTCCTTGGAAGGTGGAGAATCATGGTACTTATCATTCTGACTATTATCACAATATATAAATTAAAGACTTAGTGAATATTAATATAACAGTGAATTCAATTTTCTAAACACCACACTTACATAGTCCAAATGGCACCAACCACTTAAAGGAAGCATGAAGTGAGATAACATTTAATCAAGGATTGTATAACTTCTGTACTTGGAATTTGTAATTTGCAATTTAATAGGTTTGCCTTAAAAACTTCAAGAAAATTCTGGATTCTTTCTCATGTATTCACATCTTACATCAAATGGATATTGATATCTTTCATTCTAGTTTGCTCATTAGTCAAGGATACAGAATGAATTTTCAGTTAACAGATATGTGCTTTATGTATGGTGCTGCTAAATCTTTATTTTAGTTAGATTTTGCAAAAAGGCATTTTTCTCCAAATTCATAACTTTCTATAAATTGGCCTTCAAATGTTGTGAAAATATAGATTTATAGATATTGAAATTGCTTTCTGTTTAGTAGAGAACTATTTGGATTTATGGGTTTTTATACAAGACTGATTACTCTGGATACACAAAATTTTAAAACTAAGGAATGAGGGTGGTCAATACAGAAAATTAAAAATTAAAAATTAGTTTATTGTTCATATGAATTGATTTTTCTCTCATCCATCCTTCACATTTTATCTCAATTTAAAACCTAGAAAGTTTAACTCCCATTTTCTTCCAAAAGTTAGTAACAGCAAGGAAACTAAGGGCCATAGGCAAAGTTTGAGTGTGTTATCAGTATCTAGAATATAGATTATCAATTGGTCTAAAAATTCAAGGAACATTTTCTTTTGTATTTGTATTTAATAGACTTATAGGCTGCCCAATCCCGAAGGACTTCTTTCAAATAATCTTTCTTTGCCTTATATGGAGAATTTTAAGATTAAATTGTCACACTTTCTTCATACTTTCTATCTGACTCTGTGTCTCACCTGATTGTTGAAGAAATGGCAACCAAATTTCCCCGTACCTTTTTTTGGGGGGGAATAACAATACAGGAAACTTGCTTACTTAGAGATATGCCAGAATTACTTCCTGCATGAAGTAACATAACTAATCATCACCAATGTCAATCAAAGCCCAGGGGGCAGCAGCAATTCTACATTCCTTATGGATACTGTTGTTTTAATTGAATCTCCCAAAATAAATCTGCTATGAATGCTTTAAAATTTGAAGTAAGATATCACAGAATAATCTAATAATTTATCTTTAAATCATACACTTTTCCTAAATGAAAAGAGCTTATATTAGACTGATAACTTGTATGTATATTACTTAGCTGAAGCCTAAACTGCACTAGACTTTTAGGAACCACACAACAATGCTATTCATATTCAACATGTAATAAATACATTTGCAAGGACCTTTTCACAACTATTATTGCTAAACCAGGGATCTCCTACCTTATACCATATATATATATTATTAGTTTTCTTAATATTTGCTGCTGCCTTCCATAATATTAGTTATCCATCCAGTTTTGTGTTATCTATAAATAACATATATATTCTTTTCATCTAAGCCAATAATGAAAATGTTAAACTGAATCTTATGGTCTCCTATTTGATATTTAAATACACTTCGATATCAAAACCATAACAAAGTCTTTTTGTTAATCTGAATTTTAATCATCACTGCTTTTCTTTTTTAAAAAAAGACTGTATATGCTTTATTTCTTGTGTGTTTACTGCCATATTTAGGAAAATTAACCTATTCCAACAGTTAAATCAGCTTTCATTCATCATTATTCATTACCGTGTTTTTTGATAGGTGCCCACTCCTAACCACAATGACAACCGAGTTGTGATAAGTATGTTGTAATCTACCACCCAAACTCTATCCTTTTACACTTAAAATTGTCACACATAAGTACTTAAGGGGAGGGGTTTGCATTGTGACATTTCATCACCTCTCATAGACATGGATGTTTATTATCTCCTCTTTTTACTTCAAATCTGATGCATTTACCTGAAGCAACAAGCCAACTGTAACTGGTCTTTTAGTGATTGATGCTAGCAGGTCACACCTCCATTTTATGAAATGACAACTGCAATCAGTCTTAAGTTATCTTCCCTTACTCGGCATTTCTGAAAGATATTAGGAGAAAGAATGCTGTGTTTTCACATTTGCAAAACACACTTCAGAAGCAGCAAGAACTCCTTTGTTTCTTGGCACATAAAATTCATATGAGAGCCACAGGCTCATTTATCTACAGTATATCTCATATTCATTGTAAAGCCGGAAAAAGATATGCATGGACAAATGATTTGTACTCAAGCTATGCTAAAATTAACTTCTGGGGGAGGCCTGGCAAACTAAAGACAGCTCTGCAAAGGTGGAACTGATGACTGCAGCAAATAGCAAGGAACCAGTGAGTAGACTTGTTTTTTTTGGAACCTCTGCAGATAAAGGGAGGACAAGAGACTGCCCACGTATGCTCCAGTCAGCTGTTCCAGTCAGCTGTTCCTTCCATGATTGCAGAACAGCAATTTTACATGGGTTTGAGTACACAACCATAGCACAGCCTTTTCAAAGACACTGAATTTGCAAACCTCATTTTCTAATCATTTTCAGAAATCGTTTTAAAATTATTACAGACTTTCAGAATGACAAGTTTGGAAAGTGTTACTGGGTGAGTATATATTCAACTCTGAACAGAAGAAAAAAAGAAAAAAAGAAAACTTTAAATAAACAGCAAAAAGCTAAATTAAATTTATAAAGATTTTTATAACTTATAAAGAATAGTTTGAAATAATCTGAAAAGATATTTCTGGAAGATGTAATAGAGATAGGCAATTTCATGATTTAGAAACTGGACTCTAGAAGGAACTAAAGATTTTAGGAAGATGAAAGAAATGCAAGACTATAAAATGTAAATTTTTATGACAAGGAAAATACTGAAGAAGACTTTTGAAGAACAGAGTGAGAAATTAGTAGCCATAAGATCAACAATGTCAATAATGTTGTGTCTGCTTGTATGGATAGACTGTGTCCAAAATATGTTATGGAATGAATAGCAGATATGGAACAAATTTAATCAACTTATCAAAAGCATATACATAATTGACCAACCAAAAGGAGAACTTGGAAAAGGATGCTTCACCAGATCTTCCAAAAAAATGTGTAATGTTTTAAAATTAAAAAGGGAAATGCAAATGATAAACCAAGAAAATGACCTGGAAATTCTTTTGCTATTGGATTTATAAAAGAGGCTTGTTAATGCCTTGAAGATCTCTTGTGATGTGACAAGGAAGAAATGGAAATAAATTAAATTCCATGTAACTATTGACATTAATTAAAGATTAAAACTGATAGAACAGAAAGAATATAATGTTGATTTATTTGATCCAGATGAAAACAAGATATGTTGTTATATCAGATGACTCTTTATTAACTTTTTGCTGACATCAGGACTGAAAAGATGATACTTTATGGATTTATCTATAGATAAGAGATGGGATATGAAATGAGATAATTGTTTGTAACCTTAGAAGGGATGAAGAGTCTCTAAATGTGTTTATACTTGTGATAAAGGTTGGAAATCACTTCTTTATGTATTTCTTTTCTCTTTCTTTATTATACTCTTACTATTTTTCTTCTTTTTTCTTCTTCTTTGAAAAAACTATCCTCTCTTTCAATTTTCTTCTTTTTCTTTTACTTTGTATTCGTTTTTACTATCATACTATGAAGAAACTGAATCCTGTATATACAGGTAGTCCTTGACTTACAACAGTTCATATAGTGACTGTTCAAAGCTACAATGGCACTGAAAAAGTGATTTATGACCATTTTTCACACTTACATCCATCTCCATAGTCACATGATCAAAATTCAGATGCTTAGCAATTGGTTCACATTTATGATGGTTGCAGTGTCCTGGGGTCATGCGATCAGCTTTTGTTCCCAGCAGAAGTATATCCGACTGGGATGGGAGAGATTAAGAAAAAAATGACTGCAGTAGTAGCAGGAGGGGCATTAGGATAGTGGCATTTGCCTCAATGGATTTGATGATTGTGATTGAGGGAACGAAAGGAAACAATTAGAGGACTGGAAAGATTATGGGAGTGGGGTAGCAGCTGGCTGCGAGGCTCGGTTTTTGCCCCCCCCCCTCCACCAGGTTCTGGTGTTGCGGGGCCTGCGGGGCTGCAGCGAGCGCGGAAGGCCCTTAGGCAACCAGGCAAAGGGCGCGAAACCAAGGCAGAAGAGGCAAAAAAATAAAAGGTAGCTAGAAAAATTTCTGTAGAAAACTAAAAGGGGAAAAAATACTACAAAATACTGAACAAGAAACTAAAATTACTGGAAAGTCACTGGATAGCTCCTGTTAGGCCAAAGACTGAGGTTAATCTGGGGAGTCATGAGGAGGAACAGAGGGAGTGTCCTCAGATTTACCTCAGTCTCCAGGCAATTGGGCCGTAACAATACCCATCCAATGACTCCTCCCACACCACACCTTGGAGACTAGTGGAAAATGCCCTGCTGAATTACCAGCAACAGTGGCTGAAAAAATGCAATGGAAGAAACAAGCAACTCAAACATCAGGGTGAGTGCAATATGCCATTAATAGCCAATGGTGGGGGAGGGCGGAAAGGGAGGGAATGGAAGGCCATGAGAAGATTGAGGCAGTATTAATGTTTATTGCCTGTGTTGAAGAGAGAGGGAATAGAAAGTATGAACTGTGGGGGTGCAGTGTTTAGAATGCAGTATTGCAAGCTAACTCTGCCAACATACCAGGAGTTTGATCCTGACAGGGCTCAAGGTTAACTCAGCCTTCCATTCGTTCCGAGGCTGGTAAAATGAGGACCCAGATTGTTGGGGGCAATATTCTGACTCTGTAAACCGCTTAAGAAGGGCTGTAAAGCACTGTGAAGCGGTATATAAGTCTAAATGGCAATAGCATTAAGCTTATATACCTCCAAATGAATGGAGAAATAATATTTCACCACACATCTCTCTACTACCGGTATATAATATTATAGACATGCTTGGTTTACTCCCCCAGACCATTCTCTGTGGTCCCCCCCCAGTTTCTTCAAAAGACAGAATGTTCAGAACTGCACATGCTGTGCTCCTTTAACACATTTTTTGTCAGTTAGAGTTACTTAGTGACCTTGAAGTTTTCACAGTGTTTGACAACAACAGTTAACAACAATTGTAGGAAATGAAAATATATTGTTTTCTTTCAGTTTGAGCAAATGTTCCCCATTATTGTACAAATAACTATATATAGTCATTTATTTTAATGCTATATTTGTAAGCCATCTTTTTCTGCTAGGTAAGTAAGTATATGCCTTTTATGTATTCATAAACCCATGAGTTATATTCAATATTAAGATAGCAATTTCTCAATAAACATATTTGGGGAAGATTTTAGTCCTACTTGCATTCAAAAAGCACAAATGTTCTCTGAATTGCTGCAGTCTGACAATTTCAATGCAATGCAGCAAAACGTAGACGATCCTATGAATGGCTTTGCAATGGGGGCGCAATCCTTCTGCCCCAAATAATTGCTAAGCCTGCTCATCCAATCAGCACCAAAGAAATATTTTAAAGACAGTAAACTATGAAAAGCTATCCCTTATTTTCATGCATCCTAGCTCCTTTAAAATATGCAGTAGTCCATTTTTAGCACCTCTAATCTATAGTTCAAGGAAGAAAGGAAGGCAGGTAGCTAAACTAATGTATTTTAAATATAACAGTCATATCATAAGCATCATTAGTATTTTTTAAAGAAATACATTATATATCCTGTTATACAGAATACACATTACATGTGCACACAGAACAGTATCTAAACTTAAAACTGTCTTGGAGTTTTAATATGGTTTTTAAACGCTTTAGAGTAGGGGTGGGAATCTTGGGCCCTTTTATGATTTGTGGACTTCAGCTCCCAGAATTCCTGAGCCAGCCATGGGCTTGAAGTCCACAAGTTATTAAAGGGCCAAGGTTCCCTACCCACACTTTAGAAAAAAGTATTTTTATTTCATTACTGAGTTTGGGTGCTTTGTTATTTGCCAGTACTATTAAAACCCTTTAGTGCAAGTCCATGTATTTCTATCTCCCCCAAGAAATGTCCCTTTCAAGAAAATGTCAAGAAAAACAAAAAAAAAGTGATAGCCAGGATTTTTTTAAATCATTTTTTCCTTCTTTTGGAGAAAGTCTTCAGTGATTTTTGTTTTATCATAATCTCGGATAATATAGTTTATACTTGCCAATAATGTGTTAAAACATCAGAGTGGAATGGGATCTAAAACAAGACAGATTGCTATAGTGCAGTGATGGCTAACGTTTTGCCATTGCTTGCGAAAAGCGGGGGGAGCGCATGGGGGTCATGCACAAGGGTGCCCACATCCATAATTCTATGCGTGACACACCCCCACACACATGCATATGCATGCGACCCCTGCTCTCCCTCCACTTTTGGCACGTGATGAACCTGTTTTTTGCTCTCCCCAGGCTTTCTAGGAGCCTGGGGAGAGCAAAAACCGCCTCCCCCCCCAGAGGCTCTCTGGAGGCTTCAGGAGGCTTCCCTGAAGCCTCCGGATGGCAAAAACAACCCTAGGGGCATCCCGGAAATTCCTTCCCGAACTTTCGGGTTGCCCATAGGGCTGTTAAAAATGATCCAATGTGCAAACCGGAAGTCCGTTCCCAAATTTGTGCGTTGGGTTGTTTTTTGTTCTCCGGGAAGCCTCCAAAAGGGAAAAAATGGCCAAAAAGGAAGGCTGAATTCAGCTGGCCAGCATGCAAATGTATGCTGGAGCTGACAGAGCAATGCCTCGCGTGCCCTAACAAAGGGCTCTGTGTGCCACCTGTGGTATGCATGCCATAGATTCGCCATCACAGTTATAGTGGACCCAAAAGAAGACAGTAGTTAAGGTGCTGGCCTAAAACTAGGAGATGGTGAGTTGTAGTCCCATCATAGCATGAAAGACTCGGCTCACATAATTGTTGTTTTGGAGAAAACAGTAGGAGGAAAGAGTATGATGCACATTTGCTGTCTTGAATTATTTATAAAAATAATAAAGACAAGATAAAGAAAATCTTTAAAAAAGATACTTCAGAAACAGTTTATTATACCTGGGAGAATTGGTAATACAAACCGTCAAGAAATTTTTGGGGTAGAAGACTACTGATGACCCTTAATCTCAACACTCCTTAGAAACTGGAGATAATAGGTCTCTCTGCAAACTCTTCTCTTAGTCGTTTTAGGAATCAGATATTTCTGCAGCCCAACAGATTCATGGGCTAAACAAAAAATAAAACAAATCCCAGTTTTTCAAATGAATATATTTCTTAAAGAAATAATCTCAGAGTTATGGATAAGGAACTGGTTGGAAGAAGAACTACTTGTTTGTAGCTTTACAGAAGGGGTGTCAAACTGAAGACCTGAGGGTCGGATCTGGCCTGTGTGGTGCTTAGATCTGGCCCATGGGGCTGCCCTGGAAACAGCAAAGAACTGGCCCGCGGTGCCTCTGCCAGCGAAAACAGAGCTCAGGAGGGCCGCGAGCGTTTGGGCCACCACAAGTGCCCCTGATATGAGTGACATCGAGCTGGTCACACCCACACTGGCCATGCCTCTCCGTTCCCCCCCTGAAGTCAAACACAATTAAAGGCCATCAATTAAATCAAGTTTGACACCCCTGCTTTACAGGGAGTGAAGATTTGGTAAGTTTGTTTATAATTGTTGATGAAGATTGGAAATCACTTCTTTTCTTAAAACTGAATGCATATAGGAGACAGAAATGGTAACTTAAAAAAAAACTATGAAAGCTTATATAAAGGTTTTCTTTGCAACAATGCATAGCTGGTTGCTATTGTCTCATGCTTGTTTTTCTCCTTACAACTCTAGTCTATATCTCTGGAATTTCTTGGGGATCTGCCATCCAAGAACTAAACAGCTCTAGTTTCATTTCTTTGAGATCAACTCTGATCTGTTAAATACTTCTTCCTCTTTTTATTCCTTTTTTTACCACTCCGAGTATTGAGGGAAATACAAAGTTCTGGTTCTTGCACTTCTGATGGCCTCAATCACTGTTATTTGCTACTGTTTTAGTGTTGAGGTTGTCTCTCCATCTTCTTCTGGATCTGTTCTTTGGCTTTCCCCTATTTTTGTATGTGTCTTGTATAGTACAGAATCCCAAGACAGTAGCTAAATTCTCTCTCTCTCTCTCTCTCTCTCTCTCTCTCTCTCTCTCTCTCTCTCTCTCTCTCTCTCTCTCTCTCTCTCTCTCTCTCTCTCTCTCTCTCTCTCTCTCACACACACACACACACACACACACACACATATATATACACACACACACACACACCTCCCGCCTGCCAGCCATTTGGAAGCCTGCCCTTATTGATAAACGAGTCCCTAACATGATGAATGACACCAGGCCCACATTCACAAGAGCCACACAGGATATCCCCACCAAACATCCACAAAGAAAGCAGACAAAAACCCACACTGATGAGGAGGCACGACCAAGGACCAGAAGCCAGACTGCAAATGGACAATTAGCCTCTTTAAACCCCTCCTATCCTTACATGAAACACAAACCCCCAACCAATCAGAACACATCTCCACCCAATCAGGACACAGCCAAGCTCCCACCCAATCAGTTCAAACCTCCACTGGCAGTTAAAAGGAAGAAACAGCCGAGATCTCACATTGCTCCTGGAAGCACCAAGCCTGAAGATGACGAATGAGACTTCGTCGAAACTTCGCCAAGTCATCTCCAATTTTACGCGGGAGAAAACCCGAATAACTAGAGACCTACATACTAACACCCGCGAAAACCTCAGAATATATATATATTTAGTGTCACAACCCCTGGTATGCCCCAATTATGGGAGGAAGCTAACTGCTTCCATTCTCTGTCCATCGGCTCATCACAAGACACCATCCAGACAGAAAGCCCAATATTTTACTGTTGCCTTTTTACATTTGTGTTGTATTTGTGCTGATAAATAAATAAAGGGAGACTAGTATAGATCTATTTCAAGCTATTTGGCTCTCATCAGCTAGCCATACCCAGTATAGATCTATATTAGTCTCCCTTTATTTATTTATCAGCACAAATACAACATATATGTATGTATGTATGTATGTATGTATGTATGTATGTATGTCACAACCCCTGGTATGCTATATATATATATATATCAGTGATAGCATTTAGCTACTGTCTTGGGATTCTGTACTATACAAGGCATGTATGTATGTATGTATATATATGTGTATATATATATATATATATATATATATATATATATATATATATATATGTATGTATGTATGTATGTATGTATGTATGTATGTATGTATGTATGTGTGTATATATATATATATATATATATATATATATATATATATATATATATATATATATATATATATATATATATATATATATATATATATTAATTATACAGTATATAAAATTAAATAACCATGATGTAGAAGAATAAATCAATATATTTGATATAGAGTTTAGAATTGTCAGGGATTATATAATTATGCCAATTCAAGCTGTACTTCAACTGGAATAATTATATAATAATTCTATATTGTGAATTCTAGTCCTACCTTAAGTATGAAAGGAACCAGTCTCTCTCTATACACCCCACTTCACAGGGCTATAGTCATGGGGAAAATAGGAGACATAAGGAGTATTAAATAAGTTTGCTATCTTGAGTTGACAAAATACAGATATATAAAGGGAGAGATAAAAATAAAATAACAATTGAATTAATCCAAAACTGGAAAGCGAAGTAATATTTCAAGACCACCTCTATATAAGTTTTTAGGCTTTTTATTAAAAAAAAGTTGCCATTTCTGTCTCCTATACTGTATATATTCAGCTTTAAGAAAGTTAAAAAGTTATTTGGAATTAATACTAAGATAACATGCCAGTTCTAGTGAATAGCAATTTGAAAAAAAATCTCTCATTATGATAAGGCAAAAGAAACTTCATGTTCTATCAAGTTCAATATAAATTATTACAATTAAAGACTTGCATCTGAAGTTGATTTGTACAACAGCCAGTTTTATATTAATTAATTATTTATTCAATTTAATAGGGTTATCCAATCAACAGTGAGTCAAGGCAGATTACAATAGCAATAAAAATGAATTGACAAGGCAATAACATCTACAACAGCAGAGATAAAACATTAAACATAACCTGTTCAAAGTTTTTGCCCAGGGCCTGTCAGAATAGCTTGAGGTGGATGGCTATTCTATAGAGCATACACAGATGATGCAATGGACAGAGTGTTATCAAGAACAGGGATCCCCAACTCCCGGGCTGGTATCAGGACACAGACCATTCAGAACTGGGCTGCACAAGTGGCAGGCAATCAGGCGAATGCACACAGTTCCACTTGTATGTGTGGTAGGAACATGGGCGAGTGTGCGCAGTTCCACTTTCGCCTGTTCACCTGCTGCACGCACAAAAACAACTCCTCTGCTCCTACCGCAACTTCCGGTCCGTAAAGTCAGAAAAGTTGGGGGCCGCTGATGAAGAACACTCATTTTGGAGGGCTCTGTGAATAGCATAAAATAAATCTTGACCCTAATATAATCATAGGTAGATAATTTTGGGTGCTCTTTTTTCATGAAATACAACCAAAACTCTTGAATCTTTCAAAATAAGAGAACCCTTGATTGCTTGTGTTAATTTTCAGTTGTACTGCTCATTAAATAATAGTCAAAACAAAACAAAATCACACTCTTAAAATATCCAAGATTCCATTTTGTGAAGCTTTGAATAGAACTGAACAAAACATTCTACTGAGCAGTTCTGTTACCTAGTAACAGACCTTGTAAAAGACCATCTACTGCATCCAGGGGATAAAGGATTTTAAGGTATAAAATTATCAAAAGAACTGTCTGTTTATTATCTATGCAACTGAATTATATTTAAGTTTCAAGGAAAACAATTCAGACACCAGCCATCCAAAATGTTAATCCCTTGCCCTTTCAAGAACCGATAACTGGGTAATTGACAGGAACACAAGAGTACCGACTTAGAACATGTGCTGATTTTAACATTCAAGAGAAGAAAGTCGACAATCCACAAAATCTTCCCAAAGGCACAAATGCTTATCTTTAGAAATATTTCAAGAAATTGAAGCAGGCATATAGCTGTTTAAGTGGGTAAGAGAGGATAGGACATACCGGTAGGCCCATTCTTCTACTCTTGCGCTAAAGACAGGAGGGGGAAAATAACTCCTCTGTCTTTGACTAAACTGTCCTACCTGAACTCAAGTGAAAAATTTTCATACACAAGTGTCACTTTAAGAAATATTTCCATGGCAGAAACAAATATACAGGCATCATCCCGTCTATCCATATAGGTAAAGGAATTGAGTTGGTGTTGCACTTACTTTTTTAAATGGAACACAAAATCCATCTCTGAGGCTAAGGAAGACCAAGCCACTGTCAAGTAAATGAATTTGGATACAGATAGCAAAGAACTGCCTTTTCTGAATTCTCTTTTTCCCCTTTCAGACTAATCACTTTTTAAAAGTGTAGATGACTGAAGTCTTCCCCAGCATGGATACCTACAACAGCAATGGGCCAATTTTGAGATTATATTCCCATTAATCTTGAGGACGTTAAATGAAAAAAGTTATAGTGCCAAAGAAGAATAGGGAAATTGGAGTTCAAAATCCCATGCATGAAAATAATGGGGAACAGCAATGACAGATAGGAGAAGTGTGGGTCCTCCTGTCATAAAATTTTTTGGAGAAGAACACAGATGTAAAATATATAGGTTTAGGCCATATACCATATTTTTCGGAGTATAAGACACACCTTTTTTCCTCTAAAAAGAGGCTGAAAATCTGGGTGCATCCTGTACATCAAATACAGCATTTTTTGCCTCCCGAAGCCCCGCCCCCTTCACAAAAATGGCCGTGCATATCCTTAGGGAAGCTTTCAGAGAGCTCCTGGGGGCTGGGGAGGGCAGAAATGAGCAAAAAGCGGGCCATTTCTGCTCCCCCCCAACCCCCAGCAGCACTCTATAAGCCTCCATAAGGCTAGGCATGCAATTTATTTGACAAAAAAGGGCCCGTTTTTGTGAAAAATGGGCTGTTTGGGGGAGGTTTGCAGAGTGCAAAAACTTTTTTTTTCTCTTTCGGAAAGCTCTTTAACTGATTGATGAGAATTAGATTGATCAAGTGCTGTGCCAGCAGAAACAAAGTCTTAGGTGCTGCAGATTGTCAGCGATTTCCTTCTCCAGCACATGGATGAATACACCTGGAAACATCTACCTACCTATCTACTCTCACTCACTCTCACTCTCTCTCTCTCTCTCTCTCTCTCTCTCTCTCTCTCTCTCTCTCTCTCTCTCTCTCTCTCCCCCTACCTACCTACCTACTGTATTTCTCTCTCCCTCTCTTCCCATCTATCTATCTATCTATCTATCTATCTATCTATCTATCTATCTATCATCTATCTATCTATCTATCTATCTATCTATCTATCTATCTATCATCTATCTACCTACCTACCTACCTACCTACCCTCTCTTTCCATACCTACTGTATCTACTGTATTTCTTTCTCTCTCTCTCTCCCTCCACCTACCAACCTATCTACTCTCTCTCTCTTCCTACCTATCTACTGTATTTCTCTCTCTCTCCCTCTACGTACCAACCTACCTATTCTCTCACTCTCTCCCGATCTACTGTATTTCTCTCTTTCTATTTCTCTCTCTATCCCTCTACATACATACATACCTACCTACCTACCTACCTACACACTCTCTCCCCCTACCTACCTACTGTATTTCTCTAGCTCTCTCTATTTCTCTCTCTATCCCTTCATCTACCTACCTACCTACTGTATTTCTCTCTCTTTCTCTCCCTCTCTATCCCTCTATCTACCTACCTACTTAAAAAAAAAATCCTCTTCAAAATCTTGGTGTGCCTTATACTCCAGTGCGTCTAACACTCTGAAAAATACAGCATGTGTCCTCTAAAAGTTTTATTTTTAGTATTTTAAAAATTTATACAAATGAAAGAGCCAGTTTGGTGTAATTGTTAAGACTAAAAACTGGGAGACTGCGAGTTCTAGTTCCACCTTAGGCACAAAGCCAGCCAAGTAATCTTGGGCCAGTCACATTTTCTCAGCTCTAGGAAGAAGGCAATGTCAAACCACTACCGAAAAACCTTGCCAAGAAAACTTCAGGTACTTGTCTAGGCAGTCTCTGAAAATTGGAAATGAGTGAACAGAAAGAAAGAAAAATGAAATGAATGATTATTAGAACAGAATCAGAAGTGCCTAAGAATAACATAATACATTTGCTTCTATCTTTCATCGTGTTTATGTCTAAATCTTTTGCCTTGTATTATTCAAATGCTTTTTGTTGCTTTTTTTTTGCTGTATTTTTTTTAAACTAAAAATTTTGCAGCTTGGGAGTTCCCTGTTTAAGAAAAGAGAGAAAACTATTATATTTCCAATCTTACCCTTTTGTCAGATTCTAAAAGCTTTAGGCATTAGACTGATGTAAAAAAAAAAGATTCTTTTCATGAGACTACACTGAAACCCTACTTTATCAGAATCTTTGAAAACCAAGCTCAGGACACCCATTTTTGAAAATGAATGCAAAACTTCAAATAATTTTTGAGAAAAGGAAGAATATTACTTAGGAATGCTCCAAAGTTGTTTTGTTTTAAGGTACTTGAAATAATTTAATACCTCCTACATTTTGACTACTGAATCACAAAGATTCACTTTAACCTAAATTATTTGACGTACGACTCAAAGTTAACTCATTAAGACTTCAACATCAACTCACAACAGAATTCAGCTGACCTGACATCTTCTACTCAAAGATGATTTTCTCCTGAAGGCAAATCTGGCCTAATAGGGATGTACAAAGGCTATTATTGGAGGGGAGATATTTAGAATTCAGAGAGTAAATGAGGGCATGGTGCTCTTGCTTCAGGCATTACTGACTCCCTATTAGGGTCAGACAGAAAAAGACACCCCTTCTCCTAAAATGCTGCTTGGTTCTTTCCATTCCACACCATTATCCTAATGCTAATATGTGAAGAATGGTATTGAGAAAAGGGCTGTGTCCTTTTACTGCCTCAAATTCAATGTGTAACAATTTCAGCAGAGTTACAAACATAGTTGAAGATAGCTTTTTGAATTGTTGCACCATGCCTAATTAAAATAGGTCTTTCAGGAATGATACGGGAGATTCAGTCTTACACATCTGGTTGTAAAATCAAAATATCTCTGTGTTGTTTTTTTCTAGTTAGACATGGTCTATACTACAGACCCCCCACATCCTAGACATAAATTGTTTCAACTTCTACCTTCAAAACGACATTATAGAGTATTGCACACCAGAACAAATAGACATAACGACAGTTTTTCCCACATGCCATGCCATCACTCTGATAAACAACTAATTGCCACAACACTGTCAAACTATTTACTAAGACTGTATTACTATTATTGTTCTCATCCTTCCTATTACCTATTTCCTTCTATTTATGACTATAACCTAGTTGCTTGTATCTTTACAATTTATATTATGTTATTTAGTTTCCTAGTGTGATTTTGATTGCTTATTCAGTATCCTATGACTATCACTAAGTGTTTTATCTTATGATTCTTGATGAATCTATTTTTTATGTACACTGAGAGCATATGCACCAAAGACAAATTCCTTATGTGTCCCATTACACTTGGCCAATAAATAATTCTATACTGGCCTTCCATGTATGAATAGCACTTTTTGATTAACCTAATTATATTCTGAATTACTTAATGAGTTCTGAATTTATTTAGATCAGCATTATAAGTTCTGCAAAGTAGTTGCTTCAATCCTTTCTTTATTTCAAAATGCAAAAGCAATACATTTAACATCCTGAAGATCTCTATAGTACTTGATATTTATTACCCAAAACTCAACCGAGGAATTTAACATATGGACTTTGTTTCTGTAATACTCTGAAAACTCTGCTGCTCATGTAGGTCGAAATACAATGAAAAATCTGACAATTTTATTTTCAGTTCCCCATTCCTCTTAACATGTTCTGTTATATTGAATCCAAATATGTATTACATTTCTGTGCAAAACAATTAATTTTTCCAACCAGAAGAGTTTCTGATTGCAAAATACTCTTTCAGATCCCACAATACTTCAAACAGAACATTATGTCCAGATAAAGACATACTTGAAACCAGCAATCAGACTGTCAAAAGGGAGAAATTAGAAGTTAAAAATAAAATGCATTGAAAAACAACAACGTTAATTCTAACGCAAAAGTACCCATCAAAACCAAAAGAATTTCCCCCACCCCCTTTTAGAATAAATAAAGGCTCGGTATTCCCAATTCTTTTACTATCCATTCTATTTTATCAACTTAAATAATATCTTGATGATATTCAGTTCAATAGATGCACCAACTCTTTTTAAAGGGTCATGCTCAAGAGAGCCAAAAATATTGTAAGAAAGCCATTTCCCCCTTTTTAGGGCTTTATATTTAAATTATGGAAAGGATCTTATTCATGGATCTTATTCATTGCCTGATTTTTATTCCTACTCATTCTTAGCATATTTTCACATGCTAAGAATGTGCAAAGAGTTTTTATTACAATTTATGGAGGGTCAAAGTGTACAGAGATTCATATTAATGGCTATTCATGCTTTTCCATAATTGAAAAGGACAAACCTAGCCCACACAAAGAATATAATAATATAAATATGTGTATCGGAAAACTTCTCATTTTTCCCTTTTATGTAGCTTTAATTCATCTGATATCTATTGTTGTTGGAAACTACTTAAGGGATCAGTATTTTTCAACCTTCCTCATATATGAGCTTTGTTAGATTTCTCTGCAATGGTCAGGATTGCTGAATAATTCTAAATCTTCAAGCCATTCCAATTGCCAAGATTGGAGAATGTTGCAAAACAGGAATTTTATATGAAAACTGTCATAGTCACCAGCTCCCTGAGAAAGCCAGATTGATCTCAGCCTGAAGAACTGTCCACTCGGTCACTTGAAGTTGATCCACCCAGCAATCAGTAGCTGTTCCCGGGACTTGGAAAGACCACTGAGTCCCAAAGAGTGTTCCATGTGCAAAAGAGAGCAGAGCAATGGCACTCAGCCCATTGTATGTCAGGGGCATTCCCAGCCTTGACTGGCTTCACCCAGCATTATGTTTGCCATTAGAGGTAGTCAAGATATGAAGTGCAAACCATGAACATTAATACTAAATTAATGCTTTATTGTAAGTTTACAGTAACAGATACTTGTAAGTATGAAAACATATCATTCTTCTTTTACTTCTTTTTTCCAGAAAACTATGGAGAGTTCATTCTGAGACACCCTTTTTCTGTTAGTGGACTGAGATATATTTTGCATGATAGTAGTCTGGGTTCTGACATTTCGTTTGGTATCCTGTATTCTGTATCCTAAGGTCAGCCAAGGTGGCGCAGTGGTTAAAAGCAGCACTGCAGGCTACTGCTAGATCAGCAGGTCAGCGGTTCAAATCTCACCGGCTCAGGGTTGACTCAGCCTTCCATCCTTCCGAGGTGGGTAAAATGAGGACCCAGATTGTTGGGGGCAATATGCTGACTCTCTGTAAACCGCTTAGAGAGGCCTGAAAGGCCTATGAAGCGGTATATAAGTCTACTGCTATTGCTATTGCTATTCCCACATACCGTTGCAATTCAGGAGCAACTGCTCTTCTAGCTCCCTTAATTTGGAACAAGTGTGTTACTTACTGAATCTGTACTGTGAACTCTTGCCCATCAAAACTCTTCTTTTGCATCCATATCAGCTGATGACTTACTATTGTATTACTAGTGTATTATTACCCCTGATAATGCTTTGACTTATCAGGTGTATTATGATCATTGGTGGGTTTCTAATTTTTTTTACTACCGGTTTGCTCGTGCTCGTGTGCAACGTGGGTGGGTGGAGCCTCCTACTACCAATTTGCCTGATCCGGGCTGAACCAGGAGCATCCCACCTCTGATTATGACCCCTGACAATGCTTCTGCCTGTTGCTTGGACTTTGCTTACTGAGAACTTGTCTGTAAGTTTCTAAGGGATTCAGGACTGCTTAATCATCTGTGTACATGCCCTGCTTACTTACTTAACCAAAGTAAAAGCTTCTGAACTATTTTCTTTTGTGTGAGTGTGTGTGTGTGTGTATCAAGCCTGGGACAAGACATAAAGGGTTGATTGATTGATGAGTGAAAATCAACAAGCTTTCCCTCACTGAATACCAGTCATTTATGTAATGTTCCAGTTTAACACATTATGAAAACATTAATATTTTGAGGTTCCATATCACACATAGAAAAAAAACCCAAAGTTTAATATGAATGAAAACTTCAATATTGCTTTTTGTAAATTAAATTTAGCTGGTCCTGAAACCGTGCTTCTGAGACTTATAATTCCATCTTTATATAATAGAAAAATCAGGAGTATTGTCAAAGCTAAACATGCAGGTTCATGCAGGTGAACTATTGTTTCTCAATTCCCATTCTTTCTCAATGTAATACTATTTTACAAACTTCAATTTAGTAGAATATTCTTTATTAATATTTCAAAAAATATTTACTGCAATGCTTCAAATGTCATACATTTGTTGTATTTCCAATTCATTCTGCAAGCTAGTTGCTATATTTATATTTAATTTATTTTTACTTCTATGGCATTTAAGGAACCTAAAATGTTATTAAACTAAGAATAGGGATACTTGGATAGGCACTGACCTGTATTAGAATTTGCAATCAAAATTACTTGCCAAGTACTTTTTTTTTACTGTTTGCTTTATTCAAACTGTGGTGGTCTTATTGCCAAGCTTCCAGCATAGTCTGCCAATCATTTTGTGCTGGCTATAATTTTGTTCTGCAGGGAAACAGAGAATGCAGATTCTATTTTTAAATGGTTCATTTGTCCCTCTTCATTCTCTTATACAGGAACTGGCCTGTTTGATGATGGACAGAGTTATAAAAATTCCATGTCCCTTCATTTCTGAAAATGCCTCTTTGTATATTTTGAAGAGGGAAGTTTCATGTGACAGACACTAATCTGAGCAGAACCTCCACTCATGCATGCTTTTTCTCAGCTGCAGCCTACACTCATAATATTGTCTACTGCAGCATTCCTCTAATTAATATTTAATGTTAGATAATAATACGGGTTGGACTCTAAAAGCACTTTTTAGATATCATTGAGATTAGTTCCTTTATTTTTGCATGCTGTAGTAAGTCAGAAAAGAATTGATTCTTAAAACTTGTTAAGTACCCTGTTTCCGTGAAAATAAGACCTCCTCAGATAATAAGCCCAATCGAGTTTTGAGCGCATGGGCTAAAATAAGCCCTCCCCGAAAATATTGCAACAAAGCAGCAGCCATGAGGTGACTATGCTTGCCGCCTCCTACACCTCAAAAATAATAAGACCTTCCAAAAAATAAGGCCAAGTGTTTATTTCAGGAGTCAAAAGAAAATAAGACACTGTCTTATTTTCAAGGAAACACGGTAGCATTAAAGGTGAGCTGCATTTTAAAGGCAGACCTGAACCTTGCTAGCTGCTATACAATTTTGTCCTTCGGGTTTACTTTTATTGTGAAATTTTATTATTTCGGATCATTTATGTTTTTTGTATACTGTCCAAATATCCTCTCCATTCCTCTCAAGACCTGAGGCAACAGGAAAAAAAACCATTTGGGTAGAAAATATAACATTACTAAGGATATAGTTCTGGATGATGGATCCCTCAGGTCAGATGGCACTTAACATGCCACTGAGGAAAAGCTGAGGATTTTTTCAGACTGCTAATGATGTTTATGATGTGGCTAGATTAAAGCCTTTGGGAGACCAGTTGCTGTTGTTGCCGTACAGGAAGAGAAAATCTGAAGCTACAAAGACAGTTATTGTAAAAACATGGAATGTAAGAAGCATGAGCATGGGAAAGCTCAAAGGTGAAATGAACTGACTCTAAATTCACATCCTAGGCACCAGTGAATTGAGATTGGGATTGGGCACTTCAGTCAGAGGTTCACACTGTTTATTAGTCAGGACTTGAAAACCAAAGAAAAACTGCCATTGCTTTTATATTTAGGAAGAGTACACCAAGAACTGTACATAGCTTCAATGCAATCATTTACTGAACAATATTTATTAGATTTTGTGGACCAGCTTTTAGTATGATGATCATTAAGGTTTATGCTGCAACTACTGATTATCTAATTTGATTTGAAAACAACAAAACATGCGAGCAAAATGCACTTCTTGTGATTGGAGACTGAAATGACAAAGTTGGAAACATGAAAGAGAAATACATAGTTGGATTGTATGGCTTAGGAAACCAAAATAAAGCAGGAAAACCACTTAAAAATTCTGTCATTCCAGTGACTTCTTCATAGTTAACACTGCTTGAAACAACCAAAATGATGGCTCTATAGATGGATATCACCAGATGGAGTATATACAAATGTTATTGACTATTATTGCTAAAAGGAGATGGAAGAGCTCAATCACAACATCAAAGACATGGCAAAATGTGAAATGTCAAATAGATTACAAATAGTTCATGCTAGTTCAGGGAGGAGGAAGAGGAGGGAGAGGAGGAGGATGAAGGGAAGGAGGAAGCGGGGAGAGAGAAAGAGAGAGAGAGAAAAGAAAGACTCCATTTTCAAATATGATTATGAACATATACTCCCACTGTCAAGGACAACTTCAGAAATCACTTTGAAATCCAGACCTTGATTAATAGAGAAACAGAGGAATTCTGGTATGAACTTAAAAAATCATTAAGCACAAAGTGAAAAGAGATCACCAAAAATGGAGAAAGAAAAAAGAGAAGAAAACTGGAAACTAAGTGATTCAAAGAAGATCAAAGAAAGATAGATGGAATATATTGAAATATTGTAGAGTAGAAATGTAACTTGGATAACAATATCCCTTATTTACAAAAACCTCTAATATCAGAAGATGAAATTAGATTCTGGTCATTACCAAGTTAGACAGCTTACATGGAATATTCAGTGAAATATGGCAAGCAATAGAATAATAATCAGTAAAGGTTCTAACCAAGCTTTTTTTAAGCAATCTAGAATATGACACAATGGCACACATACTGAAAAAGGTCAATTTATATTCCCATACCAAAAAAGGAGACTTAACTGAAGATGACAACTGTAATAAAATATCCTTAATTTCAGGCTAGTAAAATGCTAGTAAAATAATGCTTAATATCATCTAATGTATATCAGTGCCCTACATGACCAAAAAAAAAATGATAATAGATGTTTAAGCTGACTTTATAAAAAGCTAGGAACACTATTGCTGATGCATGCTGAATAATTGAGAAAGCCAAAGATTGTCAAAGCGAAGTCAGTATGTGTGTCATTGATTATAGAAAGGTGTTCTGTCCCTCCTTCTCCGCTCGTTAACAAATGGCAGGCAAACAAACTTAAAAGGAACTCTCTTTATCAGTTCTCGGCTCAGACTGGCTTCGAGCCCCAAAATAACATAAATACAGTCTCTGACCAGATAACAGAATACCAAACAAAAACTCTTACAACGCAATGCACTTCTCCAAGGGTATCCTTGAATCAGGGTTACAGAAAACAAAGCACTTTTCCAAGTGTATCTTACATAAACCACGACTGATGATCAATCAATGTTGAACGAACCAAGGAACGTTGACTCCTGCAACTAGGGCGTGGCACCATCCGTCCTTTTATCCCCAGAATATCCCCTAACAAGCCCCAGCTGCATAATTAATCTTGCATCCTGAAAAGACTCACAGAAGACGTCTGCTGAGTCACAACAGAAAGACTTTTGATTATGTGGATCATATCAAGCTGTGGGTAGGTGCTCAGAAAAATGGGAATCCCAGAACATCTCATGGTCCTTGAAACTGCCAAGGAAACAAATCAATAGATCATCAAAAAGTTAACCCAAGGTTCTCACTTGAGGTACAAATGACCAGACTCAAATTATCCTACTTCAGACATATTATGCAAAAGATCCAGCTTTCTGGAAAAGTCTCTAATGAGGGAAAAAAAGTGAAGAAAAAAGAAGAGATCGTCACTAAGGTAAATGGATTCAGTTAGAGTGGTGATGAGTGCACTGTTGGAAAACCAAGTTAGAGACAGATCATCATGGAGAAAATCTATATGGTCACTAGGAGTTGACAATCATTTAATGCCACATAATCAATTTATTTTTTTATTACAGAACTATTTAAACATGAATTATAGTTATCAGAAATTAAGACAAAGCCCAACTAGCTTCTATTATCACATCCTTTCCCCAAATTTCCATATTCATCCACCTGTTAAACTTTAGATATACAAATATGGTCAAAAATACAACCAATAAAAAATAAACTACCATTCAGTAGGATGAAATTACAGTTCAAATCCTAGAGTCCTAACATCTCCAATACCAAATTTTAAATTATTCTTGTGAAGCGGGGAGAATGACATTTCGTTTCAAGTTAAGTATAGAACAAAATCTGTGAAAAAAACATTCATATTCCTTTGTTGATTTGACACACAACGCTCTTATTTATAATAACTGCTTATGTCAAATCTCACGTCCCAATCTTGGGGATTAATAATTTCCTGGCCTGCTAGTCTCCTACATAGGAGAATATAGGAGAACAAACCTATCAGGACAAGTAGTCCATCTAGCGCTTGCATTAAGCTGGTTTATGAGCAACAATCCAGGCCTGTTCCTCCTCGTATAACAACACACTCCACCATGAGTGCCACAACTATGGCCACTTGGACCACCAAGTGAGATTTGCAGGGCGGCTACCTGGTCCTCGCCTTCATCGTTCATTCGGAATTACAGACTGGACTCCTTTGCCTCTGCAGAGGCTTCATTTGGAAGGAGACTTTTACAACGGGTCCTCGAGGTGCCTACTAACCAGGACTTTCCTTCTTCCCACCCTGGGACTATATAGCTTGGGTATGTCCCATGCTTGGATACTCCAAGCAGCGCCTAGGAAAATGACCATTGGCTTATCTGAATGGTCATTCTCTAGGTGCTGTGGGAGTGTCCAACCCCGTCCTGGGGTCACGTGATTTACATTTGGATGCCTGACAACTGACTCACATTTATGACAGTTGCAGTGTCCTAGGGTCAAGTGATCAGTTTTTGCAAACTTCTGACAAGCAAAACCATTAGGGAAACCAGATTCACTTAATAATCATGTCATTAATTTAACAACTGCAGTGATTCACTTACCAAATGTGGCAAGAAACGTCATTAAAAGGGCCAAAATGCGCTTAACAAGTTTCTCACTTAGCAACATAAATTTTGGGCTCGATTGTGGTCTACCTGTACTCCAGGTACTAAGCTGAATCCAGATTTTCAGAAGATGGGTAAAAATCCATCCAGAGAAAATTTTTGGACTGGAAATTAGATTGGGATTTGTAGAGTTGGAAGGGAATCTAATATGGGAAGGGGAGGGGAGAAATAGTTTAATTCTTGTATTATAAATATATTTTTATCTAGTGATGTTCAATTTTGCATCACACTAACATCTCTACAGAGATGGGTATTCACTGATCAATCTGTCCCAAAGGTGCTTTTTCAAGAGGCAACTGGACTTTCTTGTTTTTCTTTGAAGACATTTGCCTCTTGAAAAGGCATTTTTGGGACAACCATGACCTGGATGACTGAGAATCTCCATTGACATTGATCTATCTGGTTTTCTGGCTGCTTTTGGGAAGTTCCTATGGCTTGACCAGTAGTTCTTTGGAACTATTTTTGGAATAGAAAAATGATTCAGATTTATTCCTAAGCACTGATGGTTAGATAGATATGCAGGGAAGATTGTTTTTCCAGTGTTCAAAGAATTCACTCCATCTTTATTTTTTGCAGTTGTTTAAAACTATACTGTTGGATATGCCTTGCTAAAAATAACTTACTGCTTTGGATATCTTTATTTATGATATTATGTAGATTGAGGTTTTGATACCTTGAAGCCCTATTAAAATGAAGCAGAAATATGGAGTATTAATATTTAATGAACAGTGAATCTAAAAGCTTTTTCTTGGCAGCAATTCTTAAAAACGATCAAATCTGATAAAGACTGTTCCTTAAATTACTTCAAGAATAAGGATCCAAAAGGCAGGCGCATTTTAAGATTATTTTCAATCTCATTAAAATACATGAAAAAAATTAAACTGAAATGCTTTCAAGCACATTAATTAAGCAGATGTCAATAGCTTTCATATTTGAAGAATGAAAGAAGTTAGTCCTGCTATCTTTACTGATCTTTATCCAATAAAAACAGAATAAGAATGTTAGTAATACTTTCCTTGCTTAATTTGGACTAAAAAGAAACTGAATCAGAATTAAATATCTGTAAAAAAAGTAAGAAACCTCAAGTTGAACTTTATATGGGGTCACTAATGCATTTTTTAAAGATGATGTTAATGAAGATGATGATGTTGTTATTCATCAAGAAATAACACAATTCAAAGAGTAAACAAACAAACAAACAAACATACATACATACATACATAGTGAATTATCCTAAAAATACGAGTTCCAGGTGTAGTTATAAAGAAGAAACAGACATCGCAACCTCTGGAACTTAAAATATATTGCTCACTTAGCTTTCGTTAGCCACTGCTAACAT
This sequence comes from Thamnophis sirtalis, assembly GCF_051295495.1. Taxonomy (NCBI): domain Eukaryota; kingdom Metazoa; phylum Chordata; class Lepidosauria; order Squamata; family Natricidae; genus Thamnophis; species Thamnophis sirtalis. The sequence continues at coordinate 33,373,699 of NW_028261381.1, forward strand.
TGTCAGAGTCTGACATTAAAGAGATATCTGCCTTTATACACTATTAATCAATTTGGTTATTGCGCACATGATAGGCCCATCCACCCAGACATATATACATATACTGAGACATATATACATATACTGTATATATGTATGTATGTATGTATATGTACATGTGTATGTGTGTGTATGTATTTATGTGTGTGTATGTGTATGTGTATATATATATGTGTGTGTGTGTGTGTGTGTGTTTGTCTGTCTGTCTGTCAAGGGATACCAGAGAAAACCATCTGTGAGGCAAGTAAAGTTTACCTATGGGGACTTCTGATACGGCTTGCAACACATCAGAAAAATATGCCAGTAGAAGGAAATTACAATTTGAAGAAGAAGAAAGAATTAGAAGAAACCCATTAAGCTAATCCAAAATATAGAGAAAATTATAAAGTTAAACAACAATTAGATTTAATTATAACTAGAAGAACCCCAGAAGACGAGAAAATACACCAGTTTTTTAGATAAATACCTGGATCCTCCTCTCTTCTGTACCTCTGATTTTCCTTTTATTTCCTTCCTGTTCTACTGGAAAGATGTTATTTTATTCCAAACAGTTTTGGACATTGTCTGCTATTATGCCTCTAAGTAGTTTAAACATTCTGGGAAAGGGTATTATCAGCCTTTAGTGTCCTGGTGTTTTCCTTTTCACTGGGTCTTTTTGAATCAGATAAGTTTTGCTAGTTATTAACCAGTTCCTGATGTCTCCTTTATGCACTATTCCATTAAGCATTTTAGTTATAATTGGATGGTAACCTCCTGGTTGACCCTGTCATCAAGGGTTGTTTTAAATAATCTTATAAAATCCCTGGTTTAAATTATAAATTTAGGATAAATGTCTCCTTTTGATTTTGAACAGAACACAGTTCTTTGAAAAATGATACAATTTCCTGCTTGCACTCCTCAAACTTTACCCACAGCTAAAGGTATACTAGTCAATCATTATTTTGAAAATTAATTGGGATTTTTATTAGTAATGTGTTGTGGCCCAGCAGGAGCCGTTGGAGCTGCCAATGGACTCCGATAGCGAGGAATCCTATGAGTCTGCTGTGGAAGTTGTGGAAGACCATGGGCAGGGTTCAGACTCAGAGCAGGGACCAGAGAGGCTGCTTGGCCACCAGGAGGTGCCTGAGGCATGGAGCAGTGGAGAAGCTCAAAGGGAGTTTGTCTCTGACGCCAGGCAACAAAGGACGCAGAAATGGAGGCAGTAGTTATGGAGACAGACTCATACGAGATAAGCAAGCCCAGGTGGTTGTGGCTTGGCCCCTCCCAAGAGAGTATATAAGAAGAGACTTTGGGAGGAGTCCTTTTGCAGGACACAACCGTTCGTAACAATCTGGAGAACTCCTTTGTCTGGTCTGCCTTGTGTTCCCATGTCTGTTGGAGTCTGGGTTGCTGCCAACGTCTTGCCAGTGAATCGTGTCTGGGCTTTCAGCCAACAGGATTATAATTGCTGTGAATAAAGAGTGGCAAACAGCTAAGGCTGTGTCTGCGTTCATTATCGGACAGAGGGGGGCCAGAACAGTAATGTATGCACAATTATAATGGCTGAAGATAGAAAAAACATAAACATGGCATAATCTATGTGGTTGATAAATCTATCAAGCCACACATCAGAGTAACTACTATTTTTGAAGCAAAGTGTGAAATTACTGGGGCTTAGCAACAAAATGAAACCAAACTAAGAAAATGAAGAATTCCAGCAGGCTTGTGGAAGTTTACTAGCTAAAGTTTTTAATTATTTTTAAGCCCTTCAATCAGAAAGTGTGATAAATAAAAGCAATAAACAAAATCTGTAACTAAAAAAAACATGGGTTAACAGTTTACATGGAAAGTCCTGACACTTTCCTGATTAGAATAATCCATGACTATACTACAACATGCAATAACAAAGTTCCTAGGGTGTATATATTTCATCGTTTTCTGAGTCAACAAAAGAATGTAGTCTTGCTGAAAAAAGCTGCAAGTGGTACCCCACTCACCACATTCAGATGAAAAGGACCGGAACTTGGAGGTACTACTTTTCAGTAGCACTGCCAGCTTTTCTAGAAGCAGCTTAAAATAAAAAGCCTTCCAGAGGTTATGTGGGACTTGATGCCACAGTGTCTGAGAGCTGCTGGATTGACATCACACACATGTATGAAAAGGGCAGCACTTGCATTACAATTACAGCGGCGTTTTTATCAGCTTGACAAAAGAACGCAATCCTGCGGACTCCCCAGCTTGACAAAAGGACTCAATCCTGCGGACTCCCCAGCTAGGGATGGTTTAATTTTATATTTGATTTCTCCAACTTTCCCTATAATGGTTATAAATTCAGCAAGAGTGAAATCACCAAAATTCCAGCCATCATTTTGTAGCAGGAATCATTGCTATTGTGTTTTATTCAACAAAAAGACATGGGACGGTCGTAATGAGCTACATTTTATTCAACAATAGTATACTAAACATAGGAGTAGTCCTCGCTTAGCGACTGTTCAAAGTTATGATTGATATAACCAGCTACTTATGACCAATTTTGAAGTTTCCATAGCTGTACAAACCCTCATGATCACATGATCATATTTTGGGTGCTTGGCAACTGGCTTAGAGTGACCCATGGTCATATGACCATGATTTTTTGCAAAAAAAAAAAAAAGCCAGTTTCTGGCATTTCTGGTTTGCAACAACAACAAAAACCCCATTCAATGGTTACAATGGGTTCATTTAATGACCTTGGCATTTGCTTAACAATTGGGGCATTCAGTCAATAATTGCAATGTTCACTTAATGACTGCTGCAACAACACCTAAAATTGGCTGTGGTTCCATGGTGACCCGCTTAAGGCCTGCCACAAGTTAAGACTTTGATTCTATGCTCAATTACAGTCGTAGGTATTCACATAAAAGAAAGGGCTTCTGAAATTTCTTTTTTACATTTATGGAAAATTTCAAGAAATATAGTATAAAATTACTAACTAGATAAATGTTGCTGTTTTTAAATATAGCTTTAAGAATTGCAGTTTCATGTATAGCAATATATTTTCTTCAAGAATGGCCCAGTCTGAAATATAATTGCCCCAAGAACTCAATGCACATCAGTAATCAGTTTATTCCATTATCCAAGTGCTATTTATTATTCTCTTGACTGTTCTCATGTTCTCAAGTTCACCACTAAATGAAACATTTTGTCTCTATTAGAAAAAATTATTTAGAATGCAGCCTTAATTTCACAGAGTTTGTCAAATGAATTATTTGATGTAGTATTCAGCCATTTTTCTTGGAAGGTGATAAAATTGTTTATGAGCACAGGGCTCATATCAATAACCATTATCTTATTGAGTTCCATATCAATGCTTTTGTTTTACGTGGACAAGGAACAAATGTAATTCTTAAAGCAATAAATCCCAACTCACCAAGCACACTTTTCATAATTGCAGTGGAAAGCTATTTTTTAAGCAATTCACAAGGTGAGTAAAGGTTATGTAATCATTCAATAGATTTATGAAGCATTCAGCTACTATATATAAAGGTAAAAGAAATTTAACTTGAAGTTACTATAAAGAATTCTAGAAGAACTAATAAATTAGTAGCAACTAATGCAATTGTGCATGAAATAAACCAATTGTTCAATACCCGTTTTATTTGAACTAAGAAGTAAATTATTTCCTGAAATAAGGAAGTATCTGATATGATTTAGACAGCCTTTAGTAAAACCACTTACAGCCCAAGAATCTATATATCCGGAAAATCTATTCCATTACCTCTGATATGCATCATTCCTTTGCCTTTCACTTCAAGCTCCTGAATCTAGTATCTGTCAGGTAAGATGTTCCTTGGAGATATACTTCTTCAATTCGTAGATTAGATTAGTGATGATCCATGTAATATTTCAGGTTGTTTCGTTATGACTCTAGAGCTTTATCCATAAATAAACTTAATTGATACTGATTCTGGTAACCTCCTGGCAACAGCTAATTCCTTTTTTTAATTTCATCCAGTAATTTCAGTTGCTACGTTTTTAAAATATTGAACTAATGACAGTACTCCAAAATGTTACTTTAGTTTAATAGTAATTGTATGTACAGCATATCATTAAAAAAGTTAAACAAGCAAGAGACTCTCATGTGTTATTAAGTAATGAAACATAGTTTTTTAAAAAAACTAACCTGCTTTTTACTTTCATTTTACTGAGAGTACTATCAAATGTTATAAAAATTGTTCCACAAAACATTTGAATGTAACACATTTCTACTAGAGCTGTGAAATACTTCAGAAATATTTTTTGCAACAGGTATTTCAGTCCATGTAGGAATACAACTATATCACCCAAGTGCAACTCTTTAAAGCAGTTGCATCTTTATCCTGGAAAAAGACACGGCTGCTTTCAAGCGTTACAGATGGTTGCTACATTTACAACACCTGCGTGTAGGGAGACTGCATAATTGAAGCCCCTCCCTTTTATACATTAATCAACAGTGCATTAATGCACATGGAAGTAGCGGCTTCAACTATGAGGGTCATCTGAACCAGTTTAGATTTTTGCTCTACCTCACAAATGCTCTAAACTTGTGCTCTATAGGTTTTTACTGAAACTGAATCCAAAGCATTCCACAGTCATTGTGTCTGCTCTGCTCACTCTTTAATACGTTTTGTTTGGGCAAAAGAATTACAGTCAGGTCAAATCCAATAACCTTTGTGCTGGAGAAGACTCCTGAGAATGTTGTGGATGGTGAGTAGCACTTTAGAACTTTCAAGAACACTTAAGACTTATATATTGCTTCACAGTGTTTCACAGCCCTCTCTATGATTCTAACAACCACGGCTCAAGAAAACAAAGCAATGGAACATTGCCCAAATCAATCCAGAATTCTCACTTGAGGCACAAAAGACCAGGTTGAATTATCCTACTTCGAATATATTATGCGAAAACCTAGCTTTCTGGAAAAGATTGGATCTGGTTACAGTGGCGACGACTGTACCTTTGGACACTCAAAAGAATATGTTGCATGGAGGAAAATCTTTCTATGTGGACACTAGTTGTTGTAAATAGTTTGATGGCACCTAACCAGTCAAATAAAATCCAACTGTTTTTGCCTCTCGTTATATGCAATGTGGAACATTTTAGTCAGCTTTAATCAGAAATCAATGAACTTCACTCTCAGCTGCATGCTTATGCGTCAAAAAACATACACTGTAAACAAAACCCTTTTCTTAAGCCAATGGTCACATTTGGCATATTATGAGTACTTCAACAAAGGAGCTACCACAGTCATCTTAGAAAGTAAATTGGTAAGATGCTTTCTAACCCTCATGACTGCTTACAATTTCAGTCTACTTTTAACTTTCTCTTTCCTAGAAAGGTGGCTTCCTTTCCTAACAAAACCTTGGAACACATCCATCTGTCCATCCGTCCATCCATCCACTCATCTATCCAATCATCCATCCTTCTACATGACCCACAGATATTAATCGAAACAAAGCTGATTATCTGGAGACTAGAGACTGGCATTAAAAATATATCCTTGCCTAAAGGGTTTTATTGGCCACAAACCCAAACCAACTAAGCTTTAAAAATACAATTGAATTCAATTTCCTTGACAATTTAGATCTTTAGATTTAGAGCCATTGTAGTGATTGCAATCTAGGTATGTAGCAACCCATTCACATTTGAAATTAGTTGCCAAGCTCCCTGCAATCATGTGGTCACCCATTGCAATATTGCCTACGAGCTTCCCTAGAAAGCCAGCGCTTTCCATTTGTATTTCAGCAGGGAAGATATTCAGCCTCTGAATGGAAAGACACCTCCCTCGACACCTCCACTGGATCTCGCAGAGGTTCCCTCACTCCTTGGAGGCACTCCACACTCTTTACCTTGGATCCCATTTGTTTAACAACCCATGAGATCACTCAACGACTACAAATGGTAATGCTGGGATTGTGGTCATTGAGCAAAGCAGTTTCTTAATGACCACTTTGATCTACAACTGACATTCCAGTTCCAGTTGTGCACATAAGTGAAAGACTACATGTAGTGTCAGGAAGAGGGACATTTCAATCAAAGCTTCAAAATTGTTAAATGTCTATGGAGATTCTCAATCATCCAGGTCATGGTTGTCCCAAAGGTGCTTTTTCAAGAGGCAACTGGACTTTTTGGGTTTTCTTTGAAGACATTTCACTTCTTATCCAGAGCTGAAGAAGCTTCTTGGATAAGAAGCAAAAATTCTTCAAAGAAAAACCAGAAAGTCCAGTTGCCTCTCGAAAAAAGCACCTTTGGGACTACAAAACTGTTACATAAACCTTAACAAACTGCAAAATGAAACAAGGAAGAGACTGTTCATTGCTGTGATGTTCAACTGGCCTTAGTAATAGATGGGTAATTGTTATGTTCATTTTAAAATAGTCCTGAGTTAATAATTGCTTCTTTATATCACACCAATGTCTCTATAAAGAAGAAGAAAACAGCGTATCTGGTTTAGAAAATTGGTATTTAGGGTTGGAAAGAAAATAAACAAGGGAATAAATCTCCATTACTTCACAAATGGATGAAAAGTAACATAATGGTCTGATAGCTTCTCTAAAGAATGACAGAATTCCTGAAAATTGTAAGAAGTATAGACTGGGGAAGAATAAAAGCATTAGCACCACCACAGACCCTCTTGCCTCTCTCCACTGCACATCAATAGAGTGTTAAAAGCACTTAAAAGCTTTAAGAAAACATTACACAAACATAAATGCAAAGCTGTATCTAAGAATACCTAGTATTTTTCGGAGTATAAGACGCACCTTTTTCCCTCAAAAAAGACTGAAAATCTGGGTGTGTCTTATACACTGAATATAGCATTTTTTGCCTTCTAAAACTCCGCCCCCTTTACCAAAATGGCCGTACATAGCCTTTAGGAGGCTTACAGAATGCTCCTGGGGGCTTGGGAGGGCAGAAATGAGTGAAAAACAGACTATTTTTGCCTTTTTTTGGACAAAAATTGGGCCTGAAAAACGGGCTGTTTTTGGGAGGTCTGCAGACTGCAAAAACTTTTTTTTTAAATTGGCCTCTTCGAAATCTTGATGCGTCTTATACTCTGGTGTGTCTTATACACCAAAAAATACGGTATTCCAGATTGGTAATAATAACATCAGCAAAATTTTAGTTGTTCTAGAATTTAGCTGGATCAAAATCCAGAGAGACTCATAGTGACAGAGTACAAGGCTAGTGCATGACTCCTCTAGTATGCATGGATTGTGCACCAAAACTGCCATCTCCCGGGGGCCTGCTCCACCCGCTCTGCTACTGCTGATGTACTGGTCTATTGGATGCATCTCTGCAAAATAGAATGGCTGGAAAGAAAGTTGGAGAGTGAAGTTTTGTCAGTGTGTATAGCAGTTGTCAAGTCCTGGTCATGGAAGAAGAAAAGTCAGATAGTAACTTCAAAGAAGCCCAAGATACGATAAAGTCAGCTGACTACAGATGGCATCTTTATACAAAAGCCAAAATGTCAGGGTTCCAAGTAATACCCCCAACGAAACAAGACTCAGAGGCTTGAGTTTCCTCAAAGTTCCATTTTATTAGAGATGTCATTGGCACATTTGGGGAAACTCGAATCTGAAAGCTTCCAGGTTTTTCCCACCCAAGTGAAAGTTCACATCACATGGCCCAATCAGGCATCGTCGCAACTGGAGATGCCTCCCAGTCACACCACTCCACCTGCAGGGCAAAGTGTCCTTGACTCTCTGAGAAAGGAATGTTATTTTGACTATATATATCTCTTAGTCTATATAATTCCCCCCTCCCATTTTCCCACAGTAGAAAATGTGGCAGGCCTGAAGGCCCAATGTAAAAGATGGCTTCCAGGTCTGACAATGACATTTGCTGTAGTTGACAAAGCCCTGGGCAAAAAAGCCACCCCACCTCCAAGTAGTTCTTCCCCCAATGGAGTAAAAGGTGATCTGGCTGAGTGGTACCAGGAGGAGTCAAGCCATGCTCAGCACATAGGCAATAAATCTGGCACATTCCTTTCTTTTCACTCTCTCTGATAAGAGGAGGAAGACAGGGTGAAGAGTGAGGCACTGAAACAGTTAGCAAGACAGAGGGGAATAACCTCTGAGAGTGAGACTTCAGCAAAAGTCGGGATTGTGGTGAGCATACTTATTACAAATATTTTTTATAAATAGCTTCATTGTATGCAGTACAAAAGCCTGAAAGCCTCCACTGCCTTTGTCTGTGTGTCAACTGCTCTCCTTGCAGATAACACCTCCAGTTCTAAATTAACCCAGTTGCATTGTGATACCTCCCAAATACCTATACTTGTGCAGAAATGTAAAATAAGCTGGGCCAACCAGCTAGTTTAATATTCTACTTCCATACAGTAATATATTGATTTTTCTAGCAAATGGAAAAATGTGTATTACAAAGACTCTTAGACTTTTCTGTCACAGACTGTTGCTTAGCTATATATTTGTTGTACATTTGGGATGCCTATTGGCATCACAACTCCCTTCTTTTTTTATTTGCAGGAGTCTACTGGGAAAGTAATGATACAAGCTAGAATTCAGACCCACAGAGTTTTAATGTGGTAACAAATGTTAAACAATACATCCAGTGGTGGGATTCAAAACTTTTTACTACTGGTTCTGTGGGTGTGGCTTGGTGGGCGTGGCAGGGGAAGGATACTGTAAAATCTCCATTGCCTCCCCATTCCAATGGAAGGTTACTGCAAAATCCCCATTCCCTCCCGATCAGCTGGGACTCAGGAGGAAGAGAATAGATGGGGGCGGGGCCAGTCAGAGGTGGTATTTACCGGTTCTCCGAACTACTCAGAATTTCCGCTTCGGGTTCTCCAGAACTGATCAGAACCTGCTGAATACCACTTCTGAATACATCACCTGGAATTAAATGCGTATATATATATATATATATATATATATATATATATATATATATGTGTGTGTGTGTGTGTGTGTGTGTGTGTGTGTGTGTGTGTGTGTGTGTGTGTGTGTGTGTGTGTGTGTTATGTATATGTATATGTATATGTATATGTATGTATATATGTATATGTGTGTAATATATATATATATATATATAAAACACGTGTATATATATATATATATATATATATATATATATATATATATATATATATATATATATATATATATATATAAAACACGTGTATATATATATATATATATATATATATATATATATATATATATATATATATATATATATATACACACATACACACATACACACACACACACACACAAAAGAACCTGCTTTGATATAGTATTTCATGACAGAAACTCTTCACACAGCAGTAAATAAAAAGGGACAACATAAACGTTAAAGAGAAGGATGTTATCACATTTCCAAAAGAAGTACATATACCCTCCAGACATTCCATTTTACCAATAAAGAATGACTAGATTGCTGCAGTGGTTTTGATCTGTGAAATTTAGGTGCGCAATGTCATTCACCGGAGACAAAGAAGCTTGTAGATGCCTCTCCTGCTGTGATGGAAAATATAGGACAATGTTATGTCTGGCTATTTTCAGCTGGTGAGAGCCTTTTCCTTTGCATGCAATCCCTTCTTTCTCTTGAGAGATATGTTGGGGGGGGGAAAATAACTTGATGCTACCCCTCTCGGTACATTTTCACACATTGCTTTATGTGACAGTGCATCTAATTTAAGTGGAATAAAAAAGAAGTGCATAACACAAAGACATTTATAGGAAATTGTTTTTTCTGCAAGTAGCTAATTAGTACTATGTTCAGTACAGGTAGTCCTCAACTTACAACCACAATGGAGCCCACAATTTATGTTGCTAAATGAGACATTGTTAAGTGAGTTTTGCCCTTTTCATGACCTTTCTTGCCACAGTTATTAAGATAATTGCTGCAAATGTTAAGTTAGTAGTACGGTTGTTAAGTGAACATGGCTTCCACACTGACTTTGCTTGTCAGAAAGTCACAAAATGATCACTGCAAGTGCCATAAATGTGAGTCAGTTGCCAAACATCCAAATTTTGATTAAATTTAGATTTAGATTTAAAGTTTATTTATATGCCGCCCTTTTCCCTGGGGGGACTCAGGGCGGCTTACAACTTAAAAAAAGGGGGGGGAGACAAACTTTTAACATATAAGACAAATACATAATTAAAACACAACATTCATACTATTCGGGCGGGTTGTAGTCTTAACCCCAGGCCTGACGGGATAGCCAAGTTCTAAGGGCTGTGCGGAAGGTCTGGAGGGTGGTGAGGGTACGAATTTCCACGGGGAGATCGTTCCACAGGGTCGGAGCTGCCACCGAGAAGGCTCTCCTCTGCGTAGTTGCCAGTTGACATTGACCGGCAGATGGGACTCGGAGGAGGCCTAACCGGTGAGATCTAATAGGTCGTGTGGAGGTAATTGGCAGTAGGAGGTCTCTCAAGTATCCAGATCCACTACCATGGAGGGCTTTATGGGTGGCAAGTAGCACCTTGAAGCGCACCCGGAGATCGATAGGTAGCCAGTGCAGCTCGCGGAGGATAGGTGTTATGTGGATGAAACGAGGTGCACCCACAATCGCTCGCGCGGCCGCATTCTGGACTAGCTGAAGTCGCCGAATACTCTTCAAGGGCAGCCCCATGTAGAGCACATTGCAGTATTAAGAGGATTAAGAGGATGCTGCAACAGTCATAAGTGTGAAAAAGCTTAAAACTTACTTTTTTCAATGCCACTGTAACTTTAAACAGTCACTAAACGTTGAAGACTATGGTACCTGTACATTGCAATTGTACATTATAATTATTAAACTTACCAAGTGACACATCTAATAAATAAAACACTAACAAAATAAGTAATGAAACAAATTATAGAAATATCTTTTGGCTGCAAGCAGTACTGAATTTTTGGTAGTTGTACAGTAAATTGGCATAGTGAAGAAACTGCCTCAAATGAAACACTAGCAGCATAACTCACCCTGAAAACTGCAATGATACATCCCCCTTAAACCTGTCACAGAAAATGTGCAGAATGTAGACCTATAACAGTGTTCCAAACAGTAAACAATTAGCATATATTAGCAATTGCAACTGGCATGTATTTTCAATAGTTGCAGCATCCTGGGGCCATGTGATCACCATTTGCGACCTTCCCAGGGGGCTTCCAACAAACAAGGTCAATGGGGGAAGCTGGATTCAGTTAACAACCACGTGATTTGCTTAACAACAGCCATGATTCATTAATAAAATCAGGCACAACTCACTTAATGACTGCATTGCTAGCGACTGAAGTTCCCATCCCTATTGTGATGGTACCTATATTCTTCCCTAAAGAGGAAAGGCTGGAGGCAGTGCAAAAAGTTGTCAAAAATCAGTGGGATGCAGTAATTGTTTCTTGAGAAAGGGACAGATCGCCATCAAATTTGATGGCTCATCCTTTCGCAAGGATCTTAACTTTCTGTTTTTTTTATTTGTTTTTGGTTTTTAAACTTTGTTTTATATTCTCTGAGTCCTCTAAAGTCATTTGCCAGTTGATAAATAAATATAAATCAGTGTCTGGTCATCATTTGAACACAGATTTTGCACAAAATGAATACATTTTACTCCTGGAGCTGCCCATTCTTCAGACTTACTTGCTCTTTGTAAACAGCCAACTTTTTTCCCTTTGATTTCCTGTGATTACAAGGTGTACACCAACATTTCAAGCAAGTGCATAACTGGTTAGCTTACTGCAACAATATTTTAGTGGCTAATTACAGAAATACAGCTGAGAGGACCAATCATAATCATGTTAAAAATTCAATTAAAGTTTGGGAAAATGGTTCCATGCTGAGAGCACAGTTAATCTTATATTGAAATAATGCATACATATCGGTGGTGTTGCTAGGTTACAAACTGTTGCTGCATCACACACAAAGCATAAACATTTTATTGTTTATTTTTTTAAAAAAAATCAAATGCGGATCCACATAAAAACAAACACAACACATCTCCATGCATGAGAGTAAGTGAAGGAACATGAAAGAGAGAGAGAGAGAGAGACTAAGATAAGGAAAACGTAATAAGGCTTACTGAGTCTCCAGTTGGTATCTAATGACACCAATAAAAGAAAAAGAGCTTCTCTCATTGCCAAATCTGATCTCATTTATTGAAAAAAAAGATCCATTAGAATTGTGATCTGAGATGGAACATGCAAGGAATAGCATATATCTTTGACAAAGCTAATGAACAGCTTAAGAAAGAGGAGAAAGCTGAATTCCTCTCCTACTTTTAGAGAATGCTGACAATTTATGTGACCCAGTGAGGTGACCCACCTACCCCAAGAAAGCAAAGTAAACAAATAACTAATAATTGTGAGGATTAACATCTAGGAGTTTGAAGTGAAACTCCTGAAAGTGATTTGGAGTATTCAGAAGGACCAGCTGGCCTCTGTCTGCCACACATTAAATCAGCTATGTCCTATCCAGGGGTGGGCTGCTGCATGGGTTCGGGCAATCCTCTAGCTAAGGATCTGTCCAGTTCGGCGAACCTGCAAATCCCACTCCTGGCTGGCCCCGCACATCCCGCCCCTTCCCTCCCAGGAGTCTCCATGTGGCCTGTTTGGGATGCCAGGTAAGTACAGGGCTATACGGAGGCTCTGGGAGGGTGAAAAATAGGCTTCCCGGAAGTTCTGGAAGGCCGGAAATGGACCTGTTTCCAGCCTCCAAAGTGCTTCCGGAGCCCAGGGAGGCCGTTTTAGCCCACCAAGCAACTGGGGACAGAACCTGTTGCTAAAATTTTTGAAGCCCACCTCTGGTCCTATCCCAGCATAGTATAGTGGCTGTAGAAGACAAGGGCAAACAGGTAATATGTTTACATACTCACTCATTCAAAACCACTTTTTGAGAGCTATTAAAAACTATTCTTGTAAATGAAAACTACAGTCTGATGCTCCATTAAAATCCAAGATTTGATTTTGCTTCTAGTATAAAGGGTTTTTTAACATTTAAAAATTTAACAAGCTTTATTTGTTAATAAAATGACTTAAATAGAAATAAATTATTCTCATGAGTTATGGAAAGTGTCGGATAGATGACATAAGGTACATAAATGGTGAATTTAAAAAAAAAGTATTCAAAGAAAGTTACATAAATATATGCTTAGATATCCAGAAGAAACTTCAAAGACACAAGAAATAATGTCCACATTTTGGCTAAAGAGGAGAAACAGGCAGATAAGTTTAACTATGTCCCTTGATTGATTATTTACAGAATATAGGCAGCTATAGTTTAGGCAAACTATCATTTTAATAGAAGCTGTTGAGAAATAACTTGCATGATGTATTTTGTCTGATTAATCCTAAAAACGGATACATTCAAAATAGTTGATATTCTTAAGAATTACATATTCTATCAGACAGAACAGTGCCCAAGCCTCAAAATCTCTGAAAGGCTGTAGCAATAGCTAGTTAGACTTATATACCGCTTCATAGGGCTTTCTAGAAAATTCTCTAGCTTGTTTTATCATGGATGTAATAAAACAAGTATGTTATTTTTTGTTGAAAAATAATTAACAAACATTATAAAATAACCTTTTATAAAATTTAAAAAACCCTCATTAGAATTTTATAATAGTCCTATGGAGTCCTTCTTCCAGAGAATTGGAAGAAGACTATCGTGTACTTCAAGGGTGGGTTCCTGCCAGCTAAACAACCGGTTTGCTTCTTGGGGTTTGGGATGAAGCACCAAGTTATCAAAGTTACTTTTCCAATTTCCCTTCTTTCCACCTTCACTCACGTTTACTCCATTAATAAGTTCATCTAATTTCTTATCTTTGTTCTCTATATTTTCATTCGCTTCTTTAATTTCTGGGGCTGCAACCCCATCATCTTTTTTTGTGATACCCCAGTCTGTCCATTTCTCGTCATATCTCTCAAGTCCTTCTGAGATGTTTTGAAGTCCAGCCAAATGTTTTGAATTATCAAGTTTTCTTCATCTGAGTATTGATCCATTTTTTAGAAATATAAGGAAAAAGCAAAGAAAGGAATTTGGTACTTTCTGCCACTCTAGCCTGACAATTTTTTTTTGAAGAATATATCTATTTTTATTTTAAATCTTAAGCAGATGTTCTTTTATGGTTTTCAAAAAAGAAGGGTTCAGGTCTTTTTCTTTCCTTTTGCAAATCTTGCCAAAATATTTTCCACATGCTCCAGCAGTAGACTATTTGTGACCTTGAGTCTTTATCAGGTTTTAAAAACAAGTTCCAAACCCTTCTGCTGCAAAGTCAGTGTCGTCAAATAGGAGTGAACAAAGGATACATTTATTGCAACAGCAAAAGAAAAAAAAAACTTAGGCTTCCAAGTGGCAGTTTCAACTATTTTAAAGACTTTTTCCTTAAGTATCTTTAATATGATATTATAACAAGTAGAAGGAGAAGTTTATTAAAATAAAAAAAGTTTTAATTTAAGCCAAAAAAGTTAGAGTAGTAAAAAGAAATAGAGGAAAAAAGATCAGTCTCTTCACCTCAAGCAGAGAAACAGGAAACGTTGCAATCACTTCAATCCACAAAACATCGTTACAGGCAAGAGCAAAAAGCTTTCTAAGGCATTCCAATAGGGATTAAATACGCCGCTTTGTTTTTACTTAAGGGACTAATTTGGCTTAAGAAAAAGTTTCTTAGGGCAATCTTCTAAAAGAAAAGAAAAAAACCCTCACCAGATGAAACACTTTCACTTCTCTTTCTTTCTGGAGCCGTCTCCAACTATCGCCTGGGTGCTGCCTGTTTGCTGCCGGTTGGAAGCGCTTCCCTTGGGTCGATCAGGGACATTGCGATGTCCCTGCGACCAGCAAGGTCTTGTCTTTCCAGTCACCGTCTCTTCGGGACAGTTTAGGTCCTGCCGGACCATCCAAGGGCAAAAGTGTCATCGGCGGATTTGGATTGTCGAGTCCTCACGATGTAACGTTGCGACGTTGGCTCCTCCTCTGTAATAGCAGTCTTGATATGCAACTTTAGTCCACCAAACCCATGCAAAACAATGGTTTTATTTTAACATGAAAAGAAATTAGATTTCTTTTCAGCAGCATTACATTAAAATAAAAATGGACAGTATATTGATTCTGATGAATGTAAATTGATTGAACTCATCAATAAATTGAAAAGGATTTTCAATACCATTTGTTTACAAGAAACATGTAAAAATAGATCATGCCTATTTGTTACAACAGAAAAAAATTAGGATAAGGATATTTAGCTGCAGGAAAGACTAAGAAAATTGGAATTGTAATTATTTTAATTGACTAATTTGGGAAGTAATGGACCGGTTTAAAGAGAAAGCAGAAAGAATTCTGAAATTTAGGGTAGAAGGCAACATTATAATAACAGCATCTATTTATGTGCCAAATAAGAGCAAAGAACAAATTTACAAACACCTTTCCAAATGCTAATAGAAGTAGAGGGAGAAATAGTTGTTATTGGGGACATGAACAGAATATTAGATTTTAATCTAGATAAGAGAAGAAAGGGAAACTTATGCGAACATTTCTTTCAATATATGAATAAATTGACATTGGCAGATGCATAGAAAGTACAAAATCCAAAAGAGACAGATTTATACTTTTTTGGCAAGACATATACCATACTCCAGCAATAGCTATGTGTTAGGTTTGTAAAATATTAATATAGATAGTCCTTGATTTATGACCAGTCATTTAATGACCTTTCAAAATTATGACATGCCGGGAACAAGTACTTTATAGCTCATAAAGCACTTCTAGCTATTGTAAAATATTATGCTTCCCCCCAACACACCCATGATAACATGACTGCATTTTGGACACTTGGTAACCTTTACCAAGTACCTTTACAACCAGTTGCAGAATCCTGAGGTCGTGTGTGTGTGTGTGTGTGTGTGTGTGTGTGTGTGTGTGTGTGTGTGTAAAACTAGTTTCTGGCACTTTTGCCTTTATGACTGTGGTACTTGTTTAATGACTATGGTGATTCATTTAATGATTGCCACAAAAATGTCATAAAATCAGGCTTGGTAATATGGATGCCTTGATTTATAACCGTAACAACTTACAATTGGAAATCCAATCCCAATTGCATTTGTAAGTCAAGGACTACCTATACCTTCTGTCAAAGAAGTACAGATTATTTTCCTATGACATATGCTGATCATAATTCAATTTTAATAACATGCTATTTTGAAAGAAGGATTACCCTTTAGATAGACGATGAATGACACGTAGTCACCCTGGAATCTAGGGTTACCAAGTATCTGAACAGGAAAAGGAGGACACAGACAATTTGAAAGGAGGTCAAATGGTAGGAAAAGAAGAACATGCTACTTAGTTTTCTTGGCATTCATGATAAATGAGATAAAAGGATCCACTATTTAACTTTTCTGGTAATTGTGACAAAAATTTCAGCAAAACCTGAAAAATAATAAGGTACTTATTATGCATAATGCATAATTTACTTGTTCAAGAATCAGAAAGTGTAGTTTTTCAAGTGCAATATTTTTATAACTGATTTATTTTCAAAAACATGTGCATGGAAATGAGTACTTTCAGAAAATCCAACCTGGTCCAACAAATTTTTATTTTCAAGAACAAAGGCTTGAAACTTTACATCGATAACATTCTTCATATTGTATTTAGTAAGAACAATTTCTCTAAAGAATCAAGAGATAGCTGGTGTCTTTGCTTTGTCCACTCAGCATTTATCAAAGACCATCTAGACATGCAGAAGGAAAATTGACCATTTTTTTAAGCAACTCTGTGAAACAACCTGCATTTTCGTAGTTTCTGAAATGTGCACCGTTGTACATGCAAGAAATCTTCAAGAAGTGGTCATTTTGTTCTTTCATGAATACTTTAAGATTGGAGTATTGGTCAAAATTGTGCATCAGTAATTCCCTTTTCCTTTGGGTACAGTGTGCGTGCTTAACAAACAACTCAGCCAATGAAATGTTCTTCCTTGAGTCTAATCACATCCTGCAAAACTGAAATTCATCAAAAGATTTCAATCACTTTTCCAAATACTTAAGGTACACTTTATACCTAACTTAATCTGCAAAATACAGGTGCTCTTTCTCTACACTTGTTTCATACAGATTCGTCACAAGGGCTTTATTTTTCAGAAACATAAATATCTCAGAAACTGCCAAAGAGCCATCAGTAATCAGCCCAATCAAAGAATCTCTAGCACCACCCCCACCCCCACAGACAGGCAAGTCACCAGAATATAAACTGACACCAAACAGCACTCCTTACTAGCACTGATGATGTTACCTAGTTAGGGGCATGAAAGGTCTGCAAGAAAACAAACAAGCTCAGAGGGCACAAAGGATCCCTCGTAAATATCTTACTCAGACTGGCTTTTAGAACTTCCAACTGTTGACTAAGGAAGGGTGTACTGTGATATAGTAGCAGATATTTCATTTGGAGTACAGTACTAAACAAGTGGGAGAATTTTCTGTGCTTCATGGTTGCTGGTATCAGTTGCAATTCCAAATCATTTAATGTTACTTAGTGATTTTATGAATTTGGAAATGATTGTTGTTGTTAGTTGTAAAGTCATGTCGACCCATCGCGACCCCATGGACAATGTTCCTCCAGGCCTTCCTGTCCTCTACCATCCTCTGGAATCCATTCAAGCTCAGGTCTACTGCTTCAGTGACTCCATCCAGCCAACTCATTCTCGGTCATCCCCTTCTTCTTTTGCCCTCAATCTTTCCTAGCATTAGGCTCTTCTCCAGTAAGTCCTTCCTTCTCATTTGGAAATGATATGGGGTACAATAACGTTTTTTTAATTGCCTCAGTTTTGATTCTAGCTTGTTATATTTTTTGTGGTTTCTAAATCATCAAACAATGTAAGCATCAAACCAGTGTGGTGATTTGTGTGACTGGTGATGAGTAATTGTCAAATGCTTAAGTTGCTTTGAGAGGATAAGCTTTTTAAATACTGTTGAATATTTAGGCTGAAAAGTTGATGTTGCTTTGCTTGATGAAGCTCAATTTCTTATTATCTTTTTGTGTTTCTCGCTGTCTCACTGCCTCAGATCAGTAGTCCCCTTATTAGCAAGGGATAGATAACTGTCACAAATAGGATACTTTGGTTCATTTTAACTGCAGACATGAACAAAGCAAGGATACTCACTCTTCATATTATCTGAAAATGTACATTTTCTCTTAAGTGGATTTACTCAATGAGCAATACAAATATAGAAATTATTATTAACAGAAGGAAAGCCACTAGTGATAATATAGAATTGATGACAATGCAGCTTTCAAACTTTACCACAGAAACTAGGGCAAGTCATGTGATTTGCAGACTACAATGATAATAGAATTGAAGGGGCTAGATTGAAGCCAATTGCTGGAATTAGGAAATAAATTAAGTAATGTAACTAATGTAAATGTAAATGTAGGCTACTGAATTGATCAATGGATGGATGAAAAAGAGAAACAGAGAATTTGCAACATCACAATACATGAAAGTCTGAATGATTACTGCCATGAAAATAGTTCAGAACAAAGCAAGACACTCAAAAGTCAGACAATATTTCATTTTAAAGCTATAGCAGCTGGACAGAAGACATGAGCACAAAAAGGAAGACACGTGGAGACACTGGAATGGCCAAAGGTGAGTTGCTCATCACTTGTCTTTGATATGGGATTAAGGCCCACTGCAGTGTCCTGGCGTGAAGGTGCACCCAGGGAACTATTCCAATGCACAATATCAATGTGCCTAATAGACAAGAAAGGTCTGCTATGGGTACTACCCACCTGGAGCACACCTTATAGACTAATTTTTGTGGATTGGACCTATGGTCTTGAGATGGAAAGACCAACCCCGCCCCCCGAGTCTATTATTGCTCCTAAGTGCAAAATTCTCATGATGGGTGTGAGATGGCTTTTAGAAAAATTGATGGAGGACCCCACCTGTTGAATGGTACTAATGGTTAGATGGAGGTCCTGAATTGCCTGATCGTAAGAATGGGCCTGCACTAAGACATCATCCAGGTAGCATTGGCGTCTTACTGGGATAGAACGAAGGTAAGCTGCCAATGCTGCCAGAACCTTGGTAAATGATCCAGAATAATCCCAGATGAGGCCAATCTGAAGGGCAATGCCCGGTATTGATAATGAGACCCGTCCTGAGTGAACCCGAGGTACCTGCGGTGAGATGGAAGCACCAGAATGTGCAGATACACTTCAGTGAGGTCTATCGAGGTCAGATAGTCTCCCTGTCTGATCCCTTGTAATATGGACATCAATGAGGCCATTTAAAAACATCTATAGAAGATGTATCAGTTCAGATGTTTCAGATCAAGGATCACTGTCCACCCCCCTGAACTCTTAGGGACTATAAAAAGGTTGGAATAAAATCCCAACTCATGTTCTTCCAACGGAACTGGCTCTATTGCTCGAATTTCCAGTAAGTGTCAAATTGAGAGCCTTACAAGATTACTCTTTACGGGGTTCTGAGAAGACGGAAACAACCTGAAGAGATTCAGAGGGGAGGGGAGAAATTCTAATCTGAGGCCCTGTTGTACTGTTGTGAGCACCCAAGCGTCCACCGTTATGTGTTCTCATTATGACGCAAAGTGATCAGGCGGCTGCCTATGGGAAGAGTGGAATTAAACTCATTTCCCTCTGCAAAAGGGACGACTGCCTCCCCCACAAAAGGGCCACTTGGATTGGCCCTGGGTTCTACTCCTGTCAGGAAAATAATTCCTGTTCTGAAATCGGTCTGCCCTGGTAGCATAGTACCTGTTCTGATGAAAGTCAGGTTCACTGGGACGGAAGGAGGGTTGTCTGCAGTAAGGAGTAGGCCTGTTCTCCTGTCACTTGGTTGCAGTGGGAAGCACTTTCTTTTTGTCCTTGTTCTCTATTAATATAGGATCCAAGGACTCGTCAAAGAGGGACCCTCCTACATATGGTGCAGACGCTAGGTGGAATTTTGATTTGTTGTCTGTTTGCCAGTTCCTCAGCCAAAGAAGGCATCTGGAAGCCACTGAAGTAGACAAAGCTTGAGAGACAAACTTGACAGAGTCAAGTGTAGACTGAGAGGAACTGGGCAAAAGGAGTAGAGGTGTGGCTGCAACACTTTCTCTCAGTCTATGGACTAATCAGCACTGATAACAGCCCAACTGTAGCACCTCCTGCCCCATGTCATGGAGAACAAACAGTTTCTACTCCCAAGCAGAACATTAAGGATAACAGTAGGTTTATAATAAACATAATAGAATGTATCAATAAAGGAGGGAGTAATAATTTTGAAGGATACAGAAAAATTGACAATTTGGAATTGCCATTTCTACTTGCAGTTATTGAATAAAATGAATCTTAGATTAAAAGGATATATCAATGGCAAACAGCAAAGATAATAGCTAATTGAATACTTTCTATAATTTTTTCAACTAGTAAAAGGTATCAGACAAAGGTGTCCACTTTCTTTTTTATTACTTGCTTTAGAAGTATTAACAAAGAAAGTTTGAAAAGATGGATAAATTATCAATCATGGCATAGAAATGCATATTAAAATGCTATGTGGATAAAATGTAAGGGCAAACATTTTGTAACTTCAAAGTGCAATAAAATAGATGATTAAACAAAGATTTGGGTGAATTGTCTAGATATAAAATTAACATTAAAACAAACATAACATTGGGACACTTGTCCCATGAGAAAAAGTTTGTGCAAAAAGAATTGACTTGTGAATTAATGAAAGGAACATTTTATGATATGCAGCAAAGTAAAATGATTCCAAAAAACTAGAAAGAACAACACAGCATTTAAAAAAATCTAATTCTGTTAAGACATATGCTTTCAGGACATGAGGACAAATTTGGCTCAACACTGGAAAAGAGATACTTTGCTGACAATAACAGACTGGGAAACCAAACTTGGGGAATAGGCTGCAATGACAAAATTAACAATATAGATGCAGAGTTGAAATTTGACTAAATTTAAGCAAGAATGGCTATCCTATATATTATACGTCACACAACAAAGCAAATTTAAGATACTTAAGAATATGGTTTTCATGGAAGAAATATTTGACATAAAGCTAATACAGTAACCAAAATTTTTTTAATGTTTATAAATAATTTGATTTAATCACCAATTAGATACAAGGGAAAGGAATCTAAAATTTAATATTTCATTGATTATTTTTAATTTTTTAAATTATTCCTTCCTTTCTTCTTTTTTTGTAAGATCATGTGCATTTATTTTAGATAATGACAAACTTGTGATGATATTAATAGTAATAGTTTTATATTGTTTAATCAATGAAATAAATAATGCATTTTAAATTTTTAAAGAAAATTATGTTTTTTTATTTACTGATACTTTATTTCCCATCTACTGTCTTTTATCATTTTATTCTTTTTCCTGTTGTGCTGTCATTTATTTTTTTTGAATGATTTTTAAAAAAAATAATTTATAAACTAAAAAAATATGTGAGATAGTCTAAACTGGTATATTAACAGAAAGACGATGTCTATTATCAACAGATCTCAAGAGAGGTTGTATCACAATACTAGCTTATGTTGTAAAAAAAAAGAACAAAGTTTAGTTCTAGTAACAATGCTGGATCAAAAATTATTCCCAACCTGTGAGCCTGATGTTTTAGATGAAATGTAACCCAATATTAAGTAGATTTTTAGTCCAAGGAATTAAATTTTGAGAAAAATAGTTACAGAGGGACATCACTTCCAGTCATATCTGCAGCTCACAAAAATACTGACAATATGCCATGGTAAGTAGAAATTCTTTGAATGCTTCAGAGAATCTGTCAGATTCTGCTTGACCTCCATCTCAAAGAATAGAATGCACATCAAAACTAATTTGCATTTGTGTATACAATCTCCATTCAGAACGTGAATCCAAGAAAACAAGCAGGAGTCCTGACACAAAAAATGTCCCTAGCAACACTTCAGAGAATCAGTTGCAAAAATAGCTCCAGTACTATTACTTGGTAAGTTCAATTAAATTAGTTGCAACCACATTTAGGTAAATATACTTAGTGATCAGTGAATATATTTGACAGGACATGCTATGGAGAAGGAAATTGTCACACTAGGCTGAGCAAGAAATCCAAAATCTCCAGATACATAACCCTGTAGAGTACTCAAAAATTTACTTACGGCAGAAGCAAGAGATGGCACTGCCAACAAAGTTTCTTTTACTGCAGACAAGATAGAAGTTAAACAGAATGTTAACCTTCTGCAGAACATTTATTGTCATGGCTACCTTGGTATTTCTCTGGTGGTTTTTCTGGTATTTCTCTGGTGGTCTCTAATTATGGTTTTCACTGTATTGCAAAAGTTATGCAACCTCTACTATGTCTAACACAGAGGTAGTATTCAGCAGGTTCTAACCAGTTCTGGAGAACCGGTAGTGGAAATTTTGAGTAATTCGGAGAACCGATAAATACCATCTCTGACTGGCCCTGCCTCCATCTATTCCCTGCCTTCCGAGTCCCAGCTAATTGGGAGGAAATGGGGATTTTGCAGTAACCTTCTCCTGGAGTGGGGAGGGAATGGAGATTTTAGACTCTTTCCCCTGTCACGCCCACCAAGCCATGCCATGCCCAGCAAGCCACGCCCACAGAACCAGTAGTGAAAAATGTTGAATTCCACTACTTATCTAACACGGCTGTTCAGAGAAAGATTTCATAAAACACCTTTCTGAATCTTCTGCTTGGAAGACCATGGCATGGTCCACTTTTGAAAAATCAGAAAGAAAGAAAAACCACACACACATACATACACACATACACACACACACACACACACACACATATATATATATATATTTGTGTGTCTGTCTGTCTGTCTCTTATTTATATAGTTGACACAATTGGAATTGGGAGAGGAAAACATTTGAATGAATGACTTCCTTATTTAGATTATACTTTTAAAAGATGTTTGAAAAAAATTCTAATTTGAAATAATCAGCACTTAAAATATGAATTTGGATTTCAACAGAGGTCTTCGTATTAGTTAAACCAATGTTAAGCTGCTTTTAACAGTGATGCTTCCCTATGTCAGATTTTTCTCTGTAATTAAAATATATTTTCAAAGCATTTATAGTAATACAAGTGGAGAGAAAAAAATAGTCCCATAATATTCCTTTCTTCAAATCATTCTCTGCTATTATATATATAAATATAATAATATGGTAAAAATAGAGGCAAAATAAAGATATAAACTATGATGCAAGCAGGCTTTATATTATTTTAAGGTAATTCAGAAGACAATAGTTGTGGAACTAATGATCAGGCCATGATCTCAACTGATTGTTAGTTATCTCAGCCAGAGCCCAGGACTAGCTCATGCTACTTTTTGTGTGGTAAATATCAGTGTAACTTGTCAGTTTTACTTAGTGAATAATGCTTATGCACATGTCGACACATTATGACAGCTGGTATTTACTGTGGAATGTGGAACTCAATTAATAACAACTTTCAAAATTCATACTTGATGTGATATGCCTCAGTTCCATGCGGAGATGAGTAACATGTCTGACCAAAATGCTAGAAATATCTGGGTCTGATGTAAAAAAAAAGTCCAATTGGTTAGAAATGAGTAAATGTGAAATGTGGTACAATAAATAAAATTATTACTTGCTAGGTTTTTTGCAAAGTACATTATTAACAATTATTAGCTTTAGGTTCTGTTCTACCCAACTTTTATGAAAAGGTTAAGAATCTATTAATTACTAAAATGAGCATCTGAACTGTATCTTTTGTTTGGATATTAATTTGAATATAAAGGAGAGGTTTTCTTATAATTAATTCAATAACTGTCTTTTGAAATGGCCAACAAACACCCCCACCCTCCAAGTTTGGCTTCACACATCTCTACCGTGTTTTCCCCAAAATAAGACAGGGTCTTATTTTCTTTTGCCCCCCCCCCACCACCACCACCACCTGCCACCCCTCGCTAAAAGGACGGCGGGGAAGGGAACCAGGCAGGATGCCTTTACCATTGGGATGGGCGGTGTTTTTTTGCACAAGAAGGAACAGGTGGGAGGGGGTGATCGCATTGCTGGCCTGCTGCTGTTTTTGTGGCTGGCTCTTTTTGCGCTGGAGGGAAGGGCAGGAAGTGGAAGCACTTTGCTTCGCCTGCCGCTGTTTTTGCGGCGAACCCTCTCTTTGCCCCACAAGCTGTACCGGTAGGTGGTACAGTGGTAATGGCGGGAACCAGTTACGCATGCGTTTAAATAGTTGGGGTGGGCTTATTTTCGGAGAGGGCTTATTATGATGAATGCTCTGAAAAGCCCAATTGGGCTTATTAGCAGGGCATGTCTTATTTTCAGGAAACACGGTAATTAAAAATAACATATAGAAATTTAGTCTTCAAATACTGTTTTTCAGCTTCTTGTTGAGAGATGATGTTATCTGACTGAAATAAGACATTACTTTAATTATATTTTATTTTTTCAAAAATACCTCTCATAAATGTGATGATGCACAAATGTGTATGTATTGATTTAGTAGTTTGCAGGAAGTAGAAAGCAAGAAGAGAATGAGAACATGTTTCATTAGTAGGAGTTGATACACCCACAGTTACTACTTAGTTTTTCCTCTGATGATTATTCACTTATGTTTTCATCTGATTAGCTTTTTCTCATTTAACTGTGAAACATCCAACTAGGATCTTGCTTCATGTAACTTTTTTTGATCATGTGATTTATTTTAAAGATTATTTTATTTGTGAGTTTTTTGGGCCCTTCCAATTGCAGAATTATATTTATTTAAGTTACCTCTAATTTAATTGTTTACTTGATCTTGCTTGAGGTTGTTAAGAATGATTCAAATTTAAACTATATCATGACTTGATCTCATGGCAGGGAGCAGAAAAAAATAATTAAGACATCTGATTGCCTTTCAAGTAGTTTGTGAAAGTTTAAAAGAAGTTTGTTCTGGAGCTTCATTGGGCAGTATCCAGAGTTGTGCAAGTAGACTTCTGCTTTGCAGTAGAATCAATAGACTTCTGCTACTTTGAAAGGAAACTTTGAGGTCATTTAATCAAACCCCATGCTCAATGCAGGGATCCTTACACCATCCCAGACAAATGGCTGTTCAACTTTTCTTGAAAACCTTCAAAGACAAATTATCCATCACTTATCAGGCACCCTATGCACTGTATAAAGACATGCATGCTAGTTGTTTCTGGCTCTAGGGGTGGTACTTATCTCAGTTTTTAAGCCAAAGAGCCAGCGCTATCCAAAGATGTCTCTGTGGTCATGTGGCTGGCATAACTCAATGTTCCCAATCTTCTCACCAAAGTGATCCCTATTTTTTTACTTGCCATTGAGCCACTGAGCCACCGTGTCCCTTAATTCATTGCATAGTAGCTCTCAAAACCAGGAAATTTCTTCTTATTTCCTCCTTTCCTATTCTTAGCATTCCTCCAAAACTGCTCTGAAATGTTATTCAATCTCTGGCAAAGTTTTGGAATATACGGAATATTTCTGTAGAAATCCTGACTGAAACAAAGGCATTCTTCTTTGTTTTCTTTTTTCTTTATTTTTATTTCTTCTTTATGTAAATAAAGAAATGTGAAATTTTTAACATTGCTATATTAATTTCTAAAGCATTTAATGATACTTTTGTTCATTTTATTTATAATTTGGGCAAATTATAATATAGATTTGGAAACCAAGCATAATATTGTTACTGCAATTAATAAAATATGTAATACAATAAAATATGTAAAGAAATTGTACACTACTGTTTATAATCTAGACAACATTGAAAATATGTACTACTACAAAAGGACTTGGGACTTTGTCTTGTAATAGTAATGCTGTCTGGTAATAGAATTTTTAGATGCTTTTACTATTGTTTAAGAGAATTAACTGTCTAGAGTGTGTGTAGAAAGCTGGAGTATTAATTGCAATAATACATAGGAAGCAATTAAAGTAATATGCATAAAGAAAATGGGGAAGGAATCAAAGCATTAATGGTTAAAATTACTGAATAGTACTATTAGTTTCTTGTTTCCTTCTGGTAAGATCTTGACTTTCATAATATTATATGGTGTGAATTTTTTGCGCTATAGATTTCCTTGCATTTTTCATTAATAACCAGTCATTTGAAGGAGAGCAGGTAAATACCCAGTGCTTTGATGGCATATGACATAACAGTGCTAATAGTACGTATGAAAGCAATTGAAACAAAATGAGCATAGAATCTAGAATCCAATGCCTCTTTTTTATTCTGAACTAGGCTCTTTATCTTTCTACTGCCCTGGTAGTTCAAACACAGTAAATGGATCTGTATCTTCCACTTCTTCCAATTTTTCCTTCCTTTGAAGAGGTAGCAATGAAATACAGTATCTACACAATTATTTTTGACAGATACTGCTATGAGCTTCCATTTGTAAGCTTCTAATACCAAAATTGATTGTTGAGGAACTGGAAATCCTTTGAAAGAAGCACAATATGTTGAAATGTATACGGAGTATCTTTCTCTGATTTTTTTAAACAACTGAACCTTTCTCCAGGTTTATCCCGCTTCTGTGGAAACTACTCCTATATGTCCGTCTATTGGTTAACCATTCAAGTACCTCTTTTGAAAAATTTCCACAGTTAAGATCCAGATGTTTTATTTGGCTTAGTGCTCCTATAATAGAAACTATCAATATTGCTCATCAGTGACTGGTTTTCACACTAACACTGAGGGAGGGGCTGTCCCAAAGGTGATTTTTTTAAAGAGGCAACTGGACTTTCTTGTTATTCTTTGAAGATGTTTGGCTTCTCCTCCATTCTCTGAAGAGCTGAAGAAGCTTCTTGGATGAGAAGCGAAACGTCTTCAAAGAATAACAAGAAAGTCCAGTTGTCTCTTGAAAAAAGCACCTTTGGGACAACCATGACCTGAATGACTGAGAATCTCCATTGACGTTGAGAGGGGGGGGGGGATGTGAATAGTATATCTGTTCCACTGGCTACTTGACCCTAACAATAGTATGGTTGGCTGCTCAGCTTTTTCTACCTGTGAACTACATCTGGATATTGGGAATCTATGTCCACTACACATAGTATTGTTTCTCCGTTTCCTTTTTACTAAGCTTGGCTTTGATTGCCATGATTTCTGTCTGTGGTCTGCAACATTCAATACTGTGCTTGACTTCTATTCATCATATTATCCTTGTGGGCTACTTTAAATGGATGACCCTGTTACTTGCCTCCTGGAAGTCTGTGAGGATCTGGCTCTTTTCCCAGGTGGTGGAGCCATGATATTAATGTAGCTCATGTGGTTATATTTGTTGTGCAAAACTGACATTTTCAGGACTTCAACCCATTTTCTTCTTAGTAGATTTCTAATTTCTGGCTGATGATTTTTTTTTTTTAATTTCTCTTCACTACATAGAGTTCCCTGGGTCAATGGACAGCTACATTGAATTGTTTAATAAATAAATGAATAATTTTGACCCAAGCACTTTAAATATATGTTTTCATTTGGCTTATAATTCAGCCAACGTAAACTTTAAATATGTACCATGTCCAAGTTAATCTAAGGCAGTGATTCATAACTAGTGGTAAGATTACCACAGGGGGACATAGATGTTATATGGGACACGGTATAAGCTACTAAAGTAAGCCTTTAAAATTTGCTGTCAGTTATAATATCATAAGTTATAAAAATATAAATATTATTTTTTTGAAAAATCTCTATCAATCATGATGGGAGTGAGGTTCTTTTGAGGATGAATAAAGTGACTTAAAATACAAAAGGTTCAACATTTACCTCAGGAACTATATTAAGAACCAGTTCAGGTAGATGCACTGACGATCCATTGCCTTGGTTCGGTTTATATATGGATAAAGTTGCATTTTTAATGTCATCGGTTTGATTCATTTGGTCATAAAATACATTGTTTTGTATGAGATTATTTGCTTTACTTGCTTTATTTATGTGCTAGTTTTATTTGCCTTTTATGATTGTGTTCATAGGTTTTTAGATAATTATGTCTTTTAAAGTTTTTATGAATTTAATTTTTAGTGGAATGCTTATAGACTGCAGAATGACATATACAGCACAATCCAATATCTCTTTATTTACAAGAAAGGTATACTGAATTCAGTAATACAGTCACAAGTCATTGAGAGTCCATTTTTGCTTGGTTTTCAAAATACATTTTTGTTAAATCCCACCAGGTAAAACCAACAGGTATTCATGATACTCATGGAGTTTTCTTTTATATAGGAAATATCAAACTGGCACCTCTTTACTATAAATCTTCCTTGCTATATTTGGACTCAATAATTACAAAACTACAACAACCCAAGACTGATAGTAAAAATATGAAAATGGAGGAAACTGTTTTATTCAAAGAAAAAGAACATATAGAAATTTAGTCTTCAAATATTCAGCTTTGCCTGAAAGGAAAGCAGAATATTTACATTAAAAGCAAGAGGAGTGAAGTATATAAAGTGTGTTCATAGTACAATCTGCCAGTCTTATAAGGAGTCCAGAATGCTACTTTTTTGTTGCAAGGATAATAAGAGAATCTTAAGTAACAGGACCTTGTCCCTCCTCACATAACAAAGAGAGTCCAAGTAGGACAGTTTCTTTCTCACCTCCTCCTCTCTTTCAGGAATAAGCTAAGGTTTATATAACCATACTTGCATTCTTTCTTCAAGATTTATCACCATTTTTATACACCACTTTCAATTCTTCTGCAAGGATAAGCAGTATTATTCTTCCAAAGTTACAAAATGTGAAATAAAAATAATGACAGTATGAGTTATAAAGCAAATAGGATTGTTGTAAGATTTCAAAAAAGACTTCTTTATAGGAGAAGAAGTGGCAGAACCTGAGGGCAGAGTTAAAAGAGAAATCTGCCTAGAGCAGGGCTGCCAAACTCATGGCCCGCAGGTCGGATGCATCGCATGCTGGCCATGCCCCTGCCAGTTTAACAAAGGGTGGAAAAATCCAGATACATCACGTGACACCGCTGTGACACCACAAGTTTGACACCTCTGGCCTAGAGTCTCTACTAGCCACCAACTAAGTTCAGCCTCTTTTGAATCCTGTTAACCCACATCTAGGGCCTAAATAATACTAACTGTTAATGCATAGATGTGAGCAATAAATCGGTTTAATTGGGACTACTTGTGTGGTCCTGGTCTTTCATGCCTGATGGTTATTAGTGTTATGACACTAATCAGGACTGGAATTTATATCACTAAGCAAAACTTCATGTAACCATGCCACTTAGCAATTTCGGCCAAACTGTTAGTGAACATCATGCAGTCACTAGACAAGGATACCATGTGTCTCTTGCCATGCACAAATTTCTGAAAATTAGGGGATCATTTGGAATAGATTAATTTAGTGTCATAGGATATTATCAGTGTAAGTCAGAATCCCATTCTTCCATACTTCAATGGTAAAAGAGGAAGTAAGAGTCCATGCTTAATAAATAGCTGTTCTAAAATATAAGTAGCTATCAAGCCCCTGTAACCATATTGATTATACAGGATACCAATCTTAAAAGATACTTAATGTTTCTACAATTAGTACAAAAGATCAGCAGTCTGGAAATATCGAAGTGCCAGAGGATTGCCCGGAGCTCCAGCCTGTTGATGTTGTGTCGGAGCTCCTGCCAGGACCACCGGCCCTGCACCAACTGGGGCCCCAAGATCGCCCCCCAGCTGAACAGGCTGGCGTCCGTGGTGAAAACAAGGCGCTCCTGGTCCCTGAACTCGCACCCCTTGAGCAAGGCTGGGGACAGCCACCACTTGAGGGAAATCAGTACCTGAGGGGTGGCCTCAACCTTGGCTGGTGAGCTGCTGGTGTTGGCTCTCTGGAACGGTAGGATTTGCCACTGCAGAGTCCTGGCGTGCAACCATGCCCATGGTACTACGATGCAGGATATGAGTTTCCCCAACAAGCTGGATAGAACAAAATGGTCCCTACGGACCTGCTTAATCATCTTAACCAAACTGGCCCTGCGGTCCGGGGAGAAAAAAACCTTTCCTGCATGGGAGTCTATGACCGCCCCAAATGGAGAATTCTAGTTGACGGCGTGAGAGAACTCTTTTCAAAGTTGACGGAGAACCCAAGCCCTTGAAGGGTGTCCACAACCTGCCAGAGGTCCGCCCTCTTCTGACCTGGGGATGCCCCCTGGATGAGGACGTCATCAAGGTAGCAATGCAACCTAAGGGAAAGCCCCTTAGGTAGGCTGCCACCACCGCCAGTACCTTGGTGAATGACCTAGGTGCAGAGGATAACCCAAAGGGAAGGGCCCTGTATTGGAAGTGGTGGCCCAGATAGGAGTGGGAGGATAGGAATATGGAGATAAGCCTCCACGAGGTCTATAGAAGCCATGTAATCCACCTCCCGTATGCCTGCTAGAATTAATTTAAGCGAGGCCATATTGAACTTGTGGTATACAAGATGTTGGTTCAAGAGCTTCAAATCGAGAATAGCTCTCCAACCCCCTGAAGCTTTGTGCATGAGGAATAGATTTGAGTAGAACCCCCAGCCCACCTGGTCCGAGGGGACCAGTTCTATCGCAGCGACATGAGGCAGATGCTTAATGGCCTGATGCATCCGCCTGCGTTTGACTAGATTTTGCGCCGGGGGAAATGTGCAAAAGTGGTTGGATACAAAGTAACCATTCCCTGGTGGTTAGGAAGGAAAACCACATAGAGCTACTTACAGGCTAGAGCAGAGAGCTAGCTACGGTGGCTGCAGAGGCAAGGAGGTTCCAGTAGAGATAGAAATCACAGAAGAAGTTAAAAATATGACTCGTTCTTCGGCCGGATTGAGATGAAGTGGAGAAGAAAGGGTGGAGCACAGAGGCATGTCTTCAGCTTCATCCCAGTCTCGTGGCCAAATGGGCGTGACAATACCATCCACTGGAGCCTCCTGTCCCTCGCTCCAGAAAATAGATATTTTCCTGATACACAGACATAATGGGATTATTTAAAGTAGTACTCAGTGCTTTGCCAATTAATAAGGCTCATAACTGCTTTCTTTCCACATATTAATTTCCAATGCTTAAGGCAAAAACAGAAAAGAATTCTCTCCAAAATAATCTAAGAGAGAAAGGCACTATGTTTCATAATAGCCCAGCAAAGTCTATGGGGAGTCAGGAATTGGTTCATCGGATTAGGGAGGGTTGAGCCTAGTTAGTACATGGATGGGATACTAACTGGGAATCTGAGGCTGAAAATTAGATTGGGAAATCAAGAACAGTGGATCTCAGTATAAAATACAGCTGACCATATTTTAGTTTTGAAAGAAATAAGCTTATAATTTTATCAGCATAATCAAAAAGAAGGATGGACATTCCACTAATACAATTTACAGATCTCAGATCATGATGAAAGTGCACAGTCCTTGTAGAAAATAAATATCTCAGTGAAATTTCTCAATATAAGCAATCTTTATTGATATTTTTTAGTAAAAACATGATGGCAGACAACCAGAATTTGAGCTTATGGTTCAGTGACATCAAAGGTATATTCAGATCTAAGAATAAATCATGTTTATTTGATGAGCCTAGCCTTTTCCTGCTGCAGTTGTGAGATGATCAGTAATGGTATTCTGTATTTTTAAATAAGTCACAACTGACCAAACCAGTCAATTTAAAAGAATAGAAACAAGAAATTGTTTTGTTTCAATAAAACATTGGGTAAAATAATCAAAATTCAGGATTTGCACTTCAATATTCTGTTCTATGACTGTTGATTTTAATACTTTTAATGCTTTAATGTTGTAAGCCGTTTAGAGTTGTTAGATACGAGATGAGCAGCAAATAAATTTCATAAATAAATAAATATTTGAAAAGTTAAAAATGTCTTCATGGTTTCAGTGAAGAAGATAAAAGCTGAAGATGGAAGCTTTCTTAGTCTAATTTGGAGTTAATCATTACTTTCAGTGAAGCTTCAATGTTGCAAAGTTTCATATAAAACATCCTGATATAAATGCAAGACTAATTAAGAGGCAGTTAAACTTGGCCATTAACGACACAAAATACCTTTGGTGCAAGTTGACTTTGCAACCTGTTTTTAATAAGAAAAGGATTGTTAGCTGAAACTGATCTGGGAATATGTTAAACACTTATTGCGATTGGAAAACAGAAGCATTACAATAATTAATAGGTAACCAACTACATCAAGAGAGCTACAATTTGAGAAGTAGTTCTGAACGACTTAAATTAGGCTCACACCAGATGTTTTCCATCATCTAAAGCAAAATCCAGCACCTATAAATGGAGGCACCCAAGATGGAGGCACCTATAAATGGAGGCATCTTTTGCTTTTGTTGCCTCATGGATTAATGGTGGAAGGATGAAACATGTTCCGATTTTTCTCCACCAGGCTTGGGCAATTTACCTGACAGTGGACTAATTTACACTGAGCCATTTTTTCCTCTAAAACCTTAAAATTTAATCAAGGAAAATAATACCAAAGCAGTTACAATATATGTTAATAATGCATTTGGGAGGCTTCATGTGGGCTTTGTATAATTGCAGAAGCCCTGTATTTGATGAAGAGATATATATGAAAGTTGAAGAGAAGTAAATCTCTTAACTGCAGAATATTATTGCCATTCCTTATGAACACAACAATGGTTTCTGGGTTAGAAATAGAAGGTTTAATAATAGTTGTCTCAAAAGAGAAGATGTTATTAAAGATCCTGAATTTTCTTCTGCTTTTGACTAAAAGGTGTTTTAGAGAAGACTTTGTACTTTACAGTTAGTTCTTCCAAACTATGGAAAAATTGCCAAATTTGGTTTAGTTAATTAAAAACTATTTAATTAACTAATTAATTAAACCATGCCTCCACAATGTCCACAAAGGAAGACTCCCACTTCATTTTGTGGCCATTGCTTTCTTCTACAGTAAAATGGTTTTCTCCAATCTAATGCTGGCCAGATCTCGAGTCGTGGAATTCCCAATCTGAGTACTGCTTTATCTGGAGGCATGGAAAAAGAAAGGTGTGCATTCTGGGTGCTGGAGAACAGTGAAAAATGGTCAGAAAGTATCTCAGCAACCCTGAAACTATATTGTGTCTTTTTACACAGCTAAAACATGAATCATTTTGAGCCTCTTGTTTTTAAATCCCCATGTAGCTGGCAAGACAACTAAAGCAGGAATTACATAGATGTCAGTAAGATATCTTCAATAGTAGTAAATACAGAAACTACAATAGGAATTTCTCAGCCCCATTTATATGTAGTCAATTAAGATGGAGTTTATTTCTATATTTTGAAACACTTTTATTTTTCTAGATTTTTCTCTCTACCACTACCTAGGACGAATTCAATTTTTTTGAGATAACAATGTCAATTCACTCACCCATTATTCTCTTCCTTTCTTTTCCCAACTACCCCATAATAATTACAGTCTGTGATAAAGGAATATATCAGTTGTATATGTCCAGCTATAGTCAGCTGTCTATAAAATATGTTAAAATTCCTTGTTTATAGGTGAAATCATGAATTATTATAAGCATCTGCCTATGATGAAACAAGGCAAAGAAATAAGTATATTTTTCATCTGCATTTCTGCAAAAATGTTAGGAGAGGATAGAACTCGGTAAGCTAAGGAAATTGTCCATTCTTTACAACAATAAGCATAATATAGCTATCTCAATTTGTCCAAAATCTATTGCATTTTAATCACAATAGAAAAGACATTCTAGTCTCTCTGAACACAACGGACTAGGATTTTTTTTAAAAAAACTACAATAATTATCTTTAGTACCCCAAACTCTTCTTTTAGCACTGGAAAACAGTTTTTTCAAGGATGTCAGTGGGGGGGGGGGGAGATACAATTTTCAGCAACTTTTAACATTTTCAGCAACAAATACTAACTAAACAGAGTATAGTTCTGTAAAATTACAAGTCAACCACATTCAATCTCCAAATCATAATGGAGGAAAAAAGCATTTCAGATTGCAGCCCACAAAGCTGACATTACATGATTAAATATGCAAAGAAATTGTAACTTTATGTTTGGTGCCACAAAGAAATTCTGTATTTTTAAGATTCAGTGAAGTGTTAGTAACACTGTTCCCTCTAAGGTGCGCGCGTGCGCAGCCGCGCACATGGAAAGAAATCCCCGTGCAGAGGTTTCTAACTGCCGCGCAGAGATTTCTACCAAAGCAAACGTGGGGAAGTCCTTTGCAGGCGGCTAGAACTGGCCTCCCGCAAAGGACCTCCCCAGTCTTGTTTTGATGAGCCGCCAGTCCTCTTGCTTCTTCTCCTTCACCGGCAAAGCTCCCGCTGGCTTCCCGGCCCATGGCTTTGGTGCCTTTCCTCCACGCGGAGCACCTGAGCTGGCCCCCGCGTTATCCCTCCCCCTTCCTCCTCTGCCGTGCTTTTGAGGCCGCGGGAGCTAGTAGGAAAGCGGCGGAGGTGGAGGCGACGGCAGGGGTAACCCAGAGCCCAGCTGACTCCACTCGGAGCACCTCAGCTGGGCTCTGGGTTACCCCTGCCGCCGCCTCCACCTCCGCCGCTTTCCTACTAGCTCCCGCGGCCTCAAAAGCACGGCAGAGGAGGAAGGGGGAGGGATAACGCGGGAGCCAGCTCAGGTGCTCCGCGTGGAGGAAAGGCACCACTGCCATGGGCCGGGAAGCCAGCGGGAGCTTTGCTGGTGAAGGAGAAGAAGCAAGAGGACTGGCGGCTTTGAAATGCAACCCCCTGGTCCCGCTGGCCGCGGATTTGATTCAGCATAAGTGGGGGCCGAACACATGCTGAGCCGACTTTGCGCAGTGAGGCGGAGTAATTCAACCCCCCCCCCAAAGAACGTGTGTGTGTGTGTGTGTGTGTGTGTGTGTGTGTGTGAGAGAGAGAGAGAGAGAGAGAGAGAGAGAGAGAGAGAATTGGCTCAAAATTGGTAGCCAAAGGAGTGGAGGGAGGGAGGGAGGGAGGGAGGGAGGGAGGGAGGGAGGGAAGGAAGGAAGGAAGGAAGGAAGGAAGGAAGGAAGGAAGGAAGGAAGCCCTGCCCCCTGTGAAAAAAACTGAAGATGGAGCAGCGAATGAATAAACCATAAAAACAACAAACAGTTAATGGGTAAGTAAGCTGAGGAGCAAGTTCTCAACTAAGGAAGCAATATAAGAAAGAAATATAAAAAGCTCAATATGCCAAAACACTTATTTTAGTCTTCATTTAATTACTTGTATTGTAGTCTGATGTAACGTCTTTTTAAAGTTAGTTAGAAAATATAGGGTACAAAACTTAAATAATAAAAAAATTGTACATTCATTTTGAAAAATAAATGCAATACTTGATTAATTTCATATCTTTATTTAAAATAGTTTTGGCATGGCATATGATTTTATTGACTCAGTTGAAATGATGTGGATGTTTTATTTGATTCTGAGGTATATATATTCTTAAGTAACATAACATATAGCATATTGTCCAAACTTGCTAGACTATTTAATTGATCTTACTACTTTAAAGGGGGAGAGTTTCATGATAAATTATTTTATTATGTTGCATTTATATATTATATTTATTACATTTATATTCCACATTATATATTTGTATTGTTATTTTAGTGTATATTGTCAATTTTGATAGATATTATATTGATATATCAATACTGATTTTAATCATACTAAATAACAATTACTGCTATTATTTATCAGCATTACATATTTACAGTTTTTAATATCGAGTTAGTCGTATTTTAGAATAATAGCGTTATCTTTTAATAGGATAATTGGCAAAATCTAATTCACATGTGATGGGTTGCATTCCAAAGGAATGTGAGAGGACAGGTTGCCTGCAAAATGCCAGGACCCAGGACCCTGTTGGTGCCATGTCTCTCTCTGGGCAGTCTAACAATCTAAAAGCTGAGCAGAGAGCCTTTTTTTTTTCAGGGTGAGCGGAAAAGTATAGTCTTTGAGTGGCACTTTTCATGCCTGGCATTCATCGGGCTGAAACCTCGCTAGCAATCGGCGCTTGACGCTTGGTATGTTGCGCAAATGTCCAGCAGACGTGAGTTCAAACTGTGGCTCTCTTAGGTGCTCAGGCATGAAACTGTGCCGCTCAAACACTATACTTTTCCGCTCACACTGAAAAAAAATTAGAGGGAACATTGGTTAGTAATAGTTCAAAATTTGGAGAATATAAAAGTAATGCATAGAAAATGAGGAAGATATACATATTCATTTGAATATATTTTTAAAAGCCACTAATAAATCCAGTTGTAACACCCACTCCTCCTATTTTATAAAATGAGAAAACAGAGACTAAGTGCTGAAATAGTTAATGACACATGACCTTTGAGATAAAATAACTTTTCAAAACTGAGAAATTTTTGGCAAAAGATTCCCTTACCTTATTTTCATATTGAACGGCATTAATGATCCCATGAAGCAAAACATTTCTGCAACATTCTGTATGTTATACTGATCTAATCAAAATTTCAGTGGTTCAGCTCTAAAATTCAAATATGGATTTAACCTATCATTGCAATAATTTGTCAGCAACAGAGACTTAACAAAAATGCTAAATAAAATCTATCCCCTTTTATTAAATGATTATGAGTATATTTCTGGTGGGAGAACAATTTAAATTAGCTGTATTAATGTGTGTCTATAAAGATTTAAATAACTTAATGAACTTTTCCCTTAAACCCTTCCCCCAAGCATTCCATTTAATCTAATGAAGGGCCCATAGATATACATAAAACTATCATTTCCCAGTCATCTATGTGTTGGTTATTAATAGATCAATGTTTAATGCATTTAAAAGAGTTTTCAGTTCTTTGGAATAGTATAAGTTTCATCATTTCAGGATACACATAACAGACAGTGACCTTCCAGATGAGTGGCAGTTTAGAACCCATAATTCCCAGCCAGCATGGCTAATTATTGCCATTCAGCATAGCTGAAGGATATCAGGCTGGGGGAAGATGCTATGGAAGTCTATCCTTTCCATCCTAGAACATTTTCAAACATTTGTCCGTGTAGAATTTTTTAAAAATAAATTCATAATTCACAAAGAACTGCCAGAAGCTAAAGAGCAGGTGGGAGGAGCAGATGAAGATGGGGGTGGGTGAAAAAATAATAATCCATAAATGAGAACAAAACAATACACTTTTGAAAAGTTATATTCTTAGCTAACAAAAATAATGGTTTGCTTCAAAGGGCAGCTCTTTTAATTAGTCAAATACTCAAACATGCTTTTTATTAAAATATCAAACAAACAAACCTCAAAGCTTTATAACCTTTGCTTCCCTTTGTCTATACAGATAGTCCTCAACTTATGACCACAAATGGAAACGGAATTTCTGTTGCTAAGTGATGTGTTTGCAAAGTGTGATGTCACATAATCACATTGCTTAGCAACGGCAATCATGGCACTCCATGTGGCCATTGTTAATTGAGAGTTAAAGGTCATTAAGCAAAGCCTGCTCTTCAACTGAAGCCCCAGTTGTTCTAGCACCGGGGTGCAAAGCCAATGAAGCCCCAGCAGTATATTGCAACGCTACAGCACCCTGGGGAGCTCCAGCAGTGTGACACAAAGCCACAGTGCCCCAGGAAGCCCCAGAGACCCCAGCAGTATGGCATAAAGCAGTAGCCATCACAGGAAACTTCAGCGCAGTTGTATCTCAAAAATTGTGATTGCTGCAGCACACCGTGGTCAGCCACAATTACGCGCTATTGTGATTTCTGATGTTTCCTGCAAGCTTCCCACAAGAAAAGTCAGTGAGGAAGCTGGCAGGAAGTTAGAACTCACTCCTGCTCACACTGATTTTCTGCGCACCTGTGGTTATTCTGTTTCTTTGTTTAGATAAGAAATTATTTCTGAAAGGATGATCTAGTAATCCACAAAACCAAGATGGGTTAAATGCTGGAAAAATACCTTTATATAAACATGTTCCAAGCCAAGTGAATATTATATTAAAAACACTACAATTGTCTAAAGCACTGGAACAAAATATTATTAACACAGATTGCTTTGGGAAAAATTCTGACTGGCTTACAGACATTTTCTCCTCTTCCAGGTAAAGTAACAAAAGCTCCCTAATTAAGACAGAAACTGCCAATGAAAAATGAATCAGGCTGTCATAAACAGCTTTAGCTCAGTAACTTAAATGTTTAAATGTTACATATTTTTATTAAACTATCGTTCAATAATAATAGTACATCCTTCAACAACAGGCATGAAGTTGTTTGACAGAAAACTTGAAATCTTTTTAAGAACTAGTATAATTATCACCAGCAAAAAGCCAGAGAGTCCCATCTCCAGTTCTGATTCAGTGAGAACTCTCTTTCTTATTTAAAATGTCTGGAACAAACAAAATAATTTGTAAGTATAAATCACAGAAATAAAATATATTTATTCTGCATCATTTAGTCATCTTTCAATGACTACCATCATTTGGATCAGAAAACAGAAACCATAGTATTTAGGCTATAGATGACCACCAGGAGTATAAATAGCTTCTTGGGCCCCAAAGCAAACTTTAGATGTTGAAAAATGTTGAAAAAAGCTACTGAGTCTTTCCACTCCAGGTTATAGCAATTGATGATGGCAGAGGAAAAGGTGACAGCAGTAGTGCTAGTTTTTCCTTCAATTTCCCCTCCTTCCTTCTGTGCCACTTAATAAAACAATCAGGTCCCGTATTTCTGCTGTCATACCGAAACTGAAAAATCCAGACAACCAGTAGACATGGGAGCAAAGTTTTTTTTTTAAAAAAAAATGTTTTTTACTGTTATCTAGTAGGTATCTGGATCCTTAGCCCAAGTATGGTAGCCCTATCTCATATGATCAGGTCTATGAAAGGCATGGATGAAGCAGCAGACAGTAAGTGGCAGGCCAGTAAGATCTCTGTTCCTGCAGGACCCAACATACCGTAACTACTTCATCTGCCTTCATTACGTTTGCGCCACTAGTCCATATCACCTAAATGTTATCTGGAGAAAAAACATGTTCTGTAAGAATTTCTTTGCCAGCCACACGAAATCATTTTTAATGCAGCACAATTTAGTAAATAATAATAAATAATAATACAAAATACATGATCACAGAAGAACCTGTATGCTTTAAAGCCAATAAGCTAAAAATACACATAAGTGAATTTTCAAAGCTGATATGAGTTTTATTTCTGACTTCCTTCCAGTAATGAATCAGAGGGAACCCTTTGGGATTTGAGAACTGCACAGCTAATTGTCCTTATCTTTCTTTTCATTCTTTCACACACACCACAGGCACAAATTGTCTTTCATTTTGCTTTCCCCGCATTCCCTTGATATGTCTAAATAAATATCCCTAAGGCGGCTTTAAACTATCAGGCTTAGCTCGGCAGGCAAAACTGGAATCTATTAGGCAAGCTCACAAGAGTCCAAGGACTTCTGTTAAGTAACCTTTATTAAATAGGTTAGAAAGCCACTCCACTGATTATTTCAACGCTTCAGCTCTTCTTTCTCTTGCTAGGTGTTATATTAGGGGCTGTCTGAACACTTCTTTTGGGTGATAGGGCCAGTTTCCATCTGCCCTACATTTTGGCAATGGTTCAAACTGCTATTGTTTTTTATTCCCTCAATTGCCTAACAAGAAACCCTCCCACGATGGCCAACTAACATTTCCTCAGGTATGATTCTAGCAAGACATTTGCATTTCCTCTATGGACATGCTCTAATATTTATTTAGATGACAACTAGGTCATATTTAGACAAATTTATTTATTTAGAAAAGGAAAGGTGACAGTTTGTTTGTTTTCCCCTTAAAGAAATATCCATCCAAAGAAATCAATATATAAGACACATATAGTGTCAGGATAAACGGAGAGGATGATAACTGATGCAAAGTCATCTAAGCAAGCTTTGTGAAGAAGTATTTGAACCCATATTTTCTCAATCTGACCTTCAGGTAAGAAATTACAGCCCATGTGCAGTATATAGTCCACACAGAGTATTACAATCATACTACTGAAAATCGACAAATGTCTAAATCAAACATTTTCATTTGAGTTTGTCTATACAAAATGAGAATATCCTTAATCTCCTCATGGCTTAATTTTAAGTCCCAACGCCCAAGCCCTTAGGAAAATCCATACATCTCAGCCTTGTACCTCCACCCACATCAGACAATAACAATAAAATTGCACCCCATCACAAAAAGATGACCTTCTCTTGCTCTGAACATTCCACTGCATTATTATCATTGGTCTGAATGTTATGCTGCTTCCATTCAGTCTTTGGATGGGGAAGAAAGTGACTGAAACTAGGTTTAAGGCTCAAATATTAGACTTTGTGAATGCCACCTGATTAACGCAAAATTATCAGATCCAGTCTAAATTATTATTTATTTGTTAGGCTTCACTTATAATTGACAACCAATTCATCCCCTTTCCCCCAATGATGAGATTAACACAGTGGTTCCCAATCTTTTTTTCGCCATGCCCCACCTAAGCATCTTTAAAATCCTGATGCCCCCCTCCCCCCGTGACATATAATTCTTACTTTACTCAAAAAGTGAACTCTACTCATGCGGACGAAGCCTAAAAGGCCCTTAACTTGGTTTAAACAAGGTTCAGATTGCTCCCACTAAAAATAAAATTGCCCCTAATGGGGCGTAGGCCCACGTTAGGAACCACTGGATTAACACCAACCCAGAAATCTCTCAAAATGTGATTCTTCCAACAGAATCATTTCATTACATAATAGGTGGAAAATAAATTTAATAAAAAAAAGCAATAAACAGAAATAGGGACCTTGTGAGTTGCTTGTGTTATGTGTAAGATGTTGCTCTTTTTTTCTGCAGTTTTATTCATATTTATATTGAATTGTTTTAAGGGTTATTTTAGACTTTAAAAAAAAAATTATGGTTTACCACCCAGAATTGCATTTGTGAGATGAGGATCTAATTAAATTTAATAAGTAAATAAATAAAATGCTTAGAGTTTACAATATTTAATGAGCTCAGTTATCAATGGATATAAATTGCATTTGTGAGATGGGGATCTAATTAAATTTGATAAGTAAATAAATAAAATGCTTAGAGTTTACAATATTTAATGAGCTGTGTTATCAATGGATATAAATGTGGACAAAGAGTGGGTTAATATTCTCAAGCTGTTAGTTTTTTCTCATCCAGTCATTTTCCCCGTTTCTTATTTTTCTTCCATAAATATTCTGCTTTTGTCTTATGGAAGGATGCTTTTATAGAACAAGCATTCATGAAAGCAGCAACTGCTTTTCTGTTACTGCTGAAGGCTAAACCGAGTGTAGAATAAAAAGAAATATTTTCATTTAAACTGTGGGGAGCTGCTACTTACACTCCAAGCACTGTTTCATCACTTAGCATCGCTACAGAGATAGCCAGACTGAGTTTGAATTAATGTTTATTGTTGACTCCATATTGTTCTGCAGATAGATAACATGTTCTACTGAAAGGGTACCGAAGCAGAGAAAATTCATTTTTATACTCCTGTTTGTCCCTGAGACCATGAACCAACATTGATCTTGTTTTTATTTCGGGCAAATTAAAATTAAAATAATTCA
This sequence comes from Thamnophis sirtalis, assembly GCF_051295495.1. NCBI lineage: Eukaryota > Metazoa > Chordata > Lepidosauria > Squamata > Natricidae > Thamnophis > Thamnophis sirtalis. The sequence goes on from NW_028261381.1 coordinate 33,415,174, forward strand.
GAGAGCTAGCATGTGTGCCTTGGATCCATGAAAAGGGGGCGGGGGGACTGCTGTGAAATCCATACATAACTAGATTGCAAAAAAGCAAGCCCTCTGTATTAGTATTTATTTTAAAGGGTCTGAAGAACAGAGTGTGGCATGCTACAGAGGAATCCCAGCACAATCATTTATCGGGAATCAGAAATAATGGGAACAGAAACCACAGAACACTTGAAGGTTCTCTATTCCCGTCTCTTGAGCTAGATTTCTCACCTACTTTGCAATGACTGATTCTCAGAACAGGTAGGGACTTAGGAGATGGAACTGTAATCAGCCAGCTGCAAGCTTCTCGATCATCAGTGATCTACCTCCTTACCAGATCACAGAAATGCTGTTAAGAAACTAAATAAATTTCTGCCCGAATGCAGGGAACAAATTAGCTTTAAATGGGAAATAGAGCTGTTGTTGAAATTCTTATAACTCCATCTTTTCATCTCATTAAATCTTGGTAAAGAAATAAAAATCATGTCTGGAAATAATTTCAAGTTTGGTTTGAGGCAACTTCCAAAAAGCCTGAGATAGCTAAGAGCATTTTATGAAATTTTATGACAGTGCAGTGCCTTATAAATGCTTTATGTCAGCTTCCCCTATAGCCTCCTTAGCTTTCAAACTAGGATAAAGGGATGGTTAGAATGGCATGAACCGCAAAATTCCATTCAAGTACCTATTCAATTAAAAAAAAAATGAAATTTGAAACAGCATTAAACAAAAACATTTTAGACCCTTCAAAATGATCAAGGATGATGGTTCTGGTTCTATATGACAATATCAGAATACAATATATTGTCAGGCATAAAAATACATGTATCATCAACTAATCTAAGAAACTTGTCCAACACAAAGTTTAAATAAAAAACAAAGAAGTCTTTTTTTCCAGGAACATGAAATTGTCTGTCAATAGCCTGCATCTTTATGTCAGAAACAAGTTAATTATTTGCTTCAGCTCGATAAAAAAGGGTCCTATCTTAGACAAGGATAAAAACTACGTAGGAAAACTACACAGGTAGTCCTTGACTTACAACCACAATTAAACCCAAAATTTCCATTGCTAAGCAAGACAGTTGTTAAGTGAGTTTTCTCCCACTTTATGACTTTTCTTGCTACAATTGTTAAGTGAATCACTGCAGTTCTTAAGTTAGCAACACAATTGTTAAGTGAATCTGGCTTTTGTCAGACGGTGCAAAAGATGATCATATGACCCTGGGAGACATTGCAGGCATTATAAATACATGCCACATGCCAAGCATCCAAATTTTGATCACGTGACCATGGAGATGCTGCAACAGTCGTAAATATGAAAACTAATCATGTCACTTTTTTTCACTGCTGTTATAACTTTGAACCAGTCACTAAACAAATGGTTATAAGTCAAGGACTATTTGTATATTGTACTAACTGTACAGCACAATAGCTAGAGAAACTGAGGAGGAAGGTAACAAAAATAACATCTTTACATTTATTACACTTCCTATGTAACAATAGTACCAACAGAAGAGAATATACTGTATGTAGCTCAGGGTTGAACTGGGGTTCTTTGATGATCTCTGAGCTTGGCTGTTTTCTTGCAGGTAGCATCACATTATCTAGTCTGGTAATGAAATGTCTACAAAAAACCAACCAAGTTTAGAGAGCACTAAGGAGTTCACAATACTCCCAATGTAACAAATAGATTTTTCATCCACGTTATCTAGGAAGGGTTGTAGTCCCAATATATTTGAAGAATAATAGATTGGGGATGTTGGTTTAGACATTTACAGCATGCACTGAGTTTTTATATGAAAGACGAAGGGGAATAATTATATTAATTATCTCACTATTTGTCCTGCTCAATAGAACATCAAATACATCTTCAAATTTCAGGAGTGTTTTCTCAAAGGATATAAATTATTACAGTCAAAAAGGAGCTGATGAAAATTCAAGCCATTTTTTGTAGAACTGCTTCATAGTTATTTTTGATTTTATGTCTTCATTTGCTAAATGGAGAATTTCTAAAACATCCCAAACAGAGGTGAGTTCCTACCCGTTCTGGCTGGTTCGTCTGAACTGGTAGTGGTATGCCGGCCTGGGTAGCAGAACCGGTAGTGACTGCTGGCTGGCCACACCCCCACCCAGGCCATGGGTTAGGATTAGGGTTAGATCCTGGCTTGCTCACTCAGCTGCTCACCCCCCCCCCCAGACTTAACAAGCAGTGAACAAAACCGCCACCTCCTGCTTCCGAGCATCGAAGAGGCAGCAGGAAGAGCACAGACTTCAGCAGAAGTGGCTGCCAGCGATGCCCTCAGGTGAAGATATGAGCGGAGAGGCTCGATCCCATTTAGGAGCCTCAGTTTACTTGTGAGCACCATTGGCCTTTCTCCCTGCCTCTACTGTTCATAAAGACATTCATGAAGTCAGAAACCAAGGTAGTCCTCCTCCTCCTCCTCCTTTTCTTCCTCACTATATAAGTCTCTGGTAATACTTCAATTTCCATCTATTTTTCCACACCTAAGTCTAGAAAAAACAATCCTTTGTATGTTCTATCTATTATATGATCTTCCAAAAGACATAAAGATTAAGATAAAAACTTTTGAAAGAGGGCTTCCTTAAATCAGTAACTTATTTAGTCAGCAAACCTCAGTCTCCTTTGCATTAAGCTGACAGCATGTTATTCAAGAGGGTGAAGATCTTATTTTAATATGTGCTTTCAAACACAGTTCGCTTGAGCTGACCTATAATTAAACAAGTTTTAAACTATAATTGTTTCAGACATACAATATGTAAACCTAATAAAAGATACTACTCCAGTTATATAACGTAATACTGATTTGAACTCAGTGGCATGTGGTTAAAAAAAAAATCAAAATGGCATTTGGAGCAGTGCAATTGAAATCTTCCTCTTTTGTAAGTGTGTCAACATTACAAACATACTAAAAGGGGGAGGGGTTTGATTATGCTGCTGTAACTGCCATCTGATTTTCTTCTAAATCCACCTCGCAGGCAGTCCAACCACAATTGGAACTGGAAATTCATTTATAAGTCATAACCGTCATATGCCAAGGTACCACGTGACCGAACCCAATTTTACAACTGGTTTTATGGTGGTCATTACATAAATCAGACAGTGGTAAATACAAACCGCATGGTTCTTAGGTGAATCATGCAGTCATAAATCGAACTTCATTCTCCTGAATGGGCATGATTTTTTTTTGCCAGAAATATTTCCCAAGTGAAACCACCCAAAAATGTTAAAAACTGGCAAAAAACATTTCATCACATAACCATGGGACACTGCAACTGGTCATATATGTGAGCCAATTGCCAGGTGTCTCAAATGCCATCATATAATGATGAGAGGGGGGCATGCAACAATTTACAACAGCTTGAAATTTTTTTGTAATTTTTTTTTATTTTTAGTCTCATACACACATATACATTATCTTAGTTATTATTCTTATCACATTGTAACACTTTTAAACATTCATTTTTTCATATAAAAAATTAAAATATATGATCGGGATTGCTTTGCTTACCATCCCATACACCTATTTTGTTTTACCTCCACCCTACTTTACTTTCCTTTCTTTTTCTCCCTCCCTCTCTTCTCTACTTTCTTCTGTTCTTCTCCTTTCCCTTTCCTTCTTCCCCTTCCTCTCCCCTACTCCTCTCTACCTCTTCCCCTTCATACCTCATACCCTCTCTCCTCCTCTTCCTATCCCTCCCAATCTTCCTCTCCTTCCCTCTTTCTTCTTTCCCATTCCTTCCCTCTCTTCTCCTCTCCTCTTCCTCTCTTCCTTTCCTCTTCTATTGTTGTTGTTACCTATTCTCCTCTTCTGTCTGGTGTGTTTTCGGGATGGTATTCCAGCAAATCCGGTTCTAAGTTTATATTTGCCATTTTACATTCCCTTTTCCTCGTTATATTTTCGAATCTGTTTTTTACCTATGTCTCATTTTTTGAACATATACTTATGTATTAGTACTTTACTACTTTAACCCTCTTCCCCCCTTAGCTTTAAAACTATTAAAAACTGGCAAAAAACATTTCATCAGATAACTGTGGGACACTGCAACGGGTCATATATGTGAGCCAGTTGTCAGGCGTCTCAAATGCCATCATATAACATTGGGAGGGGGGCATGCAACAGTTTACAACAGCTTGAAATGTTTTAAAGGCCATAAAGCACCTCTTCCAAGGCTGTTTATAACTCCAGTCATTAAATTACAAGTTTTAAGTCAAAGCTACCTCTAGTTGAACTACGCACGCATAAGAGCTAAGATGGCCCTTGTACTAATAGTCTCAAAGCCAATTTTCAATTCCAAATATAATAATAATATTTTCATTAAAAGAGGGAAGTTTAAAATTAATTCTCTGCACTAATTAGAAAAATGTTTTTAAATATGGTTATCATAGATCTTGCAAAGGAAAATTAACAATTTTTTTGCTAGAACTTAAATCAATTCCAGCCTCTAAAACTAGAAAATCAACATCCTGGAAATTTTTAGAAATATAAATTTTATGAAAGTCCATCCTAATGCAATGATGTGATTTTGGCCTCAATAGAAATTATCAATAGCTAATTACACTGGGGAAAAGACAGCAAATTAGAAAGCAATGAAATTTTTTTATGACAGAAATCTGTTTAAGAGTTTTACATTTTATTCTGGCATAATGCTTTGTTTTACTGCATAACACTCGGGGGAAAAAATCCCTTTTAATCTGAAGTAGAATTTGCTTAAAATAGATGTTTGAGTAAGGAGATAGTGATATGAGTGTATGAACATTGAAGCACTTTTCTGCTTGTACATCAGGATACTGCATCTATTCAAAACATTTCTAAAATGATTGAAATGGACTGTTTCAAATTCAAAAACAGCTGTTTCAAACTTGAAATAATTTCTTCAGTGATTTTTTTTTTCCAAATTGAAATATAGACACCTTTACTTTAATCCACTGCTTTTATTAAATATTTAGAAACAGGTTTTAGTATCCTCAAGTGAGGTAAACTAATAAACTAGTAATTTACATCCTATGTGCTAATAAGAATTCCAGTGTTAGTAATTGGATAATCCAATCCCAGATCTGTGGACCAGCACTAGGCCGCAGCATGCCAGAAATGGGCCACACAAACAAGTGAAGGCCCATCCGCAAAATGCAGGCAGCATGCATAATCATGCCCCCTCCAGTCCTCAGAAAAACTTCTCTACACAGAACTGGTCACTGTTGCCCAAAAGGTTGGGTGCCACTCAGAGGTGGGTTCCAGCTGCCATTACTAACGGTTGGGTAGTAAAAAAAATTGCGTGCTCGGGCTTGCTTTGCTCATGCGCACACCAGGTGCACGCTCCATGTGCGTGCACACTTTCATTTAACCAAGCATACAATAAAAAACAAATAAAAATTACATTTTTTTCAATGAAGATTGTTCTGCGCATGTCTTGACATTCTTATGACTTCCAATATTGATCCAATGATGTTCTTGAGATCAACATGAACATTTGGAATATCTTTTTGGGGTTCTGATTTGCACACCTTTCTCAAGTTTTGAAAAGTTAAAGGTTCAGAATAAATGTTAAGCTTCATAATATCAGGCAAAAAGAGTTCAGGACCACATGCTAAGTTAAGATTTATTGCTCAAGAAATATAGAAGAATCTAGTCAACTAATAGTTAGCTCTAAAATGGCACTAGATAAGGACCAATTGAATTCAAAGGGAACTGGACGTGGATTGCTTGTAGGGATGTAATGATTCCAGATAGATTCCTCTCTTGACTCCGCCTCAGCTCTGCCTCTTCTTCTGCTACACCTATAAGTTTAACGTTCCTACTTTGAGCTTTCAAATTTCCCCAATTAGCAACAACAAAAACATAAACAGCCAAAAATCAATATCAAATTTCAGCAGAGTAATTTGATGTGCTCCAGGATTTCAAATAAGGGCTGGAGTCTCTATAAAACCAGCCCCCTTCCATTCAAAATCACTGTCTAGCTCATCTACATTATGTGGAATTTAAAATATAATTTATTTTAAAGTAGATTTTCTTAAATAAAACTTTCATTTTTATGTTTCAGTCAGGTTATATGTGTCTGTAAAAAATTGCATAGAACTAAGACAGTTGTTGGGATTCAGGGAGCATTTTAATACTGTAAATCAGTTTAAAGAGACCCTGAGAGAAAAGGGAGGGAGGGAGGGATGGAGGAAGGAAGAAAGGAAGGAGCCAGGCAAAGGATAGTATAAAAGGGGTGATGAGATGGTGGCCAGACTATGGAACCAGCATCAAGGTCAGGATTTTAATTATTACTTTGTTACCAAGGTAGAGTTGGAGCATTTCATATCTATACAAATGTAATTAATTATTTATATCTTTTGATGAAGAGGGACGCAGTGGCTCAGTGGCTAAGATGCTGAGCTTGTCCATCAGAAAGGCCGGCAGTTCGGTGGTTCGAATCCCTAGCCGCATAATGGAGTGAGCTCCTGTTACTTGTCCCAACTTCTGCCAACCTAGCAGTTCGAAAGCATATAAAAATGCAAGTAGAAAAATAGGAACCACCTTTGGTGGGAAGGTAATAGGGTTCTGTGTGCCTTTGGCATTTAGTCATGCCGGCACATAACCATGGAGACATCTTTGGACAGCGCTGGCTGTTGGGCTTTGAAACGGAGATGAGTACTGCCCCCTAGAGTCGGGAACGACTAACACATATGTGCGAGGGAACCTTTACCTTTATGATTGTGAATGTTCACTTCCCTGCCTTTCAATGCTCTCCAGTATATCCTCATAAAAGAGGATGGTCAATCATATTTACATGTAAAAAGATGCTCAGCTAATTCAGCTAATTTGACTGGGCTTGAATAAACAGTGTGTTTCATATTCAGATATTTCTGTAGCCTGCTCTCCCTTGCTGTATTGCTGAATGCACAATGAATCCTATGAATGCACACCTCCAATCCATCCCTTCAAATAACTGAGATTAAAAGAGGTTGAGGAGGAAGGGAGGAACATGATGGGCAAGCTGCAGTCATATTGAAAAAGAGGGGAAGACGTTCATTCAGTTCAGAATTCTGCTTGCTGCCTTTAATCAGATCCTTCCCGGTAGTACACAAGTTAGAATTTGTGGTAATATAAACTTATTTCATAGTTAATCCTACTTTGTGTACCTTAGACATTTAGTCATGCCAACCACATGACCACAGAGACGTCTTTGGACAGTGCAGGCTCTTCGGCTTTGAAAAAGAGATGAGCACCGGCCCCTAGAGTCGGGAACAACTAGTACATATGGGTGGGGGGGGCTTTACCTTATCTTTTGATGAATTCCTTCTATCCCCTATATGTAAGCAATTTGCTTAACAATGACAATGTTTAACAATTGTTTGAAGCTGTGATAATGCAATAATAATAATAATAATAACAACAGCAGCAACAACAACAACCAACTTATGATTGGCCCTTGCATTTATAAGTGCCACAAATATTTAAGAAGTTCCCAATCAACTTCCAATAAGCAGAGTTAATGGAAAAGCTAGCAGTAAAAATATAAGTCATAGTCATGTGACATTTCACTTAGTGACCATATCACTTAACAATGGAGCTGCTGATCCCAATTGTGATCACTAAGCAAAAACTATCTGTAACCCTTTGTTAATCTAGTCTTTCAGTCAGTTTGGCTGGTGTCCCAATGGTGACTATTTTAGGGTATTTGAATAAATAAACTTCATTTTGAATCTCCATTACTTTTGTTCATATTATTGTGCATCCCATTTTTTCCATAAAAATTGTAAAATTCAGGATTACCCATTCTTTTATATTTAACTGTCAACTTTGTACATTTAGATTCTCCTTGCATTATTTCCATTAACCTTTCCCAATCACAGCATGGCAAGGTACGTCAAGCCTTTTGTAGTTCTTCTTAAGCATCTTTTACTAATTAGGTATTAAATTAAAACACTTAAAGCAACTCTAAGACCCACTTTAGATATTTGGGAAATCACTGTTTTAGGCTGTACATTTCTTGCTACATTGGGTAGAATGACATTAATACACTCTATAGCACTCTGTTAAGCTAATGTTTTCTGCAATTACATTACATTTCTTCTTTATTTTGGCAGGTCTAAATAGCAGGTTATATTGCATGACCTCTTAGTTTTATTTTACAGGGTGAGGGTAAGGGCCATGGATAACTGTGAATTGTTCTCCCCAGAGATTAAGTATTGCTTATCAATATACTGTTAATTAAGAAAAACAAAGGGGCAGAAATTTAAACCACCATTCTATCTAGCTTAGTCTGAAAAAAAATATCATGACTTTTAGTGTATTTTTATGATCAGTTTTCAACTTCATTCCAGTTTTATTCTATGACAAATCCAATCCTAAATATTCTTTATTAACAAAAATATAGTAATTTTTTATTTTGAAATGTGAAGTTCTGGTCATACATAAATACATTTTTATTTTATTTCTTGTTTTATTAACACGGTTTAATCATCATACAAATTAATCAGCAAATAAATACTGAACTGGTTGTTAAAATAACTAGGTGAAATCAAACATTTATTATAAGCCTTTATTTTAATTCCTTTCCACTATAAAGAATACTAAATTAATGGTAAAAGATATAACAATCAACCTTAGAATTGACAGTGAAGATACCGAATTGATGGATACATTTATTTAGCCTTTTAGATGCAGCTATCTATAGTAAAGGAACAAGCAATCAAGAAATAAGCCATAGACTAGCACTTGACATAGTATTAATGAAGGGCTTGAAAAATATAGAACTATTAATATCTATAAAGATCTGAATCATGCAGGCAATGATTCTTCATGTATTATTCTATGGAGATGAACTCTGAAGAAGTTTGAAGATAGAAAGAGTACATTGTTGGAGAAGTCTCCTGAGAATACTATGGACAGCCAAGAAAACTAAGAAATGGATCACAGAACAAATCATTCAGAATTCTCACTCAAAGCAAACATGAGCTCACTCAATGTATCATATTTGGAAATATTATGCAAATTATTTCAGACTCTTCATGAGAAGTCCTTAGTCCATAGGTAGAAGGAAAGAAGAGAAAAAGTTATGCAGCAGCAAGGAATATGGACTTAGTTACAATGCTCATGGGAAGCACATGAGAAGGGCCAGGTTGGAGACAGGTCATTTTAGAAAAGGTCTACCTGTGCGGTTGATAAAACTGAAACTGACTTTATCAATTAATCAATGATCAATCAATCAATCAATCACCAACCCAGTTTTTGTTTTAAAAGGTAAGGGAGGGAAGTAGTAGTAGTAGTAGCAGTAGACTTATATACCGCTTCATAGGCCTTTCAGGCCTCTCTAAGCGGTTTACAGAGAGTCAGCATATTGCCCCCAACAATCTGGGTCCTCATTTTACCCACCTCGGAAGGATGGAAGGCTGAGTCAACCCTGAGCCGGTGAGATTTGAACCGCTGACCTGCTAATCTAGCAGTAGCCTGCAGTGCTGCATTTAACCACTGCGCCACCTTGGAAGGAGGATCTAACAGGATAGTTGGCTAGCTGGTTGGGGCATTGCCCCTGAAATTGGGACAGGAAGTGTTCTATAGGGAGAACGAGGCAGACAGGAACTGAGGCAAGGCAGGTTGAAGCTAACACAACCCTTTATTACAGTAACATACAGCTCAATGTAAGGAAAACCTCAAACCGGCAAACAGCAAAACATTTGACAGCTGACATCCCTTTTATACTAGAGTTGTCAGACGCTTAACCAATAAAATGGCTGGATTTCCCGCCAGCTGGCTGCTCACGTCTTAGCCAATTAGGAGCTAGCAATGCAAGTCAATGGCATCGTAGCCTCAAGGACTTAACAGAAAGGGTCTCTGGCGGAGATTTCTGAGAAATGCATTCCCCAGCAGGGGGAGTAAAATCAGAGGGCAAGGGAATAGGATGCTAGATTCAAGTAGCTGAAGGAAGAAAGGACTGAGAGAGCGCAAAATGAACAACATAGTTATGAGGAAAAGGGTCTAGATTCCTTCAAAAAGAGGGAGAGACTGCCACACGAAGGAAGAGCAAAAGCGATATCTCAGCCTAGAGACTGTATCCTAGCAGCCACACGAGGTGAACTCCATAGGCCTCTCACTAGGCCTATCGAAGACATGTTTATGAGGCAACAGGGTTGGCCAATGAAAAGGACAGTCTTTGGGACATTTTTTTAGCTTGAGCAACATTACTCAGCATAAGATTTAATGTTTTATATTATTGTGTTGTTTAATTTGATATTTATCTTTACAACCATTATTTTTAATTAAAGTCTGTAAAATCTCTCCAAAGTGTGTTGGTATGCTGGTCACTGGAAAGGGATTGAAGGAACTGGTTGCTAGCAGCCCTTTCAAGGGAAGAAGGGAGGGAGGGAGGGAGGGAGGGAGGGAGGAACTATGCTTATAGTAGTGTGTATAACAGTATGTTTGTATATTTAGAGTTACTATATGTGATATCTATCCATCCGTCTCCTGCCTGAATAAGCATTCTAGTTAGAAAAACAATTCATATTTAATCAAAATGATTGTGCATGATATCTCTAAAAGAGCATAATGCCAAATAAATTGTGGCAGCAGAGACCAGTGTGGCACTCCCTATAAGGATAGCGTGTGTATTTTCAGTACTTCCAGATGGCCTCTGTTCTGTGGTTGCCCATGAGTAGGCAGAGTAGGCACACTGAATAGAACTGAACACATTTCAAGGCAAGGAATCTAACATTATCTACCAAATACACATCATGTCAGCTTTTGCTTAGTACAGCCAATATCAGCTTTTCAACAATCTGGAGAGCAAGGGAAATATTAAAAACTGCCATTTTATGAGATAAGGGAGTGTTAAGGTATTTGTCTTAAGCTTTTTCTTATTTAGTATGAGGTATAGAAAATACGCCAATTCAGTTTTTGCTCCTTGACCTTTCCATACCTGGATATAGACTTTTTTCCAACCAAACATGAATCCTGTGATACACAAGAGATAAGGCTTATCCAAGAGAAAACTATCTGCAATGAATCTATTGTTTTCTTTTCTTTTTTCATTCAGACTAGCTCATTCAAACGTCCAACTCTTGATGCCATATTCTTTGTCAGGAAGGATAACTGAACCTACTCTGAAAAATAAATAAATGTTATTGCTTAACAATAATAATGCTTTAAGAAATATTATTCTACAAATGTGTTTCTTGTAGGTTTCCTTTTGAGATTCATTAAATTCTCATAAGCAGTTGTTCATCAGTGTTTTGCACAATAGTGCTGCAATTTTAAATTGATATTAATTTCATAAATAAAGAGATGACCTCCTCTAATAATGTCACATGAGCCCTGTTGATCATTTCAGGCTATAACTACATTTGGGGATTTTACTATTCCTAGATTAAATCTTTGTAGATTAATTTTCATTTATTATTATTTCAAAACTAACATCATAATATTTTGAAAAAATATTTATTGAAAGTCCTCACTATGCATCAGAATAATACTGAAATTGTATGAAAAAAGAAGCACTAAATGGATAACCTACATACTTCTATCTATACTTCTAACTACAAAATAAAATAAAATAAATGTGAATCTTCTACATGAAACCATAGTGAGACAATCAAGATATTTTCATAACAAGAAATCTATTAATAGCTTTCCTTAAATAAACTCAGAATGCAAATGTCCTATTTTTATGTTTTTAGGTACCATGCTTCTTATGGATAAAAATTGTATATTTTGCTAATATATCAATCCTATAAAAGTACACAAAGTTAAGCAAAATAGTTTAAAAGATGGCATCTTATTTGTTCATTTGTTTGCTGGGTACAATACATTTCACATTTTTTGTTTTTTTATTGTTAGTTCTATAGCTTTTACTTATATAAATACTCAAATTTATATAAGTAAATTCTCAAATGGTTTACATTTAAATCTGAAATACATGTTTAAAAATGCAATTAAAATAAGTAACATTGAAATCAACCAGTAACTAAAAGCATGATGAAAGGGACATGCACCTTTACCTTTTCAAAATATGGGAAAATGAGAGACAAGCGTACTATTTGGGAGAACCTTCAATAATCTTGAGACCCTTCTCTGTGAATGAAATAAACGAGCTTCTGCGAGTTGTGTGTGAATTTTTTAAAAAAGATTTGACTTCTGATTTTAAATGCAATTCAGTGCCTCAATCTCTAGAAGGAGGAAAGGAAAGATGCAAGAATCTTGCATACATTTTAGTGAGAAGCCTACTGAATAAAATTTGCTCTATGGAAATTTGCTCTATGTCCAGTCCATGGCCTATAGGCTCCATGTCTTCCTGGGCAATTAGTAATGCAGCCCCTTTTAACATTATGATGTGCTTTTTAGCAATATTTATATATACCATATTTCCCCCAAAATAAGACAGGGTCTTATTTAATTTTGACCCCTGAAATAAGCACTTGGCCTTATTTTCAGGGAAGTCTTATTATTTTTGAGGTGCAGGAGGGGGCGAGCATGGTCACCTCATGGCTGCTGTTGTGTTGTAATATTTTCGGGGAGGACTTATTTTCAGGGGAGGGCTTATTTTAGTGCATGCACTCAAAAGTTTGGTTGGGCTTATTATCCAAGATCTTATTTTCAGGGAAACAAGGTATTAAATATATTATATATTTTATATGAGGGCAAAGGGAATTCCTCTTCACTCAAAGAGGTCCAGAAAAGCTAAAAGACTGGACACCCATGCTCTAAAGACTCTGTCTCAGGACATGTAGCCAGGTAGTGGATATCCATTTAATTGTGATAGACTGTTTAAATGTTAAACATACTAACTTAACTGTTCTATTGATTTTTGACATATTAACTACAGGGAATATTTTAGATAAAGACTGTAAGAATCAGTCCCATTATAAGAACAGCCAGTATGGGGAAAAATACCCTACTTTAAGAAGTTCTTCACAAATGAAAAAGATGTGGCATTTTTATTCATTACTTATTGATCAATTATTTGCAAAGTTAAATCACTGTAGTAATAGTTTATGAAAAAGAAAATAACCTCACAATGAGTTTTACTCAAAGTAACTCTGCTCTGAGGCCACTTAAAACAGCTTTTTGTTTTTTTATATTAGTTAATCATAACTGATGCATTGAATTCCATATTGGAATATTTTAAAAAGATGAAAATGAAACGGAGGCATTGGGTTTAAATGAATTTAGAAATATGGGCTAAATTTTTGTCAAAAAGCTATTTTACTTTTATTTTCAAAATATGTAAGTATCAATTTACTTAATCTTTAGAAATATGCATACAAAGTTTGTGTAATGGTGAAGGTGCTGACCTAGAAACAGGAGACTGAGTTCTAGTCACACATGAAAATCACTTGGGTAACTTTGAGACAGTCGCTCTCTCTCAATCCAATTCATCTCCCAGGGTGGTTGTTGTGGGAAAAATAAGAGGAGAAAGGATCATTGTGTATGTTTGCTGCTCTGAATTCTTTATACAAATAATAAAGGCAGGATTTTTTTTTATGGAAAATGTTTTGTTTTAAGTTTGGAATAAAGTAACTCCACTTAAAATATTCTATAGGAACAAAACTGAAAACTTCAGTTTTCTTTTTAAAAAATTTAAAATTACTTCACAGTTCCGGCAACTGTGGAATTAGCTACTGTACCCTTATTATTGCACTCCCAGAATTACATGAATACATGACAATATACAATATACAAAGAGAGCTAATTCCCCTGATTTTTAATTTTAAAAAACATGTCTGAAAAGATGACAAATAAATCCTAATAGAAAACAATAGAAATGAAATCCTGCTCTTCCCTATTTGGGGGCCGGGGGGGAGGAACCTATTTAGAATGTGTCATCTAAATTTCCTCCACTCCTTAATAGAGAGAACAAAGAGACATCTCTTCAATTTAGACAAGAACAGCTGCTATCTTTAATATCCCTTTCAATTAGCACATCTCCTACATGAGATCTAGTGATGTTATGCAAAAAGGTGAGGTTTAGTCATGTATATTACTTTTCTCCTTCATGTGCATGGACTTTGATTCTTTATTAAACTTTAGTTGCATATTTCCCTTTCTTCTTATACTTTGGGGGAATGCTGATACTGTGTAGTTAGCAATTTTCTATTACCGTCATAGACCAATATTATGTTACTGTCTAAAATGTTTTTTAATTAATTTTGTGTTAAGTTTAAAATGTTTTTGTCTAACTGATCATCTGGAAAAGGGAAGGTAAAATGGTCCTACCCGGGAATACCATCTTACTAAAGACCTTTGTCAGTGCTAACTGAATGGCCAATGTCAGCACACTTTGCTAATTAACAATGTGATATTAACAAACATAATTAATTGAATATATAAGCCTCTAAATCATTCTCAGTGAATAAACCTCAATGTAGATTGAAATATCTGAAAGGTATTGCATCTGCAACAGGGGTGAGTTACGGCTTCTTCTACTGCCGGTTCTCTCAGGGACACGCTTTGCACACACGCTTGATGCGTGCTATGCATGCACGGGCAGTGAGTAAAAAATGCTTCTGCGTATGTGCAGAAGCAAAAAACAAGATGGCAGTGCCTACGGCGCCGATAGAACCAGTTCGGGGGCGTGGCTGGCCGACTTACTACCTACTCAGCTGAATTGGTTCGAACCGGTAGGAACCCACCTCTGATCTGCAGTTATTCCAGAGTTCCTTCTATTGTCCTATTTGGAACTTCTTGATCACCAATAGATTATTTATTCCATATTGCACTTATATTGTAATATTTAACTTTCAAACACTCATTAAATCTTTCTAGCTCTTGTCATAATAATGGATTCACTGACTGAATTTTAAACAAAGATTTATACAAGAGGTTTTCTTAGTTCTGATTTTTTTAAATAAAATAATCCTTGGTCAATTTTTCTGAAGGCACTGATCCTCTTACTTAGCAAAATTAAGCAATTGATTCAGCATAGTTCTTTTTCACCTCAGGTATAAGATACAAGCACAGCAAAAGATACTGCAATGTTTGTTGCTGAAATGCTGAAAAAATGGGGAAAGTTTGGGGTTATTCTTAATTGCAGATAACTTTAAAACAGCAGCCAGAACTTACAGAGATTGCATACACACCTCAAAGATCAGCAAGCAACCAAAACCCAGACATCATTTTTACTTTCTGAAATTCATCCTAAAATACCAGTCAGTAAACCAGAAGTGCCATGTCTAAAGCACACACATATTTGCATATCTGTCTACAAAATTAAACAAAACACAACCCACATGCAATGCACTCAGCAACCTACACAAGCTATTAACTTTCTCATAATAAATAAAAAAAACAGCAGTAGCATACTAGGCAAGCTAGTAGGCATGCAGTAGTGAATAATCTTCTTTTGTCTTAACCTCTTCTTTCCTCTATACATTCCACTCCCATATTACACCATCCAAATTAAACTAATAACAGCAGAATCATAATTGGTCTCTGCTGCTGTGCTGGCTATGCTTGAAACAGTTTGAAAAGCGGGAATGGGGATGGGGGGGGAGCAACTAAACACAAGATACAAAACCAAAATCCAATCCAATGCTCAAAATAGTTGGAACTCTCCAAATGTCAGGGAAGCAGCTAAATTTTGTTTCAATGCTCAGAATAATGCAAAATATACATTTTTATGTCATTCAGAAACACCTTGCACATGTCTATTTCATGATTTAAAATTGCCTGCAGTTGATTAAAAAAGTAAATATGTTATGAATTACGTTTCTATCCTATTTTATATTCTTCAGAAATGGTGCTTAGTTATATGCCCAACCATCTTAAACCAAATTCTAAGTGGCTCACAACCCAGTATAAAAATAATATATACAAACAATGAAATAAAAGCAGTAAAACAATAATTTCTGAGTTAGAAGTCAACAATACTTAAAGTGTGAAATATATAACTTTGCCACAATCATGTTTGCTTTAGAAGAAACAAGGAAAGGCTATGTTGCACATAACACAGGTTAATGTATGACTGCTCGTGTCATGCATATTTAGACAATTGAACTGAAACAACTTCAATATGCACTGTAATTAAGAATGGATTTCTGAGCTCTGTAATGCAAACGGAATGCTTCTTGAAATCATAAGATATATTCCTAAATCAAATCCTGAAGCATTCCCAACAAACCGAACAGATCTTTCTCAGAACAGATTAAAGCTCTTGTTCCCAGCAGATTTTTTAGTATTTTGTCTGACAATGCATTAGACAGATGTGATTCTTGGCTTTACTTTTTTTCTTTCACAGTAAATATTGGCTCACATCACAGCTAATTCTCCTTGCAGTATTACCTGTTACCAGGTAATATCAGAGAGACATTTATGACAGCACTAAGGAAATAACCAATAATCTTTGGCTTGGAACTAAGAACCGTGCTGGGCAGAAATCAGAGGATAGTGTCGAGAATAAGATGAACTTGATGAAGATAGGCCAGATCTGTTACAAAAGCAATGATAGGAACACACAGTAAGCTTAAAACCAGCAGAACGGGAGAAGGCATAGACAATCAGACCTGCAAGATTGTGTTATTGTGGCCACTCTTAATGAAAACAGTCTTGCCCTTCTTATGGTATTGGTTCTTGTTCAGATCTACCTGGTGGGGCTGAAAGATGAGTGGTAAATAGCACTATGTAAGCAGACTTTCCATTCTCCTGAGGATCATGTAATAATCCTAAAACATCATTGTAATTCAC
Source organism: Thamnophis sirtalis (assembly GCF_051295495.1). Taxonomy (NCBI): domain Eukaryota; kingdom Metazoa; phylum Chordata; class Lepidosauria; order Squamata; family Natricidae; genus Thamnophis; species Thamnophis sirtalis. The sequence continues at coordinate 33,431,871 of NW_028261381.1, forward strand.
TTTGTAGCTGTCATGGACATGCAGCCAGTCAATTTGGATGCAAGATATTTAACTCACAAAATATTCATTACAACTTTCAGAGCTGGCTACTAAAGTTCACAATTTGGATTTAGGAGAAGAGAGATTTGCATTAGTTCCCTTTTCAACAGCTCCACTAGGGGAAATATGTGGATGCAATACATGTAGAAAGAAATGCTTGGTGTGTCTCACCAAAGCCTTCTGATGAGGTCTATGTTATGTCTCAAAGAATTAAAGCCAAGTTTTTTTCTTTATTTGTACTTCAGCTATTTAAATGGCTTCCTACTTCAATTCCCATAATCAATGGCTGTAATAAGATCCCTGTTCTAGTCCTTACTGATGGCACAGTTATAATATTGTGTCCACTTATATTGACCAGTGGATCAAACTATAAAACTTTTCAGGATGATTTAGAAGCCTACTACAGCCAATAACCTGTCCGAGATGGGGCCATCTTTCTGGAGATTATTAGTGACAAGAGCAAGAATGTGGAGGATGTAGACATGCAACTGCTAGGGAAATCTGATTGTGAGAACAAAAAGTAGAGAATCCATTGCACAAAGGCAACACAGAAAGAAATGGTTCTAGATGTGTAGAAAAAAAAGTGGATAAGTGTTATTTCTCTGGGTAATTGTTATGAACTTAGTGAGTTTAAACTGTTTGTAATTAGCAGTGTTCCTAAAATACATCAAAGATTAATTCCTAGCTAACCTGCTAATGTCTTGGGGAACCTAACAATGTTACATTCAATGATTATTAGGGAGGAATAGCTACTATGTCTATGTGTCATCTACCTGCTTAGTTGCCAGAAAGATATGCTAAATTGATGAACACATGTACTGTTTCCGTGCCTCAAACAGAGAAGCAGGTGTCACTACAACCTGACGATTTCTCTACCATCCTGGCCAAAAAGGGATTCTCGATGAAGAGACTTTTATGTATTCCCTGTGAAGGGACAAATGACTGAGGCGAGTGATCACTGAAACCTGAACCACTTTAATCAACACAACTAGGAGAACAGAACAGAGCCTGCCGGTTTGACAGCTATTTATACAGGTGGCTGTCAAACCGGCAACCAATTAGAACATGACCTTTTCCCACCAGAACCCTCCTTTAATTTCAACCAATGGCAATCATCTTCAACCCTGATTGACACTGAAGATACAACAGAGACAACTTACAAATTTCAGCCAGAGACTTAAGACTTAAGTGCACAAATTTTGCTAGACATCTGACATCCACCTTGAAAATTCTGTAAAGAAGTAAGTTTGAAATTTATGGTTTTCAATCAGGTGAGTGACTGGTACAGAATTGAACAACTGAGTTCCAATTCTTAATGCAAGACCTGGGATCAAATGAGAGAGCTTGATAGTACAATAAAAAGAAATTTTTGATGAAATACAGGAAGAACTGGGACAGGATAGCACTTACTTTTTGTTCACTGCTTTAACTTGGGCCTGCCTAGATACTGAGAGCAGCTTCGGTTTAATGTGGGCATTGAGGGAAGCTTCAGGTTAATGATACATTTAATGCTTTCATCCCCCACTCCACCCCCAATCTTCTCCTTTCAGAGGAAGTTATAAAAGCTGCACACAGTCTATGCAGCTGTATGCACATAGGAATACCTCCTCCCTAGGAAATGATATGCTATCACTCAGTAATCCAATGCTTGCATTGTGAATTGTGTACAGTACTTCTTTAAAGTGGCCTAGCCAAATAAATCAACCAAAAAGCATCAGTGCCTTGTAGCATGTTGATTGTACAGGAGAGAGTTAAGGATGGAAAGGGTTAAGGAATCTGATAGTGAGAAGAAATTCTCACAGCATGAATGTCAAGAATATAAACAAGCAATGGATACTAATAATTGATTAAGACAGAGCAGCAAGTTTCTTAAACATATGAAGAGGGCATTGAATTTGAATCAGAAATTATCCATTCTGGATCAACCTTGCATTATTTAATTATTATCAAGTGGCTGTAATGCCTATAGGCCCTAAACTACAGTAAAGATTTGTTCCTGGACAAGTTATTGCATGTCCTAATTTATGAATGCCTGAGAAAACCTGCCATAGTGTTAAGCCATCCCTTACAGGTAAATCCTAAGGATGACATGTAGCACCAAAAATCTGGATGCTCCAATGCCAACTCCATAATCTTTGTAGCTGGGCAGTTATAATAGATTTTAATAACAAATTTTTAAAAAATCTGACCAGCTTCATAACAAATTCTATTGAAAAGTACTTGATGCATTGATAGAGCACCCAGCCTATTCTTAATACATGCATTAGATAATTATAGTTAATGAAAAAATACTCAACCAAATAAGGGTAATATTGGATGGATCACAGCCACACAACCTCTTCACACACTTTTCTTAGCCTGCTCCCCAACAGAATAACTGTAGGAATAGCCAGGAAGCACCACCACTTTTCCTAGCCAAATTCGCATTAAACAAATCAGTAGCTCCCAAATCCATAAACAAATCATTGATTGCTTCTTTTGATTTAGATATGATCTAGTGTGAGACAAAAGCAAAGTCGGGCTCTATGTATGGTTGAATTATTAGAAGATGGGGAAAATTAGGTATTTGATCAGATATCAAAATATATATTTAACTATCAATGACCAAGTTAATTGCAATTATGTAGGAAGATCCATGATAATCTTAATCATTTTGAAATCTGTGAATGTCTGAGTAGACATATATCCAAATAATATGGGGTAAAATTAAACACTGCACTAATGTTTAGATCAAAAGAAGGGAAGATTTAATTCCCAGTGACAATCTCTGAATCCCTCTATCATATTTGTGCATGTGAGAGTGTATTGTTGATAACTACTGTACATATTTATAATTCCTACAATTTCAATTAACAATTTGAAAGAAATCAAGGGGGGAATTATTTGTTTTGTTATATATATATATATATGTGTGTGTGTGTGTGTGTGTGTGTGTGTGTGTGTGTGTGTGTGTGTATGCACGCACGTATGTATTTAAAGTCACAACCCCTGGTATGCCCAAACATGGGAGGAAGTCTACTGCTTCCATTCTCTGTCCATCGGCTCGTCACAAGAGACCATCCAGAAAGAAACCCAATATTTTTACTGTTGCCTTTTTGTTACATTTGTGTTGTGTGTATGTATGTATGTATGTATGTATGTATGTATGTATGTATGTATATGTATATGTATATATACACACATACACACACACACACACACAAACATTCCTAGTTTCAATCTGAAATTATAACTTCAACAAATTTATTGCTAGCAAAAAGAAGGGGAAAAAACTTCAAGCAGGATACATTTTTTATTTAAGTTAGGGAGACTAATACATTGCTTTATCCATCATAGTACTTGACAGAATGCTTACATTAAGCAACCCTAAATTTAACATTCAGAACCTTCGTCTAAAAAATATATAATGCATAAAACAAACTGTCAATAGGATTCAAGTTTTTGTTTATATCATAATTCTCCTTTTCTGAAATAAATCTAATAAAATCCAGATATATGGGAAACTTGTGTATTATCCTGAAATCAGCTTTTGTATGCTTATAGTAGAAACCCTTTTCTATTAACTATCCAATTAATTGTTTTAATTAATTACCTGAAGACTCTGGACTTTAACTCTCTATCTACAATTGTTAATATTCAAACTAATAAATCTTTTAAGCTTGAATTCTGTTTCTTTTATTTTCACTATATAGAATTATTTATCTTATGCTTTTTCTCCATTCATTTGACTCCTCCCACAAATCATTACGTATTGATAAAAGTATTCGAATCTAAATTCACAAAAGAAAGTTTAAAAGTTAGTAAGTGAATAAAGATTAAATAAAAGGCTACCTGCCTACAGTGAAAGGGTAGCAGCTGATCCTGCTCTCCAACATGCCTGGAGAACAATAGTGGTGGAGAACTGTGAATGGTAGCCCTTGATGTGGCAGAGGACTGATACTTCCAGGTTCTGAAGGAGCAGGTTGTGGTGCTTCAAGGTAACTGGCCCATGTCCTGTGGCTGGTGTTCAATAGTTCTGAATAGGTGCAATTCTGCTGACTTTCCAGAAGCCCATGAAAATCTGGATTTTTCTTCAGGTGTTAGGACCTAGTGGAGCCTGATAAGCATGTTTCGAGGACAGTGAATTGCTTGAGATCCCTTGGCTCTTTATTTTATTATGATTACTTTTCATTGTATTTTCTGTTCTAATTTTATGCTAGTTCTTCTACTATTGTTAACTACCTGAAGATTTATTCACTTAAGATGAGCAGCCATGTACATATTCCAAATGAGTAAGTAAAACAAATCAACTACGCTAAGCAGTTCTAATGTTCTCACAATGCTGAGTTTCTCACACATGGGGAGTGGGGGTGGGAAAACAGAGGTACTGTCAAAGTGAAGATATTCCATTTATTCTGCCAACATAAACATAATAATCCAAGAAAAAATAGGGCAAGCGTATGGCAGAATCTGGGAATGGTGAGTGGGATTAACAAGAATTAGAAGATGAATAGACACTCTTAAGGCAGAGCAAAATATTTATCAAGTTATAGAAGTGCTCATCTATGATCACTTTAATAAATATTGGGAACAGCCAAAATATTGACTAGAATACACTTTTGCATCACTGAAACAGGGAAGACACTAGTTAATGGTTACAGATAGAGGTTTTGTTCCTATTAACTTCATCAAAGTCAACAATAAAGAAAATATACACCAATCCTCTTTGTGTGCCTTTTTCTGGATTGGGGGGAAAAGGGAGAGAAGAGAAAGGCAAACATTTCAGAAGAATGATGTCACACTACAAATATCAGCTGAATTCATTTCCAACCAGGTATTTTTAATGACATGGTTTTCCTTCAGTTTAGTGTTATATATTACAGCACTGTATGATTTCCTCCTCAGCTTTATTGGTAAATTATTATTATATTCAAGAAAGAACTCTCAGGCAAGAAATAGCACCCACCTGGTTTCATAATCTCTGTAGGATTTTGGCAGACAGACAAATCTCACCTGCCTGTAATGTGAGTCAACTTAAATGTCCCTGTCATTTCTTAATGTATGTTTAATATCAAAAAGATTATAAGGTACAACAGCAATTCAAGATATTTGGGAGAAATACAACCTATAACAACTCAAACAATATTCAACAGCAGCACTCATTATTTCTTAAATATTCAGACACAGATTCTCCTAAACATTTTCCAAATGTTCAGTATAGCTACTGATTGTATTTACTGTATCCACAAATGACTTCATATATTTTATTAATTAACATTACTTTTTAGTGTGTGTGGCAGAAACAAAATACAAACATATGATTTCATTAGCTATGAAATCACTGTACTCACCAGTTGTTTCCACAATGCCCTCTAGGATGACAACAATCTCAAACTGTTCCGTTTGCATGCTTCGCTGAGAAAGATCATAGAAGGGGCTTTTTGAATCAATCACATGGCAGATTGTGAGTGGTGACACAAGAAAAAGTTGATCCGCCCCTGTGCTAAAACCTACATCCAGTTCAAGTTGATCGAGGGGCAGAAATTCACCTTCAGGAGTTTGCCGAGACTATAGCAAACACGAAGAAAGAAAAAAGAAAGAAAGAGAAGTAATAAACTAGCATAGTTATTAAAGACAATATGATAATAGGTGATAGCCATACAGTACTTTTCACCATAAATCATCTAAGTCAAATTCCAAGCAAACTGTTTAGACACAAAGTTATTTTATAGAATAAAGGAAGGAAGGGAAAAGCTATCCCACTAGCTTCCTACTACTACCGTGTTTCTCTGAAAATAAGACAGAATCCTATTTTCTTTTGACCCCAAAATTAGCACTTGGCCTTATTTGGGGGGATGTCTTATTATTTTTGAGGTGCAGGAGGTGGTGAGTGTGGTCACCTCATGGCTGCTACTGTGATGCAATATTTTTGGGGAGGGCTTAATTTCAGGAGAGGGGTTATTTTAGTGCATGCATTCAAAAGCCCAATTGGACTTATTATCCGTGGAGATAATTATTCTACTCTTTATTTAATTAAACTGCCATTTGGGTCAAGTTATCTTTAAATCCTCAACAGCCGTGTCAATAAATGAATATACTGTAATATATTATACTCAGTTGTATCTACATGTATTATTATTTTTTATTTATTAAATTTGTATGCCTTCCATCTCGCTGTTGCACAACTATTATTATTATTGCATATAAATTTATTGTGAGCATTGACTAGGATTTTGATCCCATACATTAATTTCTTAGTTAACTGAAGAAGTTACATAGCCTTTAAACAGTAAATACAAATAGCCTTTAAGTAGTATTTTGGATTAATCCTGTGATTTGCTTTCTAGAGCCAGAATCTTGATGCTTGAAATATCATTAGCATTTTTGTTTCTTGTTAAAAGTAGCTTAAATACAAAAATGTTGCCCCTTTTTACTACACAGACTCACACTTCACATATTCCCAACAAGAAAGTTTCTTGTAACAATAACAATGGTACTCATGATCCACAAGAAACATATTTTAAAATGCTGTTTGTTAAGGTACTCTGTTCTTATAAAAAGAACAGAAGGGCAAAGGTTTCCTTCAGTAGCGTGGAAAAGCAATGGGTTTAAAATGCAATGGGCAGAAAAGAGAAATGCCTAGAATGCCATGGACAGAAGAGAGAAAGGACTAGATCCGTGATGGCGAACCTATGGCAAGCATGCCACAGCTGGCATACGGAGCCATTTTTAAGGGCATGCAAGGTGTTGCCCTGTCAGCTGACAATCACGTATGCCAGCACTGGCCAGCTGACTTCGGCCTTCTTTTGAAGCCGTTTTTCGCCCGCTGGGTGCTTTCTTGAAGCCTCCGGAGCACGAAAAACCAGCCCTATGGGCAAACCGGAAGTTCTGGAACTGACTTCCAGTTTGCTACTAGGATCGTTTTTCGCCCTCCGGAGCCTTCAGGGAAGCCTCCTGAAGGCTCCTGAAGGCTCTGGATGTAGAAAATCGGCCCTATGGACAAACCAGAAGTCACCATTCCCGAACTTCCAGTTTGTCCATAGGTCCGTTTTTCGCCCTCTGGAGGCTTCAGGGAAGCTCCTGAGGCCTCCAGAGGGCATCCAGGGGGGTGGGGGAGGCTGTTTTTGCCCCCCCCCCAGGCTCCTAGAAAGCCTCTGGAGACTGGGGAGAGCGAAAAAAACATGCCAAAAGTGGGGGACAGCGTCGTCATGCGTGCATGCGCGCGGGGATGGTCGAGGGCATAGCAGTATTGGTGTGGCACACCCGTGAACAACCCCCCTGTGCTCCCCCTGCTTTTGGCATGGGAACCAAAAAAGTTTCGCCATCACAGGACTAGAATGTTATGGACAGAAGATAGAAGTGCCTATGTAGTGTACACACTTACAGTTTCATCCTAGTTTGTAATAACAAAAGCAGAAACTTATGAGACTTAGAGCTATATCCTGGTCTGGGAATCTTGACAGCTAGATCTTATCCATTGGGTAATAATGCTAAATTCTACTACTTATTGATTGTGTGTGGCCTAACAGCTCAGTTCAAAACAACAAGAGGAATTATTTGATCAGTAAACAACTTAATATTGTTGGAAATACAGCCTACAAACTGTTTTTTCCTATCTAAACCAAGCCTGTGGGATAGGATCATTTTAAAAGTCTCAATACCTAAGGAAACTAACTCTAAGATACAAGGCTTTTGTGTGACAGTACAATGATTATTCATTAGCATTCCAAAGAAGAAAAGATGGCATAAATACAGCAATAGAAGAATTTTATTCTGCTTGGGTAACTGTATTCACTTTGATTCCAAACTGATTCACAAGCTTTATTTCTTTTTTCCTGATTTAGTGGCTGATATTAGGAACAAAACAACAACAACACAGTCTTATGTGCTTTTAAATTTTTTTAAAAAAGTATTAAGGCTGACCAGATATACACACAAGATTGGATCCAAATACTGGACTAGTCTCAATATTACTCAAATAAACTTCCATACTATCTTCACTTATATTCTCTTCCACCACATGAAATGTCCCCTCAAAAGCATCTGATTTGGTTCTTTTAATAAACATAATTACATTTGCAATGGATGGGTGGTACCTATGTATCTATTCAAAGGGGTAAGAAGCCCAGGTATATATGTATAGGATGAAGCTTTAGCCATGCTTACAGTAGAGAACACCGGAAATTAATGGTAGGGGTTATTAAAGATTGTCCTATTAACATCTAACAATATTAAAGTCTGCATCAATTAAAAATATTTGTCAAAATGACAATTGTGTATGAACCTCTGCTAACATATAGCTATTTCTTAATTGGACTCGCTTAATGTAATAAAAAAGAAATTATGTGCAGAGAAACAAATTTATTTCATTTATTGTGGAATAAACTTTTAAAATGTCCAGACACCAGGGATAAATTCAGCAGGTTCTTACAGGTTCTGGAGAACTGGTAGCGGAAATTATGAGTAGTTCTGAGAACCGGCAAATACCACTTCTGGCTGGTCCCAGGAGTGGGCAGGGAATGGAGATTTTGCAGTATCCTTCCCCTGCCACGCCCACCAAGCCACGCTTACAGAACCAGTAGTTAAAAAATTTGAATTTCATCACTGCCAGACAATTATATATTGGTCAGTATTACTGACAGATTAAATATATTTATTTGGATCTTAGTTTTACAAATTATGTTTAGGACAGAAATGGGCTGTAATCTGAATGTTATTCTATGCCATTTTGAAAATGAAAAAAAAACTTCTGTAATAAATTATATAAAATTGGGAATTGTATAAATCTCCAAATATTATCAGAACATTACATATATTGTGGTCTATATTTAAAATATCAAAGTTTTAAATTTTGGCACGCATGCTGTTATTAGGAAAGAAAGCCAGAAAAGTTATTTAACAGCTTTTATTAAACAGCCTCATAGCAAATACAGCCAGATTAGCATAGAGGCTGAGGCATCAGGCTACAAAACCAGGAGGCAAACCACTTCTGAAAAACATGAGCAAGAAAAATGTAAGGACTAATCCAGGCAGTCAGTCAATACTGATTTGAAGGGACAAAAAAATAACAATAACAAAAAACCCAAACCAGCATCCAGAATAAGATACAAACATGGGTTTTTTAATGCCTTTTTATTACATATGTTTACATTAAGTATTTTAAACATGAAATGTTTAGGGTTACAGCATTGATTTCAGAGACATCTATAGAATTTTGCTGTTAATGAATTTTGTTTTCAATCTGCATTTCATAGGAAATTAATATCATAGAATGGCCTATGATGAATGATATTTGGCCTGAAGTTAAGAGAAAAAAATGTACCTTTCTCATTAAGAGGAACAGAATATAAGATTGTTCCAAAATATACAGAATTGTTACATTTTTTATCTCTTTTTCTAAAAAAAATTATGAAAAATAGCTATTTTAATACTATATTTAAAAAAACAGGATGTGTAAAAAATAATTTAATGAGACCTATGAGTTATCACTGAAGTTTTTCAGGCTGAAACATTGTTCCATGATTTCTTCATACATTATATATTAGATTAACTTGTCTTACTCAGAAAAACCAGCTGAGTACCACAACAATCAACTGAGGCAGGTAAAATCATCAAAGATAGCTTGTCAAAGGACTGGTGAATTAATTTATCTGCTATACAATACATGTTATCATAACTTGTCATCACCGTGCATTTCGCTATTCATTCTGATACTTATTTTATTTTGATTAGCTTTATTGCTTCTGATATCACTGTTTAGTGATACTATCTACTATTAATCTCTGAACTGATAGTTAACTAAGAGATAAATTAATTTGGGGAAAAAAACATGAAATAGGAAGATATTATGTTAAAATTAGTTCAAAGCTCTTAATTCTAACATCCAGAAGACAAAATGATCTACTCCTGGAATAAGGATTACCCAGTATTCTTTATAGATGAAAAGTTGCTGGTACTATTAGACACAGCTTTGAATGAAAGACTGGATTCAAACTTTAGAAAACAGAAATGCATTAAAATTAAGGGAAAAACTATTCTCATAGTCCTATCTCTCTCCATATATTTATTTATTTACAAATATACTGAGAGAAATAGGTTTTTGTCTCATCTTACGACCATTCTTATCACAGTTGTTAAGTGAATCACTTGATAAATTAGCAACCTGGTTGTTAATTGAATAAGGCTTCCCCACTGAATTGGCTTGTGAAAAAGGTTGCAAAAGGTGATCACATGACCTTGGGACACAGCAATGGTCATAAGTATGAACCAGTTGCCAAGGATCTGAATTTTGGTCACATGATCATGGGGATGCTACAAAAATGGTAATAAGTCACTTTTTTCAGTGCTGTTGTAACTTTGAATGGTCACTAAATGAACTGTTGTAAGTCGAGGACTATCTGTACACACTTCACAAACTCCTTGTTCTTTTTGGTAAGCCTCACCCACCCCCTGAATAAATTTCCCATATTTTTTTCAGATCTAGACTTTCCTCTTGCCAAAAGTCAGTCACATATTATGAAATTAGCTTTGATACCCCAATTGTCATTAGTATTATTTTTCTGAATTGGTATGCTGTACTATAGGAATAGTTCAGCATTCACAAATAGCAAGCAAGTCATTTTATGCACGTGCTGCTTCGTGTTAAGGAACATACTTTATATTCTCACTGCATTATATAAAATAGAGGCAGTATATTATGTCATTACTGATTCATAATGCTTTGAGACTAAATCCGTATCTTTTCTTGGTTACATAACAGCATAAGAGAACATACAGAGGCTTTTTAAAAGATAAATTTAAATGTGATACTGTTTAAACAATGCTTATACATTTTATAGTTCTGTAGGGTACAATGTTCTCCTATATAACTGATCACATTTGCTTCATTTACTCGATCTAATAAATCACATGTAAAAGACATGTCAAAAGTTATAGAAAAGATCAACTTCATAATGTATAAACCAGTAGAGTAATTAATGTACAATGCAAATTTGATCTGGGGGAAAATAATTAATTTAAACTTAGGGCTGGGATTTATCTGCAATCTGTTTTTATAATTAGTTGTTATAACCTAATAAAGAAAGTCCATTCCACGGTGCATATATTGGTGCCTTGAAAAGATTAGAATGTAATCACTATATGAATGCTAACAAGGATACTTCGCATATCATTTGTTATTTTAAATTAAAAGTACTGGTAAAATTAGTGGTGATGGCTACTATGCACATTAGTGGGATTTCCTTATATAAAATTTATAATAACGTATCTAAAAATTCTATAAGCAAATATTGTAAAACAAAGGACAACAGAGTATGTTAATTTATGAACTTCATTATGTTGTAAGTGACAAGATGTGATTTATGCTATCATTCATTAAATATATTGGAGTATAGCTAAGTGAGGAATACAAATATCCTTAATTTCTCAAAATAATAATATATCTTTATTCAGCAAAATAGAAGGTAAACTTTGCTAACTGCATGAGTTCCTGACCAAACTACTGTTTATCACAAAGCATACATTGTATATTAATGACTTCCAGCTCAGTGTTATATCATTATTCATTATAAGTCACTAAGCACATTTAGAAGTCAGAGTTAATTATCAGAAAACGAAACTCCTAAATATCTCACTCAAGAAAAAAGGACCAGACAGCTTAGCTGAATATATAATACAATTTTAATTAAGTTAAATAAAGAATTAACTTAAAGAATTTGCCCTAATTTAAAATAGTAACAATGTAGTAAGTTTCAACCAGAATTCTTATGATTTCTAAGGGAGTTGCTCTGCATAACACAGTATTTTAGCTTATTAAAAGAATCTTCCAGTACAATGGTCTTCAAAAATCAGAAAAACTACAGTAATAACAAGAGAGAGGAAACACCAGGTTCCCCTCAATGTATTTTTCATACTACAATATGAAAACATAATCTATGTGACAAAACTGCAATGAAAATTTGTGGTTTTTTGTTAGTTTAAAACTCTTTTTCCACAGCAGCATATCCACCAGTGTTAACATTAACCATGTATAGTCTAAAGCAGTTTGAAGCTGGCATCATTGCAAAACACAATCTGGTGTTTCCAAGTAAGAAAAGAATTTATCTCCTATGTATCAGCAGGAAGGAGGAGCATGTCAACCCACAGAGTTGTCCTCACAACCAGGAGATAAGGCAGCATTGTGTTTCAGCAAAGCTGAAACCTCAACTGGCCTTGCTAAAACGTTTTACTTTTAAACAATTATACCTATGACCTATAACACAAGTTTCAACAGGTGATAGATCTGTACAGCACTTTAAATAAACTGTACATAATAGCCATTCAGGAGACTATATCATTTGATCACATTTAGACTAAGAATCAAGTTTATCTCAGCAATCAAAATAATGTTTAAACTTAAAACTTACTGGCTCTTGAAAGAAATATAAGGTCCACTATACTGAACCTTAAGAAATATATGTAATGTACAGAACTTAAAAGAACTAAGTACTTCAGTCATACTGCCTACACACTTCATGATCAATATTTCCAATGGAATAGCTGAACCTTAAAAAGTCATGTTCATTTAAACAGCACCAATCTGTACACCCTTGAAGGCAATGACTTTTCCCTTTTATTTACAAAAGGAGATGAATAGTACTGTTAAAACAGATTTTCGCAAAAAGAAATAAGTACAAGTGGTTTAATCAAGAATTTAAAAAGACAACTTGTGCTGGTAAAATTATTGTACTTCAGACTATAATTCAGAAACCAGAAATATGGAGAAAGCTTTAATTTAAAGGCTGGGGACTACATAAAAAAATTAACTTCAATTCATTAGCAGTTTGAGGAAATGCTACTGTAATGAAAAAGAAGGGAACTGAGTCACAGATGCAGGAAACCATGATTTTAAAAAAGAAAATAGAAGGGAAGGATGCAACAGATTAAGGAAAAATGAATCATAGAAAGATGCACCTCAGGAGACATTACCTTATAGGAAATAGCAATGCAAATACTATGAAAATATAAAACTCAAGCACAAGAAATATGCTAAAGAGTTCTCTGAAAAATATAGGGAAGAAAATCAAACTTGTCCTTGCACCCAGCCTCAATCATAGAATTGTGTAATGTTCCTGACAACTATCCTACCTTATTCATTTGTGCTTCCTAACATTTCTATTTTTTAATTTAAAAAAAAACCCTTTAAAATGAGGTGGCAGTTAGAAAAGCATGTACTGTATGTGATTTAACTGAAATCCTGTTAAGAAAGGTATTGAACCATGCACTTTTAAACTGGAAAACAAAAATGAAGAAAAGATGAATAGTCAATATGATTAGAACTGAAGGCAAGAAAGCTTGAACTTACTTTGAGAAGTTTGCAGCGGATTTGTGCAGAGACCATGTGGCTGTTGCGAAGGTTGCCCACCCTGAACATGAGGGTGAGTTTGCCATCCCTCATGGATATGGCAGCATGTTCGCTAAACATCAGTGTCTCCGCCCGTTTTTTAGGTTGGGACATCTTGATAAACATACAGCCTATAAGAAAAGCATCCACAATGGAGCCCAAGATGGACTGGAAAAGAAAGAGGATGATGCCCTCCGGGCATTTGTCTGTAATGTATCTGTAGCCATACCCAATAGTAGCCTCTGTCTCTATGAAGAAGAGGAAGGCAGAGGGGAAGTTGTAGACGTTGGCAACACACGGGGTATATTTCTCATCGTGGGCTCTGTTCAAGTCACCCCGTATGTAGGCGATGACCCACCACATGGAGGCCATGAAAAGCCAGGCCACGGTGTAGGTGAGGATAAAGATGAAAAGGTTCCAGCGCCACTTGAGGTCCACCAAGGTGGTGAACAAGTCCGACAGATAGCGGCTTGTCTCGCTGCCCAGGTTGCCATGCTGCACATTACACCTGCCATTCTTGTCCACAAACCTCTGGCGCTTTTTCTTGTGGGCCGAGCCTTGCTGCTGGTGGAAGCCTGACCCACTGGACGAGGTGGTCACTACTTGATAATCGTCCCCAAATTTCCTTCGAAGTGCAGACATAATACCAAGAGGGCGGCCAGGGTCTCCAAGACCAAGAAGGCAGCCAGAGTCTCCAACATGCAGTGTGCCAGAGGTGAGAAATGGTGCTTCACCTTTCCCTTTCCCTTCTAACCCTTCCCCTCCCTTCTGTTCTCTCTCTTCCCTCTTTCCTCCCCCCCTTCTCCCCTTCCCTCTTTAACTTTGGAGCTCCCTCCCTCCCCCGGTTTTCAAAATTCTCCTGGTTCTTCGGGGCCAACCAGCCTGCTTGCCTTTTGCTCGAGAGGGCAAGCCTTCCGGGATGCTCCTTCCCGCTCGGAGCAAGGACGAGCCCGCGTTAGAAAAGCCCCATTCGGCGTTACCTTCCTGGGCACATCAACCGGCCATCCCTGGAAGTTCAGAAAGGTGGCCCGGAGGAGAGGAAAACAGGCTGGTCGCCGCGCAAAGTAGCCGCAGTCGGTCAGACGGGCAGCAGCCGCCTTCGGGCGCCGATTCGTCTCCTCAGCGAGGAGCGGGCATCGCACAAAGGCATCGCTGGGCAGAGCTCGTCGGGCGCTCCCTTCGCCTGCCAAGAAGCCCAAAGAAGAGCCAGCCCAGCGGGGAATTACAGCACCGGCTCCACCGTAGCGCCCTTCATGCCTCCTAGCCGGCTCCGCGCCTAACCGCCGGCGCCCTCCTTTGACAACAGCAGCAGCAGCAGGAGGAAGATGCGAAGGAGCCCCCCAAGCAGAGAAAAAGCCGCCACCACAGCGTCAACCTTGGGCGGCGAGCGGCTGCCTCATTGCGCCCGAGGACTTGCGGGTGCGGGTCGGCATTGGCGCGGCTGGCCCCTGGCGGGCTCCGGGAGAGGGCGTGCGTGTGTGCAGGGGTCTCCTTAGCCTGCCTTTCAACCGAGGCGGGGGACAGCTACGGCTCTTCAACGGATTGCCATATCTCGTGGCTTCTTTTGCTGCTCATAAATTTCCAAGGGCAGTTCGATCCCCGGGCGACAAGCCAGAAACTGAGTGTGCGGGGGGGGCGGGGGAGGGAGAGAGAAAGATCCTTCCTGAGCAGGCTTGGCAATTCTTTTCTCCCTTTTTTCCCCCTCCCAGGTTTTTTGTTGTTGTTTTGGTTTGTTATCCCCCCCCCCTCTTCCTCCTCCTCCGAGATTGAGAACTAGAGAAATGCAGGCATGTAATAATCCACCTCGCCTTCTGTGCTCTCTGCTCTTCAGCCCGAGGGGGACGGCGCTCTCGGGGCAATTTTTCCCCCCCTCATGCTATAAGCGGGAGGCGGGAGTTGACGACGCTGGTTGGGCACTGTAGCGAGGCGGGAATAGCGGCAGCTGAAGGCGGCTCAGGCGCCGGGTGTGAGTTAATGCATGCGGTGATCTGCAGACCTTATGTTTCAGCCCCGCCTGTCCCTCGTTTTCTTTTCCCACACCCCGCCTGATTTTGCACCTCCATTTCGCTCTCCAACGCCAAAGGCGACGGCGGCGACGACAAAGGGTACCGCTACCACAGAGCCAATGAGCCGTGCAAGCCCCTCGGTTGTACCACAGTTTTCCCCCCTTCTTCTTCTTCTTCAGGCATCGCCAACCCCAACCCCCCATATACCGACAGCTGCTATCACTAAGGAGGAGAATGTGCCGGCTCTAGTATTACAGCATCTAAGCTTTCAAAAATAACAACCAACCACAAAACTAACGGATGCCCTCTGGGGCTTTCATCGTAAAAAAATTAGCCCGATGAAATAATAGGAGTGGGTGTGGGTAAAAGTCAAATGTTGCCTTAAAAAAAACAGATTTTGCCACTTGGGTTTTGTTTTTTAATGCCTGAGAAAATATTCTTTTCCCTAATTCCATTAAAGGGGGGGGGGGAATGCTGCAAATTCTGATAGCGCTGCAGCTGCTGCCCAGCTCCCAATCATAAAAGAATCCTGCTCACCTGTTCCTCTAAAATTGCATAATACCTCTTATACACCACACACTAAATGCAGTTAATTTAATTTTACTAATAGCCACTCCTGGCACTGTCTGCTCAGAAGAGAGGGCTGAATGAGATACGGTCTGTGAGGTGTAGCATCTAGAATGGAAAGGAAACAAAAGTTGGCAAATAGATCCTCACTTCCGCCACAGGTAATTTAAAAAAAAAAAAGATGAATGCAAAGAGAAGAATTGGAGGAGATGCCAGCATTGGCAAAAACTCTTTTGCATTAAACTGAAAACATATGGTGCAACGATAAGTGGTTTCTGGATTTCTTTCAAAAATGTTAACATTTATCAAATATGAATCTTTTTCAGTGCAATTCTCTCTGTGCCTAAGTGGGACATGCTCCCAAGTAAATATAGTCATGTTTACTTTTTAAAAAAAAACTTTCTACCTAAAATTGAAAATTGGTGCATACTCCATTCCCAATTCTTAAATTAGATACATTCTAGCTAAGAAATAGAGTACAGATATAGTCAATGAAAGGTTTGTTACATCATTTGATAATTATGTTATAGGCATAACAATACTTAAATGTAAACCATAAACCAACAAAATGTCATCACTCCTCTACTAGAATAATTTTTTAAAATCCAGTATACCATTCTGCATTTCTTGAAGATTTAATAAGAAGCTGTAATAAACATCTATGTAGTATTGACGCTGCTGATTTAATTCAGTTCTAACGTGTTGTACAGAATACGAACTAAATGTTCACTTAGCATATAAAATGAAACAAGCAGATGTTTTATCAATGAAATGTTTATTTGCAGGATCTACAGACAGTGTCCAGTTTGTATATAAGCTGTTCAGAAAACCTTTTGAGTTCAATAGGATTTGCTTCTAAAAAGTACAGGTATATAGGAACCTGAGGGAATAGTTGTTGCGGTGAATGCTAATGTATTTGTTTCGTGTAAGGTTATAACTCATTTCTGTTAAAAATAGAAACTATGGAAATCTGGATCTTATTGACACAAAAGTTCAGAATTGCAATTGATTTAACAAAAATCAAGCTTTTCATATCATTATTACCCCTACCAAGGTGTAAATGAGTGTTTATATATTTGCTTAAAGTTAAAACAAATATTAGATTTGTGGAAGCTGCTGAAGTCAGTGATAATCACCTGCTTGTTATATACAGGTGGTCCTCATTTAGCAACCACAATTGGAACCAGCAACTCTGTCATTAAATAAATAATTTTCCCCTATATGGGAAATCATGTGACTGCAACTGAGCTTTCCTTTCCCACTCCTCCATATTTTGAAAAGCTCACCCAAATGCTGGCATGATTAGTAAGAGAATTAAAGTTTATGTTTACCTTCATTAGAGAAAAGGAGATTAGAAGAGAGTAAGCTGTTCAGAAAACCTATTGAGTTCAATAGGATTTGCTTCTAAAAAGTACAGGTATATAGGAACCTGAGGGAATAGTTGTTGCGGTGAATGCTAATTTATTTGTTTCATGTAAGGTTACAACTCATTTCTGTTAAAAATGAGTAATACATATCAAAATGAATTCAATGTTGCTGACCGCCACAAGCATGCTCAGCGTAGGGAGCAAGCACATTGTGCAAACAGTCTGATATATTCCCCATTGTGTACTTGCTTACTCTTTTGTAATCCCTTTCACTCCAATCTCTACATTGTGGGGAGGAAAAAACAGGTCAGGCACAAGAGAGTTTGTTTATAGAAATTGCTTATCCCCCCCTCAATTATTTAAGCAATTTTGGGGGGGGGAGAAAAATCAAGCAATTTCTTTAGGCATTAGCAATAGCAATAGCAGTTAGACTTATATACCGCTTCATAGGGCTTTCAGCCCTCTCTAAGCGGTTTATAGAGTCAGCATATTGCCCCCAACAACAATCCGGGTCCTCATTTTACCCACCTCGGAAGGATGGAAGGCTGAGTCAACCCTGAGCCAGTGAGATTTGAACAGCTGAACTGCAGAAATGCAGTCAGCTAAAGTAGCCTGCAGTGCTGCATTTAACCACTGGGCCACCACAGCATTCTCCTGTGCTTCACCTGGTTTTTTTCCCCTCCCTCCTCTCCTGTCTCTCCAATGTCTCCTGTACCACAAGGAGGAAAAAGAAGCAGAAAAGCAGGTCAGACACAGGTCAAGATACACATGACTGAGAAATGCTGCAAATGTTGTAAATGTAGTGGGCTTTGATCATAAAGTTATTTTTTTCCAGCCCCATGACAAGTTTGAAAGAACTCTGAATAAGGCAACCAGTTAGCAAGTTCCATCTGTATTTTCACTTGAGAACTATTGCTACATTCAACCTAAATGTGATCCCGTTTAAAATCTAGAATCTCTTTTTTTAGCAAGTTTAGTAGAATTTCAAGTTCCTTTTAGTTTTTCTGTACTTTCATATTTTCATCTAAGATTATTTTTAATAGGATTAGAACCACAGACATTTTTTCATGTGTTTCTGAGAAAAAAAGTACGCAATATGCATAGTGTTATTAATAATGTAAAAAAATTGATTTTGCAGTTACACTTCAAGAAATAGGAATTTATTACTCTGTCCCTTAAAATAAATAATAATTGATTAAAGTGTAACATATGACTGGATCAGTGGTGAGTTGCACCACGCCCTGGTACAGGTGTACTGGAGCCTGCCAGAGCACCGGATACTGTTCCGGTATGGTGCTCCGGAGGGCCTGCCCACCCCCTCCGAGCTCCTTACCTGTCTTTTAAGGCTTCCATGCATGCTCATGGTGCATACAGCGCCTGCGCTATGCTCTGCTGAGCAACTGGAGCATCGCGGAGGTTCATGGAGGCGATAAGACGCATGCGTGTGCTGCGCGTGTCCATGTGGACTCCACCGGGTCCGTTCCAACCGTACCGGTTGGAACGGGATCCAGAACCTACCACTGGACTGGATAAAATCTTTTTAAAATCATATATTTTTCTTGTAACTTGATGCTAAACAAAGAAATGGATTTCAAAGCAGAACTGCTCTTGAGAAATCTCATTGGTGAATGTATCTAAACCAGTGGTGATATTCAGCCAGTTCTGACAGATTCTAGAGAACCGGTAGCAGAAATTTTGAGTAGTTTGGGGAACTGGAAAATAGGATGGCCCTGTTCCCGCTGCCTCCCAGCCTCAAAGCTGATCTTCCTTTGTTGCCCTGAACAAGAGAACAGAGCTGGAAAGCAGATTAGTGGGGTGGGAAGGGAATGGGGATTTTGCAGTATCCTTCCCCTGCCACGCCCACAAAGCCATGCCCACACAACAGGTAGTAGAAAAATTTGAATCCCACCACTGAATTCTAAACACTCCAAAAATGTGTTTTTTTCAGTAGACAGGGGGGCCATGAATAGAGAGGGAGCCAATCAGGTGATTAGGGGGGGAGTGTTTGCCACGAGGGATAGGGTGTGTTTTTTTTACATGGGTTTTTATTGTATAGTTGGATTGTTTAAATTTTGTAAGCCACACAGAATTATCTATGTGTGTGTTGGGTGGATATATAAATTCATTTAATAAATAAAATGAATTACAAATTACTACATTCAAATTTCTAAATTGCACAAAGTCATGCCTCTTTTAATTTCTTTCTATTTAAGAAAGCTTAGACCTGCAAAGTAAGTGATACTACAGAGGGGAAAAATGTATTTCTATTTTTTTTAAAAAAAAACTCCAATAAAACATCTTATCATTTAAAATTATTTTATTTATATGTGTCAGGGTTGTCTTTTGGTTTCTGTAAGTAGGATCTTAGAAATGCACCACTTATTCTGAATTGCTCTTGTAATGGCTGTTGCAAAGCAATTTCAGAAATAAGCACATCATACTAAGGAAATGCCTTGCTCCAATTTTCTATTCTGTTTCTGGGTTCTTTTGTCAATATGTTTTATGATGAATAACAAATTCATAATCACCAATAACAATAAAATTATTGAAATGAAATTACAATTAGAGAAATTTATACTAATAATTCATTAGCTCATTGTGTTTAGATATCTGAACAAATATTTCCAATTCTAACAGTAACTCCTAAGGGAATGCAGTGTAATATAAAGTAATAAGCTATTTGACTACAATTTAGCATTGCCATGAACCAAAGAAACTGGGTATTGTTATGAATTAACAGTGACTTGACATCTGCTCATTTTATATACATCAATGGAGTTTTCTTGGCAACAGCAGGAAAGTAGTTTGTTTCCTTCTGGGACATATTTTTACTCCAAGTTAGATCCTTCTTAGCTTCCAAACTCAGCGAGATAGTGCTGCCTGCAGAGACTCACAAAATATAGTACTGTATATAAACTGCTACTATCTAAAGAAAGACTGCTATTATCGAAAGAAACTTTGCCCATTCTTTTTTATAATATTTTTATTAAACTTTACAGTTGCATAGATTAAAAAAAACTAATTCAAACAAAAATATGAAAGAATGAAAATATAGAAACTGCAGAAAAAAGAAATAGAAAAAAGGAAAAATAAAAGTATAGCAAAGAAAAAGAAAAATATATAAATATTTTTATCTCCCTTATCTCAATAAGTACAAACAATTTCAATAACCTATTTTCTCTGAGAGTGCAACAAAAAATTTCATCTCATCCCTTATCTATAAACTACTTCTTAAAGACTTGTTCAGATCAGTGGTGGGTTTCAAATTTTTTTAGAACCTATTCTGTGGGTATGGCCTATTTTGTGGCCGTGGCTTGGCAGTCATGTGACCGGGCGGGTATGGACAACTTGACATCACTCATGCACACTCAGTCACATGACCACCACCACCCCAAGCCATGTGGCAAAAAAATTTGGGACTTCTATGAAGGGGGGGGAGAAGAGAGGGGAAAATCTTCCAAAAATAGACAACTGGAGGATTAAGGGCCGAAATTAGGGATTAATTTTTTGCCACATGGCTTGGGGGGTGGTGGTCATGTGACTGAGTGTGCATGAGTGGTGTCGAGTTGTCCATACCCGCCCAGTCACATGACTGCCAAGCCACGCCCACAAAATAGGGGACCTGGGGGAATCCAGTAGAAAGCTATCACACGCTGGGGAAAGAACTTTGGGAAATCGGAGAAGGCAGGACAGAGGGGAATCCAGTAGAAAACTATCACACACTGGGGAAAGAACTTTGGGAGATCGGAGGAGGCAGGATAAAGGAGAATCCCGTAAAAAGCTATCACACTCTGGAGAAAGAACTTTGGGAGATTGGAGGGGGCAGGACAGAGGGGAATCCAGTAGAAAGCTATCACACGCTGGGGAAAGGACTTTGGGAGATTGGAGGAGGCAGGACAGAGCGGAATCCAGGAGAAAACTCCTGAGCTTGCCGCTGCTGTCTGGTGGATTGTGCCACTGGACCTCTCCATGCTTCTCCATTCACCACCTCCACTCCCAGGTATGGGACTTGACACCGAATTGGGCCAGGATAGTGCAGACGGGTAGGGGTCCGAGCGATGGAGCTCCTTCCGGATGGGCGGAGATGAGCGAGCGAGTGACAGGGCTGAGGCAGGCATTCCGGAAGTTACTTCCGGGTCCACCGGTCAAACCTCCTCTCACCGAATCGGTAAATTTCACCATCTGGTTCTCCCAAGCCAGTGCAAACCGGCAGAAACCCACCACTGGTTCAGATCCTAGTCAGCAAAACTCCATTTTCGTATTATCATATATATTTTAACCTTAATCAAATAAATCAACTTTATATTCCTTCCCTTTACTTTTAACCCAGTAATATCATTTTCTCTGAAAGTACCACAAAAGATCTCCCCATGTACCATCTCTTATCTATAAATTTAAAACCATTCAGTCATAGTCAGCAAAAATCCATTAAAGGTTACCAGAAACAACCATATGCATATTTTAACCTTGATCAAATAACCCAACTTCATTTAAAAAACTTTATATTCCTTCCTTTTGCTTTTAACAATCTTAATCTTTAATCCCTTTAAACCAGGGGTAGTCAACCTTTTTATACCTACCGCCCACTTTTCTATCTCTGTTAGTAGTAAAACTTTCTAACCGCCCACCGATTTCACAGTAATGGTGATTTATAAAGTAGGGAAGTCAATTAAATTTAAAAAAGGAAAGTGCTTCAGTATTGGACAAAACCCCTACCGCCCACCATGAAGCTGGAACGCCCACAAGTGGGCGGTAGGGACCAGGTTGACTACCACTGCTTTAAACAATATGCCAGAACTTATTTTTTTTATCTACTCTTTAACCTCTTCTCAGAAAATGCTTCAAAACTTTAAAAAGTCTCACTTGTAAATTCAAACTAATAAAGTTATTTGCATATCCCTTTTAATTATTGCTATATCAACTGGTTTCATTTATCTATCCAGTTTTCCTTACCATTTTTATAGCATATCATTTTTAAATCCAATTCAAATCATGGGAAAAACCAGTGTCAAGTAAACTGGTTCCATACCATTTGAGGCTTTATGGATCATTCTGAATTGTGTCTAAAAAGAAATTACCTATCAATCAGTCTGTATAATATCAGGATAGCATGTTCCTAAGTTAAAAAGCACCACCAAATTCTTGATCCTTGGATAGTATATGATGAAAGTCTTTTCTTTTGCCCTTATAAATGCAGATGAAATGGTTGGCATTTTAGGTTTTAATTATACTTTTTATTTAATTATCCATTGCATAGAATTGAATTGTTACTGAACGTATTGGCATTGAGACTTTTTTTTTCTTAAAAAATAGTGCGCAATCAGAGGCAGTACTGCAGTTTCTTTGGTTCACACTGAGAGTTTAATTATGGCATGCTGCAGGATTCTATCCCTGTGTGGTAAGTTTTTTATGCAGTTTGAATTTTATAGACAAGCTCATGTGTAGCAAATATATATATACAGCCAAACAATAGGAAAAATACATTTGCTGTACTTTGTTTTTGTTCAAATGTTCACTTGTTTTGTTTTTAAAACAAAATCTTTGGTTATTTGATGTTCGTTAAGAGCTGCACCTATTCTGTGGCAGGAACAGAGAGAAGAAAATTGTGGGAAAACAGGCTATGCTAATTACTATATCAGATTTTTACATTAGAAATACCAGTGTAATAGAAGAATGGATAAAAATCAAATGGATCTATACACGCAGATACTGGGAGCATCTAACCAAGTACAAAATGTGGTTACAAGATTTTTGCTGCTTCTGCTGCAGAGTTTCCACTCCATTTATGACTGAAAAAGTTCTGCATCAGTTCTGCATCAGTTATGTATAATTTACCAGTTATCAGTTATGCTCAGCATTAAATTCCAAGGAGTTCATGAAGCTTTCTCTTGGACAAGTGTGCATAAAATTGCAACTTATTAAGCCATCTTGGTTCTGGTGGCAGAGTGGTTTGAATGCAGTACTGCAGGCAACTTCTGCTGACTGACTGCAATTTGGCAGTTCGAATCTCACAAGGCTCAAAGTTGACTTAGCCTTTCATCCTTCCGAGGTTGGGGGCAATAGGCTGACTCTGTAAACTGCTTAGAGAGGGCTGTAAAGCACTGTGAAGTGGTATATAAGTCTAAGTGCTATTGCCATTAAACAGCCTGAAATTACTACCTTGTTGAAACAGGAGTGTCTTGCTTGCTGTTAAAATAACTGACTTTATTTCAATGGCTGTATCAGTTTTGTGTTCTGAAAGCAACAGCTTTAATAATCAATGCCTATTTTTCTATTCTGACTTCTTTCCATGATGTCATCTAAATCAAATTCGGTTATACAGAGAAGGAATGAAACATAATCCTCAAAAAATCTGCCAGCCAAAATGAACAGTGATTCAGACTAGACTATTTAAAGTCAAGAATACAAAATATAAGAACAAGCACTTCTTGCAGAATAAAATTTATGCACAGATTTAGCATTCATGAGGTTTTGTTCCATATGTATAGTTTGTTGGTTAAGCAAAGCAAGGCCCCTTATTAATGGGTTTATACTGTAAACTAATTTGTAGCACAATTTCTACTTTCAAATGTTGTAATTACACATAAACAATGTTTCTGTATTTTCTAAGACAAATAGCAGCTTAATTCCAATGCACATGTTTCCAAAAGAGGAGCAAGTGGAAAAGAGCAAGGAACGTATATGGGACTAGTGTGATTTTTAAATCTCAAGTTAAGAACATTAGAAAATTAAGCTTGGCTTGTCATTAGCTCAACCTTAGCAACAATCATCACCAGCCTTTCTTAAAACTAGATTCCTTCCTTTCCCAATTGTAAATTTAATAGTAGTAGAAGGAAGAACACAAAAGAAAATTAAAGGTAGCAGCAGGAATATCTTTTACGTTTGGAAGTTTTTGACAATACGTACTCAACAGACTTTATTGATTGAGAAAAGGTGAAATAGTAATTTGATCCAAACAATTCCACCAAGTTTGATTTGAACATTCCAGTACAATATTAGGAATTTAAGTATGGAACTCAGAGGTGAATTCCTACCAGTACGGTATGGTTCTGCCAAATAGGTAGTGACTCTGGCAGACACGTGACCATACCGGTTCAATCCTCGGCAGCGCCATCTTGATTTTCTGTTCTGCACATGTGCAGAACAACCTTCAATGAAAAAATGTTAATTTTTTTCTTTTTAAATGTTATCCACATGCACAGACCGTTTTTAGTGCAAATGTGCATGCTTTTTTCAGGTGCCAAACCGGTAGTAATTGTGGCAGGAACCCACCCCTGATGGAACCTTTATGTTCTTTAAACTTCCATATTTCAAATTCTTTGTCTTTTAAGATTACCTTTTAATTGGATTTTTGGATTTTTTTTCATGGAATCTCTCTATAAGGCGATCAATAGCAATAGCAATAGCAGTAGACTTATATACCGCTTCATAGGGCTTTCAGCCCTCTCTAAGCGGTTTACAGAGAGTCAGCATATTGCCCCCAACAATCTGGGTCCTCATTTTACCCACCTCGGAAGGATGGAAGGCTGAGTCAACCCTGAGCCGGTGGGATCAGCCTGGATATTTCTACTCTTTACCCAAGATGCCTCTGACAAGGGATAGCCCTTCCACTTAATTAAGTACTGGAGTTGCCTCATGTGCCACCTCAAATCAAGGATGCGTTACACCTCTTAATGGATTTGCCCCCCTATGACCACAGGGCCTGGGGGCTTCTGGGGCAGTGGTCTCAGAGTGGATCTGACCATGGGTTTTAAGAGGCTATTATGGAATATTGAGTATACCTTCCCCAGCAGTCGGGGCAATTTCAGTTCCAATGAGACTGGTTGATGATCTTTACTATGGGGAATGGTCCCACAAACTTTGATCCCAGTTTCTTGCTAGGGAGCCTTAACCTCAAATATTTTGTGGAGAGGTAAATCTTCTCTCCCACCAGGAATGGTCGTTGCGGAGCTCGGTGTTTATCTGCCTGTTTCTTATAGGTTTGTGCTGCTTTAGCTAGCACTTTTTTGATATTTTCCCAGGATGCTTTTAGCATTGACATCCAGTCAGTCAATCTGACTGATGAAGGGGGATCCCTTGGATACTCAAGCATTGGGACATAGTCCATGCCGCTCACTACTTTGAACAGTGTTAGTCCTCTGCTGTTGTGAACAGCATTATTGTACGCAACCTCAGCGAAGGTCAGAAGGTCTGCACAAATGGACTGCTGATAGTTCACATAGCACCTCAGGTACTGCTCTACTATAGCATTCAGTCTCTCTGCCCCCCCCCATTGGTGCTCAGGTGAAAAGCCGAACTAAGGCCCTGGGATGACCCAATGGACTGCAGGAACTCCCTCCAGAACAAAGCCATGAACTGGACACCTCTGTCTGAGATAATTCTTCGAGGTACTCCATGCAGGCAGTAGATGTGCTTCAGGAACAGTTTGGCCAACTTGTGAACTGAGGGTAGTCTGCTACAGGGTATGAAGTGCACCTGTTTGGAGAACAGGTCTATTACAGTCCAAATCACTGTGTTTCCCCCATTTTTCGGCAACTCTACTATAAAGTCTATCTCCTTCCACTGCCTCATTGACTCTGCTACTGGCTGCAGCAATCCGGGGGATTTTCCTGGTCACCTCTTCATTGTGGCACAGATGGTGCAACTTTTCATGTAACTGTCCACATCTTTCTTTATTTTGGGCCACCAGAACTGCCTCCAGGCTAAGTGTAATGTCTTTAGGAATCCAAAGTGGCCTCCCGGTTTGGAGTCGTGGCTCATCTGGAGAATTAGGGTGCGTAGGGATTCTAGGACATAGAGTTTCGTCCCCTTCCATGCAAGGTCATCTCTTTTTGTCAAGATGTGTTGGTTGTTTTGGAACCAAGGGTCTGCTAGCAGTTCAGTTTTGAGTCTCGTGGTTAGGTTGCCTGCTGGATGGTCATGCTGGTCACGGTATTGTCGTCTGGTGGTCACTTGGGCAGCTATTTGAGTAGAGAGAATGATGGCATCCACCACCTGCTCCTGTTCACATTTGTATTGAGGCATGCAGGAGAGGGCATCAGCTAGAAAGTTCCTCTGCCCTGGAATGTGCTTTAGTATGAAGTCGAAGCGGTTGAAATATTGAGCCCATTGGACTTGTTTGGGTGATAGTTTCCATGGGATCCTAAGAGCCTCCAGATTCTTATTGTTAGTCCAGACTTCGAATGGTTTCTGTCCCGCTTCCAACAGGTGTCTCCAGGTTAGCAGTGCCCATCTCACTGCAAAAGCCTCCCATCGCCTCTCTGTGTCTGTGAGCGTGTGGGAGGTGTAGGTGCAGGGTTGTAAGTTTCCTTGGTTGTTTCTTTGGAGTAGCACCACTCCCACTGCCATCTCGCTGGCATCAGCTTGGATCATGAAGGGTTGCTCGGGGTCAGGATGCTTCAGCACCGGCTCCTTTGCAAACATTTCTTTTAGTGTCTTGAATGCCTTTTGGCAAGTTAGGTCCCACTGTAGAGGTTGTCCCGGGTGAAGTTTTGTTCCTGGGCTCCCTGTCTTCAGGAGGTCTGTCAGGGGTTTGACAATTTTTGCAAAGGGGGGGATGAATTGCCTATAGAAGTTCGCAAACTCTATGAAGCTTTGTAGCTGTCTGTGGGTGCAAGGGGGTTGCCAGCTTAGGACGGCTTGCACTTTGACTGGTTCCATCTCTATTCCCTCATTTGACACTCAGTAGCCTAGGTAGTCTAGTCGCTCATGGTGGAATTCACATTTTGATAGCTTGATGTACAAGTTGGCTGTCAGAAGTTTTTCCAGTACTTGGCGGACCAGTGGTATGTGGTTGTCCATGGTCTCAGTGTAGATGAGGATGTCATCTAGATAGACAATGACCTCCTTGTAGAGGTGCTCATGCAGCACCTCGTTTATTAACTGCATGAACACTGCTGGGGCTCCCTGTAGTCTGAAAGGCATCACTTTGAATTGGAAGCTCCCTAGGAGGCAGTTGAACACTGTTTTCCACTCATCTCCTTCCCTGATCTGTATTTGGTAGTATGCCTCTCTGAGGTCTAATTTGGTGAAGACTTTTCCCTTGGCCAAGTGAGATAGCATATCTTTCATGAGGGAGAGTAAGTATAGGTTGTGTACGCACACCCCATTTATCCCTCAAAAGTCCACACAATCTTATAGTTCCATCTTTTTTCTCTTTGAAGAGGACTGGCACTGCAACCTGTGGCTTGGCTGGCTCGATGAACCCTCATGCTAGGTTTTTGTCTATGTATTTGCACATTTCTTGCATTTTCTGGGGCATCATGACATACAGCTTGGGTTGGGGTAGTTTTGCCCCAGGGGTGATTTCGATGGTACAATCTGCCTCACGATGGAGGGAAAGAATGTTGCATTCTGTCTCACTGAATACTTCTGCAAGGTCCTGATATTCCCCTGGGATCTGTTCGGTCTCTGGGCTTTCATCGGATGTGGCTCCCAGATGTTCTGGTGTGGTCTTTTGGGGGGGGGGGTTCCCTGCTTGGGTGGTGTTTCTGCTTGATGGCGGAAAAGAAGTTGGGGCCTCTTTTCTATCCTAAGCCTGTGGGTACCCCCTTGCCACCAGATGGTTGGTCCCCACTTCTGGTCTAGCCAGGAGAGTCCCAGTATGACTGCATCTGTCATTTTGGGGGCTATTATGAATCGAATTACTTCCCAGTGATCCACTAGCTCTAGTCTCACTGGTTCAGTCAGGTAGGCTCCCCCCATTAGGGACCCGTCAACCTGTTCGAACTGGATTGGGTGGGCCAGTCTTTTTGCTCTGTTCCCTAGTTTCAGGACTGTGGTCAGGTTGATCAAGCAACTAGTGCAGCCTAAGTCTATTAGGACTTGAAAATCCCCCTGGCTTCCTGTTTTTGGGGCTGTGAGGCATATTGGAAAAAGGAAAGAGTGAATTGGTCCTCTCACCATTGGGTTGTTTTCACCCTCATCTTCACTGTTGTAGGATTCTGGTGACTGGTCATTGTTGCCTTGGGTCCCCCCCTTTTTTTTCATCTGGTTGGGGAGGGACCTCTGCAGCCCGGAAAGACTTCTGGGATGCGTGGGTAGCCCAATTGTGGCTGCCTCCCTGTCGTGCCCTGGGTAGTAGCTCTGGCCTCAGCATCAGGATTGGGGTCATGCACACGGATCCTATGCCCTCACATCTATAGCATTTCAGCAGACTTCGAGGGAAGGCTGGTCTCAGGGCCTGCTATGGTGCTGTCGTTCCCCGTCAGCTGGGTTGTTTCAGGTCAGGTTGACCTCTCTCTTTTATGTCCGGTTGCTTTCTCATGTTGTTGGCATGCAGCCCGCTGTCGACTTTTATTGCTACCCGGAACCACTCAGAGAGTTGGTTTGGAATGTCGCAGTAGGCAGTTATTTGGGCAATCTGCTGGTCCAGACTTGTTCTGAAAAAATACACTAACAGTTGCTCTGGTAAAGGGGGTAGCCTTCTAATGACTCTCATAAATTCGCAGATGTGCTCTTTGATGGGGTGGCCCCTTTGCTTTAGGTTGCTGAGCTCATCTTCCACATAAAGGTCCTCCTCCACCTCCTCAAATCTGGCCTCTAGCAGTTGCAGGAAGTCATATACACCTTGCAGTGAGGGGGGCTCTCCTCTTGTGAGCGCTGCTAGCCATTCCCTTGCTTCTCCCTCTAGTCCCTCTGCGATAGTACTCAATATGGCTCTGGGGGAATGAGTAGACATGTCCATAGCATTCCAGGTGGACCTCAGCTGAGTCAAGGAATAGGGCTAACTGGTCTGAGTTCCCATCAATCTTTCCTCTGAACTGGGGCGGTTCAATCAGCAGTGCCCTTCCCTTCTCCTATCAGCCTCTGTATGCTTGCATTTGATATGTCTGAAGATACTCCTCAGTTTTAGTTTGGAGGGAGGGTGGAGATTGTCTGCCCTGGGCAACCTGCCTGCTTCGTGGGAGAGGCACTGGTTTCATCTTCCTTCTAATGGGTGGAGAAGTGGGACTGCGTTCCCATGTGCTTCTCATCACCTCAAGAGGATCCATTGCTCCTCCCCTCTCTTTTGACATGCATAATGGCATTTCTTGGACTGTTTGCCTCCCCAACCAATGCATTGCTTCCCAGATACCTCATGAGGTTTCACGTGACAGTGAAGAGATAGTGGGTGCCCTTTGTTGTCCCTGGCTTCAGGGATTCCTGTACCCCTTTCTTCCAGTTCTGCTGATAGCCAGAGTCGTACACAAGATCATGTCCATCAGGGCAGAGGTCATCCTTATTGCCCCGCACTGGCCACGTCGGCCATGGTTTGTAGATCTCCGTGCGTTGTCCGTGAAGAGACCCTGGAGGATCTTGCTGGACAGGGTGTCCCTCAGTCAGGAGTCGCTAGAGCATCCGATCTCTCAGTGGCTCCAGCTGATTGCCTGGCAATTGAGCAGGACAATCTAAGATAGGGCAAGTTCTCCTCCAAAGTCATTGACACTATACAGGCATCTAGACGGCCTTCCATGGACCATATTTACAATGCAACCTGGCGTATTTTCTGTACCTGGTGTGTGACTAAAGACATCTCACCTACTTCTCCCCGTGGAGATTCGTACCCTCACCACCCTCCAGACCTTCCGCATAGCCCTTAACACCTGGCTGTCCCAACAAGCCTGGGGCTAAAGACTTCAACCCCACCCGAATAGTATGACTGTTGCGTTTTTTAACGATGTATTGTCTTCATGTGTGTACTTTGTCTTGTACTTCCCTCCCCCTGGATTGTGAGCCGCCCTGAGTCCCCTCAGGGAAAAGGGCAGCATATAAATAAAGTAAAATCCAAATTCAAATCCAAATCTATCCCCCAGATCCTTGATTCCTCCAAGCTGGTTTGGATAAAGGTTTAACACCAAATACCATTAGGAGACAGGTGGTGGTTCTTGCTACTATATTGTCCTGGGGAGGGGGCCAATCCCTATCACATCACCCCATCGTCTGGAGGTTCTTGAAGGGGCTACTAATCTCAGGCCACCTGCAGTTCATAGGTATCTCATGTGGGATTTACCAAAGGTGCTCACTGCTCTCACCAAACTGCCATTTGAACCACTCCGCACTATCGCACTGCAAGTAAATCCCACCTTAAGATGACCTTCCTGGTGGCCATCACCTCCACCAGGAGGATTTCGGAATCACATGCCCTGTTGGTTAGATAGGACTTGTGTACCTTCCATGGGGACATGGTGATACTCAGGTTGGATCCGTCTTTTACCCCCCAAATCAGTTCAAGGTTCCACCGGGTGCAAGAAGTTGCCTTACTGAACTTCTGTCCATCCCCGACAAGGCCATTAGAACAGCAGAGGCACTTACTAGATGTTCGACGTGCTCTGAAAATCTACATACACAGGACATTGGAATTCCGATTATCTGAAACTCTCTTTGTTTCTTTCCAGCCTGCATCGCTGGGACGAAAGGTATCGGTGTCTACCATTGGTAGATGAGTCAGAAAATGTATAGTTGCTGCTTATGAATCCAATCAGGAGACGGCTCCTCTAGGGGTTACTGCACACTCCACGAGGAGTGCAGCCACTACTGCTGCGTGGGCAATGCAGGCGTCCCTAGATGAAATTTGCAGGGTGGCTGCATGGGCGTCATCTTCACCCTTTATAAAACATTATAAATTGGATAAATTCACATCAGCAGATGTGGCATTTGGCCATAGAATTTTACAATTGGTCCATTCTGAGAGATGATTCGAACCAGTCTTCATCCCTCCCATAATGACAGGGGCAGCTTGGGTATGTCCCATGCATGTATGCTATCTCCACCTCTATTGAGAAAGGGTCTTGGTACTTAGTACTCTTCTAATAAGGTGGATATAGCATCCAGCCTCACCCTGAGAGGTGACTGGTCCTCATCACCGTATGTATAGGGGTGGAGTTACTGTTTTACTGTATGTGGATGGTTTTATTGCTAGTTATAATAGATTGCTAAATTTGTTGACTTTCTTGGATTACTAAACCTTTGATCTCCTGGATAACACGATGAGTCTGTGTGTGTTTTCTTCACTGAAAGCTGGGTGGAGCTACGCACAAGGGCAGGTTATAAAGGTATTAATTAATTAGTAATCAGACTCATCCCAATCAGAGAATGGAGAGTGTCAGCCCATGCATGGATGCTATCTCCATCTTATTAGAAGAGGCATATCAGGTAAGTACCAATGCCCTTTTCTAGCTACAGTTATTAGATCAGTATGAAGTAGTTTCTCTGAATGCAGTCAAATTCTGCTATGCTGTATGTAAAATGAGGCAAACTTTAATTGGTCACTGTTAATCCATCACCAATCTCAAATATTATTCTGTCTGTCTTTTATAGTTATGTTTTCTACTATGATAATTTTAATGCTTTTATTTTCTGGCCTGTGACCATATTAAAGATAATTTCAGATTAGTGATATTATGTTTATTACTCAAACATTGATTTTTATGTCTGGTCCAGTGGTGGGATTCAATTTTTTTTACTACTGGTTCTGTGGGCATGGCTTGGTGAGCTTAGTGTGGCTTGGTGGGCATGGCTTAGTGGGAGTGGCAGGGGAAGGATACTGTAACATCTCCATTCCCTCCCCACTCCAGGGGAAGGATACTGCAAAATCCCCATTTCCTCCCGATCAGCTGGGACTCGGGAGGCAGAGAATAGATGGGGGCATTACCAGTCAGAGGTGGTATTTACCAGTTCTCCGAACTCCTCAAAATTTCCGCTACTGGGTCTCCAGAACTGGTCAGAACCTGCTGAATACCACCTCTGGTCTGGTCTGATTCAAGCCTCTGATCCGAAATGGATTATATAAGAAATTTGTGCTTGTTTCATTGAATGTGGCACCATTTCCAATGCCTTTTTGCAACATTCACTCACACATTCCTTTCTCAAAATTCATCCCTTGGCCACTGCTGCTGAGTCAGCCACTGTCTCAACACAACTTAGATTTGATGCAGAGCACCCAGAGGCTCTACTACGCCTTGCAGCTGGCCTTTTCTTTCTCTGTTGCCCTTTGTACTTGTGAAGGAATAGATACACCGTCAACTTCAAAAACATGGATGAATGCTAAATTCAAAATATTAAATATTTAATGTCACCTAGCAGTTTGTCTGGATTTCTGCAGGCCTTATGTGGCATACCTAAAAGAGAAACATTTTCAAGCAGCCAAGTTAGAGAGGGCTTGTTAGTGCTGTGGATATGCACAGCCGTATTCCAAATAGAAGGGGGAGAAGACATCCTCATGAATGAAAAAGACAAACTTTAAGTAACATCATATATTTTATTTGTCCCTTTCCCCCTTCTCTCCAAATATCAGAAATTTACAGAATAGTCCTCGACTTATAACCATTTGTTTAGTGATCATTTGAAGTCACAACAGCACTGGAAAAAGTGACTTACCATTTTTCACACTTACAACCATTGCAGCGTTCCCGTGGTCACCTGATCAAAAATATGGATGCTTGGCAAGTGATTCGTATTTATGACGGTTGCAGTGTCCTGGGGTCATGTGATCACTTCTTGTGACCTTCTGACAAGCAAAGTCAATGGGGAAGCCAGATTCACTTAACAATTGTGACAAGCAACATCATAAAGTCAGGCAAAACTCACTTAAGAAATGTTTCACTTAGCAAAAAAAAAACTTTTGGTCTCAGTTGTGGTTGTATGTCTACTTGTACCATAATTGTCAGTGATAACATTTAGGAGTGAGATTTGTTAAAGGAACATGCGGAAGCATAAGATTCATTCTTTTTCAGTATTTGGCCTTGGTCTCCAAGATCTACATTCTCAAATATATGTTGAAGGATTTGTGAACTGACATTCAGAAGTCTTCCAGAGAGGACACCAATTGTCAGATTGGGTTAGTTTCATTTTTTAGTGGTTTAGTTAGATTTAAATGAGATTCCCTTTCCTCCCTCCAGGGTAAAATACATTATCATAATTGTATGACAAAGGTGGGTATTAAGGTTCTATGGGCGTGGCTTGGTGGGCGTGGCAGGGAAGGTTACTGCAAAATCCCCATTTCCTCCCGATCAGCTGGAACTTGGGAGGTAAAGAATAGATGGGGGCGGGACCAGTCAGAGATGGTATTTACTGGTTCTCTGAACTACTCAAAATTTCTGGTTATCCAGAACTGGTCAGACTCTGCTGAATACCACCTCTGGTCTTAGATCCATGTCCTTTGTAGCTTGTGAAAGTTTCCTGGGAGGTGATGTGGGTGGGTTCTGACAATGATTAATGCATCTGTGTGGGAAGGGCTGGTGTCCCAGCCTTTCAAGAAGAGGCCATAGCTAGTCTCATGAAGGGACGCAGTGGCCTAGTGGCTAAGACGTGAGCTTGTCAATCAGAAGGTCGACATTTTGGCGGTTTGAATCCCTAGTGCCATGTAATGGAGTGAGCTCCCGTTACTTGTCCCAGCTTCTGCCGACCTAGCAGTTCGAAAGCAGGTAAAAATGCAAGTAGAAAAATAGGAACCACCTTTGGTGGGAAGGTAACAGTGTTCTGTGCACCTTCGGGGTTTAGTCATGCCGGCCACATGACTACAGAGACGTCTTTAGACAGCGCTGGCTCTACAGCTTAGAAACGGAGATGAGCACTGCCCCCTAGAGTTGGGAACGACTAGCACATATGTCTGAGGGGAACCTTTACCTTTACCTTAGCTAGTCTCCATGCAACTGAATAATTTTCAGCCTGTCTCCAACTTACCCTTTCGAGGGAAGATTGTTGAGAAGGTGGTTATGTTGAATGTCTAGAGGTTTCTGGATGAAATGGATTATGAAAGGAACCTCCTTCTCATTTGGGTTTCAAGCCTGAATATGGGACAGAAACAGCATTGAGGTTTTTGATGATCTCTGATGGGAGCAAGGTGGGGTACTGCATCCATCCTGTTTTGCCTTGACTTCTTGGTCTTGGATACCATTGACTATGATTCCTTCTGGAGTGGCTTTGGGGGTTAAGAATAAGGAGCACCATATTGGCTTGGTTAACATCTGCCCCATGTGGCTGTTCTTTGTTGGTGTTGATAGGGAGTGCATGTCCAGCCTTCTCCCTCTGCTTTGCAGGATCATGAATGATTCAGTACTTTTTCTGCTTATGTTTAACATCTACTAAAATCACTGAGTGAGAACATGCATCATCATGGGATGAAATACTGTATCCTCAGTATGCTGATGTTATTCCGATATATGTCTCAACCTGTGGTGAATTAAGTAATATTTTGACTTTGGAAGCTTTTAAGAGCTGGTGGGGAGCAATAGGCTGAAATTTAACTCTGGCAAGATGGAATGAGGTTGGGGCTAAAGGCTCTTTGGTCCATGGGGAATTGCCATCTTTGGTCTTGGATGGATTGCATTTCCCAACCCTACCCAATAGGGATTCTTCTGAATCACAAGACCTGTTTGAGGAGCAGTTGGCAGTTGTGGACACCAGGGCCTTTGTGTAACTGTGGGTTATGCACCAGTTATGCCTCTTTCCTGGACCAATAAGGCCTGCTCATGGTGACCCACATCCTAGTAACCTGCTGTCTTGAATCCTACAAGGGGATTCAAGGGGCTGTCTTTGAAAGTATCTAGAACCTTCAATTGGTTCAAAATGTGGCAATCAACATAGTTTTGGGAAAGTGTAGATTTGCATACGTGCCACTTTTCTTGCAGGAGTCACATAGGTTGCTGATTTGCTTCTAAGTCCAATTCAAAGTGCTGAGTATCACCTTTAAAATCCTACATGGCTTGGGCCAGGTTGCTTGAAGAATGGTCTTTTCTCTGTTACATCTACCCAACCCAAAAGATAGGTCCCCTGTATTAAGGGGGTCCACTAGGTGGAACCAAGAAGAAGGGCCTTCTACATGGTGGCTCCCTTTTTGTAGAAAATCATCCCCACAAAGATGAGATTGTCTCCCATCTTGTTACTCTTTCAAAAGGCCCTGAAGATCTGGTTTTACCTGGAAGCCTGGAGATCACAAGGTGTGTTAAAATGTTCATGACTGAGAGAAACATGGGAAGAAGGTCGGTCAATGAATAGGCTTAGCAACTAAGTCAGCCAATGGGAGCTTAAATAGATCTGAGTCTGTGCAAAGAATTGAAACTTAAGAAACTTAAGCAGTCTGCTGCTCTGAGAAGTAAACTAGCTGTCTGGGCTTGTCTGCTGATATGAAACTAACTGCTTGTGTTTGCCTGTAACTTTCCTGCCTTGTGTTTACTTGGAAGAACCACCTGTTGGTATTGTACATTTATTCATCTATTCTTATGTATATAAAGAAGTTAATGAACCCTGCTGAGTTAGTTATCTGTGTGCGCTTCTGGATTTGAATGCATGCAACAAACTCTGATAGGGTGATACAGAGCCTATCAAGTGATTCGTTTGATTGTTATTGCCAGGGGAGTTTTTTATATTTGGGGTTTTACTTCTGTAAACTGCCCAGAATCACTGTGAGTGAGTTGGATAGCCATAAGAGCCCAGGTGGCGCAGTGGTTAAATGCAGCACTGCAGGCTACTTCAGCTGACTGCAGTTCAGCAGTTCGGCTGTTCAAATCCCACTAGGCTCAGGATTGACTCAGCCTTCCATCCTTCCGAGGTGGGTAAAATGAGGACCCGGATTGTTGTTGGAGGCAATATGCTGACTCTGTAAACCGCTTAGAGAGGGCTGAAAGCCCTATGAAGCGGTATATAAGTCTAACTGCTATTGCTATAATACATTTTATGAATAAATAATGTTTGAACATTTGAAATGGCAAAGAAAAAGGTTTCGAACATTTTTTTTTTAAAGAGGATTCTAATTTCCACAGGCCCATCTTCCAAATCATTCCTCTCCCTTTGGAGCCAGCTACAGAGATGACCTTGGAACAGTTACACAGCAACAAAAATGTTTGAAGCTGGGGAAAATAATAATAATAAAAAAAACACAAACAGACTATCTCCCCAGTGTATAAAAGGGAGGGAAAGGAAAACACAGTCAGGCTTTCAAGATTCTGTTCTACAGCCTACAATATATCAATAAATTATAGTGCCAGTTAAATTCGTGGTGGCTGTTTCTTGACCTGAACTAGCTCCAACGGCTTATAGCCTTTTCTTTACAGCAGTATTATTTTAAAGATGAAAATGTAAAATGTTTTCTATTGATGACTTTCAGTTTTACTGTTTATAGGGGTGGTCTGTAAAAAAAAAATAGAGCATAGAATAATAGGGTTGGAAAGGACCTTTTTGATGTCTTCTAGTCCAACCTCTGCCCTTGGCAGAAGATCCTATACCATTCTGGACAAAATGGTTATTGAAAACCTCTAGTGATGGCGCATCCACAACTTCCAGAGGCAAACAGTTCCACTGATTAATTATTTTCGCTGTCAAGAAATTTCTCCTTAGTTCTAGGTTGCTTTTCTCCTTGATTAGTTTCCATCTTTTACTTCCTGTCCTGTCCACAGGTGCTTTGGAAAATACATTGACCCCCTCTTTTCTGTGAAAACCCCTTAAGTATTGGAAGACTGCTATTGTATCACCTCTAGTAGACATACCTAATTGCCTCAACCTTTTATTGTATGTTTTAGCTTCAAATCTTTTATAACTTTTGTTGCTCTTCGCTGTACTCTTGCACTGAATATTGTGGAAAGATATCCATACACTGTAGTATCAATATGTTAGAAGGGGTTTTTTTAGACTGATATAACTGCTTTACCAGCCCCCCTGTGTGTCTTCAAAATGAACTTCGAAGACTATAAGAGAAAATTTTGAAAGAGGGGAAGCTAGAGAAGAGATTAGAAGGTGGTTGTTTCTTAGCCTTTGGCCAAAAGAATAATATAATTATGGGAATGGACAACAAAGACAACATTCTAATACTTTTCAATAAATTCAGGAGCCCATCTCCAAGTGTTTATCTTTTTCCCAGCTAATAACATAATCCTTTGTTGGATGTTACAGAGCTGTTTAATAAATGTTGCTGTAACCTTCACATCTGATAAAAGATGTTTATATAACATTTATCTGACCTTCCTGGTTTTAGGAATGGTAACTATTAGTGAGTGTGATTGGATTTATAGAAATTGCAATACAACATACATGGGTCATTGCTTCTAAGTCAATTCTGATTGGAGTTGCCTTTAAGCACAGTAAGTAAGTAAGTAAATAAATCTATTAAACAATGTCATTTTATGGGTATCAGGAAGCATCCTTTCTCTTTCTGCCCTTGCCCAGTGGAACGGCATCTTCTCTAAATTTGGGTGATTCCCCCCCCCCTCTCAACACTACCAACTTTTAGAACGGCTCTAAGTCCTGTTTCTTCCCCACCCCCACCCCCAAGAACTGGGCACTGCGAGCTATTTTAATACGTAAGTTATTGTTCCCAATGCCATATATTGTATGTTTTCTCTTAATTCCTACATGTATTTTTAATCTTTTAAAACTGTTACCTACTGATGGTGGCAAGTATATGGCAAATAGATAGCCATATAAAAAGAGTAAATGAACGAAAGATAAATTTTAAAAGATACTGTATCATATGGACTATTGTATGATAGTGGCACTTTTATTCAAATTCCCTTAAAATCTTGCGGTATGCAAATGAGCAGAGTGAAAAAAAATGCTTTGCATAATTCATATTTCCCAGTCCATACCCTGAACACTTTATTTAATCCTTGACTTGGCTTTTGCATGTCCCATTAAAGCATAGCAATACAAGGAGAGACAGTAATTACTGACCATTTGACCATGAACATTTCCAGCTAGATTGAAGCCTATCTATTAGTACCAGGAGAATTAAATCAGTAGCAACAAAATGTGACTTCAGCCATTATCGTGACTTTGTTTATTATCTCTGTTTCCAATAGATAGGCTGCATTTGTAAAATAATGTGAAAACTAGTTTATTATTTTTTAGGAATTTCAGTGCTTGTTTTGCTGGGTTAGTATAAGGCCAAATTATACTCTAAATGGCAGTTGTGTTCAGGACTTAGCAAAGTAGGTACATTTTTTATTGCAGCAGATATAAATTGACCACCATTAGAATGATGGCATGCTAAATATAGTCTTCATAAATCACTGAGGACATAATATAATCTACTATCTGCACCCAGACACATACAGTAGCCTGTAATTATTTAACACCCACTTCCTTATTTTGGATCCCTTTTTAAAGACATTACTTTAGTCTTTTCATAATTTATTTCTAATGTCTGTGGCAGGCCTGCAGTCATATTCCTTTTTAGGATTTTTGGCCTGCCACACTTTCTATTATTTCATTATGCTCTTTCATTAGTGTAGTAATTGGGAGGGGGAATAGAAAAGAGTAGAATTGTGGAATGTGTTGTTGTCATTCCTTTCTAGAAGCCCAAGGTCATCTTTTGTCTCCGCACCTCTGCAACTGACCAGAACTAGATGGGTGGAAATAGCAATAGCAATAGCAGTTAGACTTATATACCGCTTCATAGGGCTTTCAGCCCTCTCTAAGCGGTTTACAGAGTCAGCATATTGCCCCCAACAACAATACGGGTCCTCATTTTACCCACCTCGGAAGGATGGAAGGCTGAGTCAACCCTGAGCCGGTGACATTTGAACAGCCGAACTGCAGAACTGCAGTCAGTTGTAGTAGCCTGCAGTGCTGCATTTAACCACTGTGCCACCTTGGCTCCTAAAATGTCAGCGTGGCTGAAGAAGATTGGACCATGTGATGGATTTATGGGTGTGGGGATAAGATGATGAACTTTCAACTGGGTGAAATCCCAGGAAGTTTTAGAATTGGGATTTCCACAGATGTGCCAACATGTCTGTCTTATTAAATTGGAACTTTAAGGTTAGCTCTGCCTTGGACTCTGATTTAATTCTGCATGATATTTGGAATGCTGACAGGCTGTTGATTGCACTAAGTTAAAAGAGCCTGGAAATCATGTCTTAATCCAATTGATGTCTAACACAGTAACACAGCATCATTTACATAAAATAAAATTGATAAATGCCTGCCTATCAACTTTAGGAGATAGTGGTAATAATTCAAGAGGTAAAATGGAGTTTATACATAGATTAAAAAATGTTGAAACCAGAAAGCACCCTTGTCTAACTCCTCTATCATTTGAAACATCTTTTGCCAGATGACCTCTTATAAAGCATCTCAAGATTTTTACTAGAATCCTCATGCATTTTGTACATTAAGACAGTGTTTCTCAACTTTAAGATGTGTGGACTTCAACTCCCAGAATTCCACAGCCAGCCAGTGTCAAGGTTGAGAAGCACTGTATTAAGGAATAGCATTCAACTGATAGGCTTAATACTGTACCTTTTATGTCCTAATGTGTTCCTCTAGAAATTGGGTACGTTTTTAAAATCAACAAATGCAGTATACAGCTTTCTAATTTGCTGAAATGTTTTTCAATTGAGTATTTCAATCTTTTAATACTCAGTCTTTCATGGTGTGGCTGGCTCTAAATCAAGGGTGAAATTCAGCAAGTTCTGACAGGTTCTGGAGAACTGGTAGTGGAAATTTTGGATAGCTCGGAGTACTGGCAAATACCACCTCTGACTGGCCCAAGAGTGGGGTGGGAATTTAGATTTTGCAGGATCCTTCCCCCAGGAGTGAGGTGGGAATGGAGATTTTGCAGTATCCTTCCCCTGTGACACCCATCAAGCCACACCACGCCCACCAAGCCACACCCACAGAACCAGTAGTGAAAAAAATTTCACTACTGCACTACAGCTCTAAACTCTCTAATAATCTGCCATAACTTTTGCAGTTGTATTCAGTCCATTCTCTTCTCCCTTAAAGGTTTAGCCCTGATTGTCTTCACAACACATAGGCTTACAGTATGCTCCTTTGTAGCTACATCTTACTTGCCTTTCTCATTTAAGAAAAACATTATGGTAGTACCCCAATTATTTGGCACAATCAATGCAGGGACATGTAAGGTCACCATTTTCAGTTTTATCAGTTCCTCTATGGTAAAATCATATTATATTGCTTTACAGTTGATAAATTAGGTCTTCCAGATCTAGGCTGCAAAAACCTGGATGGCAGCAGAGAGACCATGCTACAATCTAGTGGTGCTTTCAATGCAGATATAGCAGTCATCTTTTAAAGAATTGGATCAAAGAGAGTGCCTCTGATGTTACACATGGTCCATCTTCTTTCTGCTGCTTATTATTAAAAAAGAAGATCTAACTTGGAATGTCCCTCTGTTTTCTTTGGAAATACATACTGGGATTCCAAAACTGAGCAATTGCTTAAGCACAAACTGAACGGGGCTTCATCATCTTTTTCCTATAGTAGATCTCCTATTTTGTTTGGCCTTATTCTTAAGCACTTTTCCTATATTATGCTGATGTAGTAATAAGAGTATATTGTTCATCTTATATAACTTTTCATTTTTATCTCCATCTCAATGTAGCCAGTAGATTTTACTAGCAAATATTTTTACATGCACTCAACAGTTAAGTAATATTAGCCTGGAGTATTAAATGGGGAAAAATAATTTATCGTACAGCCATTCCTCCTATTGCAAGTATCTCAGCAATCTTTCGCAGATATGATGGTAATAAATTCGTTTCTCCAACCAATATGCACATTTATGACCCAATTTTGTGAGGTTGACAGCAGCATACACAAGAGTGAGAATAATGCTCAACAATAGAACTTCATCTAAATGAGGTTGCAGCAACCAACAAACTTTGCAAACTCTCAGTCTGTCTGTCTCTCTCTCTCTCTCTCTCTCTCTCTCTCTCGCTCACACACACACACACACGCACACACATTCACTTACTGACCATTTCATTTAATGACATGATCATTGAAATGGAACTCGGTTGCCAAACAAGGAGCAACTTTATCCATTGAACAAGGATAGTTAGCATCAAATTTCATTATTTGTCACTGAATTCTAATACAAAGCTGTCCTTTGATGAACATTATAGCTATAATATGGTCTGCATTCACATTGAATTATTCTTAAGAATAGGTCAGAGTAGTAAATATTAAACTTATATTCATTGCATCATCAGTGCTTAGATTAAAAAAAATATTTTAGCAGAAAATATTTTCAATCTAAAATTTCATTATTTTCCAATGGTCCGTTTTGTACAGTAGTGCTTACATTTTATAATTTGAAACACTTTAAATATGTTTCTATAAAAAGAAAAAAGTAAGTACTAATATTAGTAAATCCCCAAAGTCTGTTTAAAAATGGAAATTAATAATTGCACTGGATGGCTATTTCAATGTGCAAATATATTTCATCTTCAAACAATCCTCAGAGCAGCTGATACAGAACACACAGGTAAACAGACACGGTTATCCTTTATTTTAATTGTTGTGAAAATCAAGCAGAGAATTAATGAATTGCTTAGGGAATCTAAAGACAAGTTAGCCAAAAATGTTGAGCAAGAAAATGTTCCCTTCGGTGTAAAGCTTTTTTGCATAAATATGAAATATTAGGGAAATTGTCACATTTTCTAGATGAAAGAAAGTCGTGTTACTTTTCTTTAAAGAATATCAGGTTTTCTTTAACACATAGTGCATTCTGTACATTACACATTGTTTTTATCTATTGTGTGCTGTCCAGAGTCGCTTAGATAAGATGGGTAGCCATGCAAATCAAATATATAAATATTCTTTATACACTAGTCTAGGACTTCTCCAAGATAGATCCAGAATGAAAATGATTTGCACATGTTCAGAATTCAGATCATGTTTCAAGACTGCATCTAAATTTTAAAACTGCACATTGTTCGAAATTAATTTTTCTATAGTTATAGAAATGCCTAAAATCTGATCAGAGCACCCTTTTTATTTTATAGTGACCATAGCCTCGAAGGATAAGCCTTGAAGGATTTAGTTCATCATGCCAACATATATATGGACTTGTTTTCATATGCAGATCCAACAGCATGGAATGGAATGGAATTATGCTGTTTTTTTCAAACAGCTACAAATCTAAATGAAATAGTGTTTATTATCCATACTCTATAAAGATATTGGTATGTGAAATAATTAGAATAGGTATATATCTAATTCCAATTCCTATTTCTCTGAAAGCTTTTTTATTTTATTTTTGTATCATAGAACTAACAATGGGGACGAGCCTTTTTATTTAAAGTCCAACAAGAGGTAACTGGCATTTTGGCAACTGCAGGGTAATATGTAAATTAACTCAGTAGTTTGTCCCTCCACTTATAAGGCAATGCCCTTTCCCGTGTGCCAACCTAATAAAAATGTAGGTCTCTTCCGTAAGATTAATTTATACCATTTCAATGGGGTTTTTCTAAAGAATTTCAAATGTTTTCAAAATGTCACGTTAAAGGCAGTGTCCCTTTGGAGTTTTCTTTTTAACTTGCCACTGTGGACTGCTTCTGGGCTACCCAAGTAGGCCCATCTTGAGGTAGCAGAATGCCTGATTTGCTTGTACAACTTTAAGTTAATCTCTCTCTCTCTCTCTCTCTCTCTCTCTCTCTCTCTCTCTCTCTCTCTCTCTCTCTCTCTCTCTCTCCTCCCTCCCTCCCTCCCTCCCTCCCTCCCTCCCTCCCTCCCTCTCCCTCTCCCTCTCCCTCTCCCTCTCCCTCCCTCCCTCCCTCTCTCTCTCTCTCTCTCTCTCTCTCTCACACACACACACACATATAAATACATGCACACACATAAATACATGCACACCATTCTCAGCAAGTGCAAGACCTTTGGGCCAGGGAGAGCAGTATCATTACGGTTGTTGGATAGTGGCAGGCAAAAGAGCCAATAGACTGGCCCACAGTATTCATTACATAGGAAAGGGTAAGAATTACCAAGAGAAGACCTCAGCTGTTGGCACTTTTCTCCAGAGCTGGTTCTGTAGCCGCAGAACATGTATCAATCGCCAGATCAGAAAATACTGATCAAAAAATTCTGCCCTGTGGAACTAGGAAAGGTATCTTTTTTTAATGCCTAATAGAGAAAGCTGTTTGTATACATCAGATTATTTCTGTTTATTGAATAGATTTTTTTCTAAAATGGCAGTGGGTTTCAAAAGTTCAGGATTTTCCAAACCGGCTACTGTTTTGCCCTTTTAACTGGGAGATACCTCAATTTATACTTGAAAAATTATTTGTGTGAAACATCTGTTCTACCACAATGCTACATTTCCTTCTCTGTAGTTTACTCATCAGAAATGGGATTCATATCAGATGTTTTGGCTGCTAGATTTCAGATCAGGTATTGGTTACAAGAATTTTATCTTACTGTAGGTGAAATTATCTCCACATTTGTAACTACAGATGTTTCTCAATTACTCAATAGATAAATTCCAGTCCGGATTAAAATACAAAACTACCTTCCAGGATCTAAATTTTTTATCGTAGGAGACAGGAAGCACCCTGCCCCCACCCTCAAATTCACAGACTTAGAATTGTAGATATATAATTATTATATGTTTGATCTTGGGTCATACATAAATTTTGATTGATTGAGATTTATTGTATTTGTATATCAAATCAAATCTGCCGAATATTCATAGATCAGCTATTATTTCTGTTACATAAATGGATGCTAACAAACATTTCCTTGATTTTAGTAGGTGGTAGATAAATTGGAAATACGTTGTCAAAGTCTCTTTCTCTCTCTCTATGTCTCACTCACTCACCGATACAGAAGCATATGTAATTGCACAATGTGTAATGCTTCAATTCCAAAAATATATTTTGAAAGCATGTGGGGTGAGACGAAATCTGATCTTTAAAGCAGCTGTGTTTTTTCTTAGGATCTCATGGCAGCTGCAGTTCTTTAAAGCAGTGGTCCCCAACCTCTCCAGCTTGGTGAAGTGGTGGCGGAAGGCAGAGAGGAGATGATTTTGCATGTGCGCACACCACTTGCGCAAACATACCTTCAGGTGCTCGCCCGCTGCTTGTGTGGCCTAGTTTCCAACAGACCATATCCCTGTATGGAGCCACAGACCAGGAATTGAGGAACCCAGTGTCAACAACCGAGACAACTCGCCATTTCAGAGTTGCCACACA
The DNA here is from genome assembly GCF_051295495.1 of Thamnophis sirtalis. NCBI lineage: Eukaryota > Metazoa > Chordata > Lepidosauria > Squamata > Natricidae > Thamnophis > Thamnophis sirtalis. The sequence continues at coordinate 33,476,116 of NW_028261381.1, forward strand.
CGCATAGGGGGATGCATGGGGCACAGATGGGTGATGGGATTCATGCTGGGAGAGGAGCCAGGAATGCAAGCCAGCTTTGGTTAGTTCAGGAGCCATCCAGCCAGAGAGCAACCGGGCTCGAAGAGTGCTTGCTAGAGCCGGGCCCCAAAAGTACTTGCTGGAGCCAGCTGGGAGCAACCAGGAACAGGAGGGCGGAGCATGCTGAGTCCATATAGCCAGCTGGCTAGCAAGAGCCAGTAATGATGGCTGGAAACCTTTTACTGTTCACCACATGGCAAGCTGAGACTCCAGTAAAGAGATGAGTTCTGCTCACAGCATGGCCTCTTCTTTTGCTGGCTTGGTTTGGAACCGTGACACCCTACTTTAGAGTTTCAGACCGATGCTACATTCATGCTTATGTGTATTCTGCAGCATCTTCTCCAAATTATCTGTAAAGATCTGCACAGCCATTGTTTAATAATTCAGTCAGTTTTTATTAGATGAATCCTGGTAGAGTATTGGCATTTTTTAAAGTGCTGACATTTAAAAATAATAAAATTTGAAATGTGCGTAATTACTGGGTATAAAATACCTGCCAATTCGTCCCCAATGGAGTCTGACTTACAAACAGGAACTACACTGCACAAGTATTGAAAAATTAAGATTTGTGCTCATCTTCTAATGATGAAAAATAATCAAACCACGCTAAGCAATCTTTTAGAGGTTAGGTTCTGCCCTTTCAAAAAAGGGAGGGCTGTAATGATAAAAAAAATGCAATAACATGAAAATGGATAAACCCGGGATTTTTTTAGAAGTTTGTCTGTGCATTTAGTGTGTACTGTTAAACTTACTGAATAGTTTCATCACCAACATCATCACCTCTAATTTCCTCCCGAAACCTGGAACGAAAATGCTTGGGCGATTTGGAAGTTTAAGTTAGGGGTGGGAAACAGTGAATACATTAGGAAGTAAGAAACATCAGTGTAGTAGTTCTAACTCCCTCACTCCTCACTGTGCCCTGTAAGTGTTCCTGGAGGCAAAGCAAGAACCAATCTCGGTTGGTCAACTAGCTAGAAAGAAGTTCCCTGAAGATGGGCTCCAGCATGAGTCCGAAAGTTTGGAAGACAAAACCTCTGGTCCCAGTGACCGACCCAGATTGGATCCTGCGCATTATCCGGGGGCAAGAAGTTCAGCTACCTATGTCTTTATTCAGGCTGAGAAGCTCAAAGGCAGGCATTATCATAAGAATGTATGCAAATGGAAAGAAAATGAGGATTTTGACAGACGGCTGTCAATAGCATTTACGGTACAAAGCTCCACTCCAGGCATTTGGAGTATGGCATTCAGATAAGATCTTCCTCTTAATTCATCTTACTTAGCTGCAACTCTTCCTTTGAATATTTCAGCCAGTAGTCATGCATCTGCATGATGAAAGAATTACATTACCAGAGTTAATCTCTAGCTGCTTTTTTGCTGCTTTCATGCAATTCTTAACACCCTCAAACTACGGATGCGAGGCAGCAATTTAATTGTCTGTCATTTATCCATTCAAAGATTCAGGCATTCTTAATATCGTTACTACCATTTTTTTTAAATGTCAAGAACCGAAAATACCTTTATCCCAAGTGTAATATCAGACTTCAGATTTGGTGGCTCTGAGTTGCAAAGATTTAACGCGTTTCTAATAGCAACCACATTTGCCTCTGTCATCGCTTGGAAGTTCTCTTGCTGCATTCCTATCAGCCTCCTACTGTACCATCTAGTCATTTTATAATCCATCTAACTCACCAAGCAAACGATTATTGGGTGGGTATTTTTAATACTTAATGCTTTGCATATTTATGTGTGTCTATATAGCCGAGACATTTCATTTTGATTTTTCCAGTTCAACGTTTTCGGATATAAAGAAGCTCCTAGCTTGTTTTATTAAAATCTCTTGACAAAAACTGTAATCTTAGTTCTCTCTTTCATAAACAACTTCCAAGACATCACTCAAATTATCTGTAGAATTTCCAGAACAATTGGAAAATGTTTATATGGATCAATCCATCTTTCGGAGGGCTCTTTTTCAACTCAAAAACGGCAGTCTTTACTACTCTGTATTAATAATGTATTCTGAACTTTGCCAGACAGTTTATCCATTGTTCCTATCATTCTCACAGATGATCAAAATCAAAATATTATAGGCAGTCCCCAACTTACAACCATAATTGGGACCTGAATTTTTTTCCCTAAGTGATGCAATCATAAAGGAAGACACTGTACATTACTTAGAGCCACCACCAAGTGTTCGGACAATGGGGAGGTTGGGGAGGAACAGTCCTGGAGTCTGGGGAAGGCTCTGGTGAGGGCTCTGTGTCAGAGGCAGAGAGGGGGCCAGAGCCATATGCCAGTAATCAATTGCCTTCAGAGTCAGACATCAGTGAGGCAGATGAACAGCTAGAGCCTGTTCCCAGTGTGTGCATGCTCAGAGTTGCCAGACAAAGGGAACAGCTAAAGAACACGGGTTGACTTGGGAGTAAGGCCACAGGTAGACGATGAATGGCCCCTCCCAGAGGAAATAAAATAGGAGCAAAAGGGGAGTGAAGTTTGCAGGAGACAATTAATTCGCTTAATTGGCTCGTGACTCTCTAAGACTCCTTGCCAAGTTTTGCACATATCGGCCTGTCAGCTCTCCAAGCCAGATACGGTCTGTGACTGTACTGTAAATCCTCCCTTGAAAGACTTTGCTGGATGTGAATAAGCAGAATTCACAGTAAATTAATAAAAGGGTTTTTTGTTGGGACAAGGAGTTTGCTTCAGGCTCTCGGGAAGCCTAGGTCGGAACACCAAGCAATCCCCATTGCTGTCATTAAATAGATTTTGTGAGTTGTCAGCCAAGGACTCACCCCAATCCAAGTTATTCCAGGCTTGGTCACTCCCAGCCCTGAACCCCAGGAAGGTAAGGGATTACTTCCAATTCCCCCACCTGCCCATATCCTCCCTTCACTGCTTTTTTGACATCCTGCACCCTGCTTTGAAGGATGGCAAGCAGCTCCGGAATGATGCAGTTCTGTGGCTGTTTGCTATGCTCTGGGAAGTCTCAGCCGCACCACCCGCCCCCAATCATACTCTCCCTCCCCGCCCTGTAAGATTGCACTCTAACATCCCAGCCAGAGGTGGGTTCCTACCAGTTTGTCCCGGTTCAGCCAAACCAGTAGTGGTATGGTGGTGTGGGTCACTGGAACCGGAAGCAACCCAAGCCTGCCACACCCCAGAACCAGTTCTCCGGTCAGCGTTATTGGCGCCGCCATCTTGCTTTTAAGTACTGCCTTGCACAGAATAATTTCAATTGAAATGTGCAAGCGTGCACAGCGTGGGCACACACATGAGCGAACCGGTAATAAAGCTGGCTAGAACCCACCCCTGATCCCAGCTGACCTTTGTCTCTATTTTCTTCCTCCTGTTGCTGATGAGGAATGGCCCATGGGATTGATTTTGCATGCCAAAAAGTGGGTGGGGAGTTCACAACAATGCACCAAAACACTCCTCTGTAACACAGTCCTGGGCCATATGGGCCTGGCTTTACACTGCGAAAAAAAAAAGGGGGGGGCAGAGGAAACCAAAAGCATTCTTCTCCCCTCTTCTTTTTTTGCAGCTCAAAGCTAGCCCAAGTCCTGCAAAGGAGGTCTTTGGGAAAAGTTCCTCTTTGCAACAAGTTGCACTATGAAATATGGGACCATTTTCCAAATAAAACTTATGAGACTGCCAAAGTCATGAACCAAGGTAGTATTTCCAACGTTTAAACTCTTACACTTTTCCCTTTTTCTCCTGGATTATGCCACTAAATAACTAACCACACCTATCAAGTATATGGACAGGCAAATTTGAGATAGGGACCAGTTAGGTATTGTAGGAAGTTAAAACCCACCCCTCTCCTAGAAAAATGAAATATCCTGGGAAATATTGAAACAGCAGAATATTATATTTCCCTGGATAAGAAATGGAGAAAAAGGTTTTTAGGCAGGAAACAGACTCACTCTTAATAGCCCCCACCTTTGTCAATGGGCCATTAAAATGCCCGAGTCTATTCTACATAACAAAGATCTCCCCCTTTAGCTCCAGGTTGATGGGATTAAGACATAATAGTATTAGCCCTTTATCCATATCATCACAGGGCACCTGGGAAGGAGCAAGGCAACCAAACGTGGACTCAAAAGACATACAATCTACAAAAATAGCTAAGACCCCACCCCTCCCCTGGGAGTCTGCCAACCAATCAGAATACATTTCATATACAGGAACAGGAAACAGGAAGGTGGGGCTGAACAGAGGGTATAAAAAACTCAGGAACTCTCAGTAAGCTCTTTTTTCTCTCCTTTTTTCTTCACCCAACATCTGGAAGCATATGATCCCCCTTTTCTGTTCAGGAGCTCAAGCCATGTGATCCTGTCTACCATTAAACCACCTTTCCAAACAGCCTCCATGTTTCCAGTGTCTTTTTCGCCACTTGGAACTGAACCCAGAAGGACGTTTCTTTCAACAGGCTAGAAAATCACTTCTCAAAAGCCTTGCCAAGAAAATGACTGACTTATCCAGTTTCTGAGAACTGGATGTAATTGAATGGAAGAAAAAAAAAACCCTACTAAGGTAGTTTATTTGTGTCCATTGAAAAAGGCAATTCTTCATTGATTTAGTAACGCTCAAAAGAGATTAGGCTTCAGAAGTTATTAAGCTTTCACTGCCCATTAAAGCAAACATACTATGGAAGTAGCTGCCACTTTTAAAGCTATAGTGCTACTTGGATCAATGTTGACTGATCATCCACTTAGTGGATTCTAGATAAAAAGAAAGTCCATTTTTTTAAATTGCAGAATATATTCTCTCAGCGTCAAGCTACATATTGCACCTTTACTTTTAAATTACTTAGAGACTAAAGATTTAACTGGATTGTAAACGTGAAATATTAAGAAATTTCCCTCATAATTGCTTCTTTGAGCATCATCCCCTACATGCAGTTTTATAGAGAAGAAGAGACAATATCTATTGGAACCATTGTTTGCCCATAGAAATCTTTTTTTCCTCAAAGTGGAGATTCTCAGTTCAAATCAATCCCAGACTAATTTACGTGCCAGTTTGGTCTAGTGATTAAGGCACCAGGCTAGAAACCAGAAGACTGGGAGTTATGGTCCAAACATAGCCATGGAAGTCAGCTGAGTGACCGGGCCAGTCACTCTCTCTCAGCCCAACCTACCTCACAGTGTTGTTCCTAAGAGGAAACTAGGAGGAAGGTATGTTGGATATGCTCACCTCCTAAAATGGAGGTGGTTACCTGGTATGGTAACCACCATACCATGGTAATAACTTGCTTCCAGACAGCCTTCGTTTCCTACATGGAGTTAGCTGGATGGAGTTAGCTTTGGAGTTAGCTGGATGACACAATGAAAGATATATTATTTTGTTCTCATAGGATTTGGCCCTAAAAGAGACATAATGTTTATTGAAAGGAGAGTTTTACATCAACAGCTTTGAAAGTATTCCTGGTATGCTATCTTTTGAAGAAGCCCTCCTGATCCAATCGCCGGAGTCACATTAATTCAGCCTCCAACTTTCCCTTTTTGGGAAAGTTACTGAGAAAATAATGGGAAACCAGATCAAGGGATCCTTGAGGAAATATGCAGGGATCTCTTCCAGTGGGAATTCAGGCCTGACAGAAATGACATTGCTACCTTCAACTGGAGCTGGGACAAGAGATAATTATGCCTCTTATGTTCATACAAGACTAGACTAGACTAGACTAGACTAGACTAGACTAGACTAGAATAGACTAGAATAGACTAGACTAGAATAGAATAGAATAGAATAGAATAGAATAGAATAGAATTCTTTATTGGCCAAGTGTGATTTGACACACAAGGAATTTGTCTTTGGTGCATATGCTCTCAGTGTACATAAGGAGGATAAAATACATTCATTCAGCAGCCTTCAACCCCATTGATCATAATATCCTTCTGGATTGGGGCTTAGAAGCCCCATTTTACTTCTGCTTCTTACCTCCTGCAATGTTCCACGACGCTTCTGCCACACTTCAGCTGCTCGGCGGAACATCGCGCAGGAGCCCTACATTCCGTCCTCATGCGTGGAAGCACCAAAGAGCTCAAATACCGGTAAGGAGCACGGGCAGGCGGGTGGGCCCTAGGCAGCACCTTACCGGAACAGCACCCGGTGATCCCGGCAGGCATTGGTATGCCCGAACCGGGGCGAACCGGTCGTAACCCACCACTGGCTTGGGGCTATAATCTCCTTGAAGATGGTAGTTCATGATGTGAGAGTCTTCTTGAATACCTGCTTAACTGGCTGGTGGGTGCCATGATCAGCTGTGGTTGGTATGCCAATTACAATATTACCTGGTCTACAATGCCATGAAGAGGATAACTGCCACTTCAATTATTATACGCTTAAATCAGTGGTGGAATTCAAAAATTTTTACTACCGATTCTCTGGGTATGGCTTGGTGCGTGTGGCAGGGGAAGGTTACTGCAAAATCCCCATTTCCTCCCGATCAGGTGGGATTCAGGAGGCAGAGAATAGATGGGGGCAGGGGCAGTCAGAGGTGGTATTTACCATTCTCTGAACTACTAAAAATTTCTTCTATGGGTTCTCCAGAACTGGTCAGAACCTGCTGAATGTCACCTCTGGACTAGATTATTGTAAAAAGTTCTATGGGGGTCTATCTTTGGAGATTACCCAGAAGTACAGTTGGTACAAAATCATGAGTCTACAACCAATCCTATCCGTGCAATAATATCAATACTAAGTCACTGCTCTTGGTTTTCAGTAGTTTCTGAGCTCAATTCAAAGTGCTGTTCATCTCTTTTAAAGCCTTATTTAGAACACCACTGAGTTATATCAAGGAAGCCTAAATCTGGCCATCTGCTCCAATCATTTAGAGTCTATTGAGACTCCCTTCTCCTTGGGAGGTCCATGGGGCTTGGACAACAAAGCAAATTTTCTCACTGCCAATCTCCATTTTGTGGACTATTCTCTCTCCAGAGTTGTGTACCGTTCCTACATTCCTTGATTTTCATCAGCAACAGGAAAGCCTCCTTTTTCAAAATTGCCATAGTCTAAGATGGGGCAGACCAGTTGTATTTCCTGAATTAGCTAATGCTGAAGCATTTGTTGTAAACTTTTTGTGAAGGCAATAGTCTGTTTCACCTTCTGTAATATGGCTGCCAATATCTGTAAGATAGATCACCATTACTTAAAAATCATTGGGAAAGCAACCCCATTGGATTTGGAGAAAAGGATTGGAAAGATAAAGTTTTGTTTTTATTTAGGTGGATTACCTGTTCAGTTTGTTTTCTGACTTATGGTTTATGGTTTATGGTTTATTATTTATAGGCCGCCCTTTTCCCTGAGGGGACTCAGGGCGGCTTACAATTTATGGGGAGGGGAATACAAGACAGTGAGACATAAAACAATACATAAGTAAAAGTAGAACACAACATTCATTCATCATTCGGGTGGGGACGAATTACAATCTTTATCCCCAGGCGTGACGGGATAGCCAGGTCTTAAGGGCTGTGTGGAAGGTCTGGACGGTGGTGAGGGTACGAATCTCCACGGGGAGATTGTTCCAAAGGGTCGGAGCTGCTACTGAAAAGGCTCTCCTCCGCGTAGTTGCCAGTCGACACTGACTGGCGGATGGAACTCGGAGGAGGCCTAATCTGTGTGATCTAATAGGTCGTAAGGAGGTAATTGGCAGGAGGCGGTCTCTCAAGTACTCAGATCCACTACCATTACCACTACCCACGACTTAGGTGCAGTGGTGGGTTCCGGGTGGTACGGGCATACTGGTAGCTAATGGGAGCAGCAGCCACCGTACCGGAACGCTGCTTTGGAGGGCCCGTCCACCCTCGTTCCTTACCTGTATTTAAGCCAACTGAGCTACTTGCGCATGAACACACAGCATACGGTGCCTGCATGACACTCCGCCGAGCAGCTGGAGCATGGCAGGGCGGTAAATAAGAATGCGTGCACAGCACGTGTGCCCGTGGTGGACACCCAGCCTTGTCGCAGCGTACCGGTTGTGATGAGATTCGGAACCCACCACTTAAGTGTCTTGGGATCCTAAGTCTGGTAGTTTAGCTTCTTAAAAAATGATTTTTATTATGGAAAGTAAGAAGTTACTGCTGAGTAACTTCTGCAAGAAGGTAGAAGACTTAAAATCTTTCTTGTGCATCATGCAAAACTATTTCCATAACTGTATGACACATTGACCTCAGGGCTTCATTGGCTCAATGTAAAAAAATGGGCAGGTACATGAGCATTAAACGTTTTCCTTTTCCTTATTGTATATCAAGTTCTGAATAGGTGAGTTATATTCAATGAAAGAATTACTGTTGGCAGATCACATTATCTGCCAGTAGGATGTCAAGGACAACAAGGCTTTCTCAACAAGGCTTTAGTCTAAGATGATCAGGCGCACACCAGTATCTTTTTGTTGTTGTTCAATTATTGTACGGAGTTTAACTTTCTCTTGTACACCATTCGGAGCCCTCTGGGAGTGGAGAACAGCCTGGAAACACCATTAAATAAATAAATGTAATATACGATCAATGGGCAGAACAGGCTTTTGTAAATGTAAATAAATAATGAAGATGCCAAATACCCATAAAAGTCAGTGTTTAATATTGGAAACGTCTGCTCAAAAATCAAATAAAGAATGTGGATCTGAATATTCCATAAATACATCAACCTCCAAATGCTCAGTTATTAGGAGACCAGGGAAACAAAATAGCCTGAGCTGTTGAATAATTGTTTTTCATTCACATAAATCCATTCTTGCATTGTTCTTGCATGCCAGAGGGTTTCCCAGAATAAATTCTCTGCCATATTTCCCAGCTGCATTCACATGGAGGGGTTCAAGGTGATTAGTATAACTGCAGATCCAACCCAGTGGTGAAATCTAATTCCCCCCCCCCCACTGGTTCTGTGGGTGTGGCTTGGGGGGGTCATGTGACTGGGTGGGCATGACCAACTTTTTTTCATTTTTTAAAGCATTTTTTTCCCGCCGGTTCACCCGAACTAGCAGGGGGGAAATGCTTTAAAAAGTGGGGGGAAAGCTTCTGAAGATCACATGGCTCACAGCTGAGCCGCATAATCCTCAGAATATTTTTTTTTACTATTGGTTCGCAGAACCAAGGATAATCGTCACTATCTGTTTGGCCGAACCAGGCAGAAGCGGGAGGATTTCACCCCTGATCCAACCCCCACTTCTTTTGTATGCATGTTGGCACCCAAAGGATGGATTTTGATTGCAGTTGCATCAAGTCAATTTGGTCCTTTGGGCCCCGTAATGGAGAGTCCTCTGATATTTCTCACGATAAATAGAAATATGCTCTTTTTAAAAATTAGATATATGAATATATATTTGTCCTTAAAAGGTTGTGTTAATCTTTTTTTAAAAAAATAAGATAGAATAATCATTTGGAATAGAAATAGAACTATATGAAAAATGAATCTAGTAAATGGATGTAGGTAGAGATAAAAAGAGAATAAACAACCCACATACTCTGAACTGAATTTCCATTGTGGCCTTGAAAAACCTCTTGATTAAAGCAGAGGAAAGGAGTAGGATATACACAAGTTATAACGCTGACTTATTTGTCATATCCAATTTATACTGTGATCCTGGCATTTAAAATAAGACCGTCCTTGGCTGTACATTTTTGAAGTTTAACTCCTTGTCGTCGTCTTCAATAAACCTGAAGGAAGATTTGCTGTTCAATTCTTACTTTGTAAAATATAGAGTGCTAAAAATGTAATCAATTAAATTATAATATACTAGGTTTTGACTGAGATAGGCCTGGGAATCACACCTTTCCTATGCCACTTTTTGTCTCAAGTAAGTTACTTTCCCCTCTTTTATTCAATAGAAGTTATTTACTGAGGTCTAAAATAAGAATTGAATAATAATCTTAGGCTGGGATTGAAAAAGGGCAATATTTTGCTTTGTGTTCTCCCTGTCTCAGCTGCTAGAAATACAAAGAGAAATTGTATTGTAGGAGTAAAGAATCTGCAAGCCTTATCTTCCTTCAACTAAAATCCCCATTATCTCTGTACACTGAAATCTGAATAGACAGATTTCTCACTCCTTGTTAACTACATCAAATTTCCTTGTAAAGGGAGCTCAGCGGTAGAGTACACGATTTGCATGCAAAAAATCCTGGATTCAGCTCTCGGCCTGTAGGAGTCCAAAACCTTGGAAAGGAGCTGTCAAACCTATATTAATCAATGAATGAATCAATATCAAACATGGTGGACTAGCAATCTGATTAGACGTAAGGCAGAACTCTATGTTCCTTTATTCTCATCACTGATAAAAAGCTGCACTTCTTTTATAATATTACAAGTTTGTAGGTAGAACAGTCTTCTATACTCCACTGCATTTATGATAGTATTTCTTCCACTGCGAAAGTGCCCAAGGCTTCCATTACTCTAACCAGTTCCAGAAAATGAAATTGTTATTACATTTGATGGGACAAAACAAATTGCTGCCCAATCCTATGTTATTTCCAAACAACTATCTGCGGCAAAAATAAAATCAGTCTAATGATTAAAACTATTCAATCATATGGTGATTAATGCTTCCCTTTCTCCTGCTAGAAACTCCCTTCTGTCCATTTTATAAGCAGCCTTAGGAGCAGTTTTGGTTTTTTCAGCCAAATAGTAATGTTCTTGTGAAACAACCCAGCTCTGCCTTCCGTAACAACTTCTCACAAAGCTTAAATAAGAAATAACCTGAGCACCTATGACTGTAAATGTATAACTTTGTCACCAAAACCAGTAGATGGCCTGCATTGTGTAAGATTCCAGTATTAAATGCAAGCAGTTAAATACTTTGCTACAGTAATCGTAGCTGACCAGTGAAATTAATTTTACTTGAATGACTTTGCTTAGTCAACCCATTAGCCCATTAGATTATGCTATACAGGGTTGATTTGATGCGTTGTGTCTCTGTTTTTTCACTCTTCTCCTTCCCATCCCTCCTCTTTTAAAATTTTGTGGGCCAGACAAGGAGTTTATTTTTAGAAAGGATTTTGGATGACAACCAATAGTCTCTGCGTCTCTGCTTTTGACGTGTTTTTTTTTTAAAAAAACACCAAGCTGTTTTATATATTTTCATTCAGAATATTTTAAGAAGTCATTTTTAACAAAATGAGTTTGAAATTTTTATTCTGGTGTGGCATGCTACTTTTCAGGCATAGAAAAGGAAACATTTCAAAGGTCATCATGAGTACAAGAAATGTGAAGCAAAAATAACACATGGACTTGATCGTGAAAATTGTTGTTCAAAAAGTGCACAGTAAAAAAAAAAAACCTCTGTAAATCAGCCCTGGGTCAATTTAGATTGGATATCTCATATATGAAGAGGACATGATAATATTCAGGGTGGTGACCGGAAGGTGCAGTAATTTCAAATTACTTCAGGATTCAAATAAAATTTTGTCTATATGCTATAATGAAACTGCTTTAATTTTGGGTTGAATAGGATGAAACTGGCAACATTAACCCTGCTAAATTTAATCTGGATGCCTTCAAGAGTTCATCACAAAACAATTCTGAAATACTGTGCCCCCCCCCCCCGCACTATCACTTTTAGGACAAAGATAGTGAGAATGGGGACAGGACAGAATCAGTAATGAAATATAGGTAGCCCTCAACCTACAATCATAATTGGGACTAGAATCTTGGTCATTGAGCAAGACATCACATGACCTCTTTGCTCAAGTACTGTAATTCTACCATCCAGTGGGGGGTTCCAGATCCCGTTGCAACCAGTACGGTTGCAACGGGGCCTGGCATACTCCACATGAATGAGTGTGGTGTGCGAACACATGCACATCATGCGAATGCATCTTACCATCCAGCGATACCTCTGCGAGCCTCCGTGACGCTCCAGCTGCTTGGCGGAGCATCGCACAGGCTCTGTATGCACCATGCACATGCACGGAAGGGTTTAAAGACAGGTAAGGAGCACAGGTGGGCAGGTAGGCCCTCTGGAGCACCGTACCAGAACGGTACTCGGTGCTCCGGGCAGGCTCTGGTACGCCCGTACCGGGGCATACCACCTGCAACCCACCATTGTACCACTCCAAGGAAAGGAAAGGAGGAAAGGAGCATGGTAGTTCTCAGGAGGTGGGGGAGGCCCTGAGAAGCCTAGTGCAGGTTGCAAGGCTTGCTAGGATGAGGAGATCTGCTTCCACCCAGGAGGCCTCTGACAGCTTTCCAACCCACCAATAAATGGCTATTTTAAGAAAGAAATTGTTTTTCTTCAACTGCTGATAGGCACACCTAGCCTACATAAGGCTTGGCCTTCCTTCCAAGGCCACCTTGCCCCATTTTCCAAGCGGGGTCCATTCTCATGATCCTTCAGAATAGAAGAGAAGGGGGCTTCCAGATTATCACGAGAATGGAGCCAACTCTCGCAGTGCTTTTGGAAGCCTCCCCAAATCACATGATTTGAGGAGGCTTCTGTAGTCCAGAGATGGTATTCAGCAGGTTCTGACCAGTTCTGGAGAACCGGTAGCAGAAATTTTGAGTAGTTCAGAGAACTGGTAAATACCACCTCTGACTTGCCTCTATCTATTTTCTGCCTCCCAAGTCCAGCTGATCGGGAGGGAATGGGGATTTTGTAGTAACCTTTCCCTGGAGTGGGATGGAATGGAGATTTTACAGTATCCTTCCCCTGCCTTACCCACAAAGCTGCACCCACAAAGCCAGGCCATGCCCACAAAGTCACACCCAGAGAACCAACAGTAAAAAAATTTGAATCCCACCACTGCTGTAGTCTTTCTCAAATCGTGCAAACACCTCTCCATGGAGAGTAGTGGTGACAACCGCAGCAATGACAAAAGAACCGGTCGGTATATCAGTGTTTTGGACTATCTCTGGACAAGGAGACACCATGGCAGATTGCCCATGTATGCTCCAGGTGACTGTTTTTAATGAGAGGACCGCCAAATAGTGGTCTCCCGTGGTTCTGAGTGCAAGGTAGATGAAGGGATAGCCCTAAGTTAATGACCACCTGTTCAGCAACCTTTCAAAGTTATGACAGCACTAAAACAAGTGATGCTTATGACTGGCCCCTGAAATTTTGGATGCTTGGCAACTGTCTCACACTTAGGACAATTGCAGCAGTTACAGGATCACACTCTATGAAGGTCTCAATTGCTTAGGTAAGATATTTCCATACATGAACCCTCACCAATCACTCACACACCCACTTCTCCCCCACTCAGCAGCAGCCAAGCCCTGCCACATTCACACCACAGCTCCCTATCACTCACTTCATGCACCATCTGCCACTCAGCAGCAGCTACCACTAGCCTTAATGTGGTGCCAACCTGCTTGCGAGCTGCCTTGGACTTGCAACTTTCTGCTAGCTTCGCTATTGACTTTGGTTGTTGGAAGCTGGCAAGAAGTTGTGAGAAGTGTTTCACTCCATGTCTCATGATCCTCACTTAATCACAACAACAGGGATTGCAGGGATTGCCATCTCTAAATGATGTTATCAATTATGACATTATACTTTTTAACTGCATTGCTTAGTGATGGAAATTCAGGTGCCAATTGTCTTCATGAGTTGAGGATGACCTGTATAACATTTGAAATATTAAAAGAGATCTTAGAAATTAGTAGCCACAATATCAAGAATATCAGTAATGATGTCTGCTTTTAAGGATAAACTAAAGGTTAATAAAAAATGACAGATGTGAAACAAATCCCGCTGGATGCAGAAATAGTAAAAGCAGAAATATTAGATAAAAATAAGTGTGGATTGCAAGACAGAAAAGGCATTTATAGTGGAACAAGTGACAGTTAAGAGAATGACCCAGATAAGGAGTCTGCCGGATGTACAAAAGAAGCTGGTTGAAGTTTTAAAAATTACATGGAAAATACAAAAAAGCCAAGAGAATGACCTGGATAAGGAATTTTTATTGGCTTTACAAAAGACACTTGTTAATGTCTAAAAGAAGCCTACAAAATGGGATTAAGTAGAACTGAAGAGAGATCAAATCCTACAACAACATTTGCATGAATTAAAGATTAAGATTTTCAGAGGTAAAAGGCCTATGAAATTGGTTTATTTGATCAAGGTTAAAATATTTTAAAATATTTGATTAAATTCTGGCCACCCTTTATGGTCTTTGTGATGACAGCAGGATTCAAAAGTTGATGTCTTAAAGGTTTACGGTCTGTGTCTGTTTCTGTTTCTCCCCTTTGGGAGGAGGTTTTGAAATATTTCTAGCAGTACTACCAGATTATGTAACAGCTTTGTTCCCAATGCCATCTGGTTAACTCGCAAGATTCCCATGTACATGTACACAACCGAACTAGATTGTATTCTTTCTCTGTGTCATACATGTGGGTATATGCATGCTTTTATATTTATTTACCAAAAACAAGACAGGGTCTTCTTTTCTTTTGACCCCTGAAATAAGCACTTGGCCTTATTTTGGGGGAGGTTTTATTATTTTTGAGGTGCAGGAGACAGTGAGCATGGTCACCTCATGGCTGCTGCTGTGTTGCAATATTTTCATGGAGGGGTTATTTTCAGGGGAGGGGTTATTTTAGCACATGCGCGCAAAAGCCTGATTGGGCTTATTATTCCAGGAGATCATATTTTCAGGGAAACAGGATATTTATTGTGTTTATATTGGAGGTGGTGACCCTTTGAGAGCTGCATGCAGCAAAATTTCATTTTAATGTATGCCGATTAGTGTATATTCAAAGAGACACTAAACATATTATCTATCTATCTATCTATCTATCTATCTATCTATCTATCTATCTATCTATCTATCTATCTATCTAGTTCATTTACAAATAAGGAATGGGTTACGGGAAGAAGAGATGTCTGTTTATAACCTTGTAGGGGCAAAGAGCTCTCAAATCTATGGTAAGGTTTGTAGCTGGCCATTAAAGAAGCTGAAAGTTAAGAGAGGGAATAAAATTGAAAGCCATGTTAGTGTTAACATCCCATTGGTAACTAATGTGATTTGCTAACAGCAATTCCCTCATTGGTACTTATTCAGAACGTGATACACAATAAGTCAACGTACAATTATTATAGGCTCATGTACCTGCCCATTTATTTATGTTAGATCAATGAAGCACTGAGGTCAATGTATTATACAAATTTGCAAGCAGCTTTTCATGCTGCATTATAAGATTTTATACTGCCACCTACTCATATAAATGTCTGCAATCAGCAACCTCTTACAAAATTACTATGTAATAAAAGATATCTTTACATATGCTAGACTAACGATGCCAAAACATGTAAATCAATGGTTTAAAAAAATACTGAAGAAATGGCTTATCTACGTAAAAGCAAGACTATTTCTTTCCAGCCGTTTTCTCCAGATCCCACAGGGTTACTTTCCCAGTAACCTTTTAAGTAATAGTGACCACACAGATATTGATAGCCATCTCTACAGGGAATGAATCAGACTATTATTTTCAAAAAAAGGTTGCAACAAATGTTTGGGGCCTGGTCTAAACGAGCCATAATCTACTATTTTTAGAATAAGTAAAACAACTGCATAAGGGGCTTGGCTTGATATGCTAATCAAGATATCCTTTTAATTTTCTCTCAACTAATAGTGATTCACCAAGTCAGAAAATCCAATTATTTATACAGAAAGATTTTCTTCTGAAGTCCTATCTTGACTTTTAAGTCATTTTTTTTCAGTCAACAGTGAGTTCAATAACAATGTTCCATTTTCCCTACTTTTTCCCCCTAAAGTAGAACCCTACTTTAAGACAACAATGACAATTGTACCTATTTCTATTGAAGGTGAACAATCTGGCCATTTGAAATCTGAGGAGGGAAGAAATGGAATTTTCCTCTCAAAGTCTCAGCAGATCACTCCTGAGGGAAAATGTTTGTGGTTTTCAGAGAGAATGATTTTGTGTGTGAGCCTGTAATTTAAGATGCGATGGCCAACTGACTCAATTTGAAGGCTCAATCTGATTCACTGAATCAGAATATTCAGAATCAGAACAGAGTTGGAAGGGACCTTTGAGGTCTTCCATTACCACCACCCCCTCAAGCAGAAGATCCTATACCAATGATGGCTAACCTTTTACGTCATGACAGCTGGCCATCGTGCATGCGCGTGCTGGAAACCCGGACGTTCAGGTGCCGGCATGCGTATGTACACCGGAACACTGCTCTTCTGGGTTTTGGCGCTCGGGCAAAGGCCAGCTGACCGGTGCACATGTGTGCACAGGAACATGAAAGATGAGCCAGCAAGGCCACGTATCCTGCACAGCATGGCTCTGCGTGCTGTCAGCACTTGTCAGCACACATTCAGCACATGTGCCATAGGTTTGCCACCAGGGTCCTATACCATTTCAGACAAGTAACTGTCCCGTCTCTTCTTAAAAACCTCTAGTGATGAAGCACCCACAACTTCTGAATGCAAGATGTAATAATGTGCGCTCTACATGGGGCAACCCTTGAAGAGCATTCAGAGACTTCAGCTTGTCCAGAATGCAGCCGCGTGAGCAATTGTGGGTGCACCTCGATACACCCACGTCACACCTATCCTCCGCGAGCTGCACTGGCTGCCTATTGGTCTTCGGATACTCTTCAAGGTGCTAGTCATCACTTATAAAGCCCTTCATGGTATTGGAGACCTGGGTACTTGAGAGACCGCCTGCTGCCAATTACCTCCAATAGACCTATTAGATCTCACAGACTAGGCCTCCTCCAAATTCCATCTACCGGCTAATGCCGATTGGCTACCACCCGGAGGAGGGCCTTCTCTGTGGCTGCTCCGGCCCTCTGGAACGAGCTCCCCGTGGAGATTCGGACCCTCACCACCCTTCAGGCTTTCCGCAAAGCCCTTAAAACCTGCCTGTTCCGACAGGCCTGGGGCTGACGAGTTCCTGTCCCAGGAACTTGTGCTTGTTGATTGTTTTTAAATTGTTGTAGTTGTTGTCCGTTGTTTTTGTCCTCCTGTTTGTATCCCCCCCCCTTTACTTGGTTTGTGAGCCGCCCTGAGTCCCTCTGGGAATAGGGCGGCATAGAAATGCAATAAATCAAATCAAATCAAATGTGAAAGATTAAAGTGCCTTCATCTCTTTTAATGTTTGGCAGAATCAGATGAGAGTGATAGCCAGAAGGGAGTAAAGGAAAAAAGTTTGGCTAGTAAGGAAGATACTTGGCTAGAAACCAGAACTATGAGTTCTAGTCCTGCTTTAGGCATGAAAGTTGGCTGGATGACTTTGGGCTAGTCACTCGCTCTCACCCCAACTTACTTCACAAGGTTGCTGTCGTGGGGAAAACAGGAGGAGGAAGGCGCTTTCGTGTGCTCACTGCCTTGAGCTATATATGAAAAAGATAGGATTTTAAAAAAACAACCCAATAATAATAATTATTACTAGAAAAAATGCTCCAGAATTTTTTATTGTCTTTTTCTACTTTTGGAAAATATCTTGAGTCATTTTTGTCTTATTATAATCAAAAATAATATAAATGATTAAATATAACTTAAAATAATATAAACTTATAAACTATAATCCTCAATAGTGTTAAAATATCAAAGTGGAATATAATCTTTAAAAGACAGATTGATAGAGATGGATCCCGAGAAGTTAATGTTTAAGACGTTGGCCTAGAAACCAGGAACCTGAGTTCTAATCCTACTATAGGCATGGAAGCTAACCGACTGATTTTGGGCCAGTCATTTGTCTCAGTCCAACCCATCTCATGGCATTGGGGAGGAAGGAATATCAGGTATACACCAGGGTTTGGTTCTAGCTGGCGTTACTGCCAATTTGTAGGTGTGCTTTGTGCGTGCGCTGGCTGCACACTACACGTGCAGACACAGTTCAATAGAAATTGTGCAGAACTCAAAAAACAAGATGGTGGTGATGACTGCGGTGGCAGGGAACTGGTTTGGAGGCGTGGCCAGCCTGGGCCACTGCCGGTTCTGTGACCCAGGCTGGCATGCCACTACCGGTTTGGCCAAACCGGGCCAAACCGGTAGGAACACACCACTGGTATATACATCCCTGAAGATAGGCTCCAGCATAGGGCCGAAAACTTGGAAGATTTAACATTCTGGTCTCGGTGACTGACCCAGATTGGCTCCTCCAATATCAAGTATGTTTGCCACTTTAAGCTACTTATAAAAATGAAGATTGAATTTTAAAACAATGCAAGCATTTGCAGCCCTGTATAATATTAGTTCTGTTCCCTTTGTGTACAAGGACTACAACAATCAAGCATGACCTATCATTAACTGGGGGGAAATAAAATTCAAGAATCTTATATTAAGTTTACAAAAAACATATTACTAATATAGTAATAAAAAAACTTTCAGAGGCTTATTATTATATATACACCAACAATTTTTTACTCCCCGTCAGAAGCTAAAGCACTAAGCCTTGCACTATCTGAACCATGTTTAAAGACACACTTCAATCTCCTCCAAAATCAGCTTTACCAAAGAGATAACTATTTGCATACTATAAGTATAACCAAAAAATAATACTGTCATACTGTTGAAACCTCATCTTCATATATATCCAGGCATTTTTTAGGCAATGATGATTTTTCAGCCAGTTGTACAGTAGGCAAGACAAACTCTTATTTTCATAGAGAAAAGGGGTATTTTAATATTCTTCTCTCAAAGCTTCAGGAAATCAGCCCTAATTCAAATTAAATTGAAGATTTGAGATTTGAAGAGGGCATCTTTCATTCTGAATTTGCAATTCAAATTTTTGAAGGCAAACCAATTAATTTCAGCTGCTTTGAGTTTCAGTACAGTTTAAAAATGTACTGGGCTTTAATGAAAAAGCATCAAAGCACCTGTAGCTGCTTTATGTTTTGGGACGACAGAATGAAAATGTTCAACATTCCTAGGAGGAGTAAAATGGAGACCTGGAGCTATAACCAGTGCTAACCCTATTTTTTCAAGGGGTACAATTTGGAGCCTGACCTACAACAAGTTAACCATGACCCATCTTTCTCAAAGGAATGAAAGATACTTGGACAGGCCAATATTAATCATGGTCTGTAATTTCCAGGTAGAGTTAAATAACATGACTTCTGTACAAGGGTGGACTTCAAAAAATTTAGCAAGGGAGACTTCCGGGGGAGGAGCCTGTCGTTGTCGGGGGCTCAGCGGAGCTCCCCTCAGAGTTCTGGTCTGTATATCTAAAAGATGTATAGATATCTCCCCTTTTAGGCAGAAAGGGGCAGGGAGGAGCTCAGTTGTTAGAATCTCTTTGAAGTTCACAGCCTTTTGTTTTTCGCTGTGAACGGAGAAGAGGTTCAACACAAAGCTGAGCTTTTTTTTTTTTACTCCAGCCAGATCTTCTCAGCTGTTTTTTTTCAGCCCAAGGCAGGTCGTCCTCCCCCCCCAGAACAAATCTAAGCTATTTAAAATCGGTCCGGGCAGCGACCATTCCTGAAAATCTTTTTTGTTTATTATTATTTAAAATACCAGCTTCAATCTTACAAAAAACTCCTTTGTTTAACTGTTTTTCAAAATGGCGATTTCATAGCCTTCGCAGTTGATATATTTAATCAGCCCTGTTTTTCTGAAGACTTCTCTTTACTAATTGCCAAAGTTTACACAAAGTATTTTATTGCAAATCAAGGTGTGCAGAGACTTTGTTTGTTCGCTTTTGTTCTTTTATAATGGCTCCAAAAAATTCTAAGCGTTTTCTTAACAATACATCCCAAGTAATCGCTATAAAGTCACAGTCTTTGCCTTCTATGCCCCCTACTGGAGATCTGTTAATGAAAGAATTTCTTTTTGAAACTCTCAGAGAATTCAGAGAGGAAATAATGCAATTTATTTCGGAACTATGTGATAAACTTGATGCCAAGATTGCCCAAACAAGGGAGGATACCATCGGAGTTATAACCATGATGACAGATTACATGGCAGGAATGGAGGATAAATTGGAACTTTTGGAACAAGACAATTTTAATCTGACATCTAAAATCGAAAAGTTGCAACAGGAAGTTGAAACGGCAGAGAGACAACTTGTTATGACAAATTATAAAAAGACTGCGTTTGCAATAAGAGTTAGGGGATTGCGTGAAAACGAACAGGAGAATTTGAAGCAGACCTTTTTTGAGGCTTTCAGTCATGTGGTGGGAGGTCCGGGACTCAACTTTGATTGGCAGATCCAAAAAATTTACCGCCATAATTCGTGGACAGCAAAACAGAGACAGCTTCCGAGAGATGTGGTTATATACTTTGCTACAAAAGAATCCAGAAACGCGATACTACAAGAGCTCTACAACAACAGGCTGCGAATTGATGGACAGGATTTGATCGTTTTTAAAGAGGTGCCACCCCAGATGTTAAAAGCCAGGAGAGACTATGCTTTTTTAACTAAAGAACTTAGAGATAATCAGATACAGTACAGATGGGAGGCGCCATTTGGTATTACAGTCACACTTGACGATCAGAAACATCGCCTCAACTCAGCTTGTGAAGCCCGAGACTTTTATCATAAGATTTTAAAGGCGGGACTTCCTGAATTACCCAGACTTGGACAAATACAAGGAGAAGCACAAGAGAAACAACCAATCACACAATTACAGGGCGGGAGCTGTCGTTTTTCCCCTTCGGAGGGGCAGCAGAGTGGAGATCAAGGATTTAGTTATGCTTCCAAAACATTTGCTTAATCTTAACTTGAATAATACTCTGTGACTATGTCTTGTAGAAGATGCCGTGGCGGTATATCTATCAAGAGACATTAAGGCTGTGGGAAGTGATGCTGATCGCCTCGGAAATTATATTGTATGGGACTTAAAAAAAAAAAGACTTGATGGACAACTTGGAACTGTTACATAAACTGCTTATGTTTTATTTTCTAGGGTGAGGAAGGCGGAGATTGTGATGCTTTCGGATTGTGGTTTAGGTTGAATCGAGTTGGGAAGGGTGGCGCAGATGGGAGGGTAGTGAAGGTTTAATTAGAGCTTATTTTGGGCCAGTAAGTAAGTTGACTTTTCTAGTAATTTTTATCTGAACATAATGTTTGGAAGAATATATTCAGGGAGCTTGAAGGAAGGCGGAGCAAATAGGAGAGGTGTACGGATGATAATAAAATATATATATGGACACGGGTAGAGGCAGGATGAGAGGAGTTGGAACAGAAACCGAGAGAAATATTTGAGGTGTTTAAGTTGCTTTATAGAGAAAGAGGTAAAAGGGATATATTAAAGGTATGGAAATGGATACATATTTAGATAAAGAGATAAGGTCCCTAGCTAGAGTAGAATTTTATGTGATTAACTCACTTGGTTTCAACATAGTTTGAAATCCTGCAAGTAATAAATTAATTGAGACTAGGAATGATGCACATTGCTTAAGTGTTAATAATAATGGGAAGCTGAGCTTAAGGTAGAGAGTTTATTGATTTCTCTTTTTTTGGGGGGGGTCTTTTTCCCCTTTCTTTTTTTTATTTTTATTTTAATTTTTTTCTATTCTTTATTTTTTGTTTAGCTTCTAATCTATTTGGTGTCAATATACTCCAGACTTTGCTTGATAAGGAACGATGTCGGGAATGGGATCTGGAAAGTTGGAAGGGGGTCTGGGAGGGGGGTTCATGGGAGGGAGGGGGGGAGGGTGGAAATATAGATTCAATTTTTTAAAACAATGAATGCACTTGGATACTGTTGCTTTTTTCTTTCTTTCTTTCTTTCTTTTTCTCCTTTCCCTTAATTTTTTTTTAAATTTTAGTGTAAATTACAAAACGAATAGACCAATGAATAGTAAAAATACACCGAAGTGAGGAGTAGAGGGAAAGAAGAGGGAGGAATTAAGAGGGAGTGAGAAGGGAATGTAAGGAGGGTGAGATGGTGGGAAGAAGAGAAAGGAATAGTTGAGGGGGAGGGGAAGTAGAAGAGGGGATTGTTGGAGGGGTAGAAGAAAGGGTGTATGAAGGATAGAAGTGTTATGAGTTGTGTTTATTGCTTTTTTTTAACTGCACAGTATTTAAGTGATTGTATAAAGGAAAATGAAAATGAAATAAAAGATGTTTAAAATTTTTTTTAGCAAGGGGTTCTCTATCTGGTTGCTGGGTGGGTGTGGCCATGGTGGGCATGGCCTAGCCCTAGTCAACCTCCTACATGGCAGGGTGAGAGGTGTTCTTGCCCACCTCAGGCTCCGGAGGCTTTCCTCGAGCCTCTGGGAGAGTGAAAATGGCCTCTTCAAGCTTTGGAGGCCCTCTAGACTTCCAGTATGCCCATTTTCCATCCTTCCCAAGACTCCCTGTGTGCCCTGCATCCAAACGGGCCCTGTGGGGAGTCCTGGGAGAGGTGGGCAGGGCAGGGCCAGCCAGGAGTGGGATTTGGGGGTTCTCCGAACTGCACAGAATCTTAACTACAGGTTCTCCCGAACCCCTGTGAACCTCCAACAGTCCATCAGGGCTTCTGTGTCACCCCGCCATTCTGCACAAATGAAACTTGCTGTTGATTTGCATGGGCGGGGTGGGGGGGAGAAACCATTTTAATTCCAAATCTCCATCATGAAAATCATTTTTGAGTGTGGACTGAAGATTTAATATTTGAAGAGGGCTTGTTTCCATGTCACCTTATGAGTCAAAAAAGATATGAATTTTAAAAAAAAATTATGGACTTTAAGGGGGAAGCATCAGCATACTTTAGCCACAATCTCTATTTCCACAAGAAATAGCCATGTTCTCCTGTTTCCCTAAAGAACAAAGCTCCTGTAATTGAGTTGCTGGCCTCTTAGCCATTGCCTCTATTACCAAATGAACAGAATAAATTTCTGGAGCTTTTCTTGATATGAAGCAGAGCCACAAACAGGCAGAGACTCCAGTAACTTTTCTCATCTCTAAAACCAAACGTACACACACAAATGAGAAGGCCGATTATCACATCCTGCTCTTACACCTTGCAAATTTGGAGAAAGCACGACCATTTCCTATCTCTAATTAAAAGAAAGCAATGAGCCAAAGTTGAGAGTGAAGGATCATTGACACCTTGTTCTCTGGCCTGCTTAACAACAGCAAAACATAGTTAGAGGTCAATTACTCCTGGAGATTTAATTTTACAACTGCTCCAGGCGAGCCAAAGGAAAACATATTTCCTTTTTATCTTTAACTTTTCATAAGCTCAGAGCTGATTTCACTGAGCTTCTTTTAAGCTGAGGAGGAAAGTATCACTGATTAGGAAAATACTTTTCCAAATAGTCCAGCAAATAGAATAGAATAGAATAGAATAGAATTTTATTATTTGTATGCCGCCCTTCTCCGGGAGGACTCAGGGCAGCGAACAATTCAAGGGGGAAAAAGGGGAACATAAAAAACAAAATACAAATAATAAAAGTAAACAACAGTCGCACAATCATACATGTCGAGAGGGGAGGGAACTCATCACCCCCAGGCCTGCTGGCAAAGCCAGGTTTTGATGGCTTTTCGGAAGGCCTGGAGAGAGCTGAGGGTCCGAATCCCTGCGGGGAGTTCATTCCAGAGGGCCAGAGCTGCCACAGAGAAGGCCCTCCCCCGGGTAATAGCCAGGTGGCATTGGCTGGTAGATGGCACCCGGAGGAGGCCAACCCTGTGAGATCTAATGGGTCTGTGGGAGGTAATTGGCAGCAGGCGGTCTCTCAAGTACCCAGATCCAATACCAATAAAAAGGTGGTGTTCAGAAAAATATTGTCCCCTGTCCTATTCCCAGAAAAGTGAATGTTAAAGTGTAGAACCTTTCTCTTTAAAATTAATAAAATAGAGAGTAGAGATTGATGAAGCCTACTGTTGGAAAGAGAAAAAAAATCCATCTGGTTCAGTTCCAAGTCGAGGGAAATAAAATGGAGGCTAGCTGCTTAGGAAAGAAGGTCTGTTTCTTGATGAGCAGAACCAGCAACAGCCTGTGGTTTTGGGGCAGCTGACAAATCACCTTGATAAGTGCAAGGATTTTTATGCAGTTTCAGAAATGCTGAAGGGGATTGTGCAATGTAATGAGCCTAACAAAATTCTGGTGGTGGGTTAATCCTATTATGTCCTAAAAGTCATGTCCTGTTCTTAGAATTTGGGTGGAGGATGTAAATTTTAATCCCAGGGGTGGTGTTTCCTGTTTCTGTGTGGCACTCTCTCCTCAATGCTAGCCGCCGCCGCTGCCCCCTTCTCCTTCTATATCCCCACTGCTGGGAGATCCCATGTGAAGAAGGGACGGCAGTGTTAGCACACAGAAACAGGAGCACACAGAAATGCCTTCCACTTTTCCCTCTCCGTCCTTGCTGCTGGATGATCCTACGCAAAGAAGGGGACTAGCAGAGAGGAGAGAGTGTGAGATTGCTACTTCTGGGACAAGAGGACCCAGGAAACATCTGGGTCCAGCTCACTTGGCTTCTCTTCCTCTTGCAGCCACATTTCCCAGTCTACCTTGATGCAGGCTTCCTCCCCAGTCCCCCATCTATTTTCTCCCCGACAGTGGGACAAAGCTAGGCAAAAAGCCAGCCCTCACTGGTGCCCAGCTTTACTGACACTGGGCTTGCAAAAAGCAGTTGTATGTGCTGCTGCCTACGTCAAGCTACACTGGGGAGGGAGAGCATGAGCGAACACTGAGGTGGGAAGCCAGGTAAAGGGGTGAGCATCCACAGCATGCCGGGCCTCGCAGACTTTCTAAGCCTGCCTAAAGGAGCGAGGGAGGTAGGGAGGGAGAGAGAGAGATCCAATCTAACCTGTGTGTGTGTGTGAGAGAGAGAGAGAGAGACAGAGACAGAGAGACAGAGAGAGACGTTATATCACGGCTGGAAGCAGTGTGCTCTCTCTCTCTCTCTCTCTCTCTCTCACACACACACACACACACACACATGCGCGCACACACACACACACACACACACACACACACACACACAGATTGAATCTTTCTTTCTTTCTTTCCGCCCCCATCCTACCCACCAGAGGCCCCTGGATACCGTCCCCAACCCTGCCTGTCCCAGACAGGCACCATCCCCATGAGTGACATGTAGTTGGCCATGCCCACTCAGTCACATGACCCCCAGCCACACCCAGCCAGCAGGTCATTAGGAAGAACCTGGTTGTTAAATTATTTGAATCCCACCACTGAGGAGTTTGGTAGCTGTTGCTGAAGAACATGCCTGACTTGGTGGATACAATGAAGGTGCAGAGCATATGGTTTGACAGGGATACATTTGTGCACGTTTGGAAAGCATTTCCTGTAAGGAAAACATGATTTATTAGAAGTTTGATTCAGGTTGTTCTGCTATGTCTCTTCAATTTTCTTCATTTCTCTGCCTCCTAACTTACTGTTTTCTCTCCTTAGATTACAGTAAAACTGTGTTGCTTCTCAAGCATTTTCCATTATTTCCTAATAACCTTATTTCCTTCCCCCCACACACCTTTTTTTGGCCAGGAAATTTATACACTTTTATGTTTTGGCCAACACCTGCTCCCTTTTTTTTTTTACTCTGTTCTTATAACAGATTTGGAAAATTGATTAAAGGTAGCAGCAGCCCTTCCATTTGTTTTATAATCAACTTCTATTTCTGTGGTATTTTAGATTCTAGCATTCCTAACAAAACCTTCAACATATTTTTCTGGACAATCATCTGGCTATATTACACAAATAAATTAAGGACACCATCACTCAATCAATATCAGATTTCTGTGGAAAGGAGTCTAAATCTTTAGATGTAATTTAGGGAGGAAAAATAAATCCTCTCATTCTTTGCAAGTCAGTTTCCTTTTTCCTCCCTTCTCTTAACTTCTATCTTTACGTTCTTACCACCCTACTTTCATTTTTTTAATGTTCTCATTTTCAATTTTCTCTGTTATACTTATTCTTTTCAATTAAAAACTACTTAGAAGCAGGGGTGGTCTGCTGGGGGTTTGCAGGGGTTCGGGAAAACCTCTAGCTAAGATTCTGTGCAGTTCAGAGAACCCCTAAATCCCACTCCTGGCTGGCCCCGCCCCACCCACCATGTCCCGCCCCACCCAGGAGTCCCCACATGGCCCATTTTGGATGCAGATAAGTGCAGGGAATATGTGGAGGCTCGGGGAAGGCAAAAAATGGGCCTATGGAAGTTTCCAGAGGGCTTCCAGAGTCTGGGGAGGCCGTTTTCGCTCTCCCGGAGGCTCGAGGAAAGCCTCTAGAGCCCTGGGAAGACAACACCCCTCCCCTGTGGTACAAGAGGCTGACTAGGCCAAGCCCACTATGGCCACACCCACCCAGCAACCAGGCAGAAAACCCCTTGCTAAAAAATTTGAAGCTTACTCCTGCTTAGAAGGTATTTACGGATTGTATTGGATACAGAGGAGGACTGCATTGCTTTTCGTGCAACTGGAATAAAAAATAAAGCCTGAAAATTTCTGCATGAAATAAACTGAAAAAATATGCCTATTGATGAAACAAAATAATGGAGCTGTTAGGGGGAAATTGGAGTTAAAGGGCCATATACAAAACACAACTTTACATTTAATATGCTTATGTGTTCTGTCCCCCCTTCACGGCTCTTAACAAACGGCAAGACGAATAAACTTAAAAGGAAGTCTTTTTATCAGTTCTCGGCTCAGACTGGCTTCGAGCCCAAAAATAACATAAATACAGTCTCTGACTCGATAACGGAATGAAAAACAAAACAACTCTTATAAGCAATGCACTTCTCCAGTGTAGCCTTGAATCAGGGTTACAGGAAACACCAAAGCACTTATCAAAGTGTATCAAGCAATGTTGTATGCACAAAGGAACGTTGACTCCTGTGACTAGGGCATGGCAGCATCCGTCCTTTTATCTCCAAACCTGCCTCTAACAAGTCCCAGCTGCATAATGAACCTTGTATCCTGAAAAGACTCACAGCAGACATCTGCTGAGTCACAACACTATCCCCCACCGCAGGGCCCTTTCCCCAGGGTCCGATGGTCTGGAGGCGGTGGGAATGACGTGTCCACAAGAAGGCCCGCACCCATTTCCCTTGGTGCCTTTTTCATGAATCCCAAACCTCTGGAGGCATAGCCCCCTTGAATCGGAACTCCTTAGGTATCCAGAAGCCACCATGTTTCCTTCCGCCCTTCATGGCGTCAACACCCCGTCCAGGGTCATCCACCATCCGCAAGGCTGACCCACCAGCCCCCCTACCATCGGAGGTTGATGGCAGCTCTCCCAGCTTCGGCCGAGCCTTAACACCCTGTCCAGGGTCCTCCACCCTCTGCAAGGCCGACCCACCAGCCCCCCTACCGTCGGAGGTTGATGGCAGCTCTCCCAGCTTCGGCTGAGCCTTAACACCCTGTCCAGGGTCCTCCACCCTCTGCAAGGCTGACCCACCAGCCCCCCTACCATTGGAGGTTGATGGCACCTCTACCAGCTTTGGCCGAGCCTTAACACCCTGTCCAGGGTCCTCCACCCTCTGCAAGGCCAACCCACCAGCCCCCCCATTGTTGGAGGTTGATGGCACCTCTACCAGCTTCGGCCGAGCCTTAACACCCTGTCCAAGGTCCTCTACCCACTGCAAGGCCAACCCACCAACCCCCTTTCCATTGGAGGTTGACGGCAGCTCTACCGACTCCTGCCGAACCACCACGCAATCCCCTCCCACAGAGCCCTTCCCCCGGTTTTGATGATCAGGGTGTCGCCCAGAAGGGGTGGTGACGGCCTCCCTGGAACATGGTCCAAGACACTGGCACCTCACTGGGAACCTAGAGACAAAGTCCAGTGTTGCGGGGACCGGAGTCGACAATGGCTGGAATCTTGGTGGAGTTCTATTTGTAGACCTGGCCCAATGACACTGGGCACATGACTTCACGCACCTCCATACGTCATTTTTCAGATGGGGCCACCAAAATTGACAGGAAGCCAGGCGCAACGTCCGAACAAACCCCCAATGTTTTGATGCAGACGTGCAATGAATCTGTGCGAGCACCCGTCGACGGATGTGCCCTGCGGGAACATAGAGCTGGCCCCGACACTTCAAAAGATCCCCTTCCAAAGTCCATGGGGACGCCGGCCTCACTTCCGCCTTTTGTCGCTCCAACCAGTCGTCACCCCGCTGCGCATCCTGTATCAGAGTCTGCATGCTCACGGGATGACCAATGGCAGCGCAGGATGCAATGGGTAGAACAGTCCGAGGTGGAAGCGAGTTCACAGAGTTCTTTACTCGGCAGGGCATCTGCCCTGGGACTCCACACACCCCGAACGCATGCTATCTTGTGCGAACGGGGTAACACGGCCGCACCAACGTGCTGGTTGTCCGACTTGATCGTGCATTGCTGAGGGACAGCTGCAGTCCGCGCAACCCTTCTGTTCTTCTTGGGGTAGCTCCCTGCCAAGTGTCCAAGATCCCCATAATAAAAACACAATCCCTCTGCACGTCATCTGTCCATCTCTGTCTGTGACACTCGAGGTCAGACAGCACCCAACTCCATGGGCTCCTCCCAGTCCACTGCAGTCCCTTGCTGAACCGGCATGCTGGTGGTCTCCTGGAATGCATGGCGAGGCCCCCACCCCCACAGCCGGACGTCTATCCGGAGGCACAGGTGGACCAACACGTCGAATGTCGGTGGCCTGTCCACCCTTGCCAGTTCATCCTGCAACTCATCGGATAGGCCATCCTGGAAGGTGTCCACAAGCGCTGGCTCACTCCACGCCGAGTCCTGACCCAGCAGCCGGAACTCGCCCACGTACTCCTGCAAAGATCCATGACCCTGCCTTAATGCCCCCAGTCGCCTAGCTGCTGTTTCCCCCTTGATGGGATCCCCAAACATCATCCGAAAATGTTGACAGAAACCCTGGAAGTCATCCAACAAGGGGCTAGACTGACTGAGCAAGGGTGTGGCCCACCGGGCAGCTGTGCCTGAGAGCAAACTGATAATGAATCCCACCCTCGTCCAGCCAGTGGGAAAGTCCCCCGCCCTCAAACCCAGGAAGAGCTGGCATCGTCCCAGAAATGCGGCAAACATAGCGAGACCCCCATCATATCTATCTGGCATCTGCTGAGTCACAACACTTATGGATGCTACTTTATAAATAATAGAGTTTTCAGAAAATAAAAGTAATGTTAAAGATCTATATGATTTTAATATATCACTGAATTTACCATGATTGCGGTATCATTTTTATTTGTAAGCTTTTAAACATTCTCATTAAAAACTTGTATGAATTCATATCAATTTTCATGAATTTCTAATAATACATTTAGAAGCGTATGTTATAAATATAGCACAGTGCACCTGAAGAGTCAATGACAATCAGCTAATTCATATATAAATTTTAATAGTGTATTAAAGTCATCAAACAATTTTATTTGATGTTCAGCACTTGGAAGTAAATGTCTATGTTTGATTAATCGCTATAACCTCTGCACAATTTTGAGACTCCTGCTTAAATTGCAATAAAGCTGACTACTCATCACAACAGATTAATGGAGTCTAAATTAAGAGGCAAGGTAAATAGAATGTCAAATTACAAAAGTTTGATTTGCAAAGGAAAAAAATGAAATTAATAGCATACAATTAAAGTAAATTAGGTGTCGTCCCATAGAGTCCTGAAGATTTCCCCAATGGACAAGAGAAATCCATCTATGAGAAGAATAGAACTCAAGCCCATAGTTTACAGGATCTAAGTTCTAACAGATCAATTACCATATTTTTCAGAGTATAAGATTCACTTTCACCCCGCTAAAAGAGGCTGAAAATTTGGGTGCATCTTATTCTCTGAATGTAGCTTTTTTGAAGCTTTTTTCAGCCCTAATGAGGCACTGAGTGAAGTGATCTTCCATGCTTTGCCTGATTTTGTCATTGCTTCTTTCTCTGACCATCAACTGTGCTTTAGAAGTTGTTTTTTATCCCCAACCAGGGGATAAAAAGCATGTGTACATGCTCAAAACCAGCAAACTTATATGCTGAAGCTAAGGATGTTAACTAGATGAATACCTGGTAGGCAGAATTTCCCCCCCTATTTTCCTCCCAAAAAGCGAAAATGCGTTTTATACTCCAGCGCATCTTATATTCCGAAAAATACGGTAACACAGCCCCAACAATGGCAATTTGTAGGCAGTATCTTGAATGAAGGGGAATGAGAAGCGTTAAGGTTATCCATTGTTTGTCATCAATTCCTCCACCATAGACATCTGTACCAATTCAATTTTTTGAATTGAAATTTAATTTTTTACTACCGGTTCTGTGGGCGTGGCTTAGTGGGCATGATGTGGCTTGGTGGGCATGGCAGAAGAAGGATACTGCAAAATCTCCATTCCCATCCCACTCTGGGGCCAACCAGAGGTGGCATTTGCTGGTTCTCTGAACTACTCAAAATTTCCACTACTGGTTCTCTAGAACCTGTCAGAACCTGCTGGATTTCACCCTTGATCTGTACTATTTTGGGACTGATCTCCACAAGCTTCATACCATGCTTGCATTGCCTATTTACAGTATACTTAATGAATCCCAATAAGAATAAACATTTGATTAACTTCTGAAGAAATCGTTTTCAAATTCTGTTCTCCAACATTTCTTAACTAGTCATGAAAAACGTTGCTTTCCTGGAGGCCATGGGAATGTTACTTGGTCAAGAAATAATTGGAAGGGAGGAGGAGTCAAAGTCGCGACGACACAACGTGCGATCTCAATGCTCTGAGATTGCAGTTGACACTTTTGCCTCTGGGTGGTCGAAACGGACCTAAACTGTCCCGTAGAGACGGTGAACAGGAAGAATACATCTGATCACAGGGACATTCCAAAGTCTCTGATTGATCCAAGAGAAGCTCTTCAAGCAGTGACAAAAAATCCAGCCAAATGGCTGATGAAGTCGGGGCAGCTCCAAAACAGAAGGATATGGAAAAAGAAAGTGTTTTCAGCTGGTGATGAATTTTTACTCTTTTAAAAGTGACTGCCTATAAAAAAAACCATTAAAATTAATTTAAATTGGAGAACAGAAGAAATAAGCGGCAGAATTAAATTTGGACTGGTTTTGAACAGTGGGTTATCTTACTTTTTAAATGCTAATTTTATGGATGGAATTTATGCAAGCCTTTTAAAATGAACGGATTAAGTTTCCTTCTTCTATTTTTTTTCTTTGACTATTCTCTGTAATCTATGGACTAAAACTCTCCTCTTTCATTACTATGGATGTTTTTCTAACTCATTTAAGAATCGGACCTTTTTTTTAACTTGAAATACAAAATGATACAAAAAGAAACAAAGAAATGGTAACATTATAACATTGTAATGCTGCTACTCGGAAGCTAGATGTTTGTGTATTGGAAATGAAATACTTTTTTCACTGATTATCCTGGCTTGGCACTTCAAGGACTTACAGCTTGTTTATAGAGAGTGATAAGAAGAAGAAGAAAAACACAAAGATGTTCCTTTGAAGGAGATTTTTAACCAGGGAAAGGTGAAATGTTATTGTGATGCTTAATTCTGCTAAAACCTTCTAAGCTAGAGTAGCAGTGTTTGTCAGCTGGAAATCATGGTGCAATTTCAACAACAGAAAGAAGTTTTAAATCTACAAAAGATATTCTCAGAAATACAGAAATTATCAAATACAAGTGAGAGGATAGAGAAGAAGTTGGATTACTTAGTGCATCTAACAGTAAAATATGATGGAGAAGTTGAAGATGTTCATCAAATGGAAAAAGTGGCAGTTAAAATCCAAAAAATTGAAGAAGAAAATGAATATAAAGAAATTAAAATTGCTGATATTTATGGTGATTGGTTTTTTTCTGAAAACAGAAAGAGTGGAATACTGAAAGAGGAATTAAATGGAGGGAAAACCTACCCCAGATGGGAAGATACAGAAGAGGAAAAAATAAAATAATTTATGGATTTAAAGAGAGAAATCTTATTAGCAATAGTTTTGATAACACCACCGACAATCAAAGATAAGCAGATTAAGGAAGCATAAGAAGGGCATCGAAATTACATGAGAGATCTTATAAGCAAAGAGTTGCTAAGAGAAGTCCATACAAAGCTGATTAAGAAGATTATTAGAGGACTGACGCCACAAATGGCAGAAGATATGACACTGTTTTATTACTGGAAAGATACAGGTTGATAGATGAAAGAGTATAATTTAAAACTAGCTAAACTTAATGAAATTTAGTGATAATAGATATAGTTAAATAAATAATTGATAATGATAATAATGTATACAATGTGTAGTGTTTTTATAAGTAATAACTGGATATGAATATTGAATGGTACCCATGAAAGGAAGATTAGAAACCCTTTTGGATTATATATAAAGGTTAATAATAATAATAATAATAATAATAATAATAATAATAATAATAATAATGAATTAAGTTAGATTCGTTTAGTCTTGATTACTAGGGGGAAAATGATATGATGCAGGATATAGTCAAATAAAGGAGGGATAATGATAATAACGTGTCTGTATGTGTGTGTGTGTGTGTATGGGTACAATATAAGGAAATGAGATGTAAATTGTAAACAGTGATTTGGAAAGAAGGATAGAAAACTTTGTTATTAAATATTGTGGATATTTAGCTAGAATAGGATATAAGGATTTAGTGTTATTGGAGGATTTTAGAAATAGTAAATGAAATGCCAGTATGTGGTTATGTATTAAATCTTGGTATATTTTATGATGAAGGACGTTTAAACAACTATAGTCAAATGAAAATGGAGTTATGATGATGGTAACATGTATAAATATCTAAGTTAAAATATTGAGTTAATATGAATTATGCTTGATGACTGTGGAAGAGATGCACGAAAGTCTTTTGTAACCAACTGATACACTTTCTACAGTATGTAAAAAGGAAGATTTTATGTGTTGTGTTTGTTTTGAAAATAACAAATAAAAAAAACTTTACAAAAAAAGAAATAATTGGAAGAGGCACACTTATTTTGGTTTCCCTAAGGTGTTGTGGCTAAGCTTATTAGTTAAATTGGCAACTGTGATGTCTGCTCATTAAAAAAAAAATCATCATTCTTTCTTTTCTTTTTCTCATGTTTTCCGGGTATTTTCTGAGAAGGAGCTCTGTGTGGCTGTTATTCATGATTTCTGCTTTTATTTTAAATATTGAGTATCTGCCCAACAGCCTAGCCAAAAATGTCTATACAGCTTTCATGAACTTTCATGAAAAATTCATTCCTACCATAGCAATTTGATAAAGCCCCAAACTGGCAGCTTCACACACACCGAAATTGCCCCCCCTCCCCCTTCGGTAGCATAAGCAATAATTGCAAATGCCAAACAGTTTCTAAAGTGGGAATTTAGTGCTATTTGTTATGCAAAGAAATAGCTTTTTGCCCCTGCCTCACATGGCTTTTGGGAAGCATGCAATTCAAGTAAGAACCAGGCACAACTGAACAGGAGTGGACATTTGAATGAAATCACGTTTAATCAGATAATATAATGGATGTCCTGATTCATAATTTCAAAGCCTTGTATGAAGTGCATTGTGTTACCTAGATTAAAGAAAGAAGGGAAAAAAACAGCAACCAGCTGTAACATAAGAGAACTTTGCAGTCATCAGTTGCTCTCTGCTGAAGAGTCAAAGGATAAGCTTAGCTACTTAAATTGCTCTGCATCACACAATGGACAGTAATAGACAGAATCACAGGCAAAAAGGAAAGTAGTTAAATTTAAGCAAATTTCTTCCATTGATTCATTACAGTTTCCTATGGCATGTGACCGCATCGGCTTATTACAGACGTGTATACAGAGAGGAACCGTCACGGTGCATGCTAGTTTACTATACTCTCAACTCTGCAGTTACTCCTCTACCCATTCATGTGAGCCAAGGATTCCACTTTCCATATTATATCACTTGCAAATCTTACTTCTCAGCTGGGATTTTTTCCTTTGGTGACCCCCTCTCTTCTATAGCGTGCGGGGGTGGGAACAGATCAGGTATCAGGAATGAGCTGTGGTGATGCAGTGGTTAGAGTGCAGTACTGCAGGCTACTTCTGCTGACTGCAATTTGGCAGTTCAAATCTCACCTGGCTCAAGGTTGACTCAGCCTTCCATCCTTCTGAGGTTGGTAAAATGGGGACCCAGATTGTTGGGGGCAATTATGCTGACTCTGTAAACCACTTAGAGCTGTAAAAGCACTGTGAAGCGGTATATAAGTCTAAGTGTTATTTCTATTCCACCAAGAGTTTAAAAGCCAGGGCTCATCTTTTGGCAAAAAAAAAAGTATGCTAGTTTTGTTTATGCCTTCCGTATTGTTATCATTAAACTAACAAATCAATAACCATCTTGTCCATGTGCCAATTTGAAAAGATAAAAAGGTTTCAGGCTCCTCCTGATGAAACAGGTTTTGATAACCATAGATACGGAATGCTGTCTGCCGCAGACATTTTGCACAGGCTAATGGTGTTGCTAATAATAAAAATGTTATATTTCCAAAAGGGAAAAACATAGAAATCCTCAATCATCTAAAGGTCTTCTAATGGATTCAGATTTGTCTTCTGCTAGCCCTCTCTTAAAAGCATAAAGATGGCACCAAAGGGAATTAGAAGGAAGAAGCAGCAACAATGCCATGGTCTAAAATGCAAAGGTATGATTCTCTCTGCTTCTGCGTATAGGTGGGTATTCTCTAAGCCGCTCAAGCCTGGATCAAGTGCCACTTTTAGGCCAATCTAGGATGATATATTGAAATTGTTTTGCCTTTGGAAATGCTCCTCAAATCCAATTGAAGTTTTGACAGCTAAGAGTCCTTTATCTTGCTTATCTGTCAGCATTTGACAGCGTGTCAACCCTATAAGTTGCACCAGACTAAGAAACCAGTGACGAGTAGGTCTAAGACTACTTTTATCAGAACAGCTACACTGACAGAATCTTGAAAGTCTGAATGTCCTTCTCCCTCCCTCCCTCCCTCCCTCCCTCTGTCTTCCTGTGGACTAGGGAGGGGCTTGTCTGAGGCGTTTTCTCAAATAAGTTCTTTGGAATGGACAGAAGCCATATTTGTCTGACTGTTACTTTAGAAATGATTCTTCCTCCCACCCCTCAAGGCCATTCCCTCTGCACAGTGAGACAACCACTATATTTTAAAATAAATATCAATTGGGCCTGTGACATCACTTCAAAATATTTCATTGCTCTTTAGGTTAACCTTGTCACAGCTGGGCTGCAGAAGATACGAGAGGGCAGCAAAATGTCATTTAGAGGAGAGTCCCCCAATGTTTCCAGATTTGCGGACTGGCGGTTGGGGGGGGGGAGATTGTTTGCGCAAATGGCCAGCAAACACACACAGAGCTCCATTTGTGCACACAAATGGTATGTGCATGCATACACTAGCCCGCTGCTCACACAATTGAGGATGCACATGAGCATGCCCGCCAGCCGTTTCCACAACTTGGTTGCAAGCCCCTCATGGCTCACTAGTGGGCCATGGGCCACAGGTTGGGGACCCCTGATCTAGAGATCATCCAGCTATTTGCAGCCCAGATATTGTGTGCCTGTTTTACATGAAAATTATTAGTCTAAATGCAAATTATTCTAAAGAAACCTAAATGTAAGTATACAATTACTTATATGTCACATTTGAAATAAGTGCAAATATTGTAGTTGATTATATAATAATAATATGTATCTTTTATCTTACATTGTTATTATATAGTAATTGATACTGCGTAGACCTGAGTGTCAGATTTATAGTTGCCTTCTTCTTTGGAAGAAAGACCTCAACTAAATATCTGAAATAATCCCTTTCTGTATCAGATTGAAACTAGAGATAATGGAGCCAGTCACCTTCTGCTTTCCTCAGTAAGAAACCTGGATCTTCAATCACTTCCATTCAATTCTTAATTATGTGGTTGGAAAAGTTTTGTGAGTTCAGGTAGTCCTCATCTTATGACTGGTTCCAAAGGACCTACCTGGAGTGGGGTATTTACAACCCAGATTCAAAATTCTAATGATCCCTCCCCCAGTCATGTGGCTGCCCTTGAGAGGCTTGGCAGCTGGGCTGCCTTTACAATCTTTTGTAACATCCCACAGTGGTTTTCTCTTGGTTATAGTATTATACAATCACTGCTTTGTTTTCTTTCTGTGACTTTCCTCTGCATTTGCTATCTGTTTCTCCCTTGCTTGTTGACTCCCACTGTCATTTCTCCATCCCTGCCCATTTTTCCTCTGCCATTTCTTGTACCATTATTGATATTAGCCAGGCTGTGTCAGGCTTATCTGTCATTGGAGAGTTTAAAAGCCTAATGAATGTTGATGGTTTCTTCAGAGGAATAAATGGTTAGAGATTTGCAGTGCTCATCTCTGAAATATTAAATTCTTCTTTGAGCAAAGGAAGCAGGAGGATATGTGCCAATTTGGGAGGAAACAAAACATAGAAAAAGACAAACAGAAAGTGCTGAGCATTATTCATATCTGAAAGCAAATTGAAGTGCAAGCCAGGTCTTTTTGAAGGCTTCATCCAAAGTATGGGTCAGCATTTGAAATATTCAGATGGACCCAGGGGTGAAATTCAGCAGGTTCTGACAGGTTCTGGAGAACCGGTAGTGGAAATTTTGAGTAGTTTGGAGAACCGGCAAATACCACCTCTCGCTAGCCCCAGAGTGGGGTGGGAGATTTTACAATATCCTTCCCCCAGGAGTGGGGAGGGAATGGAGATTTTGCAGTATCTTTCCTTTGCCACACCCACCAAGCCACACCCACAGAACTGGTAGTAAAAAATTTGAATTTCATCACTGGAGGTATCCATTATTTTCTTTAAATATAGTACAACTAATTGACTCAAATACAATCCCTAGATATATATTTAGCAGTTTGGGATTCTTTGTTTAGTTCGCTATTAATGATTTTTTCTATTAAAAAAAAAACAGCACAGGAGGTGAGAAGTAGATGGGGTTTGGGGCTGTGTTTGAAATTAATATTTTATCCCTAGAGCTCTCAGAGACTTTGAAAAGGCCTTGTGTGCAGATATCTTTCTCTAAGAATCTGATGTGGGATGGGATGGCACCAGCTGCCTTGCAAAAGTGCATGAAATCTCATCCCACAGCATTTCAGTTCATGAGGAGAAGGAAGATGTGCATTAAACTTGTTGGAGTTTCAGAGGAATTTCCTAAAAAGCAAAAAGAGTAATAAATTTGGAAAGCCAAATCATGATCGAATCTCCGATTAAAATAGAAAGATTAAGAGGGAAAGCATGGTGATGTCTATTTTCTATAGAATAGAATAGAATAGAATAGAATAACAGAGGTGGCCTATACCATTTCAGACAAATGATTATCTTCTTAAAAACTTCCAGTGTTAAAGCATTCACAACTTCTGTAGGCAAGTTGCTCCACTGATTAATTGTTCTAACTGTAAGGAAATTTCTCCTTAGTTCTAGATTGCTTCCCTCCTTGATTAGTTTCCACCCATTGCTTCTTGTCCCTCCTTGTGCTTTGGAAAATAACTTGACTTCCTCTTCTTTGTGACAACTCCTGATATATTGGAACAGTGCTATCATGTCATCCCTAATTCTTCTTTTTATCAAACTAGACATACCCAATTCCAGCAACCATTCTTCATATATTTTAGCCTCCAGTCTCCTAATCATCTTTGTT
This sequence comes from Thamnophis sirtalis, assembly GCF_051295495.1. Classification (NCBI taxonomy): domain Eukaryota; kingdom Metazoa; phylum Chordata; class Lepidosauria; order Squamata; family Natricidae; genus Thamnophis; species Thamnophis sirtalis. The sequence continues at coordinate 33,513,629 of NW_028261381.1, forward strand.
GCTCTTCTCTGCACTCTTTCTAGAGTCTCCACATCTTTTTTACATTGTGGCCACCAAAACTGGATGCAGTATTCCAAGTGTGGCCTTACTAAGGCATTATACTTTTAATTCTAGCTATATATTAGACTCGGTCCTACAGTGTCCGGTGACTATGAAAACATGTTACATATACATTTTAAAACTCTGATTACTCTTATGGGCTACTTCTGATGAACAGGTTCATGAGCTGGATTTAAAGGAGCACATTTAAAGGAGCAAGGTATTAGTTTTCTCCTTGTCTGAAAGAATATTTTGCAGAGACATTTGGTTGCCATTCAATATATCCATAGCCTATTTTCAATTTCAAAAGTTCATGGAATGTATATTGGTTTCCTCTGTGAAAAACAATATTTCTGGCTATTTTTCAATATGAGAGCATGTCAAAAGAAATTTAACAAACTAGCCCCATAGCTTGGCCAGTACAAAGCAGCAGAGTAAATGTTAAGATACAGGTACTAGTCCTGGACATATAACCATTTGCCCCCAATGGGCATTTTTTTTTGCTCCTTTTTTGCCCCTCCCCAGGAGCACTCTACAAGCTTCCTAAGGGCTATTCATGCTGTTTAAAGGGGGGGGGGCATTTTTGTGGAAAACAGGCCGTTTTTGGGAGGTTTGCAGAGTGCAATTTTTTTTAAAAAAATTTGCCTCTTCGAAACCTTAGTACATCTTATACTCTGAAAAATACGGTAACTGACATGTATTTATGATGGTTGCAGTATCCCGGGGTCATGTGATCACATTTTGTGACCTGGGAAGCAAAGACATTGTGCAGCCACATTCAATTAACAATCGTGTTACTAACTTAACAACTGCAAGGATTCATTTAACAACCGTAGCAAGAAAAGTCATAAAATAGTGCAAAACACACAACTATCTTGCTTAGCAATGGAAGCATTACTCATTTGTGGTTATCGGTCGAAGGCTTCTTGTATCCTCTATGTAGAGGAAAGAAGGTAATGGGATTGCTCCCCTGCCCTCCTTCTCTTCCTTCACTGCAAAAAGATTCACTGCCACTCTGTTTTTCGTAGTATCTTCTCTCTAAGGCAATTCCCCTTTCGCACTTAATGGATAGGTAGGCTCTGAAAAGTCCAGTGTTATTGCTGGTGGGTAGTTTAAATGCACACCTCACACTGTTTAGGAGGCTGAAAAGTGGGATGCAGAGCTCCTTGGAGCACTTCTGATCAAAGAGGAAAATGCACAGCGTTCTCTTGAATATCTTCATCTTACAAAGCTGATGCTGAGATGAGTGCCACAGGAACACAATGGCTACTGCTGGCGTTGCTAGGAGAACATGCCTTAGATTTCTTGTCTGCTACCTATTACTGCATTTCCATTGGTCATATTTAATAACGAGGAAAGAACAAATGTATCCTGGATCATTACTCACTTGCACCAATGATCACAGCAGGAAGAGGTTTTGGCCACAGAAGCTTGTCAGCATTTTCGACAGCAAGAGATCGTGTCCAGATGAAATGGAGAAACAGGATATTAAAGACAACATTCTCTTGAATTTTAATATGGTTCGGCATATCTGGGACTGTTTTCCACCTCAAATCGGTCATCTTTGGCTTCAGCCTCTTTCATTAGTTTTAAAGCCTGCCGTTTTAGTTAACACTAATTACTCACCCAAAAACAAACTTAGTGTAACTGAACGACATTAAGATGGGGCATGGTATAATATTTCCCATTTACCTGTTTAAGGTGTCCTTAAACAACTGGATCTGATGATTTTATAGATAATCTCCCCTGGTGTTGTAGCATTGTCTCATAGCTATAACCCTGATTTTAAAATTGTTTGTGTGTGTGTGTGTGTGTGTGTGTGTGTGTCTGTGTCTGTGTCTGTGTCTGTGTCTGTGTCTGTGTCTGTGTCTGTGTCTATATCTATATATCTGGATGTGTGTGTGTATGTATCTGGATGTATGTGTGTATGTTTCAGCAGAACTCTGGAACGCTTAGAGCAATTTTAACCAAACTTAGTACAGATGACTTACTCTCTGGAGAAAAATACTGTGGTGGTAGGACACCCCTAACACCCATGAGGGGGCAGGGGTGTTCTGTTAAAATACAGTCTGTTGTGCCATACTGCCGTACTGGCTTCTACTATATAGCACAGTGGGGTTGCCATGTTAACGGCTTTAGAGTACTCCACAAGGGAGCTCCCTCTAGTAAGGGGGGAAATCCAACTTTAGAAATTATGTTTGGTCCGGACATTTTCCCCCTATAAATAAATACCCCGGCAATACCAGGTTACTGGCTACTTTTAAATAAAAACAAATTAACAATCCACACATATCTGCCAGGACCCAAACTTAGGGAGACATTAATTATAACTGTCCAATGTAGATTATGATGCATGGTTCAGATAAGGCCTTAATTGCAGCCTAGATTAGGTGTATGGCCCTATGTGGCCTCTCCCTATCTACTTATCCCAGGGTTTATCATCACTTATTGAGGAGCATTAGGAGATTGAGTGGAAATCACCCCAAAGCACCAATGGAGGAACACCAAAAATGAATCTGATCTGGTAAGGGACCATATTCAAGACAATAAGAGCATCAAAGCATCAATATTGCATCAATATTATTTCCTCCAAGAGTCTCGCAGTGGCTCTATTTAGGATGATCTGTTCTGTCCCGTGGAGGGACAGTCTACGCCACTGGGAGGAATGCTCCGTCTATCTGGCAGACAGTTCTACTCAAATCCACTCAGTGTTGGACTCCTGCTGGTCAGGTCTGGCCTGGGTGCCTGTGGCTTGGTTTTGTGATATGATCTGCGGTGAGTTTGATTCAATGACTCTTGATGAAGTTGACAGGATTATTTGGGCTGTCAGTTTGGCCTCCTGTTTATTTAATCCAAGTCCCTACTATGAAGGCCATCAGAGAAATGACTTGCAGTTGGGTCCATGCTGTGATGTTGACCTCTATAAGAAAGGCAGTGGTGCCTGCAACCTTGAAGGAGGCTGTGGTGCATCCCTTGCTCAAAAAGCCATTCCTGGATCCAACAACTTTGGACAGTTAGCATCCTCCTATCCAGGGCCTTGTGAAGAAGGTGGTTGGAGGAAGCAGATTATCTGTACCTGTTTCAGTTGGAGTTCAGGTCAGCAGGCAGAGGTAGTTGCACGTTTTGATTACTTTTGGCAGTAATGGGATGGGGACTCCTTGATTTCTCAGCAGCTTTTGATACTGTCACTCATAGTATCCTTCTGGACTGGACTGTGAAGTTTGGGAAGTTGGGACATCATTTTATGGTGATTGTCTTTGTGGCCAGTTCCAATCAGTATAGACTTAAGAGGAAGAAGATTGTTCCTTAGTCCTTCCAATCTGAGTTGCTCAAATTTATACTGTTTTACTTACTGTTTAATATCTACATGAACCTGCTGGGGTATCATTAACATGATGATAAAATCCAATTATAAAGGTTTCCTTCCCTTGTGTCAGAGACAGATGTTCTAGGCCAGAGTTTCCCAATCCTGGCAACTTTAAGACAACTGGACTTCAACTCCCAGGATTCCCCAGCCAGCATGAGAGTTGAAGTCCAGAGGCCTTAAAGTTGTCAAGATTGGGAAACCCTGTCCTGGGGTGTCAAAACTTTTGGTTTTCCTGGGCCACATGGAGCGAAGAGGAATTATCTTGGATCACATATAAAATATATAATATAGCTAATGTATATAAATTGCACAATAATGTTAAAAGTTTATAATCTTCTGGGGCTCCATTACTAGCTGTCCAGGGCCATACATGGCCTTTGGGCCACAGGTTGGTCACACCTGTTCAAGAGCACCCCCCAATTTTGTGAAGTAGCTCTAGTCTTGTGATAGTGGCACGGAGAGCCATTTGTCAGAACACGTGAGGTGTTGCCTTGTCAGCTGGATAGTGCACATCACACGCTGGCCAGCTGACTTTGGCCTTCTTTTGAGGCCGTTTTTCGCCCTCTGGAGGCTTCCCTGAAACCTCCAAAGAGTGAAAAACTGGCCCTATGGGCAACCCGGAAGTTCAGGAACAGACTTCTGGTTTGCTCATAGGACCATTTTTCACCTTCCGGACCCTTCAGGAGGCTTCTCTGAAGGCTCCGGAAGGTGACGTTGTCCGTAGGGCTGTTTTTCACCCTCTGGAGCCTTCAGGGAAGCCTCCTGAAGGCCCCTGAGTACTCCAGAGGTGGAAAATTACTCTTGGTTTGTCCATAGGTCCGTTTTTTGCCCTCCGGAGCCTCCTGAAGGCTACGGAAGTCGAAAATCGGCCCTATGGACAAACCAGAAGTCACCATTCCTGAACTTCTGGGTTCCCCATTTTTTGTCCTCCGGAGGCTTCAGAGGGGGAGGCTGTTTTCACCCTCCCCAGGCTCCTAGAAAGCCTCTGGAACCTGAGGAGGTTGAAATAAACTGCGGCGAAAGCATGTGGATCGCTGATCACCCAGGCACACGCCCCCCCTTGTGCTCCCCCTGCTTTTGGCAAGGCAGACAAAAAAGGTTTGCCATCACTGCTCTAGTCTAAGGCATCATCAGTTCAGGGACAATTTAGGACTAAAGCGAACTCCAATGAGAATGAAGTTATGGCGTTTGCCTATGTGGGAAGAAATATCCATCTGGTTCGGTTCGAAGCTGGGAGAAAGACACTGGAAACATGGAGGGTGGGAAGGTGGTTTAATGATGAAGTAGAACCACATATGATTCTGGGCAGCGGACAAAATGGAGTTGAAAGTGGGTAGGTTTTTATACCTTCTTTGGGCTTTGAATTTGAGCTTCCTGTTCCTGTGCAAGAACATGTCCCTTAATATTCTATTGTCAGACTCCCATGGGGCTATGTAGGGGTTATATAGGGGTCATAGCTGGCTCTATAGGCAAAGTATAAATCCTAGGTGTTTCTCTGAACGAGGTTTGGTTGAGGTTTCTGAGGGTGATGCAATGAAGGGGCGCTGGGCAATTCTTCTTGTGGCTTAGGGCTAATCCTACCTTTGTTCAGACTTGCTGCAGGGAATTTCAATATATTCTGTTTGAATGGATTTCTGTCTGCGGTATTTGCTTTGACTATGAATAGAGCTACCTAGAAACTTGACTTTTTTCAGTAAATTCTTTATCTCTTAAGGGCTGACATCTGCTGAGGGCTATTAAAAAAGGTGGGGGCTGCTTTCTCCCTCTAAAAAAAAACATGTTTCTCCCATTTCTCATCCAGGAAAATATAATATTCTGCCTTTCTAATATTTCTCAAAATATTTCATTCTTCTGGGAGAGGGGTGGGTGCTAACTTTCTACACCTATAATAATGTACCTGCTCATGACCTAGTTAATGATGCAGTTCGAATAAGACTGTTGGAGTGATGTGGAAGCTAATGAATTGCAGCTTATTCAAGGAAGGATTTAAATCTTTGCTTAGTTTGATGTTAAGTCCAACTTGTGCAGCCGGCCCCCACTTCTTCTTGCATGCTCTGTTGGCCCGAGATATGTATATTCACACAGACATATACTGGACAAGAATAGAAGGAGGAGGAAAAAGCCAAGAGCTTTACATTAAAGCCAAGCATCTGTGAAGACTATTTCTTTAAATACCCAATAAATATTGTGCTTTAAAGTATTTTTTTTTCCTTTGGTATTCAGCGTTTTGCTTGCATTCATTATTGATTATTTCGTAGCCAAGAGTGCTATTTCATGAAGGTTTTTAGACAGATGCCTTCAACTCACCCTGAGTCATGGCCTTTAAATCAGATCCCTTCCCCCAAGGCCACTGCAACAATCATTACTGAAAGGAATTCCTGCTATTAATAGTAAAAAAAAAAAAGGCACGGAAAAAAGAAAGAAGCTGTAGATTCAGATAATCTGATGCATGCTCTCCATTGCGTGCTCTTTGGTCATGGGATCTCCCCTATGTTAAGCACAGGCTTCTCTAACCAGGAGAGCTGAAAACATAAATCCCAGAAGAGGATCTTTCCGAGAATATGAAGACTTTTGGATTTGCTCCAATTAACCAGCAGGCCTGCTTAAAAATCAGTTAATTTTTAAGTGGCGTTTGCTTCTTTTTATCTGCCGCGTTGCTCGTGGTGTAATTTTTGACACTAAGTTTTGTTCAGTTTATTGCTGTTTTATGAGAGATGCCTTAGGGCTTTTTCAAAAAGCAGCCAGCACATGTTTTAAGAAGACAAATGCTTCGGGTTTTCTATGCTGTATCGCTATCTTTAAACTTGCACTGAGGGGAGGGGGAGAGGAAGCTGGATTCTACCTTTTGAGTAATGTACTTTTGAGTACATTGCTTCTGCATAATATATCGACTATATTCCCATAAGCAGGAAGGAGCTGCAATGGCTGAAATCTTTGAATTCACTTTAATTTATTGTAAATCTTCTCTTAGCAGCCTTATGGAGGGTCATCTTGTTTTCTCAAGTACCCAATCAAGCTGAGATTTGTAGCCAAGAAGCTTATCTATGGCATATGGTGTATATAATTGGGATGCAGTGGCTCAGTGGCTAAGACGCTGAACTTGTTGATCAGAAAGGTCGGCAGTTCGGTGGTTCGAATCCCTAGCGCCCCGTAACGGAGTGAGCTCCCGTTACTGTCCCAGCTTCTGCCAACCTAGCAGTTTGAAAGCATGTAAAAATACAAGTAGAAAAATAGAGGCCACCTTTGTTGGGAAGATAACAGCGTTCTGGGCACCTTCTGTGTTTAATCATGCTGGCCACATGACCATGGAGACGTCTTCCAACAGCGCTGGCTCCTCTGCTTTGAAACGGAGACGAGCACTGCCCCCTAGAGTCAGGAACGACTAGCACATATATGCGAGGGGAACCTTTACCTTTACTTTACAAAGGATATATATATCCTTTGTAAACCCTTGTAAAAGGTATGGGGAGATGGCAACATTTTCCCCATGGTTTTACTAATCTCTTCACCTGTCTCTGGATTGCTATTTAGTAAGATGTGTCCCTGCTTTGCTGAGATTCTTCCAACAAGCACCTGCTGCCCTTTCACAGTTAGAAAGAATTGATAGTCTGGGTGTTGCTTAGCAATCGACATTGAAGTCCATCAATAAATGAAGCTTTTCCCCACATGCAGCTTGGGCAGCAACAGCAGGGGACTGGCCACAGTGAAAGCAGCTATTAGAGCTCCCATAGACATTTCAATTAAGCTCTATGGTCAGGTTTGCATTTATATTCAGCGACCATAGTATTTCCCAGCCCAGGAGGTTTGGAGCAGCATCAGTTCTAGTGCAGTCAATGGGGTTTATCTGTTCTCCATATTATCACCAACCCTCTCGTGCATTTTTGAATGCTACAGTCCTGGCACCCAAAATGATTGGGATAGATAGAGGCTCTGACTTCGAGAAAAAGTGTCTTTCGGTTACTAATGCTGGGAAGTTAAAGACCATCCATACAACCACACAATTGTGAGGCTGAAAAGAAGTACAAGGATCAGGGTGAGCCGAGGTGGTGCAGTGGTTAGAGTGCAGTACTGCAGGCTACTACAGCTGACTGCTAGCTGCAGTTCAGCAGTTCATATCTCACCGGCTCAAGGTTGACTCAGCCTTCCATCCTTCTGAGATGGGTAAAATGAGAATCCAGATTGTTGGGGGCAATAGGCTAGCTTTGTAAGCCACTTAGAGAGTGGAGTAAAAGCACCATGAAGCCGTTTATAAGTCTAAGTGCTATTGCTATTGCTATGTAGACCAATCCTCCTGCAATGTTCAGGAAAACCAAATTGACCATCCTCAAGAGATAACTGTCAATCTAAAAACCTCCAGAACTGGAGAATGTCCCTTCCCCTAAGGAAATACATCTGGCAGGACCCAGAAGAAGGGCCTTCTCCATGGTGGCTCCCTCTCTCTGGAACATCATCCCAGGCTGGCCACCCCCAGGTGACCCTAACCCTAACCCTCTTTTGGAAGGTCGTGAAGACGTGATTCTGCCAGCAGGCCTGGGGAACCCACAGCGGGATGGAGCTCATTAAATGGCTGCTTTGAATGTGTGTTGCCAAGGTGGGTGGGTGGGTGGGTGGTTATTATTTTATCATTTTCATCTTTTATTATTTTTATTTCTTTTATATTGTGTTTTTACGTCCTGTAAGCCATTAAGTCCTGTAAGTCTTGAGTCGTCATGTACCAGTAGGCGGGAATAAAAAATTTCTAAATAATGAATAAATAAATATCTCTGAGTAGACTCTTCCATCATTTTAGAGAACTTACCATTGGAAAGTTTTTTTCCCTTATGTTTAAGTAAAATCTAAGTAACTGCCACTTGTGTCCTTTATCTCTTATTGTAGTTTCTGTAGCAATGAAACCTATGATTCCTGACCATCTTCTATAACATCATTTTGTGGAACTGAAGATTGATAATCATGTTTTCTCTCAGGCTGGGCACTCAGCCTATACTCACAGAGCATGTCCTCAGATCCCTGCATCATCTTTGTCATTCCTCTTTTGGACATCTTCCAACTGATCAACATCCTTCAAAATGTGTACCCAGAATTGTTTGCAATACTCCAGCTAGAATTTTCTCTCTGATGGTCTTTCTATGCAGGAAGTTCCAATCAGATATACTGAGGCAGGGATGGGGAAATCTTGGTGGCTTAATTCTGAGAACCAATGGTAGTATTCAGCTGGTTCGGACTGGTTCAGGTGAACCAGTAGTGGCGTCCGGTGAGTGGGCCCACTCACCCACCCCGGCTTTATGTCATCCTATTTAGCCATGTTTTTCTAAGCCATGCACATGTGTGGAAACCATGCGTGTGAGCAAAGCACTTGCGCCGAAGGCACACTTGTCCACAAAGCTAGCACGCACACACGCTCTCTCTCACATTGTCAGTGCACGGCGAACTGGTGGTAAACATATGCGAAATCCACCTCTGTTGAGAACCCTTGGAAGGAGCCAACTCCTGGGACCCAGATTTAAGAAGAGAGCTTAATGGCCTGGATTTATGCAGCTCTTTAAGACTATTTAAAATCCAAGTGTACCAGCCTTGCTTAAATAACAGAATAAAAGTGTTGGAAAGGACCTTGGAGATCCTCTAGCCCAACCCTCTGCACAGACAGGAGATGATCCTATACCATTTCAAATAAATATCTGTCCTGAACTGTACAATATGTTCATGTGTAGCTCATTGGACCCAGCCTAGAGATAGATTCCCAGCCCATCCTGTTAAGCATCAGCTAGATAAATTAGATTCCTCAGCGTGATTTCTAATGCAAATTAAACATCTACCTTCTGGATTGTGGGAAATAAAAAGGTGCAAGTTTTTATGTGTGAAACTGTTTGGCACCTCTACTTAACAGTACAATTATCATTGCAATGTTTTTTTTCACCTAGGATGTTTATAGAACTGCTCTACAATAAGAATTATAAGTACAATATCCATGTCACCTCACACACCCCGAGACAAATATAATCTCATTATGAAGTGGTTTTTTGTGTGTGCGAAATATGAGGCTATGAAGTGGACAAATAATTTAGCTCCACACTCATTGGAGAACATCGGCAATACATTTCCTGAGTAAGGAAACTCTCTCCCCCACCCATAAATGGAGAACATTTATTATTCCTCTGTGGCTAAATTAACAGCAGTAAGTGTTTGTTTTGGGCTTGCTTCTAACATGTCTGGAGGTATTCAGGGAACAAAAAAGACATATTTAGTAGTGACACCATTTGAAGTGGAATTCTTCAGGCACTTGATATTCTGGAAGCACTTCAGACTTTGTTATGGAACAAGGAATATTAATGTGGCTTTTTTACATTCCTATGCTAGGGCCCATAGGATTTGTGAAATTTCTCTTTCACTGTCCATTTCCTTTTGCCTGCAATCAGAGGTGGTATTCAGCTGGTTCGGACTGGTTCAGGCGAACTGATATTGGCCACCTGTGGTTGGGCTGGCCCACCTTCCCCAGCGCTATGCTGTCCTATTTAGCCATGTTTTCAAAGCCGTGCGCATGTGTGCAAGCCGCACATGTGAGCAAAGCGCATGCATGGGAGGCACACGCACGCACAAAGCAAGCGGCTACGCGTGGGCCAAACCTGTGGTAAATGTCTGTGAAACCCAGACATGATGGATATATATATCCATCAAAGAGCAGGGAAATTCTTCTGTACTTTTCCTGTCAATTCTTATTTCACTAAATGAAAAATAATTTCCTTTAGAAATGCATTCCCTTAGAGAAAATGGTCAAGGGATGGATGTAAACATCTTCTTGTCCATCAATCTTCTTCTCTTCTTAGTTTCCCCTGCTTCCATTATATCCAAAGAAAGATGGTCTGATCATGTATCTTTTTTTCTGCATGACTTTTCCTGGGCAGGAATCAAAGCTGCAATGAAGGATCCCTTTGTTGGCATTTTGCGTGCTTTTGCATTTTTATTTGTTTATTTTGGTGCCTCTCAGTCGGTCTTGACTCATGGTGACTGCCTGGACTAGTCCCTGCAGTTTTTCCAAAATGGTTTGCCCGTTCCAATTCCATACTAAGGGTGAGAGGGAGTTAGCAATAGCAATAGCAATAGCACTTAGATTTATATACCGCTTTACAATGTTTTACAGTCCTCTCTGAGCACTTTTACAGAGTCGGCCTATTGCCCCCAACAATTTGGGTCATCATTTTACCCATCTCGGAAGGATGGAAGGCTGAGTCAACCTTGAGCCTAATGAGGTTTGAACTGCCAAATTGCAGGCAGCTGGCAGCCAGCAAAAGTAGCCTGCAGTACTCCACTTTAATCACTGCGACACTGTGGCTCATAGTTACAGGCCCAGCTGGCTTTGTGCCTAGAACTTACATTCTCCCAGTTTCTCGCCTGCTGCCTTAACTACACCATATTGGCCCCTAACTAAAACTTACCTTTTTGCGTATTTTAGAAGTGGGCTTTGCTATTTATTCCATGACAAAAATGTAGTATAAGAGTTTAAATATTGGAAATACTTGGCAGTGCCACCTTTTTCATAACTCTAGCAATTTTATAAGATTTACAGATAGTCCTTGATTTATGACCATAATCAGAACCAGAATTTCCATTGCTAAACAAGAAGGTTATTAAGTGAGGCATGCCCGATTTTACATATATATATATATATTTTGCCACGGTGGTTAGGTTGTCCGTGCAGCGGTTCAGTGAATCATGCAGTCATTAAATCTGGCTTCTCCCACTGGTTTTGCTTGTCAGAAACTGGATGGGAGGATTGTGAATAGTGATCACATGACCCTTGGATGCTGTAATCATGGTAAATATGTACTGTATGTCATTTGCCAGGTGCCTGAATTTTTATCACAAAAATGGAGGTGCTGTGATGGTCTTAAGTGTGAGGAACAGTTGGAAGTCATTTTTTTTACAATCCTATGCTAGGGCCCATAGGATTTGTGAAATTTCTCTTTCACTGTCAAACCACTAAATGAATGACTGTAAATTGATATTTATATCATATTTATATTTGGAAATGGCCAGTGTTCTAAAATTGAAAGTTGTCCACCTCTATTTTAGGGGAAAGGATATGATGAATGAACATTGTAATGAGTCAAATGAATATTCTGATCTTAAACATCCATCAATGTATAATTGTCATGGAACCTCAAAGTTTCCAGAAGTAGATAAAAATAGGTGGAGGGTTTAATTGTTCAGTGAGCTCTACGTATGCTCAGTAAAGACAGAATGATCCCTGAACAGAGAACTACTCAGAAAAATAGGAATCCAAATGAAAGATCAAGGTTAGCATGCTAAACAGAAACCTCCCTTCTTTTGTCTCCCTGCATAGATTAACATCCTTACTATTATTACTGCTATGGCTGCTACTCCTAATATTTTGGTTTATATCCTGTACATCATCCTTTAATACAGTCTAGTTCAGAGGTCTGACTGAGGAAAGAAGCAGATGACGGATATGTTACATTTCACCATTACGACATGCCTTTATGTAAAAGTACAGAGACAAAGCAGTTCATGATTTACCGGTAGCTGCTTTTGATGCCAAACAATGTCAAATAACATTGTTCCTCTTTATTTTTCAATTTATTCTCTCCCTAATTCATCTTGTGAATCCAACAAAAGCACATGATTTCAGATTTATAGTTTTATTTTGTTCGTTAACATTCCTGCTATTTGGAAAAATGTCACCTGCATTTATTACTCAAATAAATCTCTAGTACCACAGCTCCTTACCTCCCTCCGCTCTGTCTTTGCTGGATTCAGAAAAGGTTTTGACATTATTATTAGAGAGACTTTAAAATCCCAGCAAATGATTTTCAACTTCTGCTTTGCTTCCCTTTCAAGCAATTAAAAATTACAAAAGGACGTCAGCATATCATCCAATTGGGATGCCCCCAAAACAGCAGCTGCTGTTAATAACAACCTCATTATATTCCATAGAAACCCCAAATAAAACTCCTTAGCAATCAGCCATTGCAAACATTGATCACTCTTTCTTTTGCTACTTACACAGCCATCAGAGGTTAGTAGTAGTAAGAGAAAGACTAGAAAAGGAAAAGGGTGGAGATATATAAAATAATGGCATGTTAATTTTGATCCTGAAATGAGCTGTGTGCTAGTATAGAGGTGGAGCTCTGGCCTCACAATCGAGAGGCTGTGAGTTCAATCCCATATAGCGGCAGATATTTCTCTCACTCTCTGAGCGCAATGAGTAATTGTCTGCTGTGAACTTTGAGTAGGTGTCAGGAAGGGCATCTGGCCAGTAAATACTCAGCTCTAATCAGTTGCCCCGACCCCACCCTGAAGCAAGGGATTGGAGGGTCTTTAAAAGATAGAATTTCAATCCTCAGATATTCTGAAGCATCTTTCTTCAAAAGTATGGATAGGCACAGAGCCACAGAAGATTATTTGTATACATGATTACTACTATCAGACTATTATATGTACAAAAAATAGAAGGATTCTGAAATATCCACAATGGAGGAAGAAGACAGAACTAGCAGAGACAGCAAAATTAACTTGTTTGATTAGAGAAAGATCAACTACTATATTTATCAATGACTGGAAACCCCTTATGGATATTTTTTGTTAGGAAAAAAAGAAAAGATCAATGGATTTGAAGATTAGAAAAAGTAACTTACTGAGCAACCGTGTCCCTTCTTCATTGGGTATACAACAAAGTTATTTCATATATATCTAGCATGCTTCCATTAAAAACCATGGTCCTCTTGGTACAACAAGCTTAATTCAATCAGTCCCTATCTCAGTGAAATGTCCTTTCCGATGATTCTATTATCATTCTGGGGTGAAAGAGAAAGACTGTTTAAACATCTATATCAGGATAATGAATATCCAAATTTAGAAAGTTAAATTTGGAAGTTAGGTCTAGTGCAGAGGTGGCTTTCAGCTGGTTCTGTCTGGTATGTGCTTATCGGTTGAAAGAATTTAGCATGCCTTCCTGTACCAGGGCTTCTGGGGGACAAGTACCAGAACAGTCCCTCCCCTGGCCTGCCCCTCCCCCTGCTCGCCCACCAGAAGAAGCCTTCCGGGAGGTTTTGGCTGGCAGACGTGTGGAGGGAAGGCGGGGTATCCATGCAGAGTTAGGAAATCACATGGATTCCCCACCCATTCATTGGAAACGAGGCAGAGTTGTCAGAGGAGACAGCAGCGCACACCCGTTGACTTGTCTGTTGGCTTGTCCAATGAATCCTCCCATCCTGTTAATTCTTCTTCTGTTTGAACAAGCCATGTGGGGCATGCTCCTTTGCTTTGACAGCTGCCTTGTTTCAAATTGGGGGGAGGAAGAAATCCATCTTTTCTGTCCCTCTCCATGGATCCTCCCAATTGGGAATGAGGCGGATGTGAAGGACAAGGCAGCGCGCCCCATGTGGCATGTTCAAACAGCAAAAGAAGGAACAGGAGAGGAGTTCCAGAAGGGCTTTTTAAATAGCCAAACTCCTCTCCTGTTAATTCTTCTGTTTGAACAAGCCACGTGGGGCGCACTCTCTTGCTTTGACAGCTGCCTTGTTTCCAATTGGGGGGGAGAAATCCATCTTTTCTGTCCCTCTCCATGGATCCATGGATCCTCCCCCAATTGGGAATGAGGCGGGTGTGAAGGACAAGGCAGCATGCCCCATGTGGCATGTTCAAACAGCAAAAGAAGGAACAGGAGAGGAGTTCCAGCAGGACTTTTTAAATAGCCAAACTCCTCTCCTGTTAATTCTTCTGTTTGAACAAGCCACACAGGGCGCACTGCCTTGCTTTGACAGCTGCCTTGTTTCCAATTGGAGGGGGAGGAAGAAATCCATATTTTCCATCCCTCTCCATGGATCCCCCCCAATTGGAAATGAGGCAGCTGTGAAAGACAAGGTGGCACAGCCGGCTTGGCTGTTCAAACAGCAAAAGAAGGAACAGGAGAGGAGTTCCACGTGGGGCTTTTTAAACAGCCGAACTCCCCTCCTGTTCTTCAGGCAGGCTGGATCGAAAGTACACACTAGGCTGTTGCTCCTCCTGCCACTGCTGCTGTCGGCGCAACTCTCATGAGGGGAAGAGAAAAAAATAATAAAAGGATGGAGCGACCCACCCCGCTCCCCCGCCCAGCAGAGCTCTTCCCCCCCCTCAGCTTGGCTCTTCTTCCCCCGCTTGGCTGCCCTCACTGTCACCACGCCCCCTCTGTGTGCCCAGCTGACACCATGAGGGGGACCGAGTGATGGCAGCGCAGGGCGGCTGGCGGTGGCAGCTACTGCTCCTGGGTTCACTGTGGGTAGCAGACAGTGCCCCGAATTCTCCGTCACCACTGCCACCACCACACCGCCTCAGCAGCAGCACCTCCCACCCACAGAACCAAGGTGAGGAAGAAGATCAAAAGACGTGCAGCCACAGACTCCCCCCTTTTCCCCACCCCACAGCTTGTCTCCTTGGGTGGGACCAGGGCGCGCACAGGGTGAGTGGAGTTTGCAACCAACTTTAAAGTGAATGGGGCTGTTTGTGACTAAATAGGACAGAGAACATAGAGGAATGCAAGGGAACATGGAGGTAATCTAGTCCAACCCCTTCCCAAGGCAGGAGCCCTTCCTTGTCTTTGAGACCTGTCAGTGGCAGACGTGAGGGAAATGTGTGTGTAAATGAGAGGGAGAGAGAGAAAAAAAGAATGAGAAAGAGAAATAAAGCAAGTTAGGGAGAGAGAGAGACAAGAAAGAAGGAAGGGAGGAAGGAAGGAAGGAAGGAAAAGAAAGAAAATAAGTGGGGGAGAGAGACACAAGAAAGAAAGGAGAAAAGGAGGGAGGGAGGGAGGGAGGGAGGGAGAAAGGGAGAAAACGTATGGTCAAAATTGAGCCCAAAATTTTGGTTGCTAAGCAAGAGCGTTGAGTTTCACCACATTTTCCAACTTGGCCACTCCCACATGACTGCCAAGCAACTCCCACCCAATCACATGACTGCCAAGCCAGTCCCACAAAACAGGCCACACCTACAGAATAGGTTCTAAAAATTTTGAAACCCCCCACTGGTCTAGTAGTTGTAATATAATCTCACGATCTCAAATAACTGCAGGAACAGTGTGAGAAAGAGAGAGAAGGGAGACAAAGTGCTATAAATTGTGGGAGAGGTGGTTGTTTTTTTACTTTCCTTTAGACATTCTATCTAGAGCTCTCTGTCTCCATGGATTTAGTCTTTATTTTATATGTGTTTATCACTTCTGAACAGGACAGTAAATACCATTTATTGGTGAAGAGTTAATGTTTTTTAAAGTGTACCGGATACAAGAAACAGTGGAAGCTTGCTCTGTCAGCAGGGGGAAATTACAGAGAAACTCCTGATTGTGTGTTTGATACCCTACATATTTTACAGTTCTTTAATGATGCAGTGTTCACATTCAGAAACCCACTTTTATTGATTTGTTTAATTATCCATTCGCTCTATAGGTCTGACACATTTGCAGATGCAACTCTGGTGTTAACACTGAGTAAAAACAAACATTAACAAATGGAAAAGAGCAGTGTACTTATTTGATTCCTATAGTTACCCATCAAAAAGAGTGATTCTGAGGGGTGTACATGTTACATAAAAATGTAACATGTCCAAGGGCAATTTCAATCAATCACCCTTAAAAACAGGCTCAGTTTATATCTAAACTCAATCCCAAGGAGAGAGGGAGGCAGGGAAGGAGGGAGGGAGGAAGAGAGACTATTGAAAACATTACACTAGTCCGGCATGGCAAACCTATGGCACACATATCTGAAATGGCACACAGAGCCATGTTGCCTGACATGTGTGGCGGTGCCAATTCCTCTTCTGGGTTTCTGGTGCACATGCACATGCGACGATCAGCTGGCCTTTGTGCGTGCGGCAATGCCGAAAACTAGAAGAGCTGATCTTCCATTTTCCGATGTAAGCATGTGCCCCGGCCAGCTGATCGTCATGTGCACATGTGTGCCAATCACCAGAAGACTTTCTGGCTGGCGCATATGCATGCGCTGTAAACTGGAAGTTAATTGCCCAGCACACGCATGACTCCTGGGCAGCTCCTCTTCCTGGTTGTGGCCCAGACAAGCGTATGTGAAGTGCTCCCTTTTCGGGACTCAGTGTTGAAGGGACAGAGTATGCCTATCCTGTCAGCTCTTATGAGACAGACAGAAATAATCACAGGCAGGTGATGTCTATGGTGATTCTCACTCATCCAGGTCACAATCAGGAGGTTTTGAGTTCGATCCTAGGTAGAGGCAGATGTAGGGTATCTTGCAGGGAGGGCAGGGAGTTGGACTAGATGATCTGCAAGGTCCCTTCCAACTCTGTTAATCTGTTAATGTTAATCTGTTAATGATTGTCCTAAACGTGCTTCCCCCCAAAGCAACTGGACTTTCTTGGTCCCCCCCCTTCTCATTCAATAAGCTTCTTCAATATTAACTGACAGAGGGGGAATGGAAGGATAGGTGGTCCTGCCAACAAATTGGCAGAACCTGAAAGTCTGACCTCAGTCTTGCAATTCTGAGGGTGCTGACTTTCTCCCTGCCTGGATCCACTGACAGCCTAAGTTCATCTACTCAGCCCCAAACAGAGGTGGGCTTTAAAGATCTAGCACCAGAGGTTCAAGCTCTGCAGGTCAAAGAGGTCATGAAGAAGGCCAGACAGAGAGTAGGCTCCAATGAATTTGCTGTCTCATTTGCACTCTGTATAGCGACTCAACTTGTCTTCTTTATTGGCTTTGCTCCCTCAGAGAAAAGCTGAGAAGAACTTTTCAAGCCTCGGTGCTGCCTTGTTCCCTTGTGCTTTGCACCCTGGATTTCATCTCACTGTCTCGTGTCTTTTCCCTTGGGTTTCTCATTTGTTTATCAGAGTCCTGCTCTTGACCCAGGCCAAGCCTTGATTGCATACAGCTGCTGCAGTGGTAGGTTCCGGATCCTGGTGCAACCGGTATGGTGCAACGGGGCCAGGCGTCCACTACATGCACACGTGCAGCACGTGTGCAGCCTGTGCATGCGTACTTACCGCCCGTGATGCTCCGCGATGCTCCAGCTGCTCAGCGGAGCGTCGTGCAAGCGTCATACGCTCTGTGCGCATGCGTGAAAGCCCCAATTGGCTCAAATACAGGTAAGGAGGGTGGGCAGGTGGGCCCTTCAGAGTACCGTAACAGAACAGTATCTGTTGTATCCCACCACTGAGCTGCTGTCTTTAGCTATCAGTAAAAGGGACTTTTTGCTACTAAGAGTTATATCTGAGTTTCAATGTTTCTGGACTGTGGTAGGCATCCATCTTGCTATGTTGTTGGCCGGCATATAAAATTGAAACCTATTGGGGGAGGGGGCACTGCAATTCATGATACAGTGGTTTTGCATAGGTGTACTGTTGTGCATTCATAACTACCCAAGCATCTGGATTCTGGACTCATTAGAGCTTCTAAGTGGTCTTTGAGGGCTGCTCCAAGAAGAGTGCATTGCAGTATTCTAAATAGGAGATGACCAGAGATTTCAAGGTTTTTCAGACACTCTCTTTCTCTCTGGCAATGTACTTAAACTTCTCTTGGACCTCTAGAATGCAGTCTGGGATTCCAGACTACAGACTCAGGTCCATCACACTTGGGGAATTGAGGAACTCTTTTCCCACAGCATGGTTAAGCATAAGATTGTATTGTACATTCAGCATAAGAAATTCTCTGGGAGGAAGCTTTGGGGCTGAAGCTTTTTGAATCTTTCTTTCTGATGTGTGTCCCTGTAGCAATCTTTATTAAAGGTAAAGGTTCCCCTCACATATGTGTTAGTCGTTCTCGACTCTAGGAGGGCAGTGCTCATCTCCATTTCAAAGCCAGTCAGCACTGTCCGAAGACATCTCCATGGTCATATAGCTAGCATGACTAAACGCTGAAGGCACATGGAATGGAATGACCTTCCCACTAAAGATGGTTCCTATTTTTCTACTTGCATTTTTACGTGCTTTCAAACTGCTAGGTTGGCAAAAGCTGGGACAAGTAACGGGAGCTAACGGTTACAGAGGCCAGGGATTCAAACCACTGAACTGCTGACCTTTCTGATCGACAAGCTCAGCGTCTTAGTCACTGAACCACCTCAATAATTATTGTCCCTCAATAATCTTTATTACAGCAAGTATATTCCAGTTTATTCAGAGTTTATTACAGCAAGGAGTGCATGTCCATTCTTCTGCGATCAACCATAATCTTCTCTGTGTCAACTTGCTCCAGATTGTTGGTGTAAAGCATTTTTTTTTCTTAAAAAGGAAAAACAGCATTCAAAGTACCTTGAAATCACAAAATAGCAATCATGCAATTTGTAAAGGTTACAAAACAATTTCCCATGCAATTACAAAGCCAAGAGAGAAAATTGTGAAACGTGTTCACTTATTCTGAAGCATTTGGCTTATTCAGCAACAAGCTGGCATTTCACTGGCAGTCATTAAACCCGGCTAAAACCTTTACGTATCGTTATCACAAAGTTCAATAAGGTCCTAAACATTTGGTGCCAGCGGGCCATTTTAATTTCACATACGCGGATGTCTTATTGCTTCTCTGATCTGATAAAACAAAAAATGCTTCTTGTCTCTGAGTCGCAGCTTTCCATCAGCACAGCAGGCATCTCTTGTGTTCAAAATAGGAAGCTGTTGAGTACAACAAACCTGTGTGGCAAACAAAACTGTCTTTGAAATGGGATTCCTTGTAGTTATATTCCAAGGAGTCATGAAATACTGTAAAATGAGTGACACAAGTGTTTCTTCTCCGGGAAGACTTCATATCTGCAAGCCTCACCATTGGAGGAACTCAGCTGGAACAATGGAGAATTCTTCTTTGAGACAAGCAGAGGTTCCATGGAGAGAGTTGTTATGGCAACTTCTTCCTGTGATTCCTTTGGAAAATCTCGACCATTAGTAAGATTCTACAGTTTAAGAACAGTGTATCCTAAGCTATGTTGTTCTCAAGGTAAGTTGGACATTAATTCACTCCATTCCCAGTTGACCAGGCCAGGCTGAAATCAGACGATGTATCTTGGTTTGCCGTAGAAAACTGCATACCCTGTAGAGAGAATAACTTCATCCCTAAAGAAAGGTCCCTGTATTAGCTCTGACTTCTGTATTAGCTCCCCCTAATAGACAGGAGTGAGCACTTGGTCCAACCTTACCCACCAGCCTAGACCCTGGTTACAGGAAGGAGCATTCAGAAAGATGCAAATTCTTCCTTAAAGAGATGCAAAATCATGGAATTGTAGATTAAAAAAACAAACAAGGCCCTCTGAAGACCTTGGACAAACCATACTTCTGTCAAGCCTGAATCAGACAAACTGACAACTTATTTCTGAACTCTCTGGGTGGCCCATATATTAATTGCAGAAGATATTCACCTATACTGTATACCAGTGATGGCAAACCTTTTTTGGATCATGTGCCAAAAGGGGGGGAGCACAGGAGGGGGAATGCATGGGCGTGCCACACCCATAATGCAATGCATGACCCGCTGCATGCATGCATGCATGACCAGCGCTCCCCCTATTTTTTGCATGCCCCCATCTATTCTCTGTCTCCTGAGTCCCAGCTTATCAGAAGGGAATGGGGATTTTACAGTATCCTTCTCCTGCCATGCCCACCAAGCCATGCCCATAGAACCAGTAGTAAAAAAATTTGAATCTCACCACTGGTGAGATCTCACCACTGGTGGGATAACAGGTTTCCCAGTCCCAATAGGAAATAGACTCAGCTCAAGGCAATAGAAGAGTCCCAACTGCAAGTGGTAAGCTGTGTAACTTACTGTACATATACATACACACAATTTACACATATACAAATATGTAGTATAAACACACACACACACATATATACATACATACATATACAAACACACACACAAACACTTTTTTTTCAGGATTGATTCCTGGCATCTATCTGGAGAAGTCCCTGCAGTTTTTCTGCTTAATTCTTGGCAAAGTATTTTGGAAGTGGTTTGCCATTGTCTGCTTCCTAGGGTTGAGTTAGAGAGACTGGACCAAATGGATTTGTGGCTAAAGTGAGACTAGAACTCTCGGTCTCCTGGCTTCTAGCCTAATGCTTAACCTCTGCACCAAACATTCTACAGCATGCAAATACAAACATGTAATACAGCATCCGATAAAACAAAAAAAAACATGATTAGAAATAATAATAAAATGGCCACTGAAGACCAAACATCCATCGATGTCAGTCAATGGTCACCAAAGATCTACTAATCATAACCATTTTGATGGCTCTGTAGAAAGCCAATCAGGACTGTGCATGGAGCGTTTCCTGGACAGAGTTGTCCCAAGGCAAGGAGGCTGTGGCACCAGAGCTTTGGCTTTGGATCCCTGCCCTGTCATGTCTTGGGGGGGGGAGCAGACTCTGAGTCACCCCTCCCCTCTAAAAACATGAGCTGGGCAAATCCCACCTGTGGGAGGCAGATCCCACCTATGTTTTCCTGGAACCTTGAAAGCTATATTAGGCGTTATAGGTGATAGCCACCACTTTGAATTCAGTTTGGAAATTAAGTAGTTGCCACAGCAGCAGCTAGAGTATTGATGTCCCACAACATTCCTGGCTGCTGTGTTTTAAGCTAACGGTGGTTCCTAGGTCCCTCATAGTGTGTATTCCATTAAATGAAGTCTTCCGTTTTCTCCGTGTAGATGTTTCCATTTTTTTTATTTCAGTCATTCCACTGCTCATTAAATCATGAACCTGACAGGGTTGCCAGTGGAGAAAGAATGGAATTGTTGCATTGAAAGAAGTGGAAGCGGGGGAGGGGAGGAGAGAGAAATCTTATTTAGAACAGGTGATCTAGAATGTCTCTTTTATTGCTCACAGATTGAGTAAAAAAAGACTCTTGGATGACTTGAGAAATGAAACGGCCTCTACAGTGGTGTAGAAGGTGACCCTAGATAAGATCACTTGTCCTCTTGTGACAAATCTGCCAAAAATGACACTAATAAATTTATTTTAGCATGAAAGGCATGTGATATTTTTAGACACAGCCTGACACTACCCAGCGCAGCCCTGTCAAGAGATTTATTTAATCAGTTTGCCAAATTCCAGTCCCATCTTTTCAACAGTTTATATCTCTTCCTTGTTGCTCTTCTGAGGCAATGACAAGATTGGGCCCAAGATGGTCCTCTTCCCTGCCTGGGTGATCTTGTGGAGAAAAACAAGCAGCTCCCCCTTAATCTTGTGGCAAATTTCTCCACGTGTTAAGTCGTGTTGCAAGGGATCAGTTTGAAATGAAGAGAGTCACAGATGTGACTGTAGGAAAGCCAGTAATGCAATGGATCATAGTTCTACCATCTGGATTTCAAAATAGGAAGGCATATAAAATACATTCTAGAAGGCAGCTTTCTATGAACCTCCCTATCTGCAATTTTAAACCATCACCCCAAATTCTACTTATGGTACATATTTGTAATTCATGGAATAAAATTTCACTCTAATTATGTCTGCATGGGATGAGAACATTTTGAATGAGCCAAGCTACCTCATCTCCATAAAGGACACTTCTTTCTATGTAACTCTGGAAATAGTCTCCTTAAACATTATGAATTGACAGACATGTCTAAAGAAAGGCTTTCCCAAGAGGTGCTCCACTAGATGTTTTGGATTGCAAATCCACATCTCCAGCCAGCAAATCCACTTTATGCATCTTGAATATGTCTTTGGATACTGCCTGAGGTTCTGAGTTAGTGGGATAAGAACTCCAATATGTTGTCTTGCAAGGTCATCTCTAGATTAGATTCTAGGTTGTATGTAGAATAGCATAAACATACTTGGGGTAAAACTAGGCCTTTGTATTTATGGCATACCACTCAAATGAGTCAAAACAACCAGTAGTGGCCTTGCAGTAACCAGAGAATGTGGTTGGTGGCAGGGGTACATTTAAGGCCAGTAACATGGTCTACATTTTATTTATTCTGTATATTTGTATAAAGCAGTCTTTCTCAACCATGGCAACTTGAACAAATGTGGACTTCACATTCCAGAATTCTAGGAGTTGAAATTCATACATCTTATGTTGTCAAGGTTGAGAAACACCAATATAGAGACACTGAAAACCTTGGTAAGATTACTTGACCTATTCTTCCTTCTACCTAAATGTATATTATTGGATATCTCATAACTGGTGTATCCATCCTAGGTCCCTTGCCAGTACTTTGTGTATCATTTTCTGGTCTCTTTTCTGTTCCCAATAGGATTCACCCTTTGGAACAGGTTTGCTAAATGCCTTCCAAACACATTTCCCCTAATCCTGCAAGACATGGCATCGGACCTGGGTACCCGAGAGACCGCCTCCTGCCGATTACCTCCCTCAGACCAATAAGATCTCACAGGTTAGGTCTCCTCCGGATTCCATCTGCCAGCCAATGTCGGCTGGCGACTCCCCGGGGGAGAGCCTTCTCTGTTGCAGCTCCAGCCCTCTGGAATGACCTCCCCGTGGAGATCCGGACCCTTACTACCCTCCTGGCCTTCCGCAAAGCCACCAAATCCTGGCTGCTCCAGCAGGCCGGGGGGCTTGTGAAACACCTAGCCCCACGGAAATTGTGAATGTTGCGCCTTTTTTAAAGTGTTGTCTTGTCTATTTATCCCCTTTCCCTTGTCTGTTGTGAGCCCCCCGGAGTCCTCTGGGAGTGGGCGGCATACAAGACAAATAAAATGAAATGAAAAATGAAATGACATGCCCCATGACTGAAGACTCCAGTCCAGACCACTTTAAGAAGAAGTCAGTGGCAAACCACTTCTGGAAATGTTGCAATTGCTAGGAGTCCGGCTTGATGGCATAAGGTAGGGGCAATTTAAAAAGAACAGCTAATTTAAGAACTCTAGACTTTTTAAAAAGGAATTGTTTGCTTATTTGTAAAGAATTGGAAAATTAAGCAGTTTCTTTCATTCAGCCCAACGTACAGAACTCAAGAGATACATGTACAGTATGTGTGTGTATATGTGTATGTTTGTTTGTCTCTGTGTGTCTCTGTGTTAATAAGTACCTGTTTCAATTATCATCATTTCCTGGTAGAACAGTGATTAGAATGCAGTATTGCAGGCAAACTCTGCCCACAGCCAGGAGTTCAATCCCACCAGGTTCGAGGTTGACTCAGCCTTCCATCCTTCCGAGGTGGGTAAAATGAGGACCCAGATGGTTGGGAGCAAAATGCTGACTCTATAAACTGTTTAGATTGTAAAGCATTATGAAGGGGTATCTAAGCCTAAGTGCTATTGTTATTGCTATTTCCACCAAAACAACTGCAATATTTCTTATGAAACAGCTTTGACGTTTATTACAAAAAAAAAAAAAAAGGATTTCTAAAGAAATTAACTTTTCTTCTCTTTTGTTGAAAAATTATATTGTTTTGCTCAGACTTGCATTTGTTCATTACCAAAACTGGCCCAAATTTGAACCGTGTGCTAACAGCTTCTTTTGTGTGGTTAGTGCCCAGAAGAATCAACTTTTGTGTAGTATTTCTTTAATATATTTTTCAAGGCCCTCTGTCTGGAACAAGTTGTTCAGCAACGTAAAGCCATGGAACATTTCATCCTCTCAATAAAATGAAGCTCAATTTGTTGTACTTAAATGATGTTTTTGCATTGCAAGTACATGTTAATATTTGGTTAGTTCATTCAGTTGCTAGAACACAAAGAAAACTAAATGCACTGTGATAAACAATGAACACCTGACAAAATGAACCCAGTTTTAGGGCATCTTTTTGTTAAAAACACATTCGCCATCTGAAATGTTGGGGTCAACATTGGACCCATGGTCAAGGTTCCATTGTGAGGACATGTCCTCAATGATCAGATCCTGGAACCAGGACAAGAAAGCTACAATGGATCTAGAACAGGGGTATCAAACTCAAAACCTGCGGGCTGAATCCGACCCACAGAGTGCTTAGATCTGGCCCATGGGGCCCACCAGGAAACAGCGAAGGACTGGCCCATGGTGCTTCTGCCAGCAAAAATGGAGCTCACGAGGACCTGGACCTGAATCCAATTGGAAATCTGGTGAGGGGGGAAGAGTAGTGGGGGAGGAAGTGACCTGAAGAAGGCTATGCACAGGAGGAGCCCACCTCCAAATCTGATGATTTTGGAGCATTTTGCAAAGAAGAATGGGCAAAGATTCCCAAGGCAAGTTGTGCCTTGCCTTTGGGCTCCTACCCCAAAAGCCTTAATGCTGTCATAAAATCAAAAGGTGTGTCAACAAAGAATTAGGTTAAGAGTGTGCATCTTTATGCAATTATGTTATTATTTTTTTATTTATTTTTATTCTCCCCCCCCCCAAAAGAGTTCAATTTGTTTTTCAATTGAATTGTACAACTTACATGTTATCTTAAAGGTGGAAAAAATTCTGAACTGATTTATCTTGGCCTAATTGTTTTTACATTTCAAAAACTTGGCATTTTAACAGCATTTTAACTTGGCATTCTACAGCCACTATAGAAGTTCAGGAGGTGATATTGAAAATAGTCTACTCAAAGAATCTCACAGGTCATTGGTATGGTGATAACTTTCACCCTTAACTGTCTCAGAAGAGATCGCATAGTCGTCTTAAGAAAATCAAGACCTTGGTGAGAGTAGTAGCAATAGTAATAGCAATTAGTCTTATATACCACTTCACAGTGCTTTACAGCCTTCTCTAAGCTGTTTACAGAGTCAGCCTATTGCCCCCAACAATCTGGGACCTCATTTTACCAACCTCGAAAGGATAGAAGGCTGAGTCAACTTTGAGCCTGGTGAGATTCAAACTACCAAATTGCAGAAAGTCGGCAGGCAGCAGAACTAGTCTGCAGGACTGCATCAAGCACATAGAACAATCAGCTCTTCTACTCAGCAAGCCAACATTTCAGAGGTGGTATTCATCAGGTTCTGATCAGTTCTGGAGAACTGGTAGTGGAACTTTTGAGTAGTTTGGAGAATCAGTAAATCCCACCTCTGACTGGCCCCACCCCCATCTATTCTCTGCTTCCCAAGTCCCAGCTGATCGGGAGGGAATGGGGATTTTGCAGTAACCTTCCCCTGGAGTGGGGAGGGAATGGAGATGTTAGAGTATCCTTCCCCTGCCATGCCTATCAAGCCACTCCCACCAAGCCATGCCACGCCCATCATATCATACCCACAGAACGGTAGTAAACATTTTTTAATCCCACCACTGCACCATTTCTGAAAAGTTCATGCAGAATCATCCCAAAAGTGCTTTTCCAAAGACAGCTGGACTATCCTGGTTTTCCCTTTGAAAACATTTTGCTTCTCATCCAAGAGGCTTCTTCAGTTGAATGAGAAGAAAAATGTTTTCAAAGAAAAAAAACCCAAGAAAGTCCAGCTTTTGGAAAAGCACCTTTGGGACAACCATGACCTGGATGATTGAGAATCTCCATAGACATTCATGCCAAATCCTCTCTCCAACTTTTGTGATTATCAGCCATCCCATTGTGCCCTTGAAAAAGACAGAAACCCAGAAGGAGGTTTTTCAAATTCCAGAGGCCTCGGAGGTAGCTTGCAGCCGACTGACAGGCAGGAGTGTCCTTGAATCCATGCATGAAGAAAGATATTGTGCTGGTAAGATTTTTAAAAGAATTGAAAAACCCTACTGATTTATAGCTACATACCTTTGATACTTTTCCTGACCTATTTCTCATGAAAAAAATACCCCAGAGGATAAACGGTGAAGCTAAATGATTTTAGACTTTGGATATTATAATTTTCTGGCAGGTTTCCCTTAAATGGCCATTTGCTTTATATCAGCTGCTCTTTCCTTTCTCCATCCCGCCCACCCATCTGTACAGATAAATCTTTTCTTTCCCATCATCGTGTTAGGCTTAATAACTGCCTTTATAATACTGATAAATTTGTGTAAGAAAAATTAATATTAAGACGAATGAACAAACATTTACCAATCTGGATTTAATATATATTAAAAAGAAGGAACTATTCTGAGCAGGAATGCTCTCGATTCAATTAAAGTGCCATTCTGAATGGAGGCTGCTTCTCCTGCCCTGAAGCTAAATGTATTTGTGGATAAGGGAATGGTTTTTCATTTTTTCGAAAAGGGCCATTGGTTTCAGAGTGAGCGCTGGTATCTGAGGATAGGCTGAATCAGCTAAGCAATCCTTGCAAACATTTTGACTACAGCCAGCATCACTTTGGAGCAGGGGTGGGTTCCAACCGGCGTTAGTACCGGTTCGCTTTGCGCACACGCTGGATGTACGGTGCACACGCATGCGCAGTTCACTGTAAATTGTTCTGTGCATGTGCGAAGACCATGAAAAGCTGATTAAAAAACATGTTGGCAATGGCAGCAGAGACCGGGAACCGGTTGGAGGACGTGGCTAGCCTGAGTCACTGCCGGTTCTGCCAAATTACCACTACTGGTTCGCCTGAACCGGTGCAAACCGGTAGAAACCCACCTCTGCTTTGGAGGGTAAGTATTAGTAATCTCCCCATCCTCTCATACTCCACAGATCCACTGACTTCAGACAACATAATCCATTCTAACACATTTAGTGGGAACTAGGTTTGGACAGGCTTATTTAGAGAATAGACTGGTGTTCCTACGATTTGCTGTCTCTTTATCACCTGTAAAAACACTTTTCTACATACAGGTAGTCCTTGACTTACAATAGTTTGCTTAGTAACTGTTCAAAGTTACAACAGCATTGAAAAAAGTAACTTATGACCGTTTATCACAGTTACATTTCCAGCAGTCCTATGATCATGTGATCAAAATTCAGATGCTTGGCAACCGGTTCATATTTATGACTGTTGCTCTATCCCAAGCTTATGTGATCCCCTTGTGCGACTTTCCGACAGGTAAAGTCAATGGGGAAGCCAGATTCACTCAACAACTGGGTTACTAACTTATCAACTGCAGTGATCCACTTAACATTCTGTCACTTGCAGTGTTCTACAATAACGTAACAACAACTGTGTTTTATGACAGTTTTGCAGAGAACCAACATTTATTTCTGAGTTTTGGCAAAACCACCCGCATAGTAAAGTATTGGTTCCCTTAAGGATCATGTCAATTTGCTTAACAACCACTGCAAAAAAAGGTTGCAAAATCGG
Organism: Thamnophis sirtalis; assembly: GCF_051295495.1. NCBI lineage: Eukaryota > Metazoa > Chordata > Lepidosauria > Squamata > Natricidae > Thamnophis > Thamnophis sirtalis. Next base: position 33,541,089 of record NW_028261381.1, read on the forward strand.
GTCAGTCACATGAGTGATCTGATTTATGAAGCTCTTTTTTCAAATAGAAACAATCCATCTTCCATTAAACAATGTGTCGTCTGGGTACAAATATTTTTGCAATAACAGTTAAAACTTACAATCATATTCATTATTTAATCTATTCCTAGCTTAATATAAATACCTTAAATGTCTAATACTATAACAATCCTCTTCTTGATTTATTTAACTCTAACTCTATTAATACATTTTCTATATTTTACTCATCTACTTTTACTTCTAACTGTTATATTTATTCTCTAACAATCAATGATTCCCATATAGTATAATAATCAGTTTGTTTTTTCTCTTTGATAGCCAGTGTCAATCTGCTCATTCCTGCACATTCTAATGTTTTCCTAATCACATTCTCCTCCGTAGGAATCTCTTCACTTTTCCAATGTTGTGCAAATACAATTCTAGCTGCTATTATTACTTGGTTAATCAAATATACATTTTCTTTGCTATAAGTTTCTAGTAAGATCCCCAACAGGAATATTTCAGGTTTCAAGTCAATATGTGGTTGATTCGTCTTTTCTAACCACATGTATATTTTTGTCCAGTATTTTTTTGCTTCTACACATGTTCACCACGTATGATAGTACGAGCCAGGTGTCTGGTGACATTTCCAACATCTAGCTGATTTATGAAGCTGATGGGTAGGCTCCATAACTCAAAGACTTATCTGTATTGTTTGGATAGGGGGCTAAACTGCATTTCTGCTTCACTTCTCTCAGTGTGAGAACTGTTCCAGAGGCATGTCTCCAGGGGAGCATCTAACTCTCAAGGAGATGTGAGAAGCGAGAGGTTGAATGAAAAGAGCAGATTTTTGACTCTCAAGGCACTCCTTAACTTTTCCCATTGGTTACCCACCCATCTCTCCCATGAATGTTTTTCAGCTTAAGTGGTGGAGGGTCAGAGAAGCATCTGGCATTGATTGGTGCCTGCTTCTCAGCAAGTATACTTGTGATTTTAGATAGAGAGATTTGGCATACAGCTTCCTGATTGTGTTATACAGGCTAAGGGGCCTATAGTTGGTGGATCGAGCCTATTTTCTTTGTTTTAAGAGGGAACAAAGGCATTAGTCCAGTCTGATGGAAAATATGCTAAATTGCTAATATGCATAAATAAAGAAGTTGGCACTGGAACCACCAAAACCTGATTTCCTTTAAGAGTTCTGGGCAGATAAAATCTTGTTTCAGGGCTTCCTCCGTTCTTAATTTGCAATAATGTCTTCTGATATGATATGAGAGGCAGTCAGGGAGAGTGCTTTGGGATTAATTTACAAATGGATTATCAAATGATTCCATTATGAAATTATTCTGGAAATAATTCTTTGAAGGAGTTCATCATCGAGCCATTACCAGCTGATAAGATTATCATCAATTATATGTATGTAGGTTCATTTGCCCATCCATTCACATGGGCAAATGTGAATGAATCCAACACATATCTCATTCAGTGATACAATGCTAAATAAACCCAACAATAAATATTAATGCAAAGATTTTAAATATTCCCATACAGGAGGAATCCCGTCCATCTTGCAGACACAGAAGGATTGCTGAAACTGATTATGTGCCATCAAGTCAGTATTGACCCTTAGTGACCACATAGGACCACTATTGAAAAGAAACAGCGGAAAATTCCAGGCGACGAGGACCCCGAATATGACAACGGAGGGGTCCTCGCAAATGATCAGCTTTCAGGCTCCCAGGGAAGGTAACTTTTTGAGGAGGGGGCTGCCTTCGGGTGGTCCCGGGACGGCGTTACCTCCCTCGGTGACTTTTCTTTCGATCAGCTGGGCGGCGGCGGTGGCGGCGTTGCGCGAGCGGCGGCGGCTTCGGCCCCGCTGCCTCAGGAGGCTGCCCCGCTCCCCTGGGAAGCTGGATCCGTGCCTTGAAGTGCCTGCTTGGTTTGGAGGATTGATTTCCTACCCTCATCGTAATCTTGGTGCCTGGCATTACGGCCCTATTGACTGCTCCCTTTTGAACAGCTGGGTGGCGGCGGTGGCGGCGTTGCGTGAGCGGCGGTGGCTTCGGCCCCGCTGTCCCAAGAGGCTGCCCCGCTACCCTGGGGGGCTTGATCCATGTCCTGATCAGAGGGTAAGGAGCTGCATGGAACTGCCTATTTGGTTTGGAGGACTAGCTTTTTATCCCCACCACAACTTTACTGTTTTGTACTGCGGCCCTGTTGATTGCTTTCTTTCCCCTTGGTACGACATCTCCTTTGGGGTCTGCCGCTGCTTTCACTGGGCTTTGCAACGTTTTATTTACCATCTATCTTCCTGGACTGTGATCCCAGGATTGCAACAACAAACTTTTTACTGTGTTGGGTACCATCTGCTGCTGTTGCTGCCTCAGGAGTGCCACGTCAGGCAAAACTGTCCACCAGATCATCTTGTATTGGACACCATTACTCCGGAAAGGCAGCATATGTGGACTTCTGACTCCCTCCAGTGGCCATTACTGGCGCTTCCTCTAGTTCTTGGCTGGTTTCATCATTTTTACCATCCCTACCGCCTTCTTAATTACCACCTACCTACTCCACCTACAACTACACCCATAATTACATCTGTCGGGCCTCTGCACGTACGAACTAACTGCATCCATCTGGTCAATACTATCTTTTATCGTCCAAGGGAAACCATCTCAACTGCCCAGACTCTGCCTTTACTGACACTATTGACAAATCGGACTTTAACAGCTTTAACGATTCTTTCTAATTGCCTGGACTTTTTCGGGACCTTCCCAAATGCACAAGAAGGGATGAAGGCTACTCCCCCTTCCATATATACTCTTTTATAAGATCTACGCACGCTGCGCAAACTTTTAAATGGTATGGTGAGTGCATGTGATTGTATGTGTGAATTGGATGATCCCACTTTTATTACCCTATGACTCTTGTATTTTATGTGTTTTAATCACTACGTGGGGACTGTTTGAGTGTATAAATGAGTGTGCTTGATTCGGAGGACCTGCCGGGAACTGCGGGGGCTATGGGGGTGGCTGAGGGGACTAAAGACACGGGAGAGGGTCGGGGTATCGCGGTCGTGACAGGGAGGGGCAGATACGGCGGGGACTCTAGGGCAGGCCATTACCGGGGAAGGAGGGTTCGCTACATCACAGAGATCCCTCCTTCCGGCCCTAGGAGTCCCACTCCAAGACCAGATGGTGTAAGTAATCAGGACCCTGGTCTCAGGCTGTTGTCGCTAAATGCCAGGTCTGTTGTACATAAAGCACCTCTCGTCCGGGACTTAATTTTAGACGAGAGGGCAGACCTGGCATGTATTACTGAGACCTGGCTGGGCCCAGAGGGAGGAGTCCCCCTTGTAGAACTGTGCCCAGAAGGATTTCAGGTGCTGCATCAGCCGAGAGCCCAGGGAAGGGGTGGGGGTGTGGCCGTTGTTATCCGGGAGTCGTTAGTTCCTCGTAGGGTCCCTGCTCCGGAGATTGTTGGGTGTGAGTCTTTGCTGTTAAAGCTGGACCTCAAGGGTCAAGTGGGTCTGCTGCTAACGTACCTGCCTCCCAACAGCGTTGCAGCAGCCCTCCCCTCGCTCCTCGAGTCAGTAGCCGAGCTGGCAGTTGAGTTCCCTAGGTTGATGGTCCTGGGGGACTTTAATCTGCCGACGCTCGGTGAAAACTCTGATGGGGCGCAGGAGTTCATGGCTTCCATGACAGCCATGGGCTTGACTCAAGTAATCCGAGGCCCAACCCATTCGGCGGGACACATGCTTGACCTTGTATTTCTCTCGGAGCAGTGGATGTGTGATCTTGGTCTGAGGGGGAGTGACATCATACCCCTGTCGTGGTCAGACCATTGCCTACTGAGGCTCGACTTCCGGAGGCCAAACCCCCACTGTAGGGAGGAGGAACCGACCAGGTGGTTCCGCCCCAGGCGTCTTATGGAGCCAGTAAGGTTCCAGATAGAGCTTGGGGTTATTCCTGATACTTTCACCCACAGTCCGGCAGAGACTCTGGCTGCTGCGTGGCACTCGGCAGCGTCAGAGGCCCTCGACCGGATTGCGCCACTGCGGCCCCTCCGAGGCGGCGGATCCCGGAGACCACCTTGGTTTACCGAGGAGCTCCGGGAGATGAAGCGCCGGAGGAGATGCCTGGAGCACCGTTGGAGGTCCGATAAGTCCGCAGCGAACCGAGCAATGGTAACCACCTGCACCAGGGAATATACTAGGGCACTTAGGGCAGCCAAAAGATCACATATAGCCTCCCTGGTTGCGTCCGCTGAGTCCCGCCCAGCCGCCCTGTTTAGGATAACCCGCTCCCTGTTGAACAAAAGGGAGGCGGGGGAACCCTTGCAGGGCAGAGCTGAAGAATATGCCCAATTCTTAGCGGACAAAATTGCTCGGTTTCGGACGGACTTGGACTCCACACCTGCAGTTCCAGCCGAGACTCAGGGGGACCAAGTACAACAGCTCTGGGTTGAGTTTCAGGAGGTTACCCCCGGGGATGTGGACAAGGCCATGAGAGCTGTGAGTTCCTCCACCTGTGCTTTGGATCCGTGTCCCTCATGGCTGGTTTCTAACTGCAGTGAGGTGACACGAGGCTGGATCCAGGCGGTTGTAACCGCCTCCCTTCGGGAGGGGAACTTCCCCGCCGCACTGAAGGCGGCGGTGGTGAGACCCCTCCTGAAGAAGCCATCCCTAGATCCAGCTGTCCTTAATAACTACCGCCCGGTCTCCAACCTCCCCTTTCTGGGGAAGGTTGTCGAGAAGGTGGTGGCCTTCCAGCTCCAACGGTCCTTGGAGGAAGCAGACTATCTAGACCCCTTCCAGTCAGGCTTCAGACCCGGTTACAGCACTGAAACCGCCTTGGTCGCATTGATGGATGATCTCTGGAGAGCCAGAGATGAAGGACATCCCTCCATCCTGGTCCTCCTTGACCTCTCAGCGGCTTTCGATACCATCGACCATGGTATCCTTCTGCGAAGACTGCGGGAGGTGGGAGTGGGAGGCACCGTGTTACGGTGGTTCTCCTCCTACCTCTCGGACAGGTCGCAGTCGGTGTTAGTGGGAGGGCAGAGATCGTCCCCAAGGCCCCTGAAATATGGGGTGCCGCAGGGTTCGGTCTTATCCCCCCTACTATTTAACATTTACATGAAACCGCTGGGAGAGATCATCCGTAGGCACGGGATTAGATACCATCAATATGCGGACGATACTCAATTGTATCTGTCCGCCCCGTGCCAAATCAATGAAGCGGTTGACGTAATGGGCCGGGGGCTCGAAGCCGTCATGGACTGGATGAGGATTAACAAGCTTGTGCTCAACCCAGAAAAGACCGAGTGGCTGTTGTGTTTTCCTCCCAAAAATTCGGCCATTAATCCAACACTCAGGCTGGGGGGTCAAATTTTACACCCCTCAGAGAGGGTTCGCAACCTGGGAGTCCTCCTGGATTCACAGCTGTCATTCGACCATCATATAGCGGCTGTGACCAGGGGGGCATTCGCCCAGGTACGCCTGGTGCGCCAGTTGCGACCCTACCTGAACCGGGAGGCCCTCACAACAGTCACTCGGGCCCTCGTGATTTCTAGGCTGGAATACTGCAATGTGCTCTACATGGGGCTGCCCTTGAAGAGCATCCGGCGACTTCAGCTAGTACAGAACGCAGCCGCGCGAGTGATTGCGGGTGCACCCCGATTCACCCGCATTACACCTATCCTCCGCGAGCTGCGCTGGCTACCTGTTGATCTCCGGATGCGCTTCAAGGTGCTATTGACCACCCATAAAGCCCTACATGGCAGTGGATCTGGATACTTGAGAGACCGCCTTCTGCCAATTACCTCCCTACGGCCTATAAGATCTCATAGGTTAGGCCTCCTCCGCATCCCATCGGCCAGCCAATGTCGGCTGGCAACCACAAGGAGGAGGGCCTTCTCAGTAGCGGCCCCGACCCTTTGGAACGAGCTCCCCGTAGAGATTCGTACCCTCTCCACCGTCCAGGCCTTCCGCACAGCCTTGAAGAACTGGCTCGCCCGTCAGGCCTGGGGATAAGGACCACTACCCCGCCCGAATGTTGTATGCATGTTGCGTATTATTTTATTATGTGTTGTTGTCGTAGTATTGTATTGTATTGTATTCCCCTCTCCCTGGTTTCTGTGAGCCGCCCTGAGTCCCCCCAGGGAAAAGGGCGGCCTACAAATAAAATCAATTCCAATTCCAATTCCAACTTCTCCATCAGGATCTGTTCTTATCCTCTTCTTTAAGTCTTCCAATGATGCACCTCTCGCCATTGTAATCACAACTGACATCCATCATGCTGCCAGTTGTTATCCTTTCCTCTTTCTTTCCACCCTTCCCAACATTATGGACTTTTCAAGAAAGCTTTCAGCGATGGCTTGGTATAGTGATTGCCCTGCAGTTCTTGGATACTTAACAAGTCCTAAAGGACCCAGTCCCCAAGGTTTTGCACAACATTCCCAAGGGACACAAGTTGAATATGGCTAGGCTGAAACATTCAAATGAACTTACAGTAATTCAGAATTATGTTTACATCACTCTTCCCTGGGAAAAACACAGTAGAAAAACTGAATTGTATAAAGGGCCAAATATTCAATCACAAAGTCACTATTTGTTACATATCACTCTTGACAGTGATTGTCCATCCCTTTTAAATGAAAATATTTCAAATATTACAAAAATAGTTGTGATGGTTGATTAGGAACAGTTGGGCATTTCTTACTGTCTTTTGTCTTTTGGGGTTGTTGTTTTTTTTGGACTGCACAATATTCCTAATGCTAATGCCAGTTGACACTTCAATACACAGAATGTTTCTAAAGATGGATCATAGCCACAGATGGAAATTCATGGGTGTTTTCTTTTTAATCGTTGGAGTGTAACAGCTTTTTTGATACCAAATGCATTAGCTGTACACATGAGGAGTGTGAACAGAAGGAGTGAACTAAATCTATTCATTACTAGTCTTATTACCCTTAAAGCATGGAAGATGGTCATGAGCAGTAAGGCACTTTCTCAGGTGGTGAAAATTCATCCCATGATTTACAGCTGAGATGTTTAAGGGTGGTGCCATACATAACACCAATGTATTGCTAGAAGCTACTTGAAAGTGTATCAATTGATAAGAGGGTGGGTCACAGGGGCTGAGTAACTGGGTCCAATTCTGAATTCTGCATTGTGTGAATTGGGAGCCTGGTGTTGTATAGAGAGCTATATTATAATCATAGCTCTACACACATATGGAAGACTCAACAGGTAGAAGTCACAGTTAATGGAGAGAATAAAACGTTTCTAATGTTATTGTGGGAATAATCCTAACCTTATCTGTAATTTTATAGAAGTTGAAAAGCAAAATGTCACTTTGTGTTAATTAAGATTAAATCCAATTGGTATTCTGATGATTTGAAACCAGGAACGACATTAAATACATTTTCAGTATCACACAGGGGGGAAAAAATCATTCATTCATTCACTATATCATTTTCTTAGTCATCAAATTATATTCATGCTATAATTAACAGGATCTCTCTAGCTAATTGCTTCTTTTTCAAGCATGCTAATTGTCAGTGTCATGATTCAAAATCACCTTTCAATCTCATTCATGTAAAAAGTGCCAAGTATAAAACTTCAGCTCGTCACAAATAAATCTAGAAGTTAACATCATCTTGTCATGCATAATAAATAATTTGTGTTTTTCAAAACTAAAATGATTGAGCTACAATCAAGTGATTCTCCTGAATAGCTGAAGAATCAAGACTGAAAATCTTGTTAAATAATTTGATAGCAAATAGGTTTCTTAAGCACAGTTGGCAATTATGCAATTAGAAAACAGGAAGTTAATAGGACTATGGTGAAAAAATAACTTATCCTTTCAAAATCAAATGCCAAGACGGATACCTGCTTAAGAAATTAGCCCCTCCTTCAAAAGATTTACCATGTGACAAGGAGGACATGGGCTGTGTGATTATTTTTTTAAAGAAGCAAAGACAAGTTTCCTTATGTGTGTATAATCTTTAGACATGTTCAGAAATGTATCTGTTACAATTATTCTGAATTTGATCTTAAAGGATTCTAGTGTGATGTAAAGTATTTTTGATCAACATATAAACATTTTCTGTTGAGTTTCACAAATATCTAAGACCCTCCAACATACACACCCGCATACATACAGAGAGAGAGAGAGAGAGAGAGAAAGACAGAGACAGAGAGAGGGTGGGGGAAAGGGAGAGAGAAAATGAGAATATATCACAACTGTTTCCAAATCCGAAGAAGTCCGGGCATGAGTAACTTGTACTTCCTATAGGCTTTGGACATGTGACATACTGTACATTTGCTATAGATAGCCTCAAATATATGCAACTCTTGAAAACAATGCATGTAACCTTTTTAAGATTCAGAGAAGCCTGATTCCATAATGCTTACTTCAGTACGTTCTTCCTAAGCCATTCTATATCAGAATGCTTTTCTTGATATTTCTTATTTTCTGTGATGGTAATACTGTAGTTCAAAAACATGGGAAACACAAAATTCTAAAATGATAACCATTGATATTAGATTTGATTATTTGATGGCTTGGATGAAGAATATTAAAACCTTTAACTATAGTTTGGATAAGTCCCTTTCCATGCACAGAGCTCAAGCCCAAAACCATATTGTTCAGGTACATTTGTAGCACATCTTTGCTTATTGAAGTCATATTATATTGCACAATAAAGTCATTGGAAGTTAGAACTATATATTGCAGTACATATTCTTTTTTTGGTAAATATGGCAGCAGATTTATTCTTTGCCTGACAATGAAGATATATTAAATTTGCACACTGTTTATGTGTTAATATTTTATTTCACCTGTCATCTCTTTTCCTTTCTGTTTAACATACCAGAAATAATTCAGAGTAGAATATTTAAAAAGTTTCCCCCCCAGAAACATGCTAGCTCTTAAACTATTTGAGTAGCTATTGTTTTCAAGTATGGAAATGTGACCAATTTCCTATGTTTATGTAATCAGAAAGTATTGTTTCAAATTTGTAGAGGAAGAATATAATAAATAACAATTACCATGATTTTTAAAACTGTTCCATTTTATAAAATCATGGTTCTTGATAAATAAACAAAGCTATATGCCTCTCTAAGACCACACTTGAAATACTGCATCCAGTTTTGGTCACCGTGATATAAAAATGGTGCTGAAACTTTGGAAAGAGTGAAAGGAAGAGCAACTAAGATGATTAAGGGCCTGGTGACTAAAACATACGAAGAACCATTGCAGGAATTGGATTTGTCTGATGTAGTGAAAATAAGGACTGGGGGTGATATGATAGCAGTGTTCCAATATTTGAGAGGCTGCCAGAAAGAAGAGGGAGACAACCTATTTTCCAAAGCACCTGAAGGCAGGACAATGGATGGAAACCAACAAAGGAGAAAAACAACCTAGAACAAAGGAAAAATATATTGACAGTGAGAACAATCAACTAGTGGATCGGCTTGCTTTCAGAAGTTGTGAGCGCTCCATCACTGGAGGCTTTTAAGAAGAGACTGGACATCCCTTTGTCTGAAATGATATAGGGTCTCCTGCTTGAGCAGGAGGTTGAACTAGAAGATCTCCAAGGTTCCTTCCAATAAAAGAACAGCTTATATTTATGCATATATCCATACAGGGATTATTCAGTGAAAAGCCTAAGAAAATAGTGGTGCCTTCCATTTTACAGATGATTTGAGTAAGCAAACAGATACCATATGGGGAGGAAACAGGAGTTTGCCACAGGAATTCAAGAGGAGGAAGAGATGAAAAAGACCAAAGAAATGGTATGTTTTGAAGGAATCAATCTTCCTTTGCTGCTTAGTCATGTGAAGATGCTGCTGTAAAAACACAGAGCCACATCACTAATAATTAAGGAGCTCAGCTGGTATACTCGACACTAGAAAATACCACCTACCTGTGCAAATTGTGTTTCCAGGCGAAATTTGCTTTTTGTTTGAGAGCGTGGCCCGGATTGCCAGGATGATAAACAGCTGGAGCAAGATGGGTTTTACCTTACAAGGGCTGAAAATCTCTATGTGGGTGAAGCTTGGTAAAGGCTTTAAAATGAAGTGTCTGGGGGTGGGAGAAGAAAATATGATATGAGGAACGTAATGATTCCAACTGTAGGCGAAGATTTTTATTGAAGAGCAGGAAGTGGAAATTGTAGCAGTACCAACACAAATGGGGGAAAAACAGGCTCAACATTTAATGCTTAAAATATGAAAAACAAATGAGATGAGCTTGCGCTCACAGCACAGGAAAATGAATGTGCATAATAGGGACATGATGGATGAGTCCCAAAATTAGAACCTTAGAGCTGAAAAGTACACTATGCTTAAAAGAATCAGAATGTGAGTGGGAGTTCTTTAAAGTACTATTAAAAGCACCAGTGTAAACAATTGTAATGAGGGGGGGGGGAATGGCAAAGAGCATAAGAAGCCAATTTGGCTATACAGAAACCACAAGTAAGCTTAGTGAAGACATAAGATTACAAGTCAGAGGTGGACAAAGAACATGGGGCCCCAAGAAGAGCACATACTAATTTCTCAGAAGTGTAAAAGGTTATTAGAAAAGGGGAAGCTTAGAAATAATGAGATTGACAGTGGATGATACAGCCATCCAAAGGGCATCCTCAGGACGTAAGGAGCTCAGAGCCAAACTTTTACTGAATGTAGTATCATTGAAAAGTCCTTGGGAATGAAAAGGTCAAGCCCCACATACAGTAACTGATAAGACCAAGGAAGCAAGAATCACATCAATGGCAGAAAAGTCTCTGAGACTAGGTCCCTTACTACTTGGGCTGAGTAGCCATTTTTGAGATTTTGTCAGGGTTCTGACGGATGCCCTAACTAACTCATGAGCCTCTAGCCAAGTTTCAAAAGAAATCCAGTTACTTATTAGGAGCAACATGTCAGCATGCACCCAAGTGAAGTCAGCTCTTCCCCACGTAGTTTATGGCCCAACTATGACCCTGTTCCCCCCCTTCCTCCCAGGGTGTGTCATAAATCACATTTTCCAGAGCTCTTTCACGGGCTGTAGAAAACACGCCTTTCCGGCTTGCTCCAGTAACCTGGGAATCAGGCTTGAGAAAGGTATGCGTGGAATGTGCTTCGGGTGAGCTGCTCCATCAGTTCTCCCCCTCCCTGCCTACAGCAACTCGAAAGCAGGCCAGGAATGCTTTATGAGTTGACACTTAACCAGATTGCTCCCACAATTTAACACATCAGTACCAGATTATGGGAGGATGGCAAATGTCCTTATTGGAAGGAAAGGAGAAAGGAGAGAAGAGGGGAGGGGAAGGAAAGGAAAGGGAAAGGAAACTCCAGATGGATGAATGTCTGTGAATTAATCCATAAGCCTCTTGAAAACTATGCCATAATTTTAGGACAAATCACTATGGATTTGTCAAGAATCATATTAAGCTAAACATATCTGATCTAAAAAAAAAAATTAACTTCAGCATTTTATGGAAATGTTGTCTGCAAACCTTGGTTTCAAAAACACATTTGGTAAAATATTCAACTGCATTCGTTAATCAAGAGAGTTCACTGTAGACTGGATGATAAGTGGATGCCTACCCGCCTTAAAAAATCCACACTCAATGAGTGTTTATTCATGGTTCATCATCACATTGGAAAGAAGTGTTGAGCGGAAGGCAACAAAATCAGCCCTTCACATTTTCACTTTTATTATTGCTTCGGATGAATAATAATAGAATGGAATGCTATTAATAGAATGGAATGCTTACCAGACTTTCATATGATACAAAATTAGGTGAGATAGATAAGACAGTTCAAGAGTTTTTGGGTAAGTTAGATAAATTGGTTGAAAGTAATAAAGGAATCTAATTGGGACAAGTTCTTTTTAATTTAGAGAACAAAAATCAAATGCTTGGGGATTGAATGTGGAATACTTGGCTTGGATTATTACATTTTGAGGTATTTCATATATCTTTCTTCTGTGTTGATCAAAGAGTCATCTTGAGTAGAATAGCCAGTTTTGGACACCAGACATTGAGATACATTTAGAGAAACTAAACAGGTTCGGAGAAAAGCAGGCAGATCCTCAGAACAGAGGGAACTGTCTAACTGGGAAAAAAAGAAAAAGAAACACTTGTCCTAGGTGGTCTATCAATCGATGATAATTTAAATACCATCTTAGCAAAACATATTGATTGTAACTTCAGAATCATGGAATTATAAGCCCAATATTATATATTTTTATGTCCACTAGCAGTAGAATGCAAGGTCTGTCTAACATAAAAGTGAGGAAGAAAAAATAATTTTGTTAAGCAAGCACAACTTTTGTCATTGCAATGCAGTGATTATTGCCTCTGCAAATAGTTTTGATTTATAGAGTATCTGAATAATATTTAATCTATTTTTAAAAAAAATCACATTTGTTGTTCTGAAAACATATGGCAGCAGCACTCAATGTATTTATCGAACATTGGCTGCATACACACACAAGCAAACAAACACAAAGTGTATACACATAATGCTAGATTATGCAACTGGGATATTTTTTGCCCATTAACAGTTCATTTATACACATACCTATGTGGCAGAGGTGGTATTCGGCAGGTTCTGACCAGTTCTGGAGAATCGGTAGTGGGATTTTGAATACTTTGGAGAACCAGTAAATCCCACCTCTGACTGGCCCCGCCCCCATCTATTCTCTGCCTCCCGTGTCCCAGCTGATCAGGAGGGAATGGGGATTTTGCAGTAACCTTCCCCTGGAGTGGGGAAGGAATGGAGATTTTACAGTATCCTTCCCCTGCCACGCCCAGCAAGCCATGCCACACCAGAGGTGGGTTCCTACCAGTTCGCACCTATTCGGTAGAACCGGTTCGTCAAATCTACCGAACCAGTTAGAAGTTGTTCCACCAGTGGACCCGGAAAGCAGGCCACACCTACAGAAGAGGTTCCAAAAAATTTTGAAACCCACCACTGGTCCTTGGATATGATTATTCTACACTATCATGCTCATATTTATAAAACTCAGAGCCTCTGTGAAAGTTAAGGATGACTACTGCGTTTGTGGTGCAATCAGAACATTGCGTGTGTTGAAGTTGTTTTAACGCAAACCAAAGGTGCCTTTTAAAAAACAAGTTTACATCATATTCTTATGCATGCCAGTGCTGTGTGTGAGGTAATTTAAGGTGGTTCTGACAAGTGTCGTCGGCATCTTCATATCCGGTCACATGGGTGGCAAGCCACTCCCACCCGGTCACATGGGCGGCAAGCCACTCCCACAAAGGAGGCCACACCCACAGAGTAGGTTCGAACAATTTTTGAAACCCACCACTGTGCCACACCCACAGAACCAGTAGTAAAAAAAATTGAATCCCACCACTGCTATGTGGGCATAAACCAGGCTTCTCAACTGAAGCAATTTTAAGAGGTGTAGACTATAGCTCCCAGAAATTTCCAGCCAGCATGCTGGGGAAACACTGATATAAAATTCTTAGTATACGATCTGAGACAGGGAGCAAAACTTAATGTCATGCCCTTAAGAACGACAACACCCAGTAGAATAAAACTAAACTGGCATATTTTATTTCTACAAAATGTATAAATATTGAAAATTTACAGCAGAGTTAACATTTAATAACGATTACATTTTAAATTGGTAATTCTTGAACCCCAGCCCACTCTTAAGAATTGTAACTGTACTGTGTCCCAAGCACACAGTGTAGGAAGTTTTAAGAGCATTTTTTCCAATGGATACTCCCTCTAAATTAGATGATCAAGTATATTAAAAAGAACAAAAACTCACAGTGGCCATTTTAAAGGGGGCTCTCTTTGCATATTATGCCTTTTTGGTGTTTGCTTCAGATATTTCCATTTAAAGATACAGGGATGTGATAAATTTTGTAATTTTGCACATCACAGAAGCATACCAATCAGAAGGTGAGACTGGCTAGAAAGCCCTTAACATGCATACTTTGGCCAAATTTGATTTTGTTAACATGTATGCAAAGTCTGGAGGGTTTTGGAACATCAGTGGCCCAGCTATCCTGAACATTTAAAGGAACAAAAGGGCAACTTTAGTCTATTTGGAAAAATAAAAGTGGGGCTTCAGAAATATCGCTCAGTGTTGAAAATACTTTCACGCTAATCATTCACATAATCAAAGACATTTTGGCTGATGCGCAGTCAGCATTTTGAGATGAGACAATAGCAATATACTTAGTAGCATGTTAATGTGGTTGAGTCTTACCAGATGCATTCATACAGTATTAGCAGCATACTTTTTAATTTATCCATACATGGAAAATACAGGTGGATAGGTGTCCCTGTGAGCACTTGTGTATAAATGGTTTGTGGGATACAGAGTTTAAATTCTCAAGGTGTTGCTATTACAATAGTTAATTGCAAACCTGATTTCCTATTGAAATTGTGTTTGTTTATCCAGTTTATAACGGTGCGGTAGGATTTCAAAGACAGTAACATTATAAAGTTTATTTCAAATTTCTTTCCTCAACCATTTCATCCTAACTCATAGCTTTACACTTAAGCACCCTCGCTAATATATGCCTCATTTGAGACTGTATTTAGCATCTACAAATGAGATGCAACTAAAATTTATATGATCAGATATGATCTCATTAATTTCAAGTAAAAAAAACCTGGACTATATCGATTATCAGTACAATACTAATCACCTTTTAAAAGGCTATTTTAGTTGTCTGTTGTTCGATAAAAGTGCTTTTCTTGGATTCAACAGTCCAGAAGCATCCATTGAAGACAGAATGAACTTATTTCCATTTGGCTCAAACTTTATATACCTATTTTTCCCGCCACAAGAAATTCCTTAAGTTTTACCTTTTCTTAAATACTGTTCTTATTTTTAGGTATTTATACCTCAATCATTTTTCATATTTAGTATATTGTGCCTCGACACATTTCTATGAAATTAGGATATTATTTCTAATCTACACACAGGGAGAGAAAAGTCAACTTGACTTTAAGTTTTCAAAAAACAATGTTTAACTTTGAACTCAACTGCTGACATCATAAAGTGACTTTAAAAAGTGAGTAATTAATGCCATTCAAATGAGGAACAGCACACATTTTATTGATTTACAGAACACAGAGAGAGGACACCACAAGCTAATGTACAATCCTCTAAAACTATTTATCAAAACTTTGATTTTAGCCTTAACAGTTTAGGAATATAATGATAGTGCTGCTGGGGCATATCCCCTGTGTCCTATTGTTTGCTCACTAAAAAGATGGGATGAAGTAGGTATTTGATGTGGCAGTCCATGAGGTGCTTCATGGAGACATTTCGTTGGAATTAGCAGTAGGGTTAGTGGAAGTAGAACCTATAGTCTTGATTCTGCTTGTAGCCATCTGCCTGCCATTGCTTCTCCTAAGCCAGGGGTTGGCAACCTTAAACACTCAGAACCACAAAGGTCCTAACCGAAAGCCCCGTTAAATTCTGGAGTCGATTGGAAGTTTCGTTTATTGGTTTTGTATGCCGCCCACTCCCAAAGGACTCCGGGCAGCTTACAGAACAAGATAAAAAGCAT
This sequence comes from Thamnophis sirtalis, assembly GCF_051295495.1. NCBI lineage: Eukaryota > Metazoa > Chordata > Lepidosauria > Squamata > Natricidae > Thamnophis > Thamnophis sirtalis. The sequence goes on from NW_028261381.1 coordinate 33,556,638, forward strand.
TTAAAAAATTAAGAATAAAAATACAGTTGTTAAAATTACACACCATCCATTCTGTCTAAATAGACCGTTGGCTTACCTGAACGGTCGTTCTCGGGGCACTGCGAAGAGAGCCCAAATGCTGGGTTAACACAGCCTATCTGCCCTTGGACTGAGTGATGATTTTCTTGACCACGCCTCCCTTTGCCTGCACATGCTCAATTCGAAAACGAAGGAACCGTCCTGTAATCAATTACAGTCAATACAGCCACATCGTTCAAATACAAACACCCGGGTGGGTTTGGGCTCTCTTCGCAGTGCCCCGAGAACGACCGTTCAGGTAAGCCAACGGTCTTTCTCCAGTGCACTGCTCAGAGAGCCCAAATGCTGGGACATGCCCAAGCTATTGAGTCCCAGGGTGGGGAAGCGCCGAAGCCTCTGGCATTTCAGCCACTCTTTGTAATACTCTTCTGCCAAAGGAGGCTTCGGCTGAGGCAAAGGTGTCAATCTTATAGTTTCTAATAAAGGCCGTGGGGGAAGCCCAGGTGGCCGCTCTACAAATGTCTAGGATAGAGGCCTGGGTTGCCCAGGCTGCAGACGTTGCAGCGCTCCTGGTGGAGTGAGCGGTGATTCTTCTCGGAGCCGTCTTGCCCTGGTGCTCATATGCCAGTTTGATGCAAGCACGTAGCCAACGTCCCACAGTGTGAGCGGAGACCTTGCGGCCCAGGGACGCAGGGAGGAAGGAGACAAAGAAAGCCTCTGAACGGCGGTAGTCCTTTGTTCTCTTTACATACGTGCGCACGGCCCGTCTCACGTCCAGCTTGTGCCACTCACGCTCCTTAGGGTGAGAAGGATGGGGACAGAAGTTGGGCAAAATAAGTTCTTGAGTCCTGTGAAACAGGGAGTTAATTTTCGGAGCAAATGACGGATCAAGTCTCAATATTACTCTGTCCGGGTGAACTACGCACAAATCCTCCCTGACAGAGAGCGCAGCAAGCTCGGCTACCCTGCGAGCGGATGTAATGGCCACCAGGAAAGCGGTTTTGATGGTGAGGTAGCGCAGACTGGTCTTTTTCAAAGGCTCAAATGGGGCTTTGGTCAGGGCCTTAAGCACAAATGGAAGATCCCATGACGGATACCGGTGAACAGTTGGAGGGCTGATGTTCGCTGCTCCCTTGAGAAAGCTCTTGATCTGGGGGAGCTGACTCAGCGAGCGAGAGGAGCCCTTTGCCAGGATGGTAGACAACGCTGCAACCTGGCGTCTGAGGGTGCTGACCGCAAGGCCCTTATCCAGACCCTCTTGCAAAAAGTCTAGGGTCTGGGGGATCGAGGCTGAGGAGGCCTCTATGTTCCTAGTCTTGCACCACCGTGAGAAGGCGGCCCAGGTGGCATCGTAGATTCTAGTCGTAGAGGGCTTCCTGGACGCTTGGATTGTTCGAATGACCTGGTCAGAGAATTTTTGCTTCCTCAGGAGCTCCCCTTCAAGTGCCAAACGGCTAGCTGCAGCCACTGGGGCTCCGGATGGGTGATGGCCCCCTGGCTGAGGGCAATCTTGTCCCGGGGGATTCTCCAAGGTCTTTGAACTGAGAGGCTGACCAGGTCTGCGTACCAGGGCCTTCTGGGCCAGGAGGGAGCCACCAGAATGAGGTCTGCCTTTTCGGTCAGGAGCTTGTTCACCACTTGAGGGATGAGCGGAAGTGGAGGGAAGGCATACAGAAGTCCCTGAGGCCACGCTGACCTCAGAGCATTTGTTCCCTCCGCCTGGGGCGAGTGGTAGCGACTGAAGAAGCGTGGGAGCTGTGTGTTGTTGTGTGTGGCAAACAGGTCTACCTGTGGCTTGCCGAACCTCCTCACGATCTGCTGGAACAGGTCCGGGTGCAGGCGCCACTCCGAGTGGTCGATGCGTTGGCGGCTCAGCCAGTCTGCTTCCCGGTTGCTTACGCCGGAGATGTGATCTGCACTGAGAGAAGCCAGATGACGTTCCGCCCACCTGCCCAGCGCTTCTGCCTCGAGCATGAGGGCCTTTGATCGAGTGCCCCCTTGCCGGTTTATGTGCGCTTTTGTCGCCACATTGTCTGTCATCAACAGTACATGAGCCCCTCTTACTAGAGATGCGAACTTTCTCAGCGCTAGGCGAGCTGCCCTCAGTTCCAGCCAATTGATGCTGTGGGCGGCCTCCCTCTGAGTCCATCGGCCTTGGGCTAGGTGGCCCTGACAGTGGGCGCCCCACCCCAGGAGGCTGGCATCCGTGGTGACAACTAGTCTCTCCGGCTCCTTGAACAGGCAGCCCTTCCTGACTGCCTTGGACCTCCACCATGCCAGAGACCGGATCACCTTTCGTGGGAGCCGAACCCGCCTGAGTGAGTTGCTGTTCCTGGCCCTCTGCACTGGCAGCAGAAACCACTGCAGCTCCCTGGCGTGAAGGCGAGCCCAGGGAACCACCCCCAGGCACGAGATCATTATCCCCAGGAGCTGGGACAGCTGAATGATGGGTACCGACCTGGGAAGGCTGCAGTGCTTCACTCTGCGTCTCAGGTTCGACAGCCGGTCTGGCGAAAGAAATACCTGGCAGGAGGTGGAGTTGATGACCGCACCCAGGTGCTGTATACAGGTGGATGGTCGGAACTGGCTCTTCTCCATGTTGACAGAGAAGCCATGGTACTGCAGGGTCTGCACAGTTAGAGAAACATCGCGGTGTGCCTGCTTGGTGGTGAGAGAGTGAATGATTATGTCGTCTAAATAACATTCCAGACGAACCGGATGGTTGCGGAGATGAGCCGCTAGCACTGCCAGAATTTTGGTGAATGTTCTGGGCGCAGATGATAGCCCGAAGGGAAGAGCCCTGTACTGGAAATGCTTCCCTTCCGCGTAGAACCTCAGGAACCGCCTGTGGGCCACATGGATGGGGACATGCAGGTAGGCCTCTTTGAGATCTATTGATGTCAATAGGTCCCCCTCCCTCACACAGCCCAGGATGGAGTGGAGTGACTGCATATTGAACCTCTTGTAAGCCAGATGCTGATTTAGGCTCTTGAGGTCCAAGATGGCCCTCCACCCCCCTGAACTTTTGGGCACTAGGAAGAGGATCGAATAGAAGCCCCTCCCCTGCTGATCCCTGGGGACTGGCTCTATCGCCTCTATCTCTAGGAGATGGCAGATTTCTGCCCTCATGCGTTCCCTCTTTTCTGGGTTCCTGGGGGTAGGACAGCGGATAAACTTTCTTTGGGGAAAGGATAGGAAGTCCAGGAGAAGGCCCTTGCGAATGGTGTTGAGGACCCACTTGTCCGATGTTATCTCCTCCCACCTGTCGGCATACAGCCGTAGCCGACCCCCGATGGGGGGATCCCTGTGACCGTCACTTTCCCTTACGAAAGGGCCGGGATCCACCACTGTTGTTTCCTCCTCCTCGGAATGGTCTCCGAAAGGAAGACTGGGATTGGTTGGCACGAGCCCCGAAGGATCTGTCTTGGTGCCTATCCCCCCCTGCCTGAAAGGGCCTCTGATAGGAGGAAGGGTGAGAAGATTGCCCTGTTTCCTGGCTCCTGTAGGGTCTTCTACGAAAGAACCCCGCCCCTTTCCGGTCACCCCTTTTAAAGGTTGCCGGAAGGATCTTGCGTTTGTCCTTGGTTTCGGTGACAAACTTGTCCAGGGCCTCTCCAAACAGAAAGCCCCCTTTAAATGGGGCCGATGCCAGCTTCCATTTAGCCTTCATTTCGGCCTGCCAGTGCCTGAGCCATAGGAGGCGGCGGGAGGTGATATTGGAAGCTAGAGCTCTGGAAGAGAATTTTGCTGCTGTCAAGGTGGCATCCGCCGAATACTCGACAGCGGTAATAATCTTGGTTAGCTCATGGCGCCACCTAGATTTCCTTGGCGGGGGTCTGGACCTGAGTTGGCGCAGCCAGAATAGGGTGGCCCTAATAAAAAAGGAGGCAGAGGTGGATGCCTTGATGGCCCAGGCAGACGCCATGTGTGTTTTCTGACATGCCTTTTCTGACCTCTTATCTTCTGCCTTAAGTCCCTCTAGGAGCTCAGCTGGCAGGTTGGAATTGGAAGTTAGAGACACGACTGGGGCATCTACTTCTGGGAATTTGAGGATTTCCTCCATTTTATCTTCTACTGCATATAGAGTTCTATCCCCCCCACTGGGGTTGGTCAGGGTGCCTGGCTGTAGCCACTGGCGCTGTACCGCGTCCATAAATAGGTCTGGCACAGGAATAACCTCGGGGGTTTCTACTGTCTCTTTGAACAACCCATGCTTAAGATCCTTGGAAGTGGAAGCCTGAGAGGCCTCAGGTCTGGAAGTGGGGCCTAACTCTGTGGCCGTCATGGCTTTGTGCAAGATAGACTTGAATAATGACGGTTGAAACAGGCCAGAGAATTTTGGCTTGTCAGGGGTGGGGTTTTCGTCTTCAGAAAGGGCGAAAATCTCCCCTTCTTCCTGCTCAGAACTTGATAACCCAGAGTGAGAGGGGCTTGAAGATGGGGAGGAGGATACAGGCTCCTTAGAGGTGGAGGCCCTAGGTTTGCGTTTCTCCTTTGGGGCCTTGCCCTTGCTAGAGCCCTTGCGCTTAATGCCTTCAGCTATCCCTTGGGAGATGGCTAAGGCAATTACCTCCCTCATTTCATCCGAGAGAGCAGAACTTTTCCCCCTTTTTTTCTTTTGCTTACTGGGCCTGCGCTGGCTAGGCCTGCCTGAGCTGGATCCACCCTTCCCAAGGGGGGAATTCTGGACAGAATCTCGTTCCTCTCCGATGGAGGAGCTAGGGGAGTCGGGGTACCCCCAAGATGCTTCAGGAGATGGATCCCTGGATGCATAGTTATCCCCAGACAAGAATTCACTGTCCCCGGGGGATTGGGCCTCACGATCAGGGGAAGCTGACTCCCTGCTGCGACGGTCTGGGCTAGGTTCTGGCTGAAGGGGCCTTGAAACCTCCCTGGGATCCACTGTGGCTCTTGGAGAAGACCTTTCAAGTGAGCCTTTGTGCCCTTTGCCTTTATTTACAGAGGGATCCAGCTTGCAGCGCTTGCTGGAGGGCCCCACCTGATCCCCTAAGGCCTCCCTGCATTCCTCAGCCATTTCAGGTCCCCACGAGGCCTGGGAGATAGCTGGAGCTGGGATGGGCACGCGCTGGTCTTTGCAGTCCAAAAGCGCTGGCAGAATCTCCAGGAGGGAAGGGCCGCCTTGGGGTCGGATTTCCTTCCTCCCACCGCCCTCGGTTCCCCGAGACTTAGCTTATTTTCCGGAGGGAGAGGCTAGCTGGCTTCCCAGACTAGCCCCCAGCCTCCCCGCGGCGTTCTGCAGTCGTTGAGGGCTTGCTGAAGCTCCGTTGGCTGGCTGGGCTCTTCTTGCTGCCTTGTTCCTAGCACGCTCTGAGCTCTGCCGCTCTGCCCGGTGAGTCGGAGCGATCCAAAATGGCGGGGGGTGCGCACGCAGCCGCTTCCCGCTCTTTCCAGCCCTGAAGGTGTGCGAAGACTCCAGCCGTCGCTGCTGTTGCCGGGCAAAATGGAGCAGGCGAGGGAATCCTAGCAATCCGGCTCACCTGCTTTAGAGCCTTCTCAGAGCCTTGCTGGATTTTTCCTCCCCCTGGGACGCCCCTGTTCCAACAGGGAACTTGGTTTATCCCACTAACTGCTCCCTTGCTAGCCAGCCCCCGCTGTGCAAGCCTTTTCAACCCCCTGCAGTGCTTGCAAATAGCAACAGCAGGGAAAAACCGGCAGCCCTTCTCTTAAAGCGACGGAAGCCTCACTGGAGGCAAATAGACAGACCTGATGTAGAAGCGTGATTTCCTCTATCTGAGAATTTAAACGTGGTCCAAATTGGGAAACTTTTTCCAGCCTTTCTGCTCTTAGACTGGAGCTCTCCCAAAACAGCCCTAACTCGGGCGGACTGAGTTTTCGAATTGAGCATGTGCAGGCAAAGGGAGGCGTGGTCAAGAAAATCATCACTCAGTCCAAGGGCAGATAGGCTGTGTTAACCCAGCATTTGGGCTCTCTGAGCAGTGCACTGGAGAAGGGGCTGGACATTAATCAACAGCCCCAGGCCTGCCAAAACAGCCAGGTTTTGGTGGCTTTTCGGAAGGCCGGGAGAATGGTAAGGGTCCGGATCTCTATGGGTAGATCGTTCCACAGGGCCGGCGCAGCTACAGAGAAGGCCCTCCCCCAACAGGCCGACAGCCGGCATCGTCTCCTCCTAGCATGACATTCTTGTCTCCTCCTAGCATGACATTCTTTTTCCTCTACCTGTCCTAACCAAAAGCCCTAACCCTATCAATTGTGGAACCGACCGATGACAGGGAGCTGCAGCAGAGGGATGAAAGAGCCACATGCAGCTCCAGAGCCCTGGGTTGCTGATTCCTGCCCTAAGCTAAAATCCCGGCACAGGATTGAACTGGGTTGGGATTCAGCCCCTAAAATTCCTAATAAGCCTTCTTGAAATTGTGGGAATTGAAGATGTGATTGCCTGATGGTTCCACTGTCCCTTTTTTGAACTTTGTATATAAACTTTCAAAGACCCCCTTCCTATCCAACCTTTTGAAGGTTTCTGTCCTTTGCATTATCATTTGAGGGAAACAAACACTTTCATTATTTCTTAATGTCATCCTATTAACAATTTAAGAAAAAGCATTGCTTATATTGGACCCTCTTTCTTAAATGATCAAAAATAAGATAATTAGCTTCAGCTAACTTAACAGTAACATTCCTCACTGTTTAGCTCAAGCCACATTTCTTCAGGAATAATTTGTATTTATAATGTTATCTATATATAGGACTTATGCTCATGATTCCTTACACTGGATTAAGTTCTTTTTTATAGTCTTATTCAAAAAATAAGTCAGACCCCATATATTTAAGCTTGCACATAACAAGAGGTTGAACAAAACCCTTTACTGGATGGATCTGGAGCAATATGACTTAGTGGAGACCAAATAACTTTGCCAACTACTGTGGATTTTTCGTCTGTTCCTAAACAACCAGAAGTAGAAGACTGGTGTTCATGGGATGAAAATGCCCCTACAAGTGTGAAAATTGAAGGTGGTAATGGCACTGTGGCCAATCAACAAAATGGATTGGAAGAAATGGAGCCCGATTATTTTCAGGACATGGCACCAACAATAAGGAAAACACAGAAAATCATTGTTAAAAAACGTGAACCTTTAAATTAAATGAGAGTGATTTTCCAAGCGTGATGGCTGCTAGAGTGGCTATAGGATGCAAAAGAGACTTGCTGTTACTCGGATTTTGGGATTAAAACCTATAGGGGAGAATGGAAATACCTTCTTCTTTGGAACAAAACCTGCTGCCATATTATCAGCCAATTTGGCTGGTGAGTATCAAAAAGGTAATCTGCAGAATAACCTAACCTTTAATGCTTCTCAGTGTCATCATCCCCACTTAATAATACAGAAACCACAGCCAGCCTGTCCAAGATCAATCTAGAAACCTGGAATGTTGTAGATAAGCAGTAACACTTCAAACTGAATCATGTGCCCTTTAGTTAAAGGGCTGCATTACTTGTCAAGGATCCTGGCAACATCAGATTACAGGCAGTTCCTCAAATTAGGACCAATCACTTAATGACCTTTTAAAAAATATGACAGCAAGTGTTTTATGGCATTTCTGGATATTATAAAATGTTGCCATTGTCATAGTCTCCCCCCCCCCCACCCTGTATTTACAACTATGGCAATCACTTAATGACTACAGGTTCCCTTAACAACTGAAGTGATTTGTTTAACCCCTGCCCCCAAAATTGCCAAATAGCGTCCAATCACGTGGACAACTCAACTTACAACTGCAATGATTTATATCCGGAAATCTGGTCCCAACTGTGGTGAAGGATTACCTGTATTCTTGAATACATCTTCTGTTTGCCCACTTCTGCTGACCAGACCATCCCCCTTCTCCAGGGAATGCTGTCTGCCTCAGCTGCTCTGGCACTCCGATTTGGATTCCAGGCCAATATTTTTATGCCCCTTTGCTTCTGATCCTGCTGAAATGCGGACATTTTCCTATCATACTTATATGGTACTTGTGGAGAAGGCTTCTGGCATAGGAAAAGCAGACAAATGAGCACCTTCAAAACCAACAGAAGGGTGATAACAACGTAAAGACAGTCTCACATAGAAAGAACCATCTCATTTTCTCAAGATGCCAGAATGAAACGTGAAAGGGGTCAGTTCAATCTCTCACTAATGCAGTGTGGAACTGATCTGTCCATACTACCCAATATAGCACAATCTACTGAAACTTAGGCACGGCCATGAGGCTGATATAGCAAACTGCAATAAATTAAATTCAGATAAAAATGAGTAAAGTTTATGTACTTTCTGACCCAGTAATGCTCACTAGAACTATACAGGTTCTAATGTTGGATAAATTTTGTTCCTACTTGCATCCTGGCATAGAGATATGTGACCAAAAAAAACCCCTTTAAAAAAAATAAACTATTGTTTATATAGATAGTTGTATCTTATCCCATGTCCTCCATATACAAACCAGACACATTTATTAGACATGTTTTTAATTAGCCCTGAACTTGAAGCTGTCATATGCTAAAAGTTCAACTTGCTATGTTTGGAAGATTTATACGTCTTGTAATAATATCTCAATAATTATTAAGAGGTTGCATTGCATTGTTGACATTTTCAGGTTAGACCTATCGGCATTACACAGGTTTTATTTATGCCTAGGGACCAAGGATCTTTAGAAATCAAATACATTTAATAGGACAAAAAGGAATTGCAACCAAACTCAACTTGAAATCAGCTTGTGTCTAACTCATAAACCTGTTCTTCTACCAGCATCTCATGTAATTTGGATAAACAGCTCTTGCTGCCTTTTATATTATTAATGTGAGATTATGGAAGTTGGCCAAATGTGTTACAATGTTTGTAATGACTTATATTTTGCAAAGGGCACCAGTGGGTATCATCAATCCCATTTCCTTCTGCTTCCCTTGGCCGTGAATTCGATATCACACTCCACGTACCAGCAATATCCTTCATCCAGTTCTGTGGATTTTAACAGAGGTTTCAGAAACAGAATGCCACTCCCCCACCTCCCCTGACACTATACATGAAAAACATCCAATATATACAGAAATTTACTGCTGAGAAATTTTTTCAGCTGGGCTATTCATAGGTAATGGGTTGGCAGCAGATTAACAATGGATTCTTCCTCTGTCACCATGAAGGACTGGTACAAGTACATCAATTGAGGAAAACAAATGTTTCACCATCTTTCACAATGCGAGTGAGCTTCATAAGGCATTTAACATTGTCACTTTCAAGCAACATTACAGGACAGAACCCACAGCAAGCCACTTCCCCACCCTCTTGCAATTTTTCGCTTTGCAACCCTTTTCCGGAGTCTGCTTTTCTCAAAACTGCGATGTCTTCGTAATACTGTATATGCCAGGGTGGATAAAGCGTCCATGTGTTCAGCTGACTTGTAGAAAAAAAATGAGAGAGAGAGAGAGAGAGAGGGAGAGAGAGAGAGAGAGAGAGAGGGAGAGAGAGAGAGAAAGTGCAACCATGCTTTGAAGCAATTTTTTTTAAAAAAAGTAGTTTTCTGGCATGTGGGCCTTGAATCAAGCATCCAAACCCTTTCTCTTCACCGACCACAAAGGAAGAAGAACATCCTTTTGTGTGAAGGGTGAGCAGATTAGACCCTTCCAAGGTCTGAGGAAGGACACGAAGTCTGTGTCTTGGCTTTTAGGCACCCAAGGTCATGTTACGTAGCAGCCACTGCTGGGATCGGCTTTCGCTGCAATCCTTCATGGTAGGAACCATTTTGTCATCTTCTGAGGGCTCATCAAGACACTGGTTACTGTTCACATGTCTCAATGTCAGTCGCTGAAAAACAAACAAGCAAACCAACACAATGAAGTCGTCAGCGTCAGTTGGACTAGTCAACAAATTCCTCTACCATGTTTAGGCATCAGGAAAATCACACAGAAAGTTCCTCAGCATTATTGTATAGTGACAGGAGGAAGTTGGACTGCTGAGACTCCAAATTCGAAAGGTGAGTTTTAACTTATATTCCTTTAGCAGAATGACTGCTCTACCACCTAATCTATGGCGCTGGGCAGCTTTCTCGTGAAAGAACAACTGGCTCATCTTCTACGTTTAGGAATCACCGAAAACTAATCTTGCAAGTTTATAAAAACAAAGTATCTCAAAGGCATTCTAATCTAAATCATTTTTCCCCGAATTGACCATCAGCCTTCAAAATCATGAGCTATGAATTTCCCTTCTGAAATTGTTTTCAGTTTATTGTACTAGGCATTTGTTGGAAGAAGCATGGTTTCTCTATTTTGTCTTTTCTTATGGCAGTTTCTGCTCATACAATTATGTCACCCTCCCATAATTAAAAAATGATCAATGGTTAACGTGCTAGAAATGTTTAACTATAGAAAGTGGTGTAGCCTTTGGAACCTAGGGTACTCAAAGCTAAAAATAAAAGGATTTCAATTAGCTAATTGTAATTAATCCAGAAGCTCCTTCTGTTCAGGTGATGTTTCTTTGAAGAAATTAAGCAGTCTATTCTGCTTATAACCATAATTCTGTGGAGATACTTTGTGTAGTTTATATGGGAAATTTTCAACAATCTCCTCTCTTTATCAGTCTCAGATCAATTTAGACTAACAAAGCGGCATTTTGTCTTCAGATCATTCTCTAATCTATCATTTGTTATATTAATGAGGATTTATAAACATTTCTGCCTTAATTTTCATTCTGCTCTTTTAGAACTTGAAATGAGGAGACTAATAATATGACAGAACAGCAAGTGGCTTCAGATAAAAAATTGCTTTTTTATTTAAAAAAATATGTAAAATGTAAAATTCAAGAAAGCAAAAGAACAAAGAAAAATAAAAATTCATTCCAATCAAAAATTTAATCCATTGATTAGGTTTTGGTGTATTCGGGTCGTTTCCCGTGTAAGATTGAGAGTATCTTGGCCATATGTACGTACGTACGTACGTACGTACGTATGTATGTATATATATATATAAATAAATAAATATAATGATGATGTTGTTATTTACTATTTATTATGGTAGCCTTCCCCAGAATGCTGGTCTTGCTGGAATGAGAGGATGATTAGATGTTCTGGGATTCCCATCATCCTAAGCACCTTTCACAGCTTGACAAGGTTGACACAATTAAAAACCTTTCTATAATCAACAAAGCATATATTGACTAGTATTATAATAACTGTATTATGTCGGATGTACATCAGTCAGATGTGTAGATTTGATTTAGCATTTCTGGCTACATAAAAATAATCCTTTCCAGAACCTGAGATAGGCAGATGTTTAATAATATTAAAGGTATCATTGCAGGATGTAAGCTGTTCCAGTTATCCATAATTCACCAGCAATAACCCGCTATAATATAATGAAGTTATTCAATCATATTTTTCAGGAGGCATGATGGCCTAATGGTGAAGACGCTCACCTTCCACTCAGAAGGTTGAGAGTTCAATTCTAGGCAGCAACAGATGTTTCTCTACCCACCCCAAAGCAAGGGATTAAAGGTCGTAAAAAGAAAAAAAACACCCTATCATATATTTCAATATACTGGTGATATTTAGCTTATGTTTCTTCCCTCCCACAAGCGCTTTATTGGATATTTCCAATCTGTAAAGTACTAGATAGGGAGAACAAAATTAAACTTTGGGGGGAAAAGGAGTCATTATATTTTCCAACAACTGAATTTTAAGATTTGGGAGATAAAAAGTTATTTTGGATTGTGCTGCACTTTGAAAAATCACATTTGTACTCTAGGAGTTTTCCTGAATCCAGCATTAGTATTGGATAGCTGCATAACATCAGCAAAGTAGTTCTGATAAAAACTAATTATTTTTTTGCACTCTAATGTGGAAGAAGCAGGTCTTCTTTACTCCTTCATTGTGACTATAGCACCTCAAAGCTGCACTGCACCATAGGAACCTTTTGGGGTAGCTCTTGAAGATTATCTGGAAATAACCCAGGGTGAATAGGAGCCCCCCTTCCTCTTCCAAAACACCCTCATTCATTTCCAGTTGCTTCTAGCCATAGTAATGCATTCTGCCCAGTATTCTGGCATCTTTAGGAAACCTACCTCAAAGAGGTTAAAATTAACATCAATGATTAATTTCTTTTTCTTCTGAGCAGAGGTAATATTATTGATCCTGATCTGCTAATTAAGCAACATCAGTTCGCTTCCAGAGAAACAGAATGTTAAGACTGCTTTCTGTTCAGAATCCGAAGACCTTAGTTGTTTGACCCTTCCAATTCTGTAATATTCTATGTTCTAGGAAAAAGGTTTATGCTATGTTCTGTAGATGCCATTGTGTGCAAGGACTCCACACTTTTTTAAATGGAACCGTTTTCTTGAGATGTTTGAAATGATGAAATTGCACAAACAATGAACTTTTTGCATTATGCTGAATTTCATGCTAAATTGAACTGAAGATGGACTGTGCTATAGCAATTTCTACCCAGAAAAAAACATTAAGAAGAGTAACAAAGGAGGCTTTTTGTCGTACTTTAGACAAACTGCTGTGAAATTCCCAGAGAATCACTTAAGGCTATTTCATAATATGTAGCCCATTGTAATAGGTTATTTTTCTTCTAAGATGTACATATAATAAGAGTGCCAAAATGCTTTAAGAAATAATTCAGAACAAATGAAAGTACCATATTTTCGAATTAGTTGAATTGGAGGCTTCATGACTCTCTTCTGGATGCCAAATCAAATATAGTCCTAATATTTCACCAGCTGTTTCTTTGTATTTGTTGTAGAATTTTACATTAAAAGAAGCATGTTGAATATTTCAATGGCCTTTTATAAATACTTATTCCTATAATTCTATCATTATATAATGCTATTACAAAAAAAAAAAAAAAAAATTGGGCCAACAATCAATTACATTAGAAAAATATCAGCAACAAAACCACCCAGTCTGTAATTTCTTTCATTATTTAGTACCAGATTAAGGTTTTCCAGCCTATTCATGATATTTAATGACTCATAACACTATATTTTAGCCCTTTTTGTCTTAGTCAAACAGGACCTTTCGAAGGAACAAAGATTCTATTATACAAATTATATCCTTTGAGCAATGTGTTTATATATTATATGGGGTTCCTCTAATATTATAACAAGATATCATTGACATTAAAATTAATAGAAAAACTTGTTTGCTTTATAAATAATATTTTGAAATGCTCTGGCAAGAAAATTATAGATAACATATCCATTTAATTTCTGGATTGCATTCTTTCTAATGTTAAATCTTGTACAGTGAAACAGTCACTTTGAAAACAAGTACATAAAATTAACCATTATCTCTATCAAAAGTGCTATCTATGCAACACATTTCTATCTACCACAAAAGTATACATTACATTTTTCTATTTTTATTGTATTTACTTACAGTATTACATGGCTGCTTTTCAAGTACTGCATCCAGGTGGCATACACAACAGTTCCACAACATAGTTTAAAAACCAAACATTAAAACACGGTCTCAATTATTATAAGTAGAACAATGATGAACTGAAAAAGCATAGATTGAACTCCCAAAGCAGGGCAATTTTTCAAGCTTACAGAACTGCTATGCAGAAGGGAAATATATTAACCACCAGTGAGTGGGACTGAATTCCAAACACATTGATGAAGGCTAATCTGATTTGGGGGATCAATCCAATGTATGGATTTCACAGTTTGTGTAAATTGAGCATATCTTGAGAAAATATTCCTTAAGATATCCTGGCCATGTGGTACACAAGTTATTGTTTGACATTATTGACCAGGGGTGTCAAATTCAATTTCACTGAGAGCCGCATCAGGCTTGTGTTTGGGGGGCCAGGGTGGGTGTGGGCAGGATGGGCATGGCCAGCTCAACATCACTCATGTTGGGGGGATTCAGGGTGACATGAGTGCTCTGTCAGTGAAAACAGAGCTCAGGAAGGCCGCCTGTATCATTCAAAAGCTCTGTTTTTGCTGGCAGAGGCACCACGGACCGGTCCTTCACTGTTTCTAGAGTGGCCCATGGGCCAGATCTAATCAACCCATGGGCCAGCTCCAGCTCCTGGGCCTTGAGTTTGACACCCCTACTATAGACCAAATAGTAAAATACAGAGACGTTTCAGGGCATGGTAGAGCAGAAGGCAGAGTTATGGTGGAGCAATCCTCCAAAGCAAATACATGTTTATTTACATATACCTTCACCCTTAGCTTTCATCTCTTCAGTTGCCATGTCATCATTCGTTCAATTTGAATGAGATGAATTTTAACATGAATTCAGATAAACAAAAGTTAAAAGTATTTTACATTTTACTGAACGCTTACTCTTAGCAATAAATTTTAATTTAAATTTTCCTTCATTGCACTTTTTTTTATTATGCTCTGTGACAGACTCAATTCTCACAATTGCATTCTTTTTATCAATTTGGTTTGGAAACTAATCAAGGAGAGAAGCAACTTAGAACTGAGGAGAAATTTTATGACAGTTAGAACAATTAATCAGTGGAACAACTTGCCTCCAGAAATTGTGAATGCTCCAACACTTCAAGTCTTTAAGAAGATGTTGGATAGCCATTTATCTGAAACGGTATAGGGTTTCCTGTCTAGGCAGGGCGTTGGACTAGAAGACCTCTAAGGTCCCTTCCAACTCTGCTGTTGTATTGTATTGTATTGGTTATTGGAATTATCCTGTAGTGATAAAGACACTACATAAAAACAACAGTCATCATTTTACAGACAAAATGGAACATTCTGTTTCTTGTCAAAAGGGAAAGAAGGATTCAAAATGGCCGAGAGAATTGCTTTTGATACTGAGATATGAAGGCTTCTAACAGTTTTACTAAACTACAATTAACACTTATTGAACTAAATGTGAGATATAATTTTCTTTGAAGGCATTTTTTTTAATACGGAAGGGTGTTTCAATTTGAAAGAACCATTGATGATTATAAAGCTGTATAGCAGAACTTCTGCTTTGGTAAAGTTATTGGAAACTAATTTCCAAACTAAACCAAGGACTTCAACTATCAATGATTATAATGCTATAAGCCACTTAGAATCACTGAGTTGAATGGCCATATAAATTTGTTTAATACATGAATAAAAATAAATGTAAATAAAGTTTGCTCTGATAGTATCAACATGGCAAAAACTCACTTTACAGAAAAACATTCAATTAAAAAAACCTAAGAAACACAGCATTCCTTGTCTTTACACAGTACTGTAAATTGGCTGTCCACTACTACTGTACTAATCATAGATTCACAGAATGATAGAATCAATGCCAGGAATGGTGGCTTCTGTGTTAGATTTTTATACCATTCCCCCTTGAAAATCATAAAGGCATAAATAACACTCCATCCTCTTTATAGGGTTGTACTATAAGTTGAACTAAGTGGTACAGCTTAGCTGGCTGAGGAATTCTGGGGTTGAAGTCCACAAGTCTTAAAGTTGCCAAGTTTGGAGACCCCTGGCTTAGACCCAGAGGGAGTGATTGGCCTTATTTTCAAAAGTGGCTCTGGATTCAAATCTGAGTTATCCAACGGTGTAATTACTCTTTCATTGGCTATGCTATATAACTGGATTGGATTAAATGTTGGGCAGCATTTGAATCCCCCAAAGGGGCCTGATCTGCTGGCATGTGAGTCAGTAGATAATCAAACACTGGCTACCACCACAAAGATTTTGCCCACTTTAACATTTAGACACTATTGATTGAAAAGAGATGCTTTAAGGTAATGCAAAACAACTAGACTTTTAACAGCTTTTTAGAATTAAGTAAGATATGCAAACACAAGAACTACACCACAGAAGGCACATCTAGCTTTTATCAAAATGTTTTTTGACATAGGTTTGCAGTAAGTAGCATTAATAAATGCAGTTGTTACATAGCTATTTTACCTCAATTCTAGACTTTACTCTATAGTGAAAAGTAGGGGGGGTGAGCAGGGAAATAATTATCATATTTATTATTATTTTTTCATGATACCTACCTCTAGGCATCTACTAAAGGAAATAATCGGTAGAGCTTTTAAAAACGTTCCTAAAAACCTCCAGCCGAGTATAGTTTCTGAACAACCACTTCTGAAAAGGGCTGTCATTACAAGCCTCCATAGTGGGACCATGAATGGCATCTTCTATCCTGCTTACAGTCAGACAAGACTGGGTAATAATATGAAGGAAGGTGTGTGTCTGTGAGACAGAAAAATGGCACAACAAGTAGGAATCATGAAGCAAAGGATAAATCTCTCTATCCAACCTATGACAATGAAAAGGTGAATGAACTACTGTAAGAATCTTATATTCACACAGCTTAAGTCATCATCTTAAAACAGTCTTGGTATTTTACATGGGTTTCACAAAACACTAACATAAATCAACTCTAGAAAGAGTGCAAAGAACAGCAACAAAGATTATTAGGGGAGTGGAGACTAAAAAATATAAAGAAGGATTGCAGGAATTGGGTATGTCTAGTTGAATGAAAAGAAGGACTTTTTACAAATCTGAAAAAGAGCGATCGCACTGGTTATCTGGAGACACTTCAACTAGGCCTTTACCCTAAAATAAAACTGCTGCTGATGAGCTTCCTTCACTCTGTCTTACATTTGGGCAATGGCACAGCTTTTTAAGTAGTTGATATAATTAGATCTCGACCTACAACATTCATTTAGTGACCATTCAAATTTACAATGGCACTGAAAAAAGTGACTTGACCATTTTTCACACTTACGACCATTGCAGCATCCCCATGGTCACGTGATCAAAATCTTGTTTTGTGACCCTCTTTTGTGACTTTCTGACAAGCAAAGTCAACAGGGAAGCCAGATTCACTTAACAACCATATTATTAACTTAACAACTCCAGTGATTCACTTAACAACTATGGCAAGAAAGGTCATAAAACGGGGCAAAAATCACTAAACAATTATCTTGCTTAGCAATGGAAATGTTAGACTCAATTCATAAATTGAAGAACATATGTATGTATGTATATATGTATGTATGTAGGTATGTATGTATGTATCAGTGGTGAGTTCTGGATCCCATTCAAACCGGTATGGTTGGAACAGGCCTGGCGGCATGGACATGCGCAGTGCACGCATGTGTCTTAGCGCCTCCGCAACATTCCAGCTGCTCCATGGAGTGTTGCACAGATGCTGTATGCGCCATGCGCTTGCGCCTTAAAAGACAGGTAAGGAGCTCAGGCGAGCGGGTGGGTCCTCTTGAGCATCGTACCGGAACGGTGACAGGTGCTCTGGGCAGGCTCTGCTACGCCTGTACCGGGGTGTACCGCCTGCAATCCACTACTGGTATGTATGTATATAATTTCAAAGTATAAAAACAGATCTTAGCATCAATAAAACATTGGGTTACTGTAATGGTCAAAAATGTCTCCATCTCTATGCTTTTACACTATATTTGTATTTCACTGTATATGTAGATCGCTCCTATTTATTATCAATATTCTAACCTACAGTTATTTTTGAAGGAAGATCTATTCCTCTTATTTAATTTTGGTAATTAGAGTGTACTAGCATGGAGAACAACTAAAAATTGCTCACTATGAGTGAGCAACTGGAATATCAATTTTCATTATGCATCTCAGATGCATAATCATTTCCCTTCTGTTATCTACTAATAGAAAGTAAATGCAGAATGGAAAAAAATGAAGATTTAGTAGTCTTGAATATCAATATTTATTAAACACATAGTGAGCAAATTGAACAGTTATGCATGAAAAAAATAAGAATGTCATTGCAAAACATTTTCAATTAAAAGGGAATATATTCAAAAGTTCTGACTACAGGGAATTTATCTCCATGCAGTACAGCTAAACTTATCTCAAATCCATGCAAATTCCTATTATTAACTTTCATTCAGTCCTGCCAATTTAGAGGAAAACAATGAACCCTGTGAAATGATTAATCTTTCAGTTTACAAATAAAAACGAGTCTTATCAAACGTAAACAGTTCTGAATCGTGAACCAATTTACCAAAACCTTAATGGACTGATATCTGTAACTTTAAAATATATTAATACACCAAAAACATTTTATAACAACTTTTAATCTATACAGCAGAAACCTTTTCAATTATCAAAATAATGTAAAAAGGTTGGTTGGAACCAGCTAATTGAACCTGTCACAGCGTGCCTCACAAGGATTATTGCTGTCTAATGGAAGTAGCAGCTGGTCACTCAAAATAACAATGACTCTACATCGGAATAGGTTTCAGGAAAAGCACAAAACACTGTTTGTAAGCACTATGAGAATTAAATTAAAAGACCCCGCATATTGCCAATGGAAAACACATATCGGTTTCCCATCTCCCTGTGTTCTCTAGTCCTCATCTCCATTTCTTTGCAAATGTAGTGCTCTGATGAATTTGATTCTCATAAATACATATCCCAAATGTTCTGATATAATGTGCCTCATGAAAGATTTATTATGCAATACCAAATGCAATTGGATCATTCCATTCATTTTGCAGGTGCAGGAAAAAAACAGAAATGAACTTTTTGTTGGTGTGACTATTCACAATGAATACATTTCTGAGTATTTTTTTTAAAGAAAGGACAATCCGCAAATATTTTGAGAAATGACATTTTCTCCTTTTATCTACGCATCTGTATCATGTATCCCTCCTTTTCTATTCTCTACAAAAATGTAACACACTAGAAGACAATTATCTCCAACTATCAGCATTAGCATCATGCTACATGTAACAGGAAATGGAGAATCTATTCTTATAAAATAGTCTACATCTAAACAAAGGTCAGATATATCACAAAAGCAGTACACAAGTGAAATCCTAAACTAAAATCAATCACAGGGATTACTAGTTTCAAAATGCTTACCTCAAAGTTGTATTCCCATTTACCTGCATGCTAACAAAAGCAAAGGAATGGCAATATACAGTCAAACTATGACCCAGGAAAATATATAGAAAGCTTTATGTTTCTTCCAACTGCCTATGTCATCCCCAGGCATTATGATACAGAGAGTCAACCAAATACTTCTAGCGTCTAAATCTTGGTAGGTGAGTTCAAAAAAGGTCAAAGCATATGTCCAGACAGATTTTTTTCCATAAAAGCAATAGTGACCGAAATAGTCTTTCTCCATTTGAATAACTGAGAACCAGTTGGTGTTGTGGTGAAAACGCCAGGCTAGAAGCTAGGAGACCATGAATTCTGGTGCTACCTTAGGCACAAAGCCAGCTGGATCATCTTGGGCCAGTCATTCTCTCTTAGTTCTAGGAAGCAGACAAGGGCGAACTACTATGGAAAAACCTGGCCGAGAAAACTCAGCCAGGCAAATCATCAGAAGTAAATAAACTAATATGAAGGCATTCTCTTTCTCTCTCTCTCTCTCTCTCTCTCTCTCACACACACACACGGCAAAAGATTGCTAATAATTTGGCAAAAGATTGCAATTCAAGGTGATTATCTTTAAGGCATGGCATAGGTCCAGGTTACTTGAGGAATTGTCTCACCCCACTGGGATTGGTCCGTACTACTCGTGCCGGCATAGGTGGCTGCAACCCTATCTTGCCATAATGGCTTAAAGACCTGGCTCTGCCAGTTGGCTTGGGGCCCCAGTAGAGGAACAGCGCAATGGAGATGGTTGATAGAGTAATAACAGATCCCACTCCCCACCCCTCCCCAAGTGCCTTTGGTTTTAATGTCTGGTAAGGTGGGCAGCTAATAAGATTTATAAATAAATAATACGGTTCATAAAATCAAATATACCCAGGCACTGTATACCAAACTAGTACACTTAAGAGTTAAAAATCAAGCTATGCATTTCATACATAAAGATTTGGAAATCTGTACTTTGGTCATAAATCCTGCATGTTCCCTTGTTGAAAACAGCTTGGTAAAACTCTAAAAGGCTCATAAAGAATAACGCAACAACAGCAGGATACCACAAACAACATACTGAAATAGTAGATGCAAAGTTACAAGAGGAACGTAATTTATCAAAGCTGTATCACAGCTGTATCAATTCATATATTCAGAGTTTTCTCCTTAAGTTGGTATGACAAGGAAACATCTGTTCAAAACTCAGCTGTTTACATAATTATGAAAAGATGCTGCTTGACACCACAGGACTATCATTTCTGAAATAATGTATTGGCTCTGAATTAAGAGCAACCCAAGAAATTGTGATGATAGATTAGATGGATGGATGGATGGATGGATGGATGGATGAATGGATGGATGGATGGATGGCTAGATAGACAAAACTTTCAAAATGTTAAACTTTCTATTGTCACTGCAGGGACATTAATGGAAGTTCTTGATTAATTAGATATTAAGTGGTATTTCACAACACAAGATCTAAAATCAAATATAAAGATGGCGTAAGAGGGGAAAATGCATAAATTTCATTTTAGAATTCTATATTTCTGAAATATGGGTACCAAGGGTAATATGATTTCTTTTTGGTTTTTCATGTGCAAGATGTTGGGACTTTTTATGTATAAGTCTTGGTGAGCATCTCTCCTTTATTTATTTATTTACTTAGGCTTCTATACTACTAAATGCCCATAAGCACAAAGCACCCTACAGAGCAGTCTAACTAGGGTTAAAAGAGATATTAAGAGAGCCAACTGTTCAGCTCCCCACTAACCATGACAGTGTTATCCTGAGGGAGGAACCAAACCTCCATATGTCCAAATGCTGTCTTGTGTTCTTTATATTATCAGCTTCCAAAATAGAAATACAAAAAGGAAAAAAAGGCATGAGCAACCTTTTCATATATGCCTTTAATGGTCTGATTTGGGGAAATTTGGGCTAGGCAATCATTGAAAGGTTTGGACTAGGGGACAAATCACCTTGGTTCACTGTTGTAAATACTGCATGTGGGACATGGAGGAAGAGAGAGAAGGAAGATAAAAACCGAAAGTGATGAAATCCTCCAGTCTTCACAAAAACTACATCACAGTCATCATCATCATCGTTACCACCAAAATTTTCACATGACATCCCCCCCAAAGCCCCTCACCCTTTAAAAAGAAGAAACAGATTCTAATGTATTCTATCTACATGATATCTATAATTTCCCCATTCAGGAAATAATGGAATTAGGGGAAGAAGATTGGGGATTTTTAAATGGGGCTGCCTAGATATTTCAGCGGACACAGAATGCAATGGCACTGTACAGTATATTACATTTCTGCTCCACAAGCTGCACTAATTGCCAATTTGCTTCCTAGTCTCAATCAAAATATTGGGTTTGACATTTAAAGCCATTCATATCATAGACTGAACTACCAGCCCACCTTGTTCGATCTGGCAGAGAAGGCACGCTGCAGTTACCATCACTAAGGATTTACATTTTTTGGGTACTCGGAAATGGGCCTTCATTCTCATAGTGTCCATTTTATGAAATAGTCTTCCTCCTGGAATTAGATTAGCTCCACCCCTTTTGACATTCTGGAAGGCCCTCAAGGCCTGGTTTAAGTTATCGGGCTTGGGGCTCCCTGGGCAGTGGAGATTTGTTTACATGGCTCCATTGCTGAGCTGATGGAGGCTTCAGTGAGGCCTGTGCACATGGATGGGGGGGACGTGGAGGGTTTGTGCATGCATGCATGGGGGGAGGTCACTGCATTATGGGTGTGGGCATGCACATGTACGATAGCACCCGAGCAGAAAAGTGTTCGCCATCAGTGAAATAGATGTTCCCTAATAGTATATTGTAGTGGTTAAGGCACCAGGCTAGAAACCAGGAGAGTGAGAGTTCTACTCCCACTTAGACACTAAGCTAGCTGGGTGACCTTGGGCCAGTCAATCCTCAGCAACTTCTGAAAACTTTGCTAAGAAAACTACAGGAATTAATCCAGGCAATCCCCAGAAGTCAAAGCTACACATATACACACGCACAAAGACAGAAACACTTGGTTGAATACGTGAGAAATACTGTTATAGAAGTCCTGTTACTGGCTCATTTTGCTTCTTAATTTCTCAATCCAAGAGGCATAAATGAATATTTTTAGAAAAAAAAAATCTTAGAAAAATATTTTTGCACCATTTTTAAGAATACTGAGTTTTTAAGAATACAGAGTTACTGTATATTAGTCAGCTACAATGCGCTAGGGCAGGCATGTCAAACTCGTATCTTCATGACATCACCACATGACATATCGGGACTTTCTTCCCTTCACTAAACTAGGCGTGAGCATGGCCAGCATGTGATACATCCAGGCCACGGGTCACGAGTTTGACAGCCCTGCGCTAGGGTATCAACTGTGTCATTTGATAATGCCATAGTTCCTGGGACTCTCTAGGTCCACTTCTGCATAATTTAAGATGAGTTCCTTAAGGTGGCTGGATTGCCTCAGTACTTCTCTGTTTTTATTACTCAGTAAATTCTTACTGAAGAAAAAACATCTAGAATACCAAGAGTAAAGAGACTTTGATGTTATACTGACATTAAATAAAATTCTATTAATCCTTATAAATAGTGAAATAATCATTTCCATTTACAATTTATAAAAACTAAAATACCTTAAATCAAATCACTATTTGTAAATCACAATAATGATAACACAATAAAAATACATTTTTACCCTACTATTATACATTTGGAATTGTGTGAGGTTTTCTCCCGCTTTCTTAATTCAATTTGGTAAGCTAGCACTACAACAAAACGATTCCTCAGGTAAATTGCCTTTTCTATGTGTTTCTTATCATAGAACTACAAAATATTTCCTTTTTGCTGGCTCCATCTAATGGCTAATTCTGATTTTGCAATCGTGACTTTTTATAAGCTTCTAAGACGTAGCTTCAAAAAACAACTCTGATGAAATTTATTTTCAAATCTGCCACATGGAAACATTTTCTACGAACTATTTATCTCCTTATAAACATAGTTTCAAACTATTAAAATAGTGGTTATTTCAATACTGAATTGTACAAATATTATAAAACTGTCATTTGATTTAAAAAAAACATATATAAAATCTTATGAATTTTAATATAGTAATGAATCAGTAATAACAGCAAAAACCTGTATATCAAAGTAGAAAAGTAATACACATATGTATCATATAAAGTTTTTCTCCTTGAGCAAGTGCATCTGATTCTTAAATATTTTCCCATAAAACTACAGCTAAATATTTGTCAGTGAAATGGCATGGACTGTTCTTTCTTTGTCAACGCTGCAACAGTCTGACTGTATCTCATATATTTATAACATGTCTTCTTGCAGTAATGAAATTGCATAATGTATGTTTTGCATCCCAAACATCCTGCTGGCTTAGTATTTATGGGTGAAGAATTATGAACCTAGTCACAATATTTTATGGGAATGCATGTTTTATTATGCAGCATATCATTCCCAGATAATGAAAACTTCCTTGAAATAATAAATATTGCTGGTTTATTGGGAAACAGATCACTGCATAAATTGTAAGGTTCAAAATTACAGTAGATAGGAATATATTTTCCACATGAACTTGAAAGTATAATCCCAGTGTGATGAAGACCCATCTGTCATATCTGAAATTAACTCTAGGTTGGCTGCAACAGCTGCTCTGTTTCATTAAGTTCAGTGTCAAGCGGTGTCCTTCTGCAAATATAGAAGGAAGTCTTAACAACTAGTTTCTTCCTCACCCAGCTATGTAGTTAAATGTTGACATAATTTATTCGATTGTTTACTCTTTGGTTTATTTCTGCTGTTGCCAACTGCTCAGAAGAGGGGAGAGCTGTTAATACAACCTACCCATCGAAAGAAAAAAATCTAGCTTAATCTCCTTTGTAGGATGTTCTATGATGGGTCTTCAAGATGAACTCACTTCAAAGTTGGGTTGCTCCCGGTTCGCCCTGGATCGGGTGAGCCGTTAGTAGCAGCGGTGAGGGGCTCCAACCACCCACCTGGATGCTTCTGCGCATGCGCAGAAGTGGTGTGTGCCAGAGCGGCCCAAACTGGTAGTAGAAAAATTGGCAACCCACCTCTGACTCGCTGGTCCATCTAATCCAGATCCTTGCTAGAATAGTCCACCTCAGTACATAGACCTAACTATAGTAACTTTCTGCTATAGAAATTAATACACTTTCATAACTGTGTGCCTCACTACTTTCTTTTGTATGCTAGCTTTATTGTTTTGTCAATAATTTTTACTTATTTATAAGACTCTAAGGCTGATTCAGATTTGTGCATATACTTTCCACAAGAATGTTTACCATGCTAGGCCTAAGAGGTAGCGAAGGAAAGAAGGAAAGCAGACTGAATTGTTTGATTTCCAAGCATGTCAATACTTTATAACCTTATAAACTCTCTCACTTCAGATCAGAGGAATAGGAATGGTGACAGCTTATTTACATTCTTTAAAACCTGTGCAATCCTCTTGTGTAAGGAAGTGGGGAAATGGCTAAAAAGAGTCCCTGAAAGAAGTCATTTCAGGCACCCATATTCTGAGGGAAGAATTTTTTGAAGCAGCTGTAGATGCCTTCTAAAAGAAAATAGGGGTTACTTGTTATGCTCCCACATGTTGTGAAGACCCTCTTTAATAGCAATAAGACTTATATACCACTTTACAGGGCTTTTACAGCTCTCTCTAAGCAGTTTACAGAGTCAGCATTTTGCCCCCAACAACCTGAGTCCTCATTTTACCCATCTCGGAAGGATGGAAGGCTGAGTCAACCTTGAGCCTGGTGAGATTTGAACTGCCAAATTGCAGTCAGCTGAAGTAGCCTGCAGTACTGCACTCTAACCACTGTGCCACCGTGGCTCATGCTCTGAATAATAGTCTGAATAACCTAACAAATGTGATTCACTGCCTTTAGGCTCCATTATACGGAGATCTCAGGTTTAGAAGAGGTTACTGTGGTAGAAGGAATAATCATTCACATGAGAGACAAGGTTATAAGGGAAAGAGATGCAAAGTTAGCACCTGCACCCCCCAATGTATCTGAAAATAAAGAAGGAAAAAACAACGGTGAAAACATTTCCTAACAAATTTACCAACCTGATAAAGAACTTTCTCAACCTTGGCAACTTTTAAGATCTGTGGGCTTCCATTCCCAGAATTCCACAGCCAACACACTGGATATACCAACATGCAGATCTTAAAGTCAGCAAAGTAGAGAATGACTGCTTTAGCCTTTTCTTTGTTAGCTGCCGGCAAGCAATAATATTGTTCAAATATGCTTCATTTCTCTGTTTGAATAAATACCTCCGCATCGTATTCCCAAAGTTGATTTCCTCTCATGTGATGGCACTTCAGCATAATTACAGGCCCATTGAGCCTAGAGACATCCATACATAAATCATCTGTGCGAATTTCCTTGTCGGCGGTGTATGAAAATACCTGGAAGAGAGAGGTCCTGTTGGTAAAATAACAGCTAATGCTTAAGAGAAAAAGTTAGCACAGACATGGAAAGCATATCGAAAACACATATTTTGTTTCAAACCTGGCAACTCCCATTTCATTCATTGTCTAGCCATTTCAATGATTGTGAATGCACGCAAGAAAGATTTCGGCTTTGACCTCAGGTGACAGATCAGCAGTAGAGAATCTGTATGTTGTTTCCTAACCTGTATTATGTACAGATAGTCCTCATGTAATAACCACTCATTTACTGACCATTTGAATTTATGACAGCGCTCAACAAGTAGTATATATAACTGGTTCTTCTTGTTGCAGCTGTCACAGAATTTCTGTAGTTATGCGAACATGATCTGGGCCATTGACATGCAGTCAGAGGAGGCAGGGGAGGCACAGCCTCACCACTGTCAATCATGAAAAAAAAAATGTAAACGGGAAAAGGCGAATGCTGAGTTTAGGCTAACTAGCTGCTGCCACACCGTGAATGACTGCCTGTTAAAAAAAGCCTCTAAAAAAGCGACCTCTACTATGAGGCAGGAGAACTGCATGTCTCATCTAGTCTGACTTTTTAGGTGCTCAAGCAGAATTAAGCGAGGGTTAAAAGCCTAAAAAATCCTGAGGTAGTTGAGGCATGCAGTTCTCCTGCCTCATAGTAGAGGGCGCATTTTTTAGAGGCTTCAACTCTGTCATTCTGTTTAAAGCTGCAGCGTCGCGCTCACTCTTCCTCCTCTTTCTCTGTTTCTGATGCCCCCCCGCTCCCTCTTTTCCTTCAAATTTCCTTTTTTTCTTTTTTCTTTAATAAATGCAATGCTCAGGCATTCTCTCCTCTCCCGTGACACCCCACTGACTAAAGCACTTTCTTTCGCCCGCCTGAGCTCGCAGCAACCCGCCTGAGCTCTGCCACGAGCACAGATGGGCGAAAGAAAGTGCTTTAGTCAGTGGGGTGTCGGGGGAGAGGACTGTCTCACCAGCCATAAACCTCACCACACGTCACTGATCTGGGCTCATGGCAACCAGCTTGCAGTTTTAAGTTGCAGCATTTTGCAGTTATGTGATCACCAACAAAGTCAACGAGGAAGCCAGTAGGAGGTCACAAATGGTGACAGCGTAATGTCATGTTTAATAAAGCTGTGAAATTTGCTTAATAACAGCAACTTAAAAATGCCAGAACTGCCGTCACTAAGCAACAGTCAAGTGACATTGAATTTTGCAACTGCTTTGCTTAGTGACAGAAATTCCAGTCCCAATTGCCATCATTAAGCAAGGATTACCTGTTATCTTAACTATATGAAAAGTGAAGTAATGTAATGAACTAGATCGTGTTCTCAGAAAAGCCACTTAAGAATGAGATCCCCTAGATGACTATTCAGGAATATTCTTTTAGAGTTAAAGTTACAGAGCCGGATAGGGAATTGTGTTGTACTCTACTTGATTACCAAGATTAAAGTTGCGTACACTGTATTTTTATGACAGTAAGCATCATTGAATTTAATGGGGCTTGCATTTCAGTAGTCAAATATAGTGCTTCTTTTTCAAAATAGTCTGTAATGATAATCTTGGCAATTGCCTTGCATGTATAAACCATTAATTACTCCAAGATTCCTAGCAGACGTTTATAGAAAAATAGGGTTGATTCTGCTAAAAAAACCTAGAATTACTAGGATGGATTTTGATTGAAAGACCATTTGAGTGACTAGGGAAGCCTGGATATTATACACTCTATTACAATATTCTATTAAAAACTGTGGCAAGCAATTAAAACATAAAAATAAATTCTGAACACAAGGAGCAGTTATGAGGACAAAAATAAAACACAAATACATTTTTTAAAAGTTCAAACTTTGGGATATTTTAATCACATAAATAAATACTCAAATGTTGTTTGTGAAAAGTTTTATTCTAATGGAGATACAGTTGATGATCTATCTATATATAAACGGAAGTGTGTGTGTGTTTCTGTGTGTATGTGTCTGTGTGTGTGCGCGCGTGTATGTTTCAGCATAACTCTGGAATACCTCGAGCAATTTCAACCAAACTTGGTACACAGATGACCTACTCTCTGGAAAAAAATACTGTGGGGGTAAGACACTCCTAACACCCCTCAGGGTGTGTGTTCTGTTGATACAGCCTTTTGTGTCTTAAAATGGCTTCTACTGTACAGCACAGTGGAGTTGCCAGGGTAACGGCTTTACAGTACTCCACAAGGCGGCTCCCTCTAATAAGGAGGAAAATCCAACATTAGAAATTATGTTTGGTCCGGACATTTTCCCCCTATAAATAAATACCTGGGCAACACCGGGTTATCAGCTAGTATTAAAAAAAATTCAGGGTTTTTCAATTATGTAGATTTAATTTTCATGTATGCCATTGCAGTTTTATTGTTAAATAGATTAATATATTTATAGGTTGACATAGCCTGAGAGACATTTAAGATCTACATCAAAGGCACTTGGTTCAAGTCTTCTAATGGCAATTAACTTGATAAGCAGTCTGTGCCTTAAATGGCCCCTGAAATATGAGGTAATATTACTGCTTATAAGTTCATTTTAGGGATGATAGAATTCAGCCCTGTAAAGCACCTTACAGTGTTATATAAATGTGAAACATAAGTTCTCAAATAGCTTAATTAATCGTGCTATAAATATTAAAAACAGCACATGGCAATTATTAACATGATTCATGCAAATATTACAGGAGAGTTGGATACACTGTTTTTTTTCAGCATAATTTCTGGAGTGCTGGCAGCCATAAAAACCAAATCCTTATTGTATATTTTCCAGAGAAGGGAGAATATATGCTAATACAAGAATTGGACTACACAGTTTCCCTTGCGATTCTGTGTTCTTTCCATTAGTCAGAATGGGCCTAGGAAAATGCCTCTTCCCCCGTGAATAAAGCTGTAGAATGCAACAAGAAGTGAATAGATTTTATTTGGTTTTGTTTCCAGGGCTGTTCTTTGTGTTTGGGTGTTTACTTTTATTTGTAAGCCACCCAAAACCGTTTGCAGTTGGGTGTATTAAAAAAATGTATAAACAAGCATAAATGCATAAATAAAATCCTACTTTCATAAGATCTAATGATGGTGGTTGTTTCTCCAGGAAAAGATACATGAAAATATGCTGAACCTCCTTTGGCTCAACATTTGAAAGTAATAGTCATCTTTGGTGAGTTTTTAGATTTTAAATGTTTACATTTACATACAGAACGTACCATAGATATTGGGGGAAGGAAGGCAAGGGGGACTAAGAAATTAAATGTTTGATATGATGCAATGCTCCACTTGGTGATGCAAAATCTTCTTTGTTATGTACTTGAATGCAATGTTGCAACACAAGGATGAAAGGACACAATTTGTATCATAAGGACACGGTGCACTTTTTATGATTCTGGCATCCTTACACATGCCCCACCCTCTCACCCCAATATGTACTGCACAAGACTGACTTGGAGGAGCAGAAGACATTAGCAGCAGCATTATAGTTGGTTAAATTTGGGCTGTAAAAATGAATAAATGTCAGATGAAATAGACAGTGAGAAAGAAAAGAATGAAAGAGAAGAAAGAAAAGGGTGCAGAGAAGAAAGAAAAGAGTGCATTCTGAAAGAGTGCAGAGAAGAGCAACAAAGATGATTAAGGGCTGGACACTAAAACATATGAAGAACGGTTGCAGGAACTGGGTATGTCTAGTTTGATGAAAAGAAGGACTAGGGGAGACATGATAGCAGTGTTCCAATATTTGAGGGGCTGCCACAAAGAAAGGGGGGGTTTCAACCTGTTCTCCAAAGCACCTGAGGGCAGGACAAGAAGCAATGGATGGAAACTAAGCAAGGAGAGAAGCAACCTAGAACTATGGAGAAATTTCCTGACAGTGAGAACTATTAATTACTGGAACACCTTAATTTCAGAAGTTGTGAAAGCTCCATCAGCTGAGGTTTTTAAGAAAAAATTGGTAAGCCATTTGTTTGAAATGGTGTAAATTCCCCTGCTTGTGTAGGAGGTTGGACTACAAGAGCTTCAATGTCCTTCCAACTCTGTTATTATTAAGTTTTGTTAAGAAAAAACATTATAAAGGGGAGAGGTAGAAATTACTAATTCCAAGCTGCCACTTGATTTGAAGCCAGATCTTGGAAAGAATAAAATTAAGTGAAATTAAAGCAATGCAAGTGGCATCTATTCTAATAATTTACAAGGCTCCCAATTATTATGAATTCACCCCTCAACCAACTTAAAAGTATTCTAATCAAAAGTAAAGGAAAAGTATTCTCTCTTAATTGTTGAAAGCAACCTTTTGCCAATTAACTCCAGAATGCTACCTTTGGCGAAGTGTACAAATTGAATTTGATTGCTTTACCAATTTGAGAATGCATGCAAATCATTCTAAGTTACCAATTAGGTGTATTATAAAGGAAAAAGATTAAAAACAGATTTAATCACAATTTATTGTTAATATTCTAATATTTAGTTACACATGATACAAAGTTCATTATAAAAGAATGTTGCAAAGGCTTATAGTAAACTCCAACTATACATATGTAAACACAGTTTATATAAGCAACTTCTAATAGCATGCAAGAAGGAAAATGCTTTAATTCTTAATTTATCATTCATATATTTTTGGACAATTAAGGGAATAGGAACCCTTTTCACATAAGAGATTTTTTAAATGTATGGAGAAAATATATAGGGTTACTTAATGCCATTTCAGTGATGTTGGCCTATATAAATAAAGGGCTCTTGCATTAATTTAAAATAAGTAACTGAAGTGCAACGGTCAAGTTCATTTGGGAAGGATACTACTACACGCATAAGCCAGATGACTGGATATTCTTTTGAATAAAATATTACATTGTTGATTTTTGAATGTAGTAAGGAAGATATTAATTTCACCTCATGTTTTAATTTACTTAACTGAATATGCCTACTGCACTATCTAAAATTAGTTTTATGAGACACTTGGAATTTAGCCTTTATTAGAAAAAACTTACAGAATTTGTGTATCTGTGAGAGGAGGCAATGTCCTCTATATACTTCTTCTAAAATGTAAATGTGGACATAGGACTATCTTGCTATCATCATAAATTGTGTGACATCATTATGACATATCAATACATTTGCATCAATTTCTATCTTGTTGCTCTACTTCAAGACCCTGCAATCCCTTAAAGTACGTCATTTCTACAAATTATTTTATGTCAGAAATGGCCTTCAAGAGATTACATATTCTTATAAATAACTGGCAAAAGAAATGTCCCAAATAGTTGAATCCAAGGTGAGGGGAAAAAGTTCTTATTAACAGCCAGCTATAATGTAGTTGATAAATGATTTTTTAAAAACAAAAAATTGATTTAATCTTAGTTATAGTGATTCAAAATCAGGGCAGAATGTGCCTGGAAGCTGAAATTAACTAGCTTACAACTGTAAGAAGGTTTATATTTATTATGTTCTTGGCACTAAGAATAAGTCTTCATGTTTAATTTAGAATCAATGATCTATTGACAATGAAATGGTCAGTGAAACGGGGCTTGCTTTTCAGAAGTTGTGGGTGCTCAATCACTGGAGGTTTTAAAGAAGAGACTGACAGCTATTTGTCCAGGATGTGATAGGGTTTCCTGCTTGAGCAGGGGGTTGGACTAGAAGACCTCCAAGGTCCCTTCCAACTCTGTTATTCTTTTCTGTTATTCTCTTAATTGGGAAAGGGGGGGCATTTTTTTTCTTTCCAATTCAACATAAAAATTGTATTGTAGGTCTCTGGATAGTGAGAAAGGTGATTATAAATTTTAATAAATAAATGTAATAAATAAAATAAACAGAAAAGGCAGCAGTGCAATCAGAAAGGGAATGGGTCTCCAGGGCATCAAAGCAGTACTCTGGGCAGATTGTCCATTTCTACTTTTATGATGTGGCATCAAGTCAATATTGACTCTTAACAATCACATAGGTATGGCTGGTCTCGAACCAGGTCTTTCAGATATCCGAATGGTGCACACATCACTGCTGTAATTATCCATACCTTCCTGCTGGTTATCCTCTTTCTTTCTTTTCATTGCTATAGACTTCTCAAGGCAGCCATATCTTCACATATTGTGTTCACAATATAATTTGAGGCTGATCGTTTGTACCTTGAGTTAGAATTCTGGATTAATTTGTTCCATTTTTTGGTTTGGCTACTCATGTATTCTCATGACTCTTATCCAATTCCAAAATCCAAAAGCAGTGATTCTCTTTCTCTCCTCATCCTTCAAAGTTCAACTTTCATTTCCGTAGAGTGTCACAAGTAAAAACACTGCCTGCATGATTCTCATTTTTATAGACACATCATAGCACCAGAATATTTTTCCCAAGGCCTTCACTATACACCCGTAAGAAATAACCTGCATATTTCTTGACTGCTAGTGCCTTTACTATTAATAGTTGATCTTAAAAGGACGACATTATCCATTACATCAATATCTTCTTTGTCAGTACTAAGACTGGGTGCTACACCTGCTCTCATTAGTTTGGTCGTCTTCATTTTAATCGCGTCCCATTTTTTTTTCATTGTGCTCCTTGACTTTCATTACTAGAGCTTGCAGATCATTTGCATTTCAGCTATCAAAGTAGTGTCATCAGTGCAAGCTTATGTTTCTTCCTCTAATTTTAACACTATGCTAATCTTGCAGTTCAATCACACACACACACACACACACACCAATATTTTCTCAGCCTATAGATTGAATAAAGGAGAAGAGAGGATACGGTCTTATCTCACTTTTATCCTGACCAGGAGCCTGTCTGTTTTGCCACATTCCATCCAGACTGTGATATCCTGTCCTGTGTTTAGAGTTCACATAAAAGATTCCCATATTTGTTAAGGACATTTCACCACTTGGCCTGCTCATCGCACTAAAATACTTTTATACAGTCAATGAAGCTTTTGACATCTACTTTCACTGAATTTGAAGTTGTGGGAAATCAAATACTGGTAAATTTAAAGTGAAATTAAGCTTTAGTTCTAAAGCAAAAATGCCAATGTTGAGTTAATTCCCTTTAAAACAATGGAAGAAAACCTCTCTGTACAATTCTTTTTTACTCCATTTCCTGTAATCTGTTATATATGGCCTAGAATTTGCACTTTTGTCTGAGAACTATCAAAATATAGTAGGAATAATGGGATTGCATTTGTCTAAGAAAAATGGGGACAATTACTTACTTTGTTCACTCAAGACGTAATATATCTTAAATCAAAGTCCAGCATAATATAGCACAATATAGGACAAGCTTGTAATATAATTGGTGGAATATCAATGAAGCTTCAAACTGCTTAAACAGATAATTCATGAGTGTTTTTTGTTTTTTTACCAAATTTGATTTTATTTTATGTTGATTCGCTTAGGAAAATAAGTATTATCTAAGCATTCAAATTTTGGGACAAAAATGGATCCATGCCATGTTTGAAACTATTCAAGTTCTAATGGAACAAAACTTAAAATGTTTAAAGTGTTCTAAGATAGGAACAATGAAACAACGAAAGAACAGCTTCATAGCAACTCTATCTGTAATGCACACAACCTCAAATATTCTTTTTTAAAATAAACTTAGTTTTTCCTATCCCTTACATGTGCATAGTTTCGACACACAGGTACAAAAGGACAGAAGCTGTTATTGTGATATTGTAATGTTTATTTTGTCATTCTCCCTGCTCCAACATTAATGTCTATATCAATGTGCAAAGCCTTAGAAATAATAAATAGGGTAGTTTACCTGATTTCCTCCCATGCCATGACAATTGAATATGCCTACTTTTTCATTTTCCTTACGCCCCATGTTGTCTAAACATTGGTTTGTCTCAACATTTCTGATCTGTGGAGAAAAATAAAACCAAGTACATTTCATAATCATTATTACAAGATTTATAGTTAAGGAGAAAAAATAGCAGGAATGTAATGGTTTTTGAAATTATGTAAAATTTAGGATCATGCCAAATTACACAAACATGCTTATGCTAAAACTCATAACTCAGTATGAGTTAGTCTCCAGCAAGTGTGTCTACTCAGTGCCATGAGATGCCCTAGGAACCAGACACATGTTATTTGTAAATAAAATAGTAAGTTGTGTTAACTGGAGTTTTGTCTAAAAAACAGCACCACCATTTTTATTCGTGCAGAAGAGATAATTTCTATGAAAACTATGCTTTCCAAAGTTCCGCTTTTGGAAAGTGACACTCCTAGATCAGAGGTGGGTTCCGGCTGCCGCTACTGCCAGTTTGCTCAGGGACGCACTGTGCGCAGGCTTGATGTGCGCTATGCGTGCATGCACAGTACTACAAAAAATGCTTCTGCGTGTGGCGCCCCCGAGAGAACCAGATTGGGGGCGTGGCAGGCTGAGTTACTACCTACTTGACCGAACCGGGCCGAACTGGTAGGAACCCCTCTCTGTCCTAGATAGCTTTCAATGAAAGATAACAAAAATAATGTACATTGAGCCCTATGTTAGTACTTATGTTACTTGCAAAAACAAAACTCTATTTGTTTCCCAGCCTTATATTTTAGAAGACCTTCACAACATTATCCTTGAAGAAAAGCTTCAGATCATATGAGCAACATTATCAATACAAACGAAATCTTTGCTAGATATTTCAGCCTGGAAAACATCTTATAGGTAATGCTGTTTCTTTTTGTGAAAAACAATTAAAGATTTTTTTGTACTCAATGCTGAGAAGCAGGCCCATTACAAAGCTAAAAATGCTTAAGACAATTAAGGTGGATAATTTTTTAAACTGAGAAAATTGGTAAACAGATAAAGGTAATGGATAGGCTATGGAATTTTGTGTAGATCATTGCTACTATCCTTCCTTGGGAAGCTTGCCAAGACTTCATTAATTCCAATTCTCCACACAATTGCTTCTTACTTATATATCCTATCTTCTAAAGACACTGCAAGGTAATCCTTGCGAGTAATCCTCAGTTGCTGACCGTTTGCTTAGCATCCATTCAAATTTAAATTTACAACAGTATTGAAAATAGAGACTTATGACTGGTCCTCAAAGTGGATGCTGTCACAGCATCCATGGTCATATGATTGCCATTTGTAACCATCCCAGCCTGCTTCAGATAAATGTAGTGAATGGCGAAGCTGGCAGGAAGTAGCAAAGTCAATGGGGAAGCTGACAGGATGTTGCAAGTTGAAGTCATATGACTTGGCAAAAGGGACACATTTACGTTGGTTGCAGCATCCCATGGTCACATGATCACTATTTGCAACCTTCACAGGGAGCTTCTAACAAGCAAAATCAATGTGGAAGCCGACCGGGATTTGCAAGTTGCAATCCTATGACACCACGTTTAATGACCTAAACCAGGGGTCGGCAACCTTAAACACTCAAAGAGCCACTTGGACCTGTTTCCCACAGAAAAGAAAACACTGGAAGCCACAAAACCCTTCCCGTGCCTAACTATTTCCTGAACACCCACAAAACTAGCAAATGTAGTTGAATTAAAGGTGCTGTTTCTTCTGAAACTTTTCTTTTCTTGGATTTATCCATGGTTGGCCTACTGGGGGTTGAAAAGCTCAATAAATTGCGTGCTGGCAGGTTTCACACATTGTCGGTTATGACACATATTTTGAGCGACAGGGAGCCACAGCAGAGGGATGAAAGAGCCACATGTGGCTCCAGGGCTAAGGGTTGCTGACACCTGACCTACACTGATTTGCCTAATAACCCGCCGTCAGAACTGATGGAACTGACCTTGTAAGTTGGTGCAATCATATGATATTGTGCTTAACAATTGTCACTTAGCAATGGACCTAACAGTCCCAATTATGGTTGGTAATTGATGACTACCTGTAAAAATGGCTAGTCTGGCAAGTAAGGTTATGTAAGTAGATACAGGTGGAAAATTATCTTTCAATTTTTTTGCTCAGAACTCTTTCAAGGTACACCATCCCAGTGTTGTCCTTCCATTTGCTCAGACGTTAGACCACATCAATTTATTCAACATTACATGGTGTTTTTTGTGTGGTTGTAGCTCTAAGACTAAAGCCTGTTTTACATTTACAGTTGCATTCTTTTAGCAACTGTAATTGGCAGATTATAATGACCATCCTTTTATGAATATGGAGAAAAACTCTGGAATTTTTTATGCAGTTGAAAATGTCTATTTCAAATAGCAGCCACTGAGAAGAGAATCACATGAAATTTCTTTTAAATGTGAGTATGTTAAATAGGGAGCGTAAACTCAGTCTTAAAGTCAGATATCATATTTTGCTCCACTTCTTTCATTGACGGTAATGAACGAGTTCCAAGTTCTCTCGTGAAATGTCTATTAAATAAAATGTGAATACATATTCAGGCTACCCACTCCAAACATTTTTTAAAAAATAGATATTAAGATACCTAATG
Organism: Thamnophis sirtalis; assembly: GCF_051295495.1. Classification (NCBI taxonomy): domain Eukaryota; kingdom Metazoa; phylum Chordata; class Lepidosauria; order Squamata; family Natricidae; genus Thamnophis; species Thamnophis sirtalis. The sequence continues at coordinate 33,592,332 of NW_028261381.1, forward strand.
TCTGAACTGTAGGCAGTTTTCTGCCTAATCATGTGGACAATCCTTTTTATGAATCTGGACTTCAATGATTAGCTTTTTAGTAAAACAGAGCTAAAAGAATATAAAAAGAGATATTTATTTCTTAGGGGAAAAAATAGCACTTGATCAGGATTTGTTTATTAAGTAAAAAATGGGCAAGCTTCATTAAACTAAGGACTTCCTTCCAGCAGCTTTAAGATTTCATGCTTCATAATTTTCATTTCTGAATGTCAAAAATATATAAATCGAGTAAAATGGTAATTATTATATGATAATGCTCTAGAAGATCTAGATGCTAACCAGACTGGTTTTAATTCTTGCTTTAAAAATTAATGTGAATGTTCTCAGTATAAATTGGGTATAAATTCAGGCCTAAATTAAATTACTTATCTGAGATATTTTTCATTAAAAAAAACACATTCTTATGCAATAACCCCCCCTCCCCTTCTTACCTCTCCAAGGGAGTAATAACGACGTGGAATCTGAGAATCTGGATACACATTTTCTAGGTACCATGAAAATGGTTTACATTTCAAATTTTCTCTCAATGCTTTTCTGACTGATACATCTCCGTAATCCACTTTGACAACTCCTATATTGTTAGGGGAGGAAAAAGAATATTCAATATCCTTTTAAACAGATCAAAGATACAGTTTTAACACTTAATTATATACATTTTACAATAAACTATAAACATTACCTCTAAGTCAGTAAGGCATAAAGAATATACATAATGCTCTCTTCTTACACTGTCATGCTCAAATATTGCTCAAATATTTTGTTATATTTATATACCATCAGCAGTTCAATGTAATACATATAGCACTCCCTTCTCCAACTTTCTCAATGGCTAGAATTCTGTGAGCTTAGTGAGTCTGAGAAAGAATGACTGCCTCTAAGTTACTCAGTGAGCCTCTTTGTATGAGAGTTCAGATAGTCCTCATTTAGTGACTGCAATTGGGACTGGCAACTTGATGATTAAACAAAGTGGTTGCTAAATGAAAAATAATGTGACCATGACTATGCGTACGGTTTTACTTCAGCTTTCCTTTGTTATTGTTAATCAAGTGTGAGAAGTATTAGGGTTAAGTTTCCAGAATTCAACTCACAAGGAAAATGAAAAAAATGGACAAATCTTATAGCCATTCCCTCCTCCCCCCCATTCTCTTGTCCTTTGAAATGATCACCCCAGACCTATGATGATTAACAACAAAGGAATTAATATTTGTACTACTAATATTTGTTTAGTAGCCCTGAAAGAGAGAAGTTATAAACAGGGAAATATGGATCAATGAAACTAACTCAAATTTCATAGTTCTTCAAGAGTTAAAATTTTCGCCCATCCCTCATGACATACAAACATCTATTGCTGCATCCTGATGCTCTGGAGTGCCTGCCCCCCATGGTACAACCCCACCCACCCCAGCTTGCTCTCCTGTGGTCCTATAGTTATAATGACACTTAGGATTGTACGACCCCTGTTGCTAAGAAATATAGTCATGTGTTTCTGTGTTTTGCAACTGTTTTACATCACTTTGAGGTGGAAATTCCACTCCGAATTGCCATTGTAACCTGACTAACTGCTTTCTGGTATTGCCTGCCTGCCTGCCTATCATCCATCCATCCATCCATCCATCCATCCATCCATCCATCCATCCATCCATCCCTCCCTCCCTCCCTCCCTCCCTATCTCTCTCTCTCTCTCTCTGTCTGTCTATCTGTCTACCTACCTACCTACCTAATCTATCTCCTTATTTGAAAATGCGTTACAGAACTGGAATATAGCAATATTTCATCCTCTACATCAGTGGTTCCCAAACTTTTTTAGTCCACCGCCCCCTTGGTGCTACAAACTGATCCTCAGTGCCCCCCACCCAGTGGTATCAACACTAGCTTTGCAACTAACACCTTCCAAACCATTTGCATAGTCTTTAAGATTTGGTGGTCTAAATATCAAAAACAGTTGACTTACATCACACATCTAAGCAAAACTGAAGTACAATCTATTTTTCCTTTTTTTTAAAAAAAAATGTCAATTTTAAGATTTGTATTATTGTTTTCATCCAGTCCCCATCCAAAAATGGCAAGAAACTCTGGTGACATTTTTTTAAAGCAACCATGGATAGAGAATTGCTCATACTTACCTTAATATTATTGGCCAAGTTTCTTATTGGCTATGCTAACCAAGAGGTGCTCTGGTCATTGTTAACCCTGCTGCAAAATTTATGTGTGCACATACCCACACATACAAAGGCATACAATATAATCTTATCTCCTTCAGATTGCCAATTATTTTGCATAACACAGACATTCTGCCTTTAAATGCTTACGTGGTTTCAATGGCTAAACTTCTGCTCGCCGAACCAACTATTCAAAACCAGTAATTCCGCAAGGAGAAAGGATAGGAATGGGGATATTTCAAAAACTAAACACATATCCTAAAAGAAAATCCATGAACAGCATTGAGTGGAGCTTTTATAAGCTTTAGAATAAATGAGCTGGAAGGGACTTTGGAGGTCTTCTGGTCCAGCCCCCCGAGGTCTTCAAACTTGGCAACTTTAAGACTTTAACTTTAATGACGTACTGTCCTACGTGTTAAATGTTTGTCCCCCCCCCCTCTTTTTGAGTTGTAAGCCGCCCTGAGTCCCCCCAGGGAAAAGGGCGGCATATAAATAAACTTCTCAAATCTCAAATCTCACTTGTGGACTTCAACTCCCAGAATTCTCCAGACAGCTAAGCTGGAGAATTGTGGGAGTTGAAGTCCACAAGACTTAAAGTTGCCAAGTTTGGGGACTTGTGACCTATACTATAGTAGTATATACATATAGTATACTGTACCTATATCAAAGAAAGCTCCTGTGAATTTAACAACACCCGTATTTCCAAGGCTAGAAATGGAAGATTGCAATGCGAGCTCCCTCCTGCTGGTAATCCAAAGCTCCCTAACCAAAATCCACACCACCAAAAGGGAGCGACCGCACTTCCGCTCATCACCCCCTCCCCCCAGTTACTTTTACCCAGCAGCGTCTCCGTGCAAAGGAAAAGGATGGCATGAAATATGTGACTGTTTTTTAAACCAGTGGCAAAGAGCTCTCTCGCAAGCTCAACTAGAATTCGATTGGTGGGGTTTTTTCCCCCCCTAACAACACCGTGCACGATCTCCCCGCCCATTGACCGTTAAAAAAAACCCTTTTACAAGCCAAGCCGGTTGGCTAAGATGCTGGTGGTGTTGGGGGGTGGGTGATTGAAGCGGAGCACGCCCCTCTCCTGGGAGGAAGGCGGTGATTGGAGGGGAGGGTGGTGACGTTGCTTAAAGGGAAGCCCACAGCTATTTCCAGGTCTGTTTGGGTAATTTCGTCCTTCTGCCCACACCGATGGGTTTTAAACAGTCCATCTTCTGCTCAGCAAGTTTCTCCTTTCCATCTGAGAATGAGCTAAGGGGAAGTTACAAACCTAGGGGCGACGCCCTCTGCAGCCAACACAATACACAATCTTTTTTTCCTCGCCCTCTTAGCGCCCCCCTGCTGCCACCCCTTGCCTCTTAGCGCCCCCCCTAAGTCATTCCAGGGGGTGGTACTGCCCACTTTGGGAACCACTGCTCTATATCAAGCATTGCTAGCATAATTGATTATGATAATTAAGTTGTAATTCTGTTATGATCATTTACACAGGTAGTCATTTAATCACTGGTTGCTTAGCAACCATTCAAAGTTAAGACAGACTTCCCAGAGCTATTTACAGTCCCACACCCCAGTCACATGATTGCATTATAGGTACTTGCCAACTGGCTTGCATTTATGGCCATTTGCAGTGTCCCATGGTCCCATGACTGCATTTTGATGAGTTTTGCCAGTTTTTACCATTTACTTGGGATTCCCAGCAGAAACCCTCTTGTTTGCTTATTGATCACCACAAAAAAAACACTTTGTATAATCAGGTGCAGTTACATGGTGACCCACTTAATGACTGCCATATTTTACGATCATAATTTCGTGTCAATTATAGTTGTAAGTTAAGGATTACCTGTATATATCTCAATAGACTAATTTTCTGACAAAATAATTGTGATCCCTGATTTTTAAAAAATATGATCTAAATTTTTATATATTTATACATATAGTTGCAGTTTTCACATTAATAATTGACCTCAGTGATACAAGAGTTTTTTTAAAAATATATTCAGATATCTGCAGATATTTGAAGGCTATCAAAAACCAGAGAATTATATCAATGAGTCAGACATATTGTGTTCCAATGTGAACCCAATTGTTTGGAGGGAAGATTTATTTTCGACAACTTCTATGTGATCCAGAATGAATGAGTGAGTGAGTGAGTGAATGAATGAATGAATGCCCCATCTGCATGTGTATGCTAAAAGAATAACCAGAGAAAGGTAAATGCAAAGTCTTGATGACCTTGTTTGACATAATTCGGTAATTTCAAAGCAGACTTATTTTTGTCAATAAGAAATATAATGAATGCAATGGCAATTTATGATGATCCAAGATCAAATATACTGAAATTGTGTATTAATAATGGTCCTACCTAAGCTTTAATCTCAACAAGATAAAGAGAGCAGACCAAGATGTCTCCAGACAGAAAAATAAAATACTCTACTTATAAAATGAAGAAACTGGAAGTGAGAAGAGGAATGAATGATGAGGTAAAAAGATAACTAGAGTAGAACTTTGTGCATTTAGTTTTCTACCTGGAGAATTTTTTAATTCTCTGCCTTCTGAATCTGATTCTCAGAATCTCAAGCTTATTTTACCCAAGTATAATCAGATTTGTTTTTAAAAAAATCCTGAATTATGAGCTGACTGAAAGGCAGACCTGAAGCATGAAGTTTGGAGGGAAAAGAAAGGAAAATTTAATAGTACTGTAATCCTTTTCTGTAACTTAAATATTTTTAATTATTTCAAATATTTACAACTGTATACATAACAAAGGAAAAATAATACAAGTTGTACTTGTAAAAAGATGCAAGAACATAAAGAAGAGAACAATGGGGGAAAGAAGCAAAATAACAATAAAATGTGGATTAATAATCAATAAAACTAAAATACCTTATGACTAACACATTCTAGTATATCATTAGAATCTTATATAATGTAACTATGTTTTTATGTTTACCCTTAGTATCCAGCAGATGGAACTGTTTTCTCATAGAAAGCCAATCTCTAGAAACACAAGAGGTTTTTATGATATTTGGGCATAAATTAGTTCTCAACAAGAAATTACATCTATTTTCATATCTAAGTTTCGAATAGTGAGTATTTTGATTTTTTTTAAGTTGAATTATATAGATGCATAAAATTAAATATTTCTCTATTTTTTCCCCAAAACTTTTGTTCCAGGATATACATGATCATTTAAAATTTGGAGATAAAGCTTCATAAATATTATTCATCCTAAATAATTTAATAGTAAGTGCTGAAAGAAACATTTAATTAATCAAAGGGAGTAGTAGAGGTAGGAGCTTTGCAGTAGACAACTCATTAAATGTTAAAATGAGGGTATTTAGCAACCAATTCCTATAGAAAGGTTTGTGTGACAGTACCCTGTTTCCCTGAAAATAAGACCTCCCCTGATAATAAGCCCAATCGGGCTTTTGAACGCATGTGCTAAAATAAGCCCTCCCCCGAAAATAAGCCCTTCCCAAAAATATCGCAACAGAGCAGCGGCCATGAGGTGACCACGCTCACAGTCTCCTGCACCTCAAAAATAATAAGACCTTCCCAAAAATAAGGCCAAAAGAAAGGGTTCAAAAGAAAATAAGACCCTCTCTTATTTTCAGGGAAACATGATAGTTGTTTCATCTTAATTAATGATTTTGTTGTTCTCTTGTTTGCACAGAATCTAACCCTCCACACTAGGAAATACCTCTTTCCACAGCAGCCAAACAATAATGCCAGCTCTTGTATGGCTCCCCCAACTTGAAGTTTGACTCCAATCTCAATGTTAATATAATCACTGTTATTAAAACTATTAAAAATACTACACGTCTTCATTTCCAAAATCACAAGCAATTGTTTTGATGTATTGAAAAAGCCTTTAGGTCTTCACAAACCCAATAGTTTCATAGGCATACCATTATCTCCTAATTATTAATGGCCTCACTTATTTTTTATGACATGGAACGCCCTGTTCTGTAATTTTTGGTATTAAATCAAAGCAGACATGTCAAAATCATTCATGAATATGTAGGCTTGTGACAAACTAGGGGTGAAGAGAAATGTTTGAAGAATAGTTTCCAGGCAAAAAATAACTTCCATCATTGCTTCTTAAGTAGTTACCTGAATCAACTTCGAAATATTTCAAATTTATTCTACTCACTAGATGTTCTCTAGTCAATAAGGAAAAGAATATATAGAACCTCAGAAGGATTGATGTAAGAATACATATTTTTACTATATTTTCAGGCACCCTACCCCAGAAACTAAGAAACATTTACTTCTTCAGTACAGTTTCACTGCAGTTTCAAGTCCCAAGATTATGAGTTCCAGGAGAACATTGCCTTTGACCCAGGCAGTCTTCCTATGGGTAGCAAAACCATCTACATATATATGTAAATATTATAACTAAATGACAGAAATAAAATATAAAAGAACAATTACAGAGGGTTTCTTTTTACAATCATAAGTTAAGAGTACAAAATATGCCTCTTTTAATACCAGCAGAAAATAAAAATCCTCAATTTAATATCCTGCAGTTGTCTAGAATTACTTCCCGTGGTTTGTAAGAATTCTATCCTGTTTCTCTTTAATGCCATATGTATTTACCCTGTGTCTGCTAATCTCCAATAACTACATTCTCTGTGGGAATCTTATCCACAAAACAAAAAGTCTATCCAGTTACATCAAAAGACTTCAGTAATTCTCCTTTCAAGAAGAAAAAAGGACTCCAGCTTAAGTATTTGGGATCTGAGATCAGAGAATCTTCTTGTTAAATGTGATTGGGCAAAAATTGATTTGACATAACTGTACAATTATGCTACTTTGGCTCATTGAAACAAGGAAAAAGCTAGCATTGATTTAATTCCAGAATAATCCTTATTATTCCATCTGGCTAACATAAATGAGACTTTATTAAAATATGATGTGCTTTTAACATTGTAACTTATGTTTTATTCTGGACCAATGGATTCAAAACTAGTTTTTAAAATAAGAAGCATATGTGTATTTGTGTGTGCATACATCGGGGAGGTGGTGGGGAAATAATATATTATTATCTCTGCTACATTTATACCCCCTAACATCCACACTGACATGAAAATCAGAAATAATCCATTGCTCTACAGCATGGCTGTCAAATTCCCGGCCCATGAGCCGGATGCGTCACGCGCTGGCCACGCCTACGCCTGGTTTAGCAAAGGGGGGAAAAGTCCAGATACATCACATGACACCACTGTGACATGAGTTTGACACTCCTGCTCTGCAGGTTTCCTTGACTTATGAACACAACTGTGAGCAGAATTTTTGTCACTAAGCAAAGTAGTTACGTGAGTCACACTTGATCTTATGGCATCTTTTGTCATGGCTGTTAAAGCCTATCACTGCAGTTGTTAAGTGAATTACACAATCGTTAAGCAAATCCAGTTTCCCTTATTGACTGATTGTTGGAAAATGGGAAGGTCACAATCACTGATCACATGACCTTGGGACATTGCAACTGTCCTAAATACATGCCAGTTGCCAAGTGCCCAAATTTTGATCATGTGACCATGTCGGTGCTGTGATGGTTGTTAAGTGCAAGGCCTGGTTGTAATAATGATACCAGAATAAAGTGACGCACATCAACACATGTCACAAACAGAAATGCTTTTCGCTTTAATACATTTTGGCTATGTGGTTCCATGTATTTTTGTGTGTCTGTGTATATTTTTAAAAATCTTATAATGCTACAAAACATTTTCAGCAGTATTACAAGATTTTAAAAATGCACACACGCATACATGGAACCACATAGCCAAAATAAATTAAGGGAGGCTGCCAGGAAGAAATATATTTAAAGATGCGTCAAATTGCTTGAAAGATTTTCTATGCCCAGTTGCTATTTTATGAACTATTGTGTTGATAAATTATTATTCTGTTTCATTAAACCTTCCTAACATGAGGAGCAAGAGAAAGATAACATGTTCCATTTTCAAATTCAATCTTTTTTTTTGGGGGGGGGGGTCAGCTTCTCCTGCTATACCAAACTGAATTCCTTTTCCACATTTAATTGGGTTGAAAGAAATAAAAAGAACACATATAAGAAATGGAAAGAGGGAAAAGTTAGGCAGATATTTGAGCCTGCAGTGGGATTTAGTTTTCAATGATTTCCATATGCACAATTAGGAGAAAGATTTAAGGTAGATAACAGGACATTTGGAATTGAGCAGCAGAAAAAATAATTTGAAGTTGAACTGCAGTATGTACAAAAAAATGAACATGTAATTGAAATGTATGAAGCTTTATTGAAGTTTGAAACAGAACAAGGGAAAGACTGCATGATAAAATAGACTAAGAATACAGTATACTGTTGGAACTGTAAAAAAATACACGGTTAAAGGAGTGACATTTACATTATGTTACAACCTAAAACAGAATGCCTATAAAATGCCTGTTGGTGTATAACTAACAAAATATTGAGATGGCTCCTCGGTAATACCTCCTCATCACCTAATCTCTTTTTATTGTTTTTGTGCCTTTTATAATTTTAAGATTTTAAATATTAATTTGAATATTTTTGTTTTTAACCTTGTTGTATGTTGCCTATAATCACTTGATTTTGAGATGGGCAGCTATGTGCAAATGATTTATAAATCAACCAGTCAATAATTTCAGAAACCTGGTCTACAATGTAAAAAGGTCTTTCAAATTTATGTTGGAAATATGGATAACTTAGTGCAGTGGTTCCCAAACTTGGCAACTTTAAGACTTGTGGACTTCAACTCCCAGAATTCTCCAGCCAGCAGAGTTGAAGTCCACAAGTCTTAAAGTTGCCAAGTTTGGGAACCACTGACTTAGTGAGTATGGAGTTTACTCCCTGTTTGTATTTAGTAACTTGTCCTGCCAGTTTAGGGGTTTGGGTTAGGGTTAGGTTCCTCCTTGGTAGCTCCTAAATTACAGTATTATTTTCTGCTTGATTTTTTTTTTTTTGCCTGATGTTAATCACTGCTTGAGTGTAGGTTGCTGGAGAGGATGTGTTTTGGGTCTGTTTGTGTTGTTTCTTTATTAGCTTCTTTAATTGGCTGTTTTGAATGGCATATAAATGTGGTTTTTCTCTTGTGTCGATTGGTCCAAGTAAAATTCCCGTTTGCAACTGACTGATGCTCATGGTGTTCAAGTCGTGCACCAGATGTTGTGATTACACCCAAGATGCTTGTTATTACTAGTACTGTCTTTGCTTTATTTTGCCACAGTTGTGCTACTTATTCTTATTATGGTCTATCACATAGTCAGCCAGATGTTTAGGCTAGACTGGCATTTTTATCCACTTAGCGAATCCTGCCCTAGGACCTGGGATAGGAAGATATTCTTCTTTGATGGTGTTAAAGGTATTGTTGCAGAATGTAAATTGTTTCAAGTAAAGTTAATTATTATTTTCTCCCTCTCCATGATCCTCAGATCAACAAACAAATGAACAAAGGACTCCTCCTCCTTGTCATCCGCTAACAAAATCAATTTTATTCTTCCAGGTGCTAAGTTCCATTTACTTAATAAATGTGCTCTCTAGAAATTGGCTTGTCTCCCTGAGCTGCTCTTAGCTCTCAGTAGGAAGCAATGCCCCAAGCACACAAAACAGGCAGGGAGTCACCCTAAGTAAACCATCATCGGTAACAAATAATCCAGAACAGCACTCAGGATGCAATCATCACTAACTCTTCTCTCCTGTATTCTTCCTTTTTCCTCCACCTCCCAACTTACCTGTTCATTTGATCTCTGAAGATGACACCCCTAGTCCCTGCCCACTCCTGCAGCTGCTCACTATGACTTTAATGCCCTCGTCCCCTCTCCATTTTTGGAATAAATGAAAGAAACACTTCCATCTGCTTCCATAAATAATCAAAATCCTGCAGTGTGATATTTCATCAGTAGAGGGAGGTGTGGTACTAAAAAAAACCTCAAAAACCCTCAAAAAGGATAGGATTATCCTTTTCTGTAGAAGGAGTGCAGCTATCAAGTTTTACACTCCTAATTTAGAAATGGCAAGTAAAAAGTATTTTTTTGAAATGAACTCAGAAATGGTTTCGTATTGGTGTAATATAAGAACTGAAATGTTTATTTCCCCATACACTATTTGGCAATTTCTCTACTGACTGACTGCTCAGTGGCTAAGACGCTGAGCTTGCCAATCAGAAAGGTTGGCAGTTCGGCGGTTCGAATCCCTAGCGCTGTGTAATGGAGTGAGCTCCCGTTACTTGTCCCAGCTTCTGCCAACCTAGCAGTTTGAATGCATGTAAAAAACGCAAGTAGAAAAATAGGAACACCTTTGGTGGGAAGGTAACAGTGTTCCGTTTGCCTTCGGTGTTGAGTCATGCCGGCCACAGGACCACGGAGGCGTCTTCAGACAGAAGACGCTGGCTCTTCGGCTCTGAAACAGAGATAAGCACCGCCCACTAGAGTCCAAAAGAACTAGCACATATGTGTGAGGGGAACCTTTACCTTTACTACTGACTGAATTTTCTGAATTCTTTAGGACACATTTCTGTAAAAAGCATACTGTAATTTTTTAAAAAAATCTTTCTTTCTTTCTTTCTTTCTTTCTTTCTTTCTTTCTTTCTTTCTTCCTTTTTTTTTCTTTCTTTCTTTCTTTCTTTCTTTCTTTCTTTCTTTCTTTCTTTCTTTCTTTCTTTCTTTCTCTTTTCCTTTTTTCCTTCCTTCTCCACCCATCTTCCCACAGGGGAACTCTGGGCAGTTTACAATATTAAAAGATAAAACTGTATATATAAAATACTACAACAATATAAAAAGACAAAAGACAATACCTAAAAGATGGGAAGGGAGGCAGCAGGATGAGATGGGGAGAGGTGAGATCTAATATTAATCTATCAACCACCTACAAAGAGAAGCGCCTCCTTTGGAGCCCCCAAGACAACTGGCAGAGTCAGGTCTTTAAGTTTTTATCAGGTCAGGAGGGTTAAAGCTGCCTTCACTTCATGTGGCAAAATGTTCCAGAGGCAAAAAAAAGTGTGCAATGGCAGAAAAGGCTCTTTTCCTGGACTCCACCATCTGGAATACCCGGCGATGGAGCCCAGAGCATGCCTCCTCTGCCAGCATGGTGGGGTGGGCCAATCCCAGTGGGATGAGATGGCCTCTTAAGTAACCTGGACCCATGCATGAAGGACTTTAAAGGTAATTACCAACATCTTGAATTGTACCTGGAAGCAAACTGGCAACCACTACAGCTTGCAGACCATAATATTACATGGACAACCTTTGGAGGCCAAAGAACTGCCTGCACTGCTACACATGGACTTGCCTTGCATAATCCGTTCATATGCAAATAACTTTTCTCAGTCAATGGATTGGCACCCCAAACTGTGGATAAACTGGCAGATTGGATTAAAATCATTCCAACCCTCTGCAATTGTGTAATTACTCCCATGTTATTTGCTTGGGAATATTGACAACAAGGTTCTTAGTAGGACTGCTTTAAAAGAGGCCTACCTGCCACTGCGTTCAGGCAAGAAGCAAACACACCTTCCATTAAAGAAGTGCTGACAGTCTATCTGTCAACCTGGTTCTGAGTAATTTTAAAAAAATCACACATTACGGATTACGTCCATGCTCTCAGGCTTTGTAAAAGGAATATCATCTATAACTGCTAAAATCGCTTGTATCCTAGCTGTATCCATTTGTCTTAAGTATGACTGATCCTAATAGCACCGCTGCTACCATGCCATTGGTCACAGTCAGTTCAAATACTCCTGATGTTAGTTTGTTGGGGGCCTCTTTGAGGAAAACTCACCATTGAGAACTTTTTTTTATTGAAAATGCCATTCTAATAATCAATTTTGTGGAGTATAATGATGACAGAGAGACAAACGGACTCTGTAGTTTCATTACATTCAGACTCTCAGAACATAAAAAGGTAAAATGACTCAAGCTTTAAAATGGCCTCCACAGACTCATCAACTGCTGATGGTAGAAAATACCCATGAGGTGTTTCCAGAGAAAATTCCTTCTGCTTACACACTGAATATATTCCTCAACCTTATCTCTGAAAAAGACTCTACAAGAATTATTCAGGATAAGGCACTATTACTGTATAGCAGTGATAGCTAACCATTTTGTCATCGTGTGCACGCACCCATAATGCAATGCATATGACCCCCGGCGCACCCCAGCCCTATGCATACACGTGTGACTCTGTGTGCCCTGTCCCCGCATGCATGACCCTCCATGCTCCCCCACACATGCAACCCCCATGCTCCCTGCTCCCATGCATGTTTGCACAACCCTGCACATGCATGCATGACCACACTGCATCCCTGTGCATCTCCCGCATGCGCCACATCCCCCACGCATGCGTGGCAGAGACCCAAAAACCAGGTGGCTGGCGGGAGGGAGGCATGCATGCATGCGTGGTGGAGCTGAGCTGGGGTGACGGCTCTGCGTGCCACCTGGGGCACTTGTGTCATAGGTTCACCATCATGACGATATAGCCAACAGTATCTTTCAAACTAATGCCAGGTATATGTCTATGTACTTAATTCCAGTTGGTATTTTTTTTCACAACCCACAGCCAAATTTGATGCTATATCTGGAAGATACCTAAAAAATTGTCTCCTTTAAGAAAATATCTTGTCCATTGCCTTCTTCCAGAATTTTCTTTTTAACTTTCCATTGTACCAAACTGCCTAGTCTTCCTTCTAAGCACTAACATGGATTGATCCTATTTTGCTTTCTGGGATCAAGATCTCTATCTAAGATCACTTTTATCCAGGCATATTTTTATTACTCACACCAAATTACAACTAATCTTTCCAGGATGAGTTGTGGATATGTCCTGGTCTGTGAACCCCTCTTATTTATTTAGATGTTACCCTTTCACTCAGGTTGATCCATGCCATGTCAAACCCTAAAAGATGACAGTGATCATTTTAAAACGTTCTTCCAACGAAGCTCTGGACTTTAAGAAATTTATGCAAATCTCACAGTCAGCGAACATATGCAAATATATTGCATAAGGTTCAATAATTTACCCATTCCCCTATTTTCATGTTCTATTTAGTTTTTAAGCTTAATTTTAAAAAATGGATTGTCTACCTATTTCTTATGAATGACTGAGGCTGGGTTTTTTTTTTAAGTTCTTCCTTCAGTTCAGTATATTAGAGCCCATTCCTTCCTCATCAGTCTTTGGTGAAAAGCAAAAGGTGGCTTCACAAACTATTAAATGAAAATTAAATCTAATCCTATTCTAATTAAATAAACACTTGTAGTGTGGCTGCAGCTGAAGGACATCCTTATATCCTTTTCCCCTTTCTCATATGCATTTGGGGAAATGAAAACCAGCACAAACTTCTTGTATCAAAATCCAGCTCTTCCTTCTTGATTCAAGTTACATGTGCTCTTAAGTACAGGTATTCCTCAATTTATGACAGACCCCCACCCCCCAAAAAATTCAAGCTGGTCCCAAAGTATGTCCCCTAGTCACATGATGTATTCTGGGTGTTCGGCAACAGATCACATTTTACAGCTGATTGCAGTACCCCATGGTCATGTGACTGCGATTTGCTTCGGCTTCCATAGTGAATCATGAGTTTGCATAATGGCGATGGCATTTGCTTAACGACCATCACAAAAAAGTCATAAAACTGGGTCTGGTCATATGCTTTACAACTGTCACATCTTATGATCACAACTGCAGGCTCAATTACAATTGTAATTTGAAGACTACTGTTTATGAAATGCACTTTGAGGCCTATCTGGAATTTGAAAGTGTATAGGCTTCTCCAAACCCTTCTGCCTGGGTACGTCCATCTGGTAATGAGAAGGCATGAAAATAGAAAAATGTGGAGAATAGGGTTATCTTTTCTGGAGCAGATTGGCTCCCACAATCCAGAAACACTGCAATGTGTTTTCTGTATTTCACATAATTTTTTTTATAATTTTCCATTAAGGAAAAAGATTACATAGATTAATCTTAGAAATATATCTTAACTAACTGTAACATGACTGTAAATGAAATCAACATTAAGGGGTTGTTTTTCAGAATTTTATTAAAGTTTTCTATAAGATAAAAATACAGAAAGAAATAAACGAAAGCTAAAAGAAACCTAGAGAGGGATTCAAAGAGAAAAAAGGAAAAAAAGGAGCAAATTCCAACTTTCAGTGCAATTGAATACAAAAAAAAAATTACAACTCAACCTTTTGCTTCACATTTCTCAACATTTTAAGCTGTTTTCTATAATAACATTATTCTAATCGTTAAAACCTAAAATCAAAGTTTCATTTTATTTCAGTTTTGAGCAAAGAATGATCTAGTCTCATGCATTTGTTTTGGGCCTGGTGATAATTTGAACTGATAAATTGCAGGCGGACAGCAGTCAGCAGAAGCAGTCTGCCATACTGCTCTCTAACCACTGCAGATCATATATTGTGGATTTCATTGTAATTAGCAGAAATGAGTTATCCTGCCATTAGAAGCAAATTACCCCCACCCCTTATCCTGCCAAAGATGCCCTTATAATGTGTTTGTAGCAAAAAATCCAAAAGAAAAAAAAATCCAGAAGAAAACAATGGAAAAGAGCTTCCATCATATATATGACTGTCAAAAAACCCTCACCCGTGAAGTCAGCAAGCTAGTCTTAAAGGATAATATTCCCTGCATAAAAAGCTTCCTTGCACTTCATAAGCAGGTACTTGGAATTCTTTGAAATGCAAATAGATATTGTATGAACTGGCCTTTAAAATTTTCTATGTTGTTTCCCCCTTAAAAGTGCTCACTAGGAGGTTTATAACATTTATAATCCATCCATTAATATTATAGAACTATATTTCAAAATGAGGACTTTGAATTTAACATAATCTCACATCAAGAAGGAAAAGTAGGCAGAAAAATAAGATTGGGACAAAAACCCTGGACATATTTTCCAGTGTGTTGACTTAAAGTTGCATAGCCATTTGAGAATAAGCCTGGAAACCTCCCTCCTCCCTGATAAATGTGGTCATGTTCACAACTGTGTATTCTTATACACAATGAAATGAACATTAATTGTCTGTAAAGCACAATACCACATTTATAAAATTAACTGACCCCCCCCCTGGCTTCATGCATGTTCTTTATAACATACATTTGTAATCAACAGAAAAAGTCAATTTTGCCCATGCCCCTCTATCCAGCAACAAACACACAAACACAAACCCCAAGAGGGAGATGGGGAAGGAGAAGGGACAGCTTCTCTGAGAAAAGAAGAAAAAAGGACTGAAAACACCTAGATGGAAGGAAAGGAAAAAAGAGGCAGAGGGAATCCTGCTTGAAGTGTTGCAAAAAAGGTTAAGTTCCCCAGAGAAACAGACCTTTCTTTTATTGCTGTATTGTTGTAAAGGGAGAAACTGTTTCCCTGGAGAACTTAACCTTTTTTTGTAACACCTCAGCAGAGAACTGTGCAGTCTGTTGCATTTCTTGTCAACTTTTTGTTTTATTTCAATAGCTTCAATTCTTACCACTGAATGTAAAATGAGCTAGTAGTTTTGGAATGAGTGCGTCAGTGGTGGGTTCCAGATCCCGTTGCACCCGGTATGGTGCAACGGGGCCTGGCGTCCACCACATGAACGCGGGCAGCATGCGCGCACCTGTGCCTGCGTATTTACCACCTGTGATGCTCTGCGATGCCTCCGTGACGCTCCAGCAGTTTGTCAGAGTGCACAGGTGCCATACGCTCCGTACATGGAAGCCCCAAAGAGCTCAAATACCGGTAAGGAGCGCGGACGGGCGGTGGGCCCTCTGGAGCACTGTACCGGAACGGTACCCGGTACTCCTGGCAGACACTGGTATGTCCGTACCAGAGTGTACCGGTTGCAACCCACCACTGGAGTGTGTGTGCAAAAACCTCTTATTCCCTCAGTGAATAACCATTTGTTCAGCGACTCTTCAAACTCACAATGGTGTTGAATGAGGGGGACTTAAGAAAGGTCCTTACTGTTGCAGTGTTCCTGTAGGTCACATGATTGTGATTCAGATGCTTGGCAACTGGCTGGCAATTATGGTGTTGTGGTGTCTGGAAGTCACGTGATTGCCATTTCCAACTTTCACTGCTGGCTTTCCACAAGCAGTCAATGGGGAAGCCCTCAGGAGCTCACAAATGGTGATTATGAGAAGTGGGTCATTTGTCAATTGTGTGAGATTCAGCTAACTGGGATTGCCACAATTGCTACCGTTAAGTCAGCACAATTGTGTCATTGTGTTTTATAGCAATAGCAGTAGACTTATATACCGCTTCATAGGCCTTTTCAGGCCTCTCTAAGCGGTTTACAGAGAGTCAGCATATTGCCCCCAACAATCTGGGTCCTCATTTTACCCACCTCGGAAGGATGGAAGGCTGAGTCAACCCTGAGCCGGTGAGATTTGAACCGCTGACCTGCTGATCTAGCAGTAGCCTGCAGTGCTGCATTTAACCACTGCGCCACCTTGGCTTTATAACTATATCACTTAGCAACGGAGTTGCTACTCCCAATTTACCATTGTTAAGTGAGGACTACCTGGATGTCCAGTCCTACCTTGTGATATCTCAAACTCCTTAAATAAATTTGCATGACTGCCCTGATGAATGAAACTAAAATATAGAATCAACAATAAATAAAACTTCTAAGGTTTGCAGATGGTTTGGGAAGGGTCTAGCCTCTCTGAGCTTTGCTCTCTATTTTGCCAATGAAAGGTCAGTACAAACCAGGAGTCAGTTTTCAAAGCCCTTTGTCTGCATGAGCCACTGGTGAAGGGCAATTCTGCAAACTACTCTCAAAATTCATGCTGGGCTTTGCTTGCACTTCATCTCTGTATGTCTGAAAGAGTGAGCCTTGATAGCACTCTCATTTTGCTTGCGCAAGCCTTTTTTTTTTTAAAAAAAAAATCAGAACCACTAAGTTGTCCAAAGTCGCTCCTCCCCAGGATCCTAATCCACTGTTTAAAATAACATGCATTAATGTATCCTCCCTCAATAAATATTTTTTTCCATCTCAAACCTTAACTATCACTCATTTGTGAATATACTTAAAATTCGGATATATTTGACAATGCAGGTCACAACTACTATTAGGAAACACAATATAGAATCTGTGAGCTTCTATGTGCAGATCTGGAGAGAATGGCTATTATTGTCAGTGTTTTCCAAATGATGCACACCCGTCTCTTTCGGTGTCCATACTGCTGAAACTTAAACAAACAAAAATGGAAATGGAAATATATAATGGAACCAGAATAACTGTGGTTGTGATGACCCAGGGCACAGCACAGAGATAACACAAATAGCTGGCAGTTCAAACAGCCCCTTTATTGCTCCAAATCTCCCCAAAAGTTCTCAGGTTTCTGGCAAGTCCCAGAGCAGAGTGATAACAAACCCCCACACGAATCTCAAGCAGCCTCTGGCTGCAATTAGTCCAGCCCAGCGCTGTCTGCACCAAGGCTGCATGGCAATAAATCCAAATGCATTTGGCAAATCAAGGAGTTCAGGGAGCAAAAGATGGATCTGGGTAATTAGCCCAGAACGCCAAGTTCAAACGTCTGCACACAACACCTCAGGAACTCAGTGTTTGTTCCCGACAAATGCTTCCACCCACCCATAGCATCTCCTTAAGTCTCATTCCCCAGGTGAGCCTGGTGAAGATGGGCGCGGCACTCTCCTCTCAAGTAGCCTGATCAGTCTGCACTGATCACGCCTTCTCTGCACTCTCCAAACCTTTGGATCAGGAGGGGTTGGTCCTTGCTCCTTATCTGAGCTCTGTTTCTCATGTTCATCCTGCCTCTGTTCCTCCCTGCCTGCAGGTCTTACTAATTCTGAAAAGCCTTGCCTGGACTGACTGTGCCCATCCCCAGTTTCCTCCATGGCCAACGGAGCTGCCCTCTCAATCGCTGTCAGTTCTTGTTCCAGCTCATCTTACCCCGCAGATTCAGACTCCGACGGGGGTTTATGAATTACTCTTAAGAACTGGGAAACAATTCAAAATGTTCTGGGGATTGTAAATACTGCCACATTATGCCTAATTTCTTTCCAGTTAAAACTGTATCATCAAGTTCAATATCCCTTGCTAGATTTGTCCACTGTAAATTGATCCACTTTTCTTTAAAGCCATCCAAGTTAGTCATTATCACAGGTTAATTATGTGTGAAGAACGGCTTCTTTTTGTCTTGTAAAATTCTTCCCAATGGAATTATCCTTTTTCACATTTTCTATGCCAGGCATGATTTTATATGTGTTCATCGTGTCTGCTCTTGTTCAACACCCCCCCCCCCCCACATCTAAGAAGTCCGGGATAGAGCAAGGGAACTGCAGATGAGAGAAGGAAATCAAATAAAAATCCCCCCCCCCCCCACCAGTCTTTCTCCAGCACTGGTATGATTGTTTGACAGCTCAGACAATATTACTATTAAAAAATCCTGCCTGAATTTCAGTCAAGATGCGGAATGGTTTACCTTTTAAGCAAACTAATAATGAACAGATCTTAAATAACAGAATAACAGTTGGAAGAGACTTTGGAGGACTTCTAATCCAATACTTTGCTCAAGCAGGAAACTATACTATACCAGGGGTGTCAAACTCAAGGCCCACGGGCCACATCCGGCCCATGGGGTACTTAGAAGTGAGCCACGGGGCCACCCTGGAAACAATGAAGGACCGGCCCGTGGTGTCTCTGGCATGAAAATGGAGCTCGGGAGGGCTACAAGCGGCCTCTCCAGCTGTTTTCGACCCTTCCAAGCTGTTTTTGCTGGCAGAGCGCTCAGGCCACCACAGACTCCCATGACATGAGTGATGTCAAGTTGGCATCACCCACCCTGGCCACGCTCACTCACGCCCCCCTCCCGAGGTCAAACACAACCCTGATGCGGCCCTCAATGAAATCAAGTTTGACACCCCTGCTCTATACCATTCTGGACAAATGGCTGTCCAGTCTCTTCTTGAAAACTTCTATCTTTTTCATCTTGGATTCTGCTCACATTTGGGAATATCTATATCACCTGCAAGATGTAGTAATGTAGATGCTCAAGATTAAATGCTGCCTACATGAACTTTCACCATGTAAACACAAGCACTGGTTTGTGTACAGAAACTTGCAACAGACAATTACACTATGAAACCTTATCCATATCACACTACCTATTATATTTGACACAGGAATAATGGTTTCAAAAGGAAGGCAATCTTCAAAAAGGTCTTTGTAAGAGCTTTTAAATAAAATCTGTAGATACAAGCTATAAGAACAATCATTGCCTTCAGACAGGCACTGAACTTCCCTAAGGAGTAGATTAGAAGTAATGAGGAAGAAAATACACCTAGACACATTTTCTAGAAAACAGGGTATAAAGGTAGAAAGCTACAATTATCTAAGCTCCTATTTTTCCCTGGAGTTCTATCTTCAATTTATGTTATGTTTTCATCGTCCTGTCTAATAGTATTGTTTGACTTGGAAAATATTTGAAAAAAAGAAAAAGTAATAGAAACCAATTGAACATGCATGTTCACCAAGAGTGTGTCCCTTTGAGTGTTTTATAAAGAGCCAGAAAGCTACATTTTCATATATGTATTTACTAGATTTATGAAAAGCAGCTGGCTCCAAAGTGTAAACAGCTACCAAAATAAAATTTTGAAAAATTGCAACTTAATCCCTACCCCCACCCCCAATAACTGATAAATTGCTGGCCAGGAAAAAGAGAGAGCGAGAGAGAAATTTAACAAAATAAAAGAGATAATCAATACAGGCATCATTTTCAGTGTTTATGAGGAAAAACTACGGAATTTGATCTTCTACTCTTTTGGGATCACAGCTTCAATGCTCCATCTGGTTGTTTTACACTGACCATAGTTTTCTATGATGGACAAGTAGGGAAACATTGGCTAGAATATAAACAGTGTGTGAAACCTTTTGAATTTGAGCCATTTGGAAGAAAAATCTAGTTTCAAGCTCAGAAAGCTTTCTTTCAAATTTAAAATGGTATTTTAATTTTGCCCAAAGATTGCTAATGCAATCCTAACCTTTCTTCAAGTGTTCTAACTTGCAAACTTGGCTGCCTTGTGCTGCTTAGAAAACTTCTGAACGGATAAAATGGCCTTGGGACACCTTATTTTGTATGGGATGCAGCATTTCAGTTCTAAGTATCTTAAATTCAAATTGTTTTCTCACTTCCAAATTTTAGAAACTTAAATGTTTGTAAGCTGCCCAGAGTCCCTCTAGATGAGATGGGTGGGACATAAATCAAATAAATTTAATTGGAAGCCATTTTACTGACAAAATTAAGCTGTAGAGGGCAGCGACCTCCGTCCTCCTCTTACTTCCCTATACTGCTATAGTCATATATAATCGCTGTTGAGTAGCCACAGGGCAAGAGGAAAAGAGAAGACAATCACACAATAATAGTGTCTTCTAATATAGCTATATTGTATTTGGAGAGCACAAGCCCTATGTAATTTAATAAAAAGCTCAATCTCCCAGACTTTGATGAAGTTTACAACATATACCTAGCTGTTCATTCCCATTACTTTATTTCAGATCCAAACATTACTATAGTGTTGTGGTCTGCTGGCAGCCTGCGGAGGTGGCAGCAGAGTCGCACAGTGAGGCGATTGGGGAGGAGTCCTGGAATATGGGGAAGGCTCGGACAAGGGCTCTGCGTCAGAGGCAAAGAGAGGGCTAGGGCATCTGGGAATTATGTGCTGCCTCCGAAGCCTCCAGGATTGGACACCAATGAGTCAGAAAAACAGGGGGAGCCTGTTCCCAGTGCGTGCATGCACAGAGCTGCCAGAAGGCAAGAACAGTTAAGACACAAAGGGCAACTTGGGAGTAAGACTTGGTGATGATTGGCCCCTCCCATAAGACATAAAAGAGGAGCAAAGGCACATGAGCCTTTGCAGGAAACAACTTTGTTCGCTCTGGTTAGTTTAAAGTCTAAAGTTCCATTTTGACTTTGCTCCATGTGGCCTTGCAAAGCTAATTGCCAATTAGGTCTTTGGCAGCGTTTCAAGGGAGATAAAGATGGGTGCTTATTAGCCTTATCCCGAAAGACTTTGGCAGACTTCTGTCTGACTCTTTACAAACTATTTGTGACTCATTATGGGCTGTGAATGAACATAATTCATAACCATTAATATAAAAATAGAGCTTTGGGGACTAAGCATGTACTTTTTACTGTCTCAAGAAGCCGAAGTCAGAACAAGTGTGTCTATTATTTTTATAGGTGTTTATTAATTTGCCACGAATCAAAGATATTTTTCATTGTTTATGCTTCGTTTGCTGGGCACCTACAATGTTTCCTCGACCGACGACCACAATTGTGCCCAAAATTTCTGTTTGCTTCCCCACTGATTTTACTTGTCAGAAGTTCGCAAAAGATGATGACAGGACCCTGGGATACTGTAACTGTCATAAATACATGCCAATGCCTGAATTTTGATCATGTGACTACAGGGATGTTGCAATGGTCATAAGTGTGAAAAACGATCGTAAGTCACATTTTTCAGTGCCATTCTAACTTTGAACGATCCCTCAATGAATGGTCGTAAGTCTAGGAATACCTCCATTCAAAGATATAGAGCAGTGATGGCTAACCTTTTTGTTGTCATGTGCCGAAAGCACATGTGCGCGCAACAGCGTGTGCTCACACCCATAATGCAATGCACAGATGACATACACACCACACACCCTGCCCATCTGCGCATACGTGTGACTCCCCCTGCACCCCATTTTGAGCCTAGCAGGCATCCCTGAAGCCTCTTGGAACCAAAAACGGGGAGCACTCCCCAACCCCGTGCATGTGCCCTACCTGCAACTCAAAAATATAGATAATATATTCTTGCAATATATGCAATTTGTATGAATGTTTTCCAAGAAATGAATTATTTGAAAGCTATTTCTCTCATATAATGCAGTTTCTGCTTCTTAAGCTATATATAGGCACTTTTGTAAGTATTTTGGTGTTCCAAAGGAAAATTAAAAGTATTTTTGCATTAAATATCACATTCAATATTTGGATTTGTAAACTGCAGTTCCAAATTAAAATTATATAGCATTAAAATTAATTATGTCCAAATTAAAATGTATACTGAATAAATTGCTCCCTCCCCTTATAATTGATTTCTGCATACAATTCCACTGGCTGCGAGTGTTTTAATAAAAGACTTGTTCATACAAAGACAGAAAATTCTATTTATAGGAACAGGGATAGAATTCACAGTGCAATTCTATATATTCATTTCAAAATAAACCCCAGTGTATCCAATGAGGTATAACATATGTTGAGCAAGCCCTAATATAATCAACTCCATTTTACTTGAGGGCAAGCCTACTTGATAAAACAGGATATAATTAATTATAATAATTATCCTTCCTTTAAAAAAAAAGACAGTTCTCTCTACCAACCATAATTAAAAATATAATCACAATAGAAAATCACCACAAAGCAATTATAACAACTATAAACCTTTGCATTATGCAACATTCAGAGTTATTAGCTGACACCACTTTTTTGATGTACAATTAATAGCAAATTGAAAGATTAATTTACTACAAAAAACTTCATTTAAAAATGAAGCAAAGGTTCAAAGAAACAGACTATGAACAAGAGTAAATCGATTAGGAATCAAGATCCAAACAGTCTTCACATTTTGACACTGGATACAGAAAAGGCAGGTATTTATAAAGGTATAAATTAATAGCCTAATGACTTACCTATTTTTAACTGTGTTCTAAATCTGTTACCTGAAAATACATTAGTACATGCTACCTAATGGTGTGGCCATAATAGCAAACAGTAAATCAAGGAATAAAGGGGAAAAATAACCCAAACATTACGAAAGTCAAATCATCAGACCTCAGATGAGAAATGTCCAAAGTCTGAGGTAAACATTTCCAAATCTTCCAACTGCATCCATGTCAGAAAATTTAATTAAATCCACTATCTTCCTGAAAGGCATTTTTGCCTTGTTACAATGTTTTAGTCAGTTATTGTTTACCGAGTCTTCATGTGACATTGACCATTAGATCATGAACTGTCACCAGCAATATGCATCATGAAGCACCCAACATATTCTATTTGGTACCAACTCTCCCTTGTTATAAAAGTACTAAAGATGTTGGTACTACAAAACCAGATTTCAGGAAAGCATCGCTATTTTATTCTTGATCAAAAATACAAGTTCTCAATTTTCAAAAATGCCATTTATGTATGAAACTGGAGTCCTACGCATATTTATTAATTGTTTAACACTAAGTATAATAAAGTACTAAGTACTAAGATTTTTTTAAAGTACACATTCTAACCTTTAAGATAACTTTATCCATTAGAAGGTTACTAAATCCATAATATTTTTTAAAACAAAACTAATAGGCAACTTACAAAGCAGAACTGGATAGAAATGCCCCCATTTTCTATGTCTGTTTCCCTATTGCTTAAGGCTATTTGAAGAAAAGGTTTTTATCTTTGATATTATTATTATTACTACTGCAACTTAAAAACCAGAGCATCATAATCTTATCACATTCTGTGGAAAGGGTCTTTGGAATAAAAAGGAAGCTTTGGCACACTCCATGATCACATCTTTATTACAACAACCCTAGATACACCTGCAGAGGAGAACAACCTTCACTGTTTACAGGCCATTCCTATACCTGCTTTCTCAGAGCTAAATGTCAGTCTATTCAAGGGTGTTTATTGAGATATGCATGCATATAATTGTTGCCTAAAAGGATGCAATAGAATCCAAATCAAGTGTGTCAGTCTTGGAAACAAATGATTTAACCTGCTGAATTTTTTGATAAATTGCTTCCATCATCAGTGGGGCACCTGTGCTTCCTGGGGCTGTTGGGAGCTGATGTTAGTAACATATGGAAGATCACAAATCTCTCATCTCTGCCTTACAGTCATGAACCATTTCATTTGAAGAAAGATATTTTTTATAATAAGCCATCTTTCCTGCAGTGGCTTTCTCAGTGGTTTTATTTGAAACTTGATCTGAATAAGCCCTAAACATTATGTACCTGGAAAATATATGAATATATATGAAACCTAATCACAGACTTTCCACCAACTTAAATTTTAAGCCCTGCTGTTTGCCTTTTATTCTTTTCGTTTTATTTTCTGAAAGCTCAGAGTTAAATCATGCATTTTGGATATTATGAAGTATGCTGATCAGCATGGAACCTTTTTTTTTCAGTTTTGCCTTATTATAAATTAAATGTTATGGCAATATTATAGAAGACATCGTACCACTTAAATGAATTCCATCATAATCATTTGGATTGATTGTAACTGACAAAGCAATAAAAATTAAATCTCAGTACCAATAATGCTATATGGGGTAGACATACATACATATACCCAAATGCATGCATGCATGCATGCACACATACACACATACACACATACACACACACACACACACACATTCCTACATGTATATGCATATGTATTGTATGTGGATTTGTGTGTATGTGTGTATTTCTTACAAAACTATACTGAAATATTTTCTTACCTGGAGATATTATGTAGAAGAAATCTTTAAATTCATCCATCCACACCTCTGCAAGTCTTCTATTATTTTTGTTAATTACATGACCAGTACCACCAGGAAATGTATAAGGAGTAGCTTTTCGAAAAACATGACCAACATGTGAACACGTTACAATCTCCAGGGAGCCTCCACACTGCCATATCTGAAATTTCAAAAGTATATCAAAATCAGCTTCATTTTCAAGCATCTAATTAAATGTTAGTTGCTGCATTAAACCTGAAGGGCCACAACTGCAGCAATTAGTAAACTAATGTTAGTAATTAGCAAAGCTATCCAAATCTATACCCATCTTGGAGGTATTCTGCAGTGCAGAAACATTCAAAGCATCTCTTTTTGATTCATGACCATAACTGTATCTTTTGCAAGCTATTCAAAATAAAAAATAAAAACATGCACAGTGACACAGGGACAACTTTTGAAGCAGCTTCCCTAATCTTGCAAAAGATACTGCTGCTTTAATGTCTCAAAAAAATAAATAAATCCATTTTTGGAACACTGATGTACCCGCACTAGCTGCATAGTTGCCCACAGGAACCAACGGGGACGGCCATCATGTTATCCATATAATCATCAAGGGAGGAACAACAGAAAATGGCATTAAGACTGCCCTATGGATGTGAAAATTGGACTCTGAAGAAGCATGATAGAAAGAATACTGATATTTTAGAACCTTGTTGTTGGAGAGAATGCCTAAGAATACCACTGATGAACAGATGGGTCATTGAACAAATTAATCCAAAGTTCTCAATCGAAGCACAAATGACCAGGCTCAAAATTATCCTACTTCAGACACATTATGTGAAGGCCCAACTCTCTGGAGAAGACTGTAATGTTAGGAAAAGGAAGAGAAGGACCAGCAACATTCAATCAACCAATGGAACAGAAGTTGCCTTCGGAACTTGTGGGAGTTTCATCGCTGGAGGCTTTCAAGAAGAGATTGAACTGCCATTTGTCTGAAATGCTGCTTGGGCATTGGGGGGGGGGGGTTGGACTAGATGACCTACAAGGTCCCTTCCAACTCTATTCATCTGTTAAAGTAGATGGACTCAGTTACAGCAGCTGTAGGTACACTGGAAGATTTAATGACTCAGGTTGGGAACATCCTCCTTCAGTAAACCTATGTGGTTTCTAAGAATCAGCGATAACTTGATGACAGAATAATTTTTAAAAAGTAACAATCTTGAAACCTGACTGTACTTCCCCTTCCTTCCTCCTTATACCCTGCCTGAGTTTCTTCCAAATATTCTTTGATTACCAAGTTCAAAACCTGTTGATATATATGTTGTTGAAACTGTGTCTGCATAGTTTCTCCAAGGTTATCTCTGTGGCTCTCTACAGAATGATGCAGTTCACATTTCCAGTGCTGAATCTCTAAAATTTCATCAGTAATTTAATGCATTGAAGGAGAAATGGGAGATATTCCTACTTGTTTACCTATCATGCCATTAGCCATTAGGCAACTCTGTTCTCCTTATCTTTCCCTGCCCATTCCTTCTGCAGGAAAGTAAATAAGAATTATCACTGAATTCCTTCTCCCCGACCATTGCCACCAATAGCCTCAGAGGATGAAAACAGTAGAAGAAAGACAGTCAGAATCCCAGAATCCCATTCAGCTGGACTCTCCCTTCCTCCCCAGTCATGGCCAACAAACACTTTATGGGAAGGAAGGAGCTACTTCATTCATCCAAAATTTTCCTGCATTTTTATTTACAATTCTTTCTGTTCATTGCCCTTTTTTCAGGATGGTTGTTATGCAGAATTTGAATAACAGCAAATGAACAAATAGCCCTTTAGTAGTGATTTGATTTTGCCTCGGGCAACTTCATCTTCACATTTACATTCCATTAATACCAGAAAATCATAAAATTAACCGCCACTGCAGAAAATACTGGTCTTATACTTGGCTCATAGAAAACATGTTATCTGATCAAATGTTATGAAGATTTTTTTTAAAAAATTGTGAAGATGTAAGTGAATGGTTTGGGCTATTGTATAATGGTACCTTTGCAATCAAAACAGAACTGGATGGCTTTGCTTGGGATATAATGCCATGTTTCCCTGAAGGGTTTATTTTCTTTTGACCCCCAAAATAAGCACCTGGCCTTATTTCCAGGGAGGTCTTATTATTTTTGAGGTGCAGGAGGTGGTGAATGTGGTCACCTCATGGCTGCTGCTGTGTTGCAATAGTTTCAGGGAAGGATTATTTTCGGGGGATGGCTTATTTTAGCGCATGCACTCAAAAACTCAATTGGGCTTATTATCCAGGGAGATCTTATTTTCAGGGAAACAGGGTAAGAAATTCTCTCCCCCCCCCGCTCCTTTTTCCCTTGTTATCAATTATTAAAAATACATCTCATCCAAACTTCCCATAAACAATTTATTATGCACCGATGATCTTGCCTATTTCTTTCTAGATGATGGCATAAACCTTTACCTCTATTGCTAACATCTCCCAGCTTCTTTCATCCAATATCAGGAGATTTTGACTTGGTCCAACGATGTTCAATTTCAAAATAACCCAGTGCCAATTAAAATGAATGAATCTGGCTTATAGCAGCTAAAGAAAATGATATCTATAAACTTAAGAAATAGGTGAGATGAATATATACATATACTACATATACATATACATATACATATACATATACATATACATATACATATACATATACATATACATATACATATACATATACATATACATATACATATACATATACATATACATATACATATACATATACATATACATATACATATACATATACATATACATATACATATACATATACATATACATATACATATATATATATATATATATATATATATATATATATATATATATATATCTTTATATATAGAAGGTTGATGGATGTGGCACTCAAGAAAGGAAGGATGGCACAAGGCAGCTAGTGGATATTCTTCATATTAGCAATTGATTCGGAAGCAGAGAAGATGCTTTCAAAGGGATGTCGGCTAATAGGACTCTCCATAGCTGTCTGATTCCCCGGGAGAATTATATTTGAAATAAGGAGCCACTCCAGCTCAAAGCAGCTTGTTGCACCATTAGCATCTCTTCAAACACACCTTTTTCTATAATTGCACTGCTACTATAAGAGCTGAAGAAGAAAAATATTCCTTTTTTAAGAAAGTGCCAATAAAACAGACATACATGCCCATGCCCTGCAAAGCACTTTTTTGCTTCAGATCCAAAGTATGGCATATATCTAATGATATCAATGTAGAAGAAGGCATGAATAAATCCAACCAAAGAGCTGGTTTCAAAATATGGGTTTTATAGCTGAATTGGGTCAAATTCTGGGAGGAAGACAATTTTGGCCATGTTGCTATCATATAAAAGGGCAAGACGACCAATTCAGCTGTACTTATATTTGTACTGAAGGGCAGCATATGGTTAAGGAACTATTTTAAACAAAATGTTTATCTATTAAAGCATTTGACATTCCAACGAAAGACTGCTACAGTTTTAAGAAAAGAGTTGAACATCAAAAGATGATTGGTATTAATGGAAATGTTGCTATAGCAACTGATTGCAGACTTTACTTAATTAGAGTGAAAGCAATTAAACAAAAGTTAATTAGTATACCAAGAGAAATAGTTGGGTTTGGCCATAATAGTATCAAAACACATTTCCCATTTCTCAGATAAAGTACAAGCAAGTGTGTCAACAGGGTAAGTGAAGATGATTAGTTTTTGGGGTACCATAGGAAATTGGGGGTGTGGGTTTTTGGGGGAGTGGGTGAGTTTTTAATCATAGTCTCTCCTATCAGAAGGGCTGTATGTAATTCTAAAGCCGTAATCAAAAAATCACAGGATATTGTAATGAATAAGCTAGTGCTACTCATATATTCTTACAATTAAAGAATAAATGCTGGGAAATGGCTAGCACAGCTAATTACCAACAAGCTTTTGAGCTGATTGCACTTTTTATCTATATCATGTTCAATGACATCATTGCAAGCCCCTAGTTCAGTTCTGTCTCCTGATTATTAAGGGAGAGACAGAGTTTTCAGCAGATTAATTTCAACGTGGAAGTTCATCTGAATATGCCTAGTAACTCACACTCTGAGTTACTGGAAATTCATCTATTTATTTGGGACAATTGATTTATTGCATTCTCCGGTTCTGTGCTGTATTATGCTTGGCTTGGTTTATAGGGTTGCTTGCTAAATTATTTTATCTCACTTATATTTCATTTGCCAGGCAAAGCTGTGCTCTGTTATTTTGTCTGATGCCTTATATTTTCCCATGATTGCTTTGACTTTTTCACGACTTGCCTGGAAGAATAAGAAATGTTGGGAGGCGATACTGGTTTGGGGGCTACTGCTTGAAAAACTACGGCATAATAGCAATATTTTTATACAACAGCAATGATTTTGTATTAGTTTATCTGTTAATGAGATTTATGTGGCTGCCCATCTAGCCAAAAATAAAAATAAAATAAAAACAAAGAATTCCTTTCAAGCAAATAATCTACTTAAACTACATTGGGGCTCAATATAACCACAAAACCAGTGATCTCACACACTCATGCCTGAGCCCCTCTGCTAACAACCCAACCACTAGACCTGGGGGAAATTCATGGTCTTGTGAAAGTGCAGGCTGCCTGTATTACAGGTAGTCCTCGTGTCAGGGTTCCAAATAGCACCCAAAAGTAAATCAGAGTCCAAGGCAAAGCATTGCTCAAAATTCCAACTCATTAAGAGAGCCATGTTGGCACATCTGGGAAAACCTGAATCTTGAAGCTTCTCAGTTTTCCCCACCCAGTTGAAAGTTGAAGATCTTGCCCCCACACCCACAAGCCCATCACATGGTCCAATCTCCCACTGCCATGCTGGCAGTTCCATCCATCCTGTTCCGGTCAGGTGCAGAGGTGCATATGACCTTGGCTTTCTAGAAAAAAAATTGTGATGGCTACATAGCATCTCACTCCTTACAATCCCCTCTCCCATTTCTCCACAATAGAAAATGCATAGCAGAGTAATAGAAAGAGTGGCAGGCCAAAGACCCAAAAGAAAAGATGGCTGCAGGCCTGACACCTCAATCATTCTTTTAGTGACCATTTGAAGTTACAACGGCACTGAAAAAAGTGACATGACTTTTTAACACTTATGACCGTTGCAGCATCCCCGTGGTCAGGTGATCAAAATCCAGTTCCTATATATGACGGTTGCAGTGTCTCGGGGTCATGTGATCCGGTTTTGTGAGTTTCTGACAAGCAAAGTCAATGGGGAAGAAGCCAGATTCACTTAACAATTGTGTTACTAACTTAACAATTACAGTGATTCACTTAACAAGTGTGTCAAGAAAGATCTTAAAATGGGACAAAATTCATTTTACAAAAATATCTTGCTTAGCAACAGAAATTTAGGCTTAATTCTGGTCGTATGTTGAGGACTACCTGTATTGTTATTATTATGGACAATATTTTCTGATTGGTGAGACTAATTTTCTATATGTTTCGAACATGCATTTCAAGTAGGGGTGCCTGATCACTGCCCTGATACAAAGAAATCCCTTGTGGTGGGAATGTCAATCATCTTAGCCATTTTCAGGATTAGAATAAGGCTGCCTACTAAGTTCAGTTTGTCATTGTTAAAATTAGCTTGAGCTGGAAACTGAAAAAAATAGAAGGAATACAGGTAGTCCTCAATTTACAACTATAATTGAGCCCAGTATTTCTGTTGATAAGTGAGAAATTTGTTAAGTGAGTTTCATTCCATTTTATGACCTTTCTTGACACAGTTGTTAAGTGAATCTCTGCACTTGTTAAGTTAGTAACATGGTTGTTAAGTGAATCTGGCTTCTTCCCCATTGACTTTGCTTGTCAGAAGATCGTAAAAGGTGATCACATGACCCTGGGACACTGCAACTGTCATAAATGTGTCAGTTGTCACACATCCGAATGTAAATCACTTGACCACGGGGATGTTGCAATGGTCATAAGTGTGAAAATGGTCATAAGTAACGTTTTCAGTGCCATTGTAACTTCTAATGGTCACTAAACACATTAGTTGTAAATTGAAGATTATTTGTCCTAGAATATTGGCCAAGAATGCTGTCTTGGATATGAACTGCCCAGGACAGTCTATGGACACTTAGTTATATGAAATTTGTGGCATATCTGTAATTTCATGCTCCTACCTCAGTGTCCTTCAGGCTCAACATGAAATTAAGAAAATCTCCTTTAAAGTAAAAATGTTGCATCTCAGAATTTAAATATTGATTGTGAAGAAGATAAACAATCGTTAGCATGATGTTGCTTCTTTTGGTTTGGGAAAGGCGGGTATGGTTGCACTATGAAAATACTATATAAGACCATTATATAATAGAACAGTTACAGCACATAATCACCAAGCAATAAGGAATTATTCCTTTTTCACCACAGCTGTTGTGTGCCTTTTTTAAAAAGAATCCTCACATTTATTCATTAGTAATTATATATCTTCACTCACAGCAGAGGTCCTAATTTTATAAGCACATCGGAAAAGCATTTCCCATTATGATTTATAGTGCAATATTGATTTAAGTTTTTCCTTCTGCTTTTCTCTTCCAAAATGTTAGTCTTCAAAAGTAGCCCACCTTCCAAAATATGAAAATAAATTAAAATGCTAAACGCGGAAGCCGAAACAAATAATAACAAAATTCCAAAGTGACCATACATTTTAAGCGACACCAAAGCCAAATGGTTAGTAAAATACATTTGCGATGTTTCCATTCCATCTCCCTTCAAGGTTTTATGCTTCCACCTCTGATGCAAAGTCAATCAATCTGTATTACTGGGATTCATGATGACTGTGGCAGGCTGCTCATGACTCTGTGCAAGAGATAGCTCAATGTCAACTAGTAGAAGAAAAAGCTGTTTTTCCCCACCCTGGAAGGCCAGCTCTCAAATTCATCCCAAAAGATTTTTGGAGAGATGCAATTACAGAAATGGCCATAAAAGCATTATCATGTTTTCCCGAAAATAAGACAGGGTTTTATTTTCTTTTGACCTCCAAAATAAGCCTTATTTTTGGGGAGATCTTATTATTTTTGAAGTGCAGGAGGTGGCGAGTGTGGTGCAACATGGCTGCTGCTGTGTTGCAATATTTTGGGGGAGGGCTTATTTTAGCACATGCGCTGAAAAGCCTGATTGGGCTTTTTATCCGGGGAGGTCTTATTTTCGGGGAAACAGGGTAGACCACATCTCAGCTAAATAACAGTGTATTCTTTCATGCTCAAATGTGCTTTAATCCTGGGAAGTTGGATTTCCAAATAGACTCAATACTCCACTACAGGTAGTCCTCGACTTACAACAGTTCACTTAGTGACCGTTCAAAGTTACAATGGCACTGAAAAAAGTGACTTTTGACCATTTTGCACATTATGACTGTTGCAGCCTCCCCATGGTCATGTGATTTACATTCGGATACTTGACAGCTGGATCATATTTATGACAGTTATAGTGTCCCATGATCATACGATCCCTTTTTGAGACCTTCAATCGGGAAGTTATATTCACTTAACAACTGTGTTATTAATTGAACAACTGCAATTCACTTAACTGTGACAAGAAAAGTCGTAAAATGGGGCAAAACCCATTTAACAAATGTCTCACTTAGCAACATAAATTTTGGGTTGTATTGTGGTCATTAAGTCGAGGACTACCTGAATTCCCAAAATAAAATAAGTAACCATTTCTGCCTTAGTTTTAATGTTTTTAAAGTTTTAAAAAAATCACTTCATGCCTGTAGTAAAAGACCTGCATTATATGCTGCAGTTCATTCTTCACCATCTTTACCTTTACAGCAGAGGTGGGTTCCTACCGGTTCAGACTGGTTTGGACGAGTAGGTAGCAACTCGGCTGCCAACGCAACCGAACCGGTTCTATTGTCATCGGCACCATCTTGATTTTTGCTTCTGCGCATGCGCAGAACAATCTTCATTGCAGAAATGTAATCTCCCCACTTTTCTTATTTTTTTGCGCGCAACTGGCAGTAATGCTGGTAGCAATCCACCCCAGCTTTACAGATAATCCTCATTTAGTGACTACTTTGTTTAGTGACCCTTCATAGTTACAATGATGTGAAATAGTAACTTTGCAACCAATCCTCACATTTACAACTTTCCTAGGACTGTAAAGCACAGGAAAAGTGAAGTAAGATCATAAGCACTATCATGGTTTTCATGATTTAGGAAGCCCTTCGCTTAACCACAAAGCTGCCAGTTCCAATTACAGTCACCAAACAAGGACTCTTTGTAACGTTCTATGTAATATATTTGATATTATAATAGGTTCGGCTTCTATAACTTCCTCATGATACACCATTCCCTAAAGATAATAATGTTGTGATTGAAATACGCTGAGACTAATCCAACCCTGGAGAAGCAGAAATGGCTTCCAGCTTGAAAGTCAGTTTCAGTGGTTTGATCTAACTACATTCCCGTTGCCAAGAAAGAAACTTTCAAATATGATAGTTGTTATATGAACTGCTACAACATTGAAATGCATCTTGTCAGTCACAGTTGGGCTGATGGAATTTATAATAAAACAGTTTTTTGCTTCATTTTTTGCAGATGTCTTAAGATGTATAATGCTCTGGAAGATAAACTCAATTTCTTTTTATTCCTAGTTTCTGACACTAAGCTTCTAAAATCAGCACTTTGCTTCCCAGGGTCTTCAACAATGCTGCTTATTCTCCGTATCATTCCCCCCCCCCCCCCAGAGAACCGTCTACATAATGTGTGCTTTTTTTATTTGAGCCGTTCATTCCATTATTGTTTTTCTTAAAGAGCAGATATGCAGAGAAAGGTGGGAGGGAAGCAGGCTCCCTCTCTGGGCAATTTATTACTTAAGATTTCTTAGGCAATAAGAGCCCAGCAAGGTTGCAAATCTTCTAGACTATTAATGACTCACTTGGTAACAGTTTCTCAAAGCAAAAAGCAAAAGCGATAAGCTGTGATATGTAGTTGGTATCATTTATCCCACAAACCATGTACTTATAATGCCACTGGCTTTTTCAGTTTGCTCACTTCCCCCCCTCCCAAATTAAGACTATAAATATCTATAGAGTTCCAACTTCTGAAATTATTTCAATTTGCACGTACAAATTATACTCAAATTACAATAATGCTTAAAATGGTACTTGGATTATATCTACACCTCCCCTGTTTCCTAAATTGTCCTGAATATAAGCTGGAAGCAACATGCCTTGATTTAAAAAAAAAAAAAAAATTGTTAGGCATTTATTAGAAGCTCTAGTGTGGCTAACCCAGCATGGGATATTTCCAAATGAAGATGACTAAAATTAAAAATGTAAATAAGAAAATTCCTACTTCTTCCTGTCATTCCTATAACCTTCTCTCTTTACACTGAGACTTAGGAATGGGTCAGGGTTCAAATTCATCCTCAACCCACTAGATGACTTTGGACTAGTTCTCTCTCAGCTCAACCTATTTTTAGGTTTTTAAACCTAAAAATTTGAAACGATTTTTCATTGTAGATCAAAATCGGAGGAAGGAATGGTATACATGCCTCCTTGAGATTCTGGAGGAGAGGGTAAGATATACATCAGGCATATACATATTAACAATAAACACTGCAGTGAGCTTGGATGTTATGGAAAATACAGGCAGTCCTCAATTTATGACTACCATTGAGCCCAAAATTTATTTTGCTATTTTGCCCCATTTTTACGAGCCCAAATTTTTTTCTCGCCATGTTTGTTAAGTGAATCACTGCAACTCTTAAATTAGCAAAACGATTGTTTTTTTTTTTTATAATTTCGTATTAGATAAACATTAAAAACATTGGACATAGTGCAACATTTCTGGCATAAACGTTTCCATATAGTGATTAGATCTTACAACAATTACATTTTATATCCATTACATAGGTATGTGTAGTAACACGGTAGTTAAGTGACTCTGGCTTCCCCATTGACTTTGCTTCAGCGAGAGAGAAAAAAGGATCACATGACTCCAGGACACTGCAACCATCATAAATGTGAGTTAATTGTCAAGCATCTGAACGTGAATTGCATGACCATGGGGATATTGCAATGGTCATAAGTGTGAAAAATAGTCATGTCACTGTTTTCGGAGTCATTGTTTTGAATTGTCACTAAACAAACAGTTGCAAGTCGGGGACTACCTGTATACAGCCCCTAAAAGAGCTTTTGACTTCCATGTGAATGATAGAGCAGAGAATTTTTACAATCTTTTGTACAGAGAGTTTTTTTTTAAAGGAAAGAACCTCTATTGTCTGATATGAATATTAGATTAGTAAGTATACAATAAGGCGGACTTAAGAGTCAAGCCACTTCGGCTACTGGAAATGGAAAGCTCAGTTGTCTGCTTTTGTGTGATTTGGGCAGTCGTTAAGCAATTTACTTTACATGCCTTCATGCAGAAATATGATTATGCGATTTGATTCAAAGCTGTGCCATGCTAAATTACCTCCGGAGTCTTTTGATGCTATTTTTGCCTGTTCCATCATGTAATAGGTACATTTTAGTAAAAAAGAAAGACTTTTTTTTTGTACCTCAGATAATCATTAAAGGGAAGAAGGGAAGTCAAAGTGTGTTCAATTTTTTTAAAAATTGAAAAATGGTGTAGCTTAAGCAGTCCAAAATAAATTTTTAAATACAGAGCAATAGCTTGTATCTCACAATAATATTCTGCAGGATCATACTGTCAAGCACTTAAATCATGTAAGTAATACAATTTCTACATCAACATTATATGCATGTTAAATGTATAAGACATAGGTTTGTAAGAAGATTTTTCAGCCAAAATGCTATCTACTATAGCTTCCTGTCCCCCAGTAGCAACCAGAAATATCTGAGGAACCCAAAATTAGGATATGTGCATTATCACCCAAATATAAAACAGCTGCTAATCAGAAGCAAGTTAAATGCATATAATCAGAGTAGGTGGAAAGTATCCCTAGGCTTTATCAGCCATTGTGGCCCACCAGCGGCCAGCGGAGCTGGCAGCAGATTCGGACAGTGAGGAGGTTGGGGAGGAACGTGGACCAGTCCTGGAGTCTGGGGAAGGTTCTGATGAGGGCTCTGTGTCGGAGACAGAGAGGGGGCCATAGCCATATGCCAGTGATCAGTTGCCTTCAAAGTCAGACATCAGTGAGGCAGACGAACAGCTGGAGCCTGTTCCCAGTGTGCACATGCGCAGAGTTGCCAGACGAAGGAAACAGCTAAGGGACAAGAGTCGACTTGGGAGTAAGGCCACAGGTGGACAGTGAATGGCCCTTCTCATAAGGAATAAAAGAGGACCAAAAGGGGAGGGGTGTTAGTTCATTCCTGCATTCTTGTCAAGTATTGTGGCGTCTGAAATATATCAGCCTGGCAACTCTCCAAGTCTCATAAAGGTCGGTAATTGTGAACTATCTTGAAAGACTGTGGGCTGGGACTTTGTTGGAGAGGAATTCACTGTAAATTAAATAAAAGGAGTTTATTGAGATGAGGACTTGGCTTTGTGCTGCTGGGGAAAGCCTAGGTCAGAGCAGCCATAGCTTATAGAATTTGGTGTGGTGCAGGGCAATGAATGAACTCTCTAACTGTTGCTTGAGTGGTCCCCCATTATGGAGGGTGGGATAATGCTGGGAGTGTAAAGAGAAGCAGGCTCTTTTAGTGTGGATATTAAGTTAGGCTAGTTTTGCAATTAGCATGTATGGCATGCTTACAAAAATAACTATTCCCTTGAATGTCTGTTTCAAAGATACTTATGGAAGATAGAAGAAACCTCTAATGCACAGGGCAAATATGGCCTACATAGGTTTCACCTAGCCAGGCAACTCCTCCTTCTCAAGCTGTGCCTCTACATTGAAATTTCAAAACCCGTCCACCAAACAGTAATTAAAAGACTTTTATCTCCAATTACAGATAAGAAACACAGTATTCCAAAATGCCTCCTGAGCGCTCACAACTCAAACAGAAAGGGTTTCAGAGAACTTCTGTGGGATACCGTAATCTGAGCAATCGCTCTACACCCCTCCTGCTCACAGAAAAAGACATTTCTTCCATGGGAAGAAAAAGGTTTGCAGGTGAGGTGATTGTGATCGCTCATTTTCTCAAGTCTGCCTTTTTTTAAAATTTCCCCCTACTTATATGCTCATTCAGGAAGAAACTCTTAAGTAGTTAAAAATTTCCCAATACAGCAATTAGGTTTAAAACAGCTCAAATTAAATGAAACCCAATACACTTGGCTCCCTCTAATCCATTTCAGGAACAGCTAGATTCATATTCCTATTTTATTCCCAAACGATACATAGAAGAGTCAAGTCTTGATTATCTTCTGAAGTACTTTAATTCCAGAGGCAAAGGAGGAGGGGCCATGATAGAAAAAGCTCATCTCTAGCTCCTCGCTCATTGACACTTCTGAGAAGCCAAGGAACACCTGAGCAGGCAACCTAGTAGATAACGTGATCCAAAACCATAAAGGTCATTATAGATCATAATCAGCACCTTGAATTGTATTCAGAAGCTTATCAGTAACCAACGCAACTCCTACAATAGTAATCTCACATGGATAGTTAAGACACTGTTCATCATAATGCAAGCAGTTACATTCTGCAGCTTTCAAATGGTCCTCAATTGAAGCTCAGTCTAAACTAAATTTCATTAATCTACTGTCAACTTGCAAAGCACCCCTGGCTTGCTCTCGAGTTGCCATAGACATGGGGGGGGGGAACTGATGGAGCAGCACAGCAGCCACAGCCAAAAGCACATTTCATGCACACCTTTTTCAAGGCTGTATCCCAGGTTACTTGCAACAGCTGGAGGGGCGTGATCTCTACAGCCCACAAAAGTGCTCCGTTGGAAAATGTGATTTATGACATACTCTGGGGGAAGTGGGGGGAAACAGGGTCAAAATTGGGCCTTAAATTATGTGGGGTCAGAGCTGGCTTCACTTGGGTACGTGCTGACATGTTGCTCCTAATAAATAACTGGATTTCTTTTGAAGCTTGGCTCGAGGCTCAAGATTTAATTAGGGTATCCGTTGGAACCCTGACATCTACACTGAAGTGACAAAGGCATGAGTGACTTCCAATGAAGACTCTTGTTCCAAAAAATTAGCACACAGCTAAAGCTATGCAAAGGATCTCTATCTGCTCTTTCAATAGGAGCTATGATCCAGAAGAGCCCCAGAGTGTTAGGCTCTCCATAGACATTTTGTCTAGCATCAAAGATAAATTTCTTCTGGAATATGAAAGCTTCTGAATCAACAGTCTCTCCATCTGCTTAGGTTGAATCTAAATGTGTTTCTCCTATCCAGACCATAACCGAGGTCACACAGAGAATCCTATAACATGGAGAAAAGATGGCTGCAAAGCAAGATAGGTGGATAGTCTTTCAAATATTTCCTTATGAAAATTGTCTCTATTTTTTTTACTTGCATATTCCAATCTCTTACTTGAATCAATTGGCTCAGTGCTCCAGTTAACAAAGTGATACTACTAAAAAGGGAGGGAAATGCACAACATTCACAAACAATAGCACAATTATGCTCCAATCTGTATAGTAATCTGGAGTGAATAGATCACATCATTTTAAATTACAATGCACCAAATAGAGTTCCCTAAGAATCCCCAATCAGTTGATTGCATCTAAGAGTCAAAATAGCTCCTTGATATACCATATGTGATGAGTTTCACACATTCATCCATTTTATGACTTCTAGTCTAAAAATAATGGAGCAATTGGCCTGTGCATTCCTCACTTTATATTCACCAAAAATATAAATGGGTGCACTCTGCCTATATTTGTAGTTTTCTATGCATTTTTAAAAAATAAAATAAACGAATGAGAATATCATAAGAAGTGCAAGCCATAGACAGCATTCTTGAGAGCTGATTATTCCATCAGATGAGTCATTATGAAAATAAGGGTCTTTTAAACACTGTAGCACAAATATCTATAGTCCATCATGTATTAGTGTACACTATTCCCTCTTACATGCATTTTAAGATCAATTTTCTAATTTATTTAAGATTACTTAGAAACTCAAGAAATTTCCATCATTTCATTTCTGTCAGACGT
Organism: Thamnophis sirtalis; assembly: GCF_051295495.1. Taxonomy (NCBI): domain Eukaryota; kingdom Metazoa; phylum Chordata; class Lepidosauria; order Squamata; family Natricidae; genus Thamnophis; species Thamnophis sirtalis. The sequence continues at coordinate 33,631,119 of NW_028261381.1, forward strand.
GATAGATGACTGAAATGTTTGGCTCCAAACTCAGTCATTTGGAAATATAATTCCTATCCCTAAAACCCAATTTAAGGAAGTTACTATAAGTACATGAAAAATAATTTGAAGCTTTGCCTTCCAGTACCAAGAATGTTTTTAAGCCACATGAATAAATTATAAAAAAAACAAGTGAACAGTTAAATAAATGCATGCACATGTGAATTTTATGTTATTTATTGTTTCTTTTGCTTGTTAAATGTATAGGGTGCCTATCCTCCAAGGAGATCAAGACATGCATTAGCGTTCCTTTCTCCTGTTTTTCCCATGATTAGGTTAAGGTAGATCAGACTGACAAAGTAGCTAATCTGTGTAAGTTTAATAAATGAATAAATAAAATAATCCCAAATACAGAACTTCCATGGGTGATGGAAAACTTAAATCTAGGTCTCCCCAACAATCTGATTCTCATTCCAGTGTTGGGAAAGTAATCCATAAAGGATTTCCTTTATTTCAGCATGCACATCAGCAGTAAGCGAAATCTTCTTAGCAAAGAAATTATCTCAGTTCCATATATAAAATTAGTATACATTTAGGAAAACATTCAAATAAAAATCAGAAGATATTTAGGAAATTGGCATGAGAAATGATATATATGCTTGGGAAAATTTTAGAGAAAAGGGTATACATCAATAGAAGAGAATATTTGTAGCTCTGGGTTGAATTGTGAGGTCCTTGGTGCTCTCTGAGTTTGGTTGTTTTCTTGCAGACATTTCTTGCAGATAACATTCTGATAATGTTTCCTAGTTTGTTAATGAAACATCTGTAAGAAAACAACCAAGCTCAGAGAGCTCCAAGGACAAGTATATCTCAATGGAGAAAAGCAAAATGGGACTGTTTCAAAGGCAGCATGAAAGAAATACACATACTATGTGACACCTACGTTATGGGAATTTAATCCCTAATCTGATGATGGTCATGGATGTTCCATGTCAATCCTCATTTGGTCCCACTTGCTGAGAATTCATGAAATTAAGTAACAAATGGGCATATGCAACACTGAGCCAGATATAGTTAATAATGACTGATGGGCCTCTAATCTACATCATACAATTTTCAGATACTCAAGGCTTCATGTGATGGGTTACATAAAGGTTCCCCTTGCACATATGTGCTAGTCGTTCCCGACTATAGGGGGCGGTGCTCATCTCCATTTCAAAGCCGAAGAGCCAGCGGTGTCCAAAGACATCTGCATGGTCATGTGGCTGGCATGACTAAATGCTGAAGGAGTACGGAACACTGTTTCTACTTGCATTTTTAATGTGCTTTTGAACTGCTAAGTTGGCAGAAGCTGGGACAAGTAATGGGAGCTCACTCCGTTATGCAGTGCTAGGGATTCAAACCACCAAACCGCTGACCTGTCTGATCGACAAGCTCAGTGTCTTAGCTTCTGAGCCACTGCGTCCCTCTGTGATGTGTTACGTAGTGTGAAAAAAGCCCATTGCATTAAAATTGAAGGATGAAATTCAGCTCAAATCAATCCATGAACAGAAGGTTTCACTCAGCAGAAGAGAAAGTAAGAGAGTTCCTTATTCAATAGAAATCCAGAAATAGCAGAGAAAAGGAAGCTGAATAATAAGTGAATTTGCCTTGATTCGGTTTTGCTGAATGAAGCCCTCCATTGAAGAAGCTTTCCATTTGGATTATCTTCCTAATTTCAAGACAAAGTCAAGATTTCATTTAAGATAAACAAAATTAAAACATCCCTATCGTAAAACGTTAACATTTTTTACAGAAATCTGCTAGTTATTACAAAAGGAAATAAAATGGAAAATTACCCTAAAAGACATTTCAAGATTCTCTCCACCCCAGATATCCATTCCTGCATCGTATGTTCCTATCTCTTCAAAGTAGTTTCTGTCAATAGAAAATAAGCCACCAGCCATAGTAGGGGTCCTAGTTGAAAACAAAAGAAAAAAGAAAAAAATGGAAAAGAAAAATATTTTTTGAAAGATACTTTGTGGAATTTAATAAGTGACACTATCACATATATCCTCCATATATATATATATATATATATATATATATATATATATATATATATATATATATAATAGACAGAATTATATTTCATTTATTAGAAATTGAAGGTGTAGTATTGAATTTAATAATGTTAAACATTTTCACTCTCTGCTGTAGAACCTCAGCCTCTATTCTAAAAGCAGCCAATTGATGCACACATTTAAAGTTCTAAAAAATTATGTCATTTAAAGCACAATAATATAATTTAAGAAATGGAATATTGCATTTTTAAATAAAAGCTAAATTTATAAAAGTGTTGACCACAATTTTTATAAGCTTATAACTGTCTGGTGGGGGGATCGAAACCAGGTAATAATCATGTATATAGAACTATCAATAACCCAATGCCTGAAAATGTTCATTATTCTTTTTAAAACATTTATATTTAATTTCTTTAAAATTCCCTTTAGAAATGTTGTAGTAAACATTGTAGTAAACAGACAGGTTTCACATTAGGAGTGCATTACTGAGGCATTAGAATAAGGAACCTGCTGTATTCCATTTGACTGGTTTGATTGCTTCATTCTTTTGAATAGTAAAATATACATTCTAAAATCACAACTGCACAGCAGAGAATGCAACTAAGTGCTTTTGTCAGCTGATTTTTATTGAGTTCTATTGATTTATCCAACTATATCATGCACATAATTTGATGAAGCAGCACGCTAGAATTTTTTGCTATGATATAGATAGAATTGGCTAAATAGAAATTGTGTAAAGAAGCAGGGTGGATATTCTCTAAGGTCATTAAGAAGGGAGGAAATGGGTTATATGTTCTTACTTTTGATAGCACTTTCATTTATAAACACACAAAAACCCAGTTGCACAGTGACAAATGTCCCACACTTGTGTAAAATACCAAAAAATAATTTATATGAATTACTCAACAGATTTCAGTGAAACAGATTCTCTTGAACTACTACACTCCATGTCACCCAAACAGATTTCCTTTTGCTTCTCTTTATCCCAATTCTGCTTTGACGGTTTTCCCTGGCCTCCAGAACAGACCGGACTGAGGGAGAAGGGAGGGGAACCAGTGGTGGTGGTATTCAAAATTTTTTACTACTGGTTCTGTTGGCATGGTTGGCCTGGCAGGGGAAGGATACTGCAAAATCCCCATTTCCACCCCACTCCAGGGGAAGGTTACTGCAAAATCCCCATTCCCTCTCTACTCCTGGGGGAAGGAAATTGCAAAATCTCCATTCCCACACCACTTTGGGGCCAGCCAGGGGTGTCATTTGCCAGTTCTGCGAACTACTCACAATGTCTGCTACTGGTTCTCTAGAACCTGTCAGAACCTGCTGAATTTCACTCCTGAAGTATTCTTCTTTGCACTGGGAGTCCCAGCCTCAAAGAACTAAAGTAATTCCAAAAAGGGAACCAGCTCTATTTAATGTCTGGCAAATGAGGGTGGGGTTGTCCAACCAGGTGGCAAAGAAGAGAATGTGGAGGTCTGTTTATACAGGCCTTGATCTGGGCAATTTCCAGTGCTTCCTCTGCAGACTTCTCTTTGTCATCATCCTTTGGTGTCTGCCATCTGCCTTCACCCTCTTCTCTAACCCCCACCCCTGCTCTTTCCCCAGAGCAGCCTTTAAGCCTAGGAGCGGTACAGACATACTTATGAGGAGGCTGGGCTTTTTCCCTTCACTGGATTAAAATTTATAGAAGATCCCTACCTTATTACATGAAATAGAAGTAAAGTATCTAGAGAGAACTGTTAAATAAGGACAAGAAAAGAGCCTTCACATAAAATATAATTTCCATTTTTGTTGGCACTATTTTATAATGATTAACAACAAGAAAAAGTAAACAACCTTATAGCTATTAGGATAAAATTTTGGGAGGGAAGGAAGGAAGGAAGGAAGGAAGGAAGGAAGGAAGGAAGGAAGGAAGGAGGGAGGGAGGGAAGGGAGGGAGGGAGGGAGGGAGGGAGGAAGGAAGGAAGGAAGGAAGGAAGGAAGGAAGGAAGGGGACCTATATGACCATCTATCCCATGTAATCATTCTATGTATTGGCAACAAAATGCAACAATTCATAAGACATAGCTAAAAACAAAGGTTCCTTCCCTCCCCAAGCACAGACAAATATCCTCCTAGGTCAACATCTATCCTGCCCAATGCTTGGTGGAAGGGCTAGATCTTCAGCATCCTCCAGAAGCCTAAAGAGGTATGGACCACTCAGATCTCAGGTGGGAGGCTGTTCCAAAGGGCTGGGGCAGTGGTGGGTTTCCATTTTTTACATACCAGTTCGCTCGTGCACGTAACACGTCTACACATGTGCAGAAGCGTCTGGGTGGGTGGGCGGAGCCTCCCGCTGCCGCCACTACCGGTTCGCCTGATCTAGGCTGAACTGGGAGCAACCCACCTCTGAGCTGGGGGATGCACTTAAGATGAGGAGGAGGAGGAAACTGAAACAAAATGATCGCTGAAATGAAAGAACCTAAGCTTTTGGGGGATAACAATACTTGGCAAAGATTCCAGTGACAGATTTTAATTCAGAGAACATGGACCAAGTGATGGGACTGAGTAGGACAAGAGCATTAATTTCCCACAGAAAAGCTCTAGAACCGTGATGGTGAATCTGTGGCACACGTGCTAGAAGTGGCACGCAGAGCCCTCTCTGTGGGCACACACACTGTGGTCAGCTACTTTTCTGGTTTCCAGCCAGCCAGCTGGTCTTCACGGGTGCTGGACTGCTGGAAAACAGCATGAAAAAGTGCCAAAAGTGCCACCAAAACAGGCCATTTTCCTGGCCATTTTCCAGGCCTTTTCTGGGCCATTTCCAGGTCTTTTCCGGGCTGTTTTGGGGCTGTTTTCAGGCTTTTGGGGCCATTTTTGACGCAGTTTGTCCAGTTTCAAGTGGGAAGAAATACACTGGAAACATTGAAATACTGACAAGGCCTGTAAATGGTAAAAAAAAAAAAAAAAAAAAAAAACCCAGCCCAAAAAACAGGCATGCGCGTGCCGGCCAGCTGGTCTTCAACTTTCCAGTGCTCCGGTATGCGCACATGCACATTCTGGTTTGGGCACTTGGTGCCAATAAGGTTCGCCATCACTGCTCTATCTCCTGTTCTATGTAATTTCATCTAAGCCAATTTATGGCGCCAAGGATCAGCTGCGGAATAACAGTAAAAGGATTTGAGGACTGGAGAACTTTCATATTCAGTTTTTTTGCATCACTAGCAACTCATCCATTTTGATGAATATTAAACTTATACCATGCAAGCTTAAGACCTTTGGGCAGTAGGCAAGATATAAATATTCTGAATAAATTATATTTCATTTCATTTAAACAATTATTGGTATAGCATAATGTGCCTCAAGAGTTTTAAAATAAAATTGAACTTGACAACCAAACTGTTATTCATTAAGGAAATAAAATTGGATGCATGAACCAGTTCTAAAATGTCACTGCTATTGTCATTACTACAAATGGCTAAATGGCTCAATTTTTTCTCTTTTATGTTTTCAAGGCTCAACAGATCAGTAAACATTATGACAAAATTCACACTGGCAGCAGCTTGTGTCATATGACAAGGGAGAGAAAGAGAGAGCATGTATTGTCAATTAAATCAACTAAAATAATGCTTTTAATAACTGTGAGGAGGCATTTTAAATATTTCAAATGTGAATGAATGGATCTATCTGAAGGCTTTTTGTACTAGCAGTTCAATGCAAGATGCCATTTGTTTATTTTTGCTCCTTGAGCGCCATAAGATTTCATTCTGGCCCTTCTGTTTTTTTTTTTTACCAGAAGATGAAATTATTCAGAAGTTCACGTTTCTTGTTATAAATATGCACATGACATATTGTTTTCTTCTATGAATGTAATGAAGGCTGTGGGAGGGATGAAGTAGCTTTATATGAAACAGCCATCTTTTTTCTTTTCATAGGCCCTTGTTTGCTTCAATTTCTTTCAAAATACTTGGAGTTTATTTGGTTCTCTTGACTTGAGAAATCTGTTTTTTGGGAGGTTTCAACTTTTACATGGCGTAGGTCATTAATGCTTCAGAATATAACAAAATCAAATGTATATAATCAACTGACAGAACCCAATCAAGTCCAAGTAGTCCTTAACTTATGACCACAGTTGGGAACAGAATTTATTTTGCTAAGCAAGATGGTTGTTAAGTGAATTGTGCCCAATCTTACAGCCTTTTTCACCACGGTTGTTAAAAAAAAATCACCGCACTTGAAAGGAACCACACAGTAGTTACTCAAACCAGGCTTCTCCTATTGACTTTGCTTCTAAGAAGCTGGCCAGGAAGGTTGCCAATGGTGAGCAAATTATCTTAGATTGTTGTGAAAGATATAGAGTAAATACCATATTTTTCAGAGTATAAGACACACCTCCTAAAGGCTATGCATGCCCCTTTTTTGGCAAAAAATGGGCCCATTTTTGCGAAAGATGGGCTGTTTTTTGCTCATTTTTGTTCCCCCCCCCCATGACCCAGGAGCACTTTGTAGGCATCTCAAATTCTCTGCATGTCCTGTTTTACACAAAAATGAGGCGTGCAAAGGGTTTGGGAGATCTGCAGAGTGCAAACACTTTCTAAAAAAATGTACCACTTCAAAATCTTGGTGTGTCTTACACTCCGGTACATGTTATACTCTGAAAAATATGATACATCCCAGTTGCCAAGTGTTTGAAGTTTGATCACATGACCATGGGGATGCTACAACACTTGTAAGTGTGAGGACTGCTCATAAGTCACTTTTTTTAGTACTGTCGCTAAACAAATGGTTATTAAGTTGAGGTCTACCTGTAGATTAAATCAGTGTTTTGCCACAGGCAACATTAGCTGCATTTGTGCAGAGTGTGAGATCCCTTGAAGCTGCTGGTGGCGTCCCAGTTTAATAAGATATTGGAGAGGGAGAGGCTGAGTCCTGAAAGCTCTACTTTTCTATCATGGGTCCAAAATGCCTTGAAAGATCATTCCCCTAGTTAGTGTCCTTCCCCTCTCCTTAAAAATGGTCTTCCAAAATTGGCATAGATGCAAGTTTTCACAAAGGAGATCCGTTGTGGACAAATTGTTCACCATCACTAGAAATAGCATACCCTGAAGATTTCAAAGAATTTTCCTAAACTATTTTAATTTATTGTGTACTGAAATTATTATTTTGGATTTTGATTTTTTTTAATGAGAACTGGGATTACAAGTTGCTATTTGGGGTTGTGGGCTAGTTTTATGCCAGGGACAAACTATTGTAATTTAAATTGCAATTATATTTACAACAAATTTAATAAATGATACAAACAAATGCACTGGAATAAATTGATAATACTTTTATTACAACTATTTTTAAAGGTCAAAGGAGGCAAAAGGAGTCCATGGAATTATCTTAATTTTCAAGCATGTTTTGAACTCCTCCCCCAAAATATGTATCTTGATAGTAAAGTAATTTGATAAGCACAGCTCTAAGTCTTGGAGTAGAAATATGTATCTTGATAGTGAAGTAATTTGATAAGCACAGCTCTAAGTCTTGGAGTAGAAATATGTATCTTGATAGTGAAGTAATTTGATAAGCACAGCTCTAAGTCTTGGAGTAGAAATATGTATCTTGATAGTGAAGTAATTTGATAAGCACAGCTCTAAGTCTTGGAGTAGAAATATTTGTGCCAATAAGTATTTTGATTTTGGACAATGCTACTGACAAGAATAGTCTCAAATTGCCTAAACCAACCAAAATATATATCTAGAAATCAACATTGGCACTCTTAGATTGATATAGTGTGGGAATCCTCCAACATCTGCCTTTTTCATGTACATAAAGATGCACGCTGTGGATTTTATTTATTTAATTTCTATTCTGCCTTTATTATTTTTAAGAAATAACTCAAGATGGCAAACATATCAAACACACTTTTCAACTTCTATTTTCCTGACAACAACCACCCTGTGAGGAATTAGACTGAGAGAGAGAGTGACTGGCTCAAAGTCATCCAGTCGGCTTTCATAGATAAGGTGGGACTAGAACTCACAGTCTCCTGGTTTCTAGCATGGTGCCTTAACCACTAGATTACGTTCGCTGTTATCTGAAGTAGCAGAGTCTGAACTTTTGGAAGAAGTCAGACTGGCCTAAGCTACCATTGCATATCAGTGGTGGGATTCAATTTTTTTTTACTACCAGTTCTGTGGGCGTGGCTTGGTGGGTATGGCAATGGAAGGATACTGCAAAATCCCCATTCCAGGGAAAGTTACTACAAAATCCCCATTTCCTCCAAATCAGCTAGGACTTGGGAGGCAGAGAATAGATGTCGGTGGGGCCAGACAGAGGTGGTATTTACTGGTTCTCTGAACTACTCAAAATTTCCATTACCAGTTCTACAGAACTAGTCAGAACCTGCTGAATACCACCTCTGATGCATACTTTTCTTAAGGTGAGCCAATAGATAAGAATTATTTGAACTATGTAATGGAATTACCATCAAGCAGGTGGACCAGAGATTAAGGAAGGGTTTTTTTGTTTTTTTTTACTATATAGTAGAGCTATCAAGAAAAAATGGCACAGCTATGCTGGCTCTATAGCATGAATAAACAAAGTCCTAAAATTCACTGTGCAGTGAAATACAGATGGACATTTGTAACCACAGGCCATGTTGGACTTAGATACAGGGAGGGAAGGAATTGCTTATGGAGCTGGGGTCAGAGGAGAAGGATTTCTTGTTGGCTGGGAAATTCTAGGAATTGAAGACCAGAAATCTTAAAGTTGCCCAAGGTTGAGAAAGATTCTCCACAGTGTCAAGTTTCTTCTATTAAAGTTAATTCCAGCCATACCCCTAAATCTAATCACACACGTCTCTTCTGTTTATTTCAAAGATAGTTGCAAATCTATCTGGCATTCATTTGCCATCAACATAGATTTATTTTGCTTGCCTGAAAAAGTATTACTTACATGCTCTGCAGCTCTGCTTTCCATTACAGGCATTGTAATCTCAAAAGACCAAACGGCATTAAAAACTATAAAATGGCATCGCCGTTTTGAAAACAAAAATGCTATCGACATTTTTCAAAACATAATATTTTACTATCTTTAAATGTAGGATTTCATTCTTAGTATTGTAAAGCGTTGTTTCCTACACACTCCCTAAAAAGCATGTTCAAGAATCTCCTTTCTAAACAAAGGTCTTTGTGTGCAACCATTATCTTAGTTCATTCAGTATAAAGGTAGTCCTCGACTTAGGACCACAATTGAGCTCAAAATTTTGTTGCTGAACAAGACATTTGTTAAGTGAGCTTTGCCCCATTTTAAGACCTTTCTTGCCGCATTTGTTAAGTGAATCATTGTAGTTGTCAAGTTAGTAACATGGTTGTTAAATGACTCTGGTTTCTCCATTTACTTTACTTATCAGAAGGTCGCAAAAGGTGATCACATGAACCCCGGGAGACTACAGCCATCATAAATATGAGTCAATTGCTAAGCATCTGAATTTTGATCACATGACCATGGGGATGTTGCAAGGGTCGTAAGCAGCAGTGGAATTCAAATGTTTTTACTACCAGTTCTGTGGGCGTAGCTTGTTGAGCGTGGCATGGTTTGGTGGGCTTGGCTTGCTGTGCTTGGCAGGGAAAGGATACTGCAAAATCCCCATTCCCTCCTGATCAGCTGGGATTTGGGAGGCAGAAAATAGATGGGGCAGCCCAGTCAGAGGTGGTATTTACCGGTTCCCTGAACTATTCAAAATTTCCGCTACCGATTCTCCAGAACTGGTCAGGACCTGCTGAATACCACCTCTGGTCATAAGTGTGAAAAACAAGCATGTCACTTTTTTCAGTGGCATAGTACCTTTGAATGGTCGCTAAATAATTTGTTGCAAGTTGAGGACTTCCTCTACTAGTGTGACCTCAGTCTTGTGGAAACTCTACCATGGAAAGTGAGAACTGCATTCTGGGAGGCTATTAAACCTGGTTTTGCTGGTTGGCTTGGGGCCTTTAAGGAGGCGCTCATTGCTGGAACTGGTTGATGGAGTAAGAAGATCTCATTCTCATGCTGTCTAACTCTTTAGTTCTACTCTTTATCTAGCAATGTAATTATAATTGTTTATGTATTTATCTTTTTTATGGTCTGTAAACCACTCAGAGTCACCTGGCATATACCTTTAACAAATAAATTAAATAATCATTTTAAATAAAATGAATTGAGCTGACTATTAAAGATTGTAAGGTAATTAAATGATGCATAATTGTGATAAACAGTAAAATTCAGAAATTTATTTGAAACAAAATGACTAAATTTGCTGTGAAGTGTTTCTGAATATTTGTTTTTAACACTATGGTATTACTGTTTTTAAAATAATCTAAAAGTTCTTTTCATTGCAGTAATGGTAACGGAGGTGTCTGTAAAGCTCTCAGAGTAAATTATTTTTATTTTCTGCTTAATTGCCTTAAATAACAATTACCTGCAGGTTTTAACAACAGTCTCTAAATTAATTAACCTTTGCCATAAATCCTAGCAACTTCAGCAAAGCTGATACCTCCTTCATTCAGTTCCTTGATAATTTTGAAACAGTGTACATTTATTATTCCTTAAAAATAGCACGTTTTTCTCATTAAGAAGGTAGATTCTACTGACTATAAACAGCCATGGAGAATGAAAAATGGGCTAGTTAGACGTGATCATTCCTATTTCTTTTATATCTAAGTTAGTACTACATAAAATGTATTTATGAATATGTAATGTATGATAGGCAGATAATGCAAGTATTCCACAAAGCTGGCTCAGCGAGGCAAATAACCATATGATTGGCATGTTCAAATGAACAGTATATAACAGAGTAGGAAGAAAATTACACAAAATTGTGCCTCCTCTGAATGATTTATATATATTGTGATTTTTCAATGTCAGAGGTGGCAGCCCAAAATTCAGTGGCCTGTCTGTTTGGAACAAGCCAATGTTTTAAACACCTGAGTAGCAGTTAACTATAGAGATACTGCATTTTTCAGAGTATAAAATGCACTCCCCCCCTAATTTGGGTGCGTCTTATACACTGAATGTAGCCCGCCCACCTGCTGGCCCTCACCCTTTTGCCTCTGTCTCTCAGCAATTTGCCTCCTTGCAGCAAACAGTCAATAGCCTGTTTCAGTTTTCAGTCAAGTAGAGGCAGATTTTTTTTTCTTGTTTTCCTCCACAAAAGCTAGGTGCGTCTTATACTTCGGAACATCTTATACTCCAAAAAATATGGTAAATTAGCTGCAGTATGTCAACACTGTCTCTGACTTCTGAAAGCATCAAAACTATTAAAAATATTTCTAGAAACTTACAATTCAATAATTCCCCCTACAAATATTGGGAGAGGTATAGCAACAGAAAGTTGCTTAAAATAAAATGGTGCATAAGCAAGAATAGTGTTGTACCTCTTGGATGCAATTAATGCTGACAACATTTACTTATGTTTAAAGGAATGTATGTATTGATAAAATCATTTGCTGTTAAGTATAAGCTTCATAATTTGTTTGAGTCTGATCCTCATAACTCATTAGGAAGATCTGGTATTATTACAAGATTTAAATTAATGCAAGGCAATTAGCAAAGCCTTGTTATTTTTAAATACAAATGCCTCAAAATACCAGAGAAATCCATTAGTCCATCAGCCACATATTTTTCTGAAAGGATTTAAAGGGAAGCATGTGACAGTAGAGAGACATAATTTATTTAAGATAGAAAAAGAAAAAATGCACCAATAAAAAAAATAGGTGATGGAATCCCTCAAGAGCTTCTTGTTGAACCCTTGGCTTCAATCTTTGTGACCTCCTCTCTTCTGTCTTGTTTTGATATCTTATTCAGTCACTCTGAATAATTTTTCAGCAATTGTTTTTGAGATAAAAAGAATTTCTGGGGAAGCTATGACAAATTGATGACAGCTCTGCAGTGAGCAAAGACGATAACTGCACAAATTGGCAAATGGGCCGACATCTTAAAATTGCTCTCTGGACAAAGAGAGGACTCAGGACTGCCCATGTGCATACCTGACAGTACTTCCTTGTGAAGAGACCATAAGACAAATGGTTTCGAGTGGGTTAGAGCTCTGTAAGCCAAGAGAATCGTTATCTATACTGGATCAAACTAGATACATCATGGACTATACTGGATATATTAGTCTGGATATACAAATGAAACTGGGTGATGTCTTAATGATCATACTTGGACAATAAGGAATATGCTATGCTATGCTATGCTATCCATGCCTAAGCCACAGTTCCAAGCCTTCAAAATGACACTGGATTTGCATGCTTTCTTTTCTTAATCTTAATCACTTTTGGAAATTGCTTAAGTGCTTTTTCGATATTAAGAACCTGGAGGTTTCATTACATCATGTGAATACACTACAATACATTGAAAAAAAAGTTCTAGGCAAGTTTAAAGACTTTAAAATTTCTTTTGAAATAAACATCAAAAGAGTGATGAAAATATTGATTTTGGAAAGTTACAAATGGATTAAAGGGTTAAAATTAGAAATAAAATTATTTAAGGATCTTTCCTGTGAAAAAATGTAATTGTTTGAGAAAAAACATTAACATTTTGATATTAAGTATAAAACATGTTCCCACAGAAAAATACTGTTTATCTGGAAAAATATATGATAAGAAGGGTCTTTGAATTCTAGAGGTAACTAGAAAGAATTAAACATTATAATTAAATGAGAAAAGAGCCATTAATATCATATGGAGTAAATTATTCTAACTTGGGACAAATTTAAGGATATTCAGAACCAAAGTATTCAGAAGTTACTTTTAAGATTGTCTATTTTCAACAAAGACTGAGGCGGATTCAAATCTGGATTTAAAAATTATAGATTACAAGAATGATATAGATAACTACACTTGGAACTGGCTGCCGTCTTAATTAAGAATGATATATAAATAATGCATCAGAAGAGTGACTTGGGTATCTTTTTCATTTTGTATTTGCAAAGGAGATGTGTTAAAGTTTTGCAGAACTTTCTGAGAAAAGCCAAAGAAAAAACTAAAAAGGAAAGATATCAAGCTCTGGGACTCTATATTTGCAAAGTGCCAGGAAGATATTTTAATTGCTGGAAAGGAAGACATTCTATGATCTACTTTGATTATTTCTGCCAAATAGATGAAAGGTTTTCCTTTCCAACACAATATTTTAAATTCTGTAATTAAGAAATGTGACCAACTATTTGAATAGACCTACAGAAGCATTTACAATCACACACATCTCATTAATTCACTGTAGCTCATGTGAAACACAAGAATAAATATTTTCAAGTGTGCATTCTATCCATTTTGCAATTTCTTGAATCCTAGTAACTTAAAATGTATCTTTTTTAAAGATAGTGAGAAATATCAATTATAATCCAAAATGTTTAAACGTTCATATTAACATAAGCATTCTTAGGTTCTTTAGCTATATAGCTTTTTTGTGGATATATTTTTATTTTGTTGGTGTGTGAACTTCAAGTTTTCCTTTAAAGTACAATACATGGAATAAGTAAAGGTAAACGTTCCCCTCGCACATATGTGCTAGTCGTTCTCGACTGTAGGGGGCAGTGCTCATCTCCATTTCAAAGCCAAAGAGCCAGTGCTGTCGGAAAACGTCTCCATGGTCATGACTAAATGCCGAAGGCACACGGAACACTGTTACCTTCCCACCAAAGGTGGTCCCTATTTTTCTACTTGCATTTTTTATGTGCTTTCGAACTTCTAGATTGGGAGAAGTTGGAACAAGTTACAGGAGTGCACTCCATTATGCGGTGCTAGGAATTCAAACTGTTGAACTGCCGACCTTTCGATTGACAAGCTCAGTGTCTGTATATGGAATAGACTCAGCCTATTAAATGGGAAGTTGATTACCTTGATAATTCTATAAGGCCAAGAGCTAAACAGACATGATTGATTGCAGTGTTTCTTACTGAACCAGTTTTACACAAAACCCATGCCTAGTAAGGAATTACGGTCATTCCTTTTCTCTTTCCTTACAAAGGAAGCTACTATTACAAAAAATACTGCATAAATGTAACTAATGCATTACTCAAGTTATGTAATCACTTGACTTGTTTCCCCGAAAATAAGACCTCCCCGGATAAAAAGCCCAATTGGGCTTTTGAGCGCATGCATTAAAATAAGCCCTCCCCAAAAGTATTGCAACACAACAATATCCATGAGGTGACCATGTTTGCTGCCTCCTGCACCTCAAAAATAATAAGACCTCCATGAAAATAAGGACAAACGTTTATTTCAGGGGTCAAAAGAAAATAAGACCCTGTCTTATTTTCAGGGAAACATAGTATTTTCTATCTATTTCAATGATATATTGAAATAGTTCTCTATTTTGGGTGCCTGTTTCATTTTAACATTTCCATACAGTGTTAATATTCAGCACATGGTCTAGAATTTAATAAATTCAGCTTCTTCCATCTAATCTCTAAAGACTCACATCTGGAAAATATGTGATCCAGGGTCTTTCCTAATCAAAGCTCATCTGTCTCTCATACACAATTACCACCTTTTTCTAAAAGAAAGTTTTGGAGGATTTCAAATGCAAAAAAAAAAGTGGTCAAAAGGAACAAAGGACAGCAAAAGAACATCAAGAAGCCCTTTACTTCCTTGATACAATTAGCAATAGTCATGGTTGCTTTGAAATAAAGAAAATGTGTCAAGGCATCTGGTTAATCATCTTACATACTAGAGTAAGTCAGTCACTGGGGGGAAGATGCATTTGATGATGTGTTCCTAGGGCACAAAGCATTTCAAAGATTTGAATCATAAAAATGTGTGTGAATGTAGCATCTTTTTAAAGCAGTGAGGCAGTTTCTTCCTTTGTAAGGCATGCAAAAGTTGTTCCCGTTACCTGTGTGTTCACAGACATACACAGGTGAAGCTTCTACTGGAATGGCCAGCAAAGCAGATGTAATGAGGTTTGGTTTTCTGCACCATCACTAAGGTCACAGTATAATGTAGTCTTTGGAAAGACTCTGCATTGTGTTTATTAAATTGTCACTCTATAACTCTGTTGAAATCATTCCATGCTAAACAATTCAAAAGTCTGTTTAGCTATTTTGCATGAGAGCTTTGCATCATCTGGACAGGGCCAAGTGTATCAGACATTTCTATGCCACAGTCTTTTCAGGGTTTTAACTGAATCACTTATCATGATGTCAATAAATTCCCCAAATGCTGTCAAAGCACAGTTGAACTTCATTAATCTATGGGCTGTGCTATTTTAATACCTTCCTTCTGCTGCTACAGTGCTTAAGAGTCCAGTAAGCTTAACATCTACTAGGAGATGGTATACCAATTGCAAGAGAATTATAAATGTCCTTCCACACATTATTCCATCCATCACAGTTAATCAAATCAACAGCAAGTACAATAAACAAGAGGGGCAAAACATTCGCACTACATTAAGCTTTCTTATGATTCTTAGAGGTGCTTCATCCTAAATCATTCCAATGTTTTGTTAAAAAAATCACACTCCTAAGTATAGGTTTCCTATACATTCCTCCCCAGGCAGCATAACCAACTACCCCAAAAGTAAATATTATTGTGAGTTGCTATTGTTATGTTAGCAAAAGATCCATTTCGAAAGATTAAACAAATGTAAAATTTCATTAAGTGGGATTTTATTTTAATTGAAAAGATTGATATAGTCGTACGATACACCCTACTTTGGAAAGATACTGCACAATGTTGCTCGCTTCAGAGAAGTGGCCTTGCTATATTATGCTTCTTGTTCTTTTTTTCTGTTTATTTGCTTGTTTTGGAATGAATATATGAATCTCACGAACTCTAAAAATCTAATGAACTGTGATGTAAAATTTTGTCTACCACAGTCGATAGGAACACAGAAATAAGTATATTTTTGAGAAAGCCTAAAGTGTGAAATTTTAAAGTGCATCAAAATAAAAGTATGCTTTCCAACTCAAATGAAGCAGTGGTTCTATTTTGTGACGTGTCTGATTCCCTACCCACACTGTCCTTCTTAATCTTCACTGTTATTTGTGGAGACTTCCCTGTGAGGAATAGCGAGTCAGCACATCTCCAAACAGGTGGAGATGATATTGTGGCCACAACAAAAGACTGGCAAGAAGCACTGGCCCCACAGAACCTCTCTGGATAAGGAGAGGACAGGAGATCACCCACTTCTGGTGGGTTCTAGACAGCTACTCTTTGCAAGAGAACAGTTTCTATGGGCTTAAGCACTGGGAGATGAAGCAAAGCAATCACTTTCCCATCTGATAGGAGTTGTTTTAAGGACACTAGGCTGACTAATTTCTAACCACTTTGGGAAATTACCTAATTAACTGATTTAAGACTAAAAGAGATCTTCAAAAAAAACAAACCCAAGTTTGCAAAGCTACCTTGTCAGTTTACCTCGATTCAAGAATAAAATAAAAATGAACTATAAGCTTTACAATGTAAAGAACTTTTTTAAAAAAATGGCAAAGGCCCAGTTAAGACTTTAATTTGAAAAAAGTTACAAATGAGTTAAGGACTCAAATAATTTGGAACAGTAGGACTTTTGCTATAAGATTTTGAAAATAATTATGTAAATAAATAGCATCTTCCTGAGAACTAAATGTGTTTAGTCTACCTTAAGTCATAATGTAAATTTGAGACTTTATGATTTCAAAAGTAGACACTAGGGACTAAAGACCCTAGGCATAAATGAGGAAAAAATAGGTTTTGTTAGCATTGGGACAAAATGACAGAAAGTGGTTTTAAATTTTAAATATTCCAGAAGATATTTGAAGAATAGAACAGAAATCTAGCAACCACAATATCAACATCTGCTTCTATTGATAGATTATTTCCAAAAGATGTTAAAGAAAAAATGCTAGATTCAAAAGCAAATACCTTTCGATCTAAAAGAGCGGAAACAAACCTCATCTGATGCAGAAATATTAGAAAACAAAGAAATGCTGGAATTTTTTTAAAAAAATGTGGCTTATCAAACAGAGGTGACAGCTAAAATAGAAATACAAATGATAAACCAGGAGAATGGCATGAAAATGACTCCTTATGGATTTACAAAAGAGTTTTTGTTAAAGGCCTGAAGAAGCAACCTTTGTTGTATGCTTGTTTGAAAAGCAGCTGCAATCATGCAGAAAAATCCTGCCTCCCCCCACCCCCATTTCTCTTAGACCTGTACTAACAAGCATGTAAGCTGGTGTTCCAGCTGCTGGGCTAATTAAGCCACACTCTTAGTATTTTCAAGGACATGCTGACATTCAGAGGCAGCTTCACCCTCTCTCTAGTCTTGAGAGTTTACAAAAGCAAATGCTAAGGCAAAATGGGAAAGAAACTGAGGTTATCCGGAACACTAAAGGCAAATGGCCTATAGAAGATGAAGCACAACAAATGTCTAGTACAAGACTATTCAACTGTCAGGACCACAAGCTACAGTAAGAAGCATATCATGGTGGGAGTTCTGCCTGGAGCCTGGACCTTTGCTTGGAGCTTGGCAGCAAATAGAAAGTGAGTAACCACACTGTAGGAGTACCTCATCCCATCTAGTGCAAGAACATTTGGAAAAAGACAAAGGTTGTGCATTACTTTAAAGACAACAGTATTTGACATTTGACAATAGCATTTGACTTATTACTTAGTTTGAACTAAGTAATAAAAGAATAAGCATCAAAGGACCAAGTTTTAAAGACCTATTCACGAGGCAAAGCTTATCACTTGCAAAGCTTAGAAGGATGGTGATGACCAGAGCAATAGCCTGCTGTTGGGGAAGGTATGTGTTCCAATAAAGCATTTTTTACAGATTTGTTACCCTGTGGTCCTTGGAGAGCAAAGAACCTTCACAATGGGAAAAAGAAAAGCTGCAGAAATCAAATCCCACAACATCTGAATTAAAGATTGTTAGAAGCAAAGAGAAGGAGTACAAGGTTGGCTTGTTTGACCAAGGTTAAAATAAAGCATGTTTCTATAATAATCTAGGAACCCTTGATGGTCTTTTTGCTGATACTAGGAATAAGGTGTTAATGATTTATGCATTTGTGTATAAATAAGAGATGGTTTATAAAAATAAGATAATTTTGCATGTAAGCTTATAAGGGAGGTCAAGAATTACTAAGTTTATTTCTAAGTGTCATGAAGATCAGAAATCACTTCTTTAAATACTTCTTTTCTCTTTTTATTATTTCTTTTCTTTCCTTTTCTTGCACTTTCTATTCTCTATTTTTCTTTTTCTGAGTTTTGTTTATACTGTATTTTTTTATATTTTAAAAAATGGTATTGGTAAGAGAAAAATATAATACCAAAGCTGATATTTTAAAAAATAATATGGATAGAGAAAAGTATAATATCAAAACAAGGAAAAAATAAAATCATTTTTAAAAAATCTTAAAGGAGGAACTTTCCAGGTTTCATTTTTTTCCTCCCTTCCATTGTCCCTAGGCACCAGCCACTACTTATTTGTCCTTTGTTCTTGATACATTGGAGATTATCTCTTATATTTATTTAAATTGTTTCATCTGATTTTAAATTAAACCTTTAACTTTTTTTTCTTATAAATCACATTTCAAATGTCTAAACCTATTTTCCCGTGTGATGTAAGAGGACTTGTATCTAAGAGGGCCATTCCTGCTGGAATTTAGTTAAACTTGCATTAGAAATACATACAGTCAGTTTTGTCATTGCTGCACACTTTTCTATCTTGTTAAAGGAATAACTATCAGTGGCCTTGATACATCTGAGAAGCCCTTCTTTCATAACTCAGCACTCTTAGCTCAACACCCTTTACCCGATGGGTCTGGTTAATACATTCTTATAATTTCAGTTTCTCTTTGTCTACTTGGAGGATGCAGCTGTATTCTCTCTGCCCTTCAGGACCCACCATCCTCGTACTCCTCAATTTTTCTTTTTATTTTCCTAAAGGCTCAGAGCCTCCTTCCGAGAGATCCTAAAAGCTGAATCTAAGTCTCAGCACTGCACAGTATCTTCTCTGCCTCTTACTTCTGCTATTCACTCCAACCCATTGGGATGGCTCCTTGGTTTGAGTTTCCTCCTTAGGGAAAGTTACTTTCTCTGTCTATTGTAGCACCTTCTTTGGTCTGATCAATGTTCACCCTTTCTTTATGCGGAAATAGCAACAGCACTTAGACTTACATACTGCTTCACAGTGCTTTACAGACCTCTGTAAGCGGTTTACAGAGTCAGCATATTGTCCCCAACAATCTGGGTCCACAATTTTACCGGTCTCTGAAGGGTGGAAGGCTGATTCAACCTTGAGCTGGTGGGGATTGAACTGCTGGCAGTCAGCAGAATTAGCCTGCAATACTGCATTCTAACCACTGCGCCACCACTCTAATCCTCTGGTTTTTCTTTTTTCTTGAAAATGCACAAGTTTGAACTTGCCACAAATACATGCCAGGATGTTTTCAGGGAGCATTAAACATAGTCCAAGTGCTGCAGATCAGAACTTCATTATTTTTGAAGTGATCATCAGTAATAAGCTTTGATTTCTTTTGGTTTCCTGCTGAGGCTCTCAGCTTAGGAGTACAGTATTGATTTAGAGGGACATTTTGTTAAGGTTTTTTCCCTACAATTCCTATTGTCAAACTCCCACTTGTCCCCACTATTCATTCATTCATTATTTCCTACCACAATGAAGTTCACCATGTATTTTCCTGATCTAAATGGTATATGATCCTGTGTAAGTAAATCTAAGTCTTATAAATACATGCAGTCATAGGTATACACACACAAACATACAAACACACACCAATTAATGCTCATAAAACATCCTCTGACTCTACTACTTACCTCACAGGCAAAGTTCTGTCTCCTTTCCTTCTGTCCATTTCTCTTTGGGGAACAGGGTACCAACGAAAATTGAGTTTCCAGTTGAATCCTCCGTAAGTCATGTCTGATCCCGCCATGTATTCAAATGTGTCGTCACTGATTACATCAATAATTGGGCATACAACAATTTTCCTATAAAACAACAAAAAAAAATATGCAAATGTATTTTCCTGGCAAGGAACTCTGCCTGGTCCAAACACACATACACACACATCCAGAAAGGTAAAGCTATATCTAAAGGGCTGAATTCCTTTTGAAATCTATTAACACCTTGATGAAATAAATACATTCGAAATCTACTCAAGAGAAGAAAGCATGAAGGCAGGACAGCATGACACTCTGACTACAGCAACTCTCTGCTCCCTTTCCTAAACATTGTTAACAATATATTTGAAGATTTATCCATGCAACCTTGGCAACTGAAAGTAGGAAAAGCTCCAGAGATTGCAGCATCCGTTTGGAGATATGAACTGTGACCAAGTTAGGAAACACAAATACCTGCTTCCACAAGCATTCGAGTGGATTGCTGTTTTTAAAATCCAGACATATTATTCATGGCGCATTAAGCACATCCATACCTTGCGAAATCCATACCATATAAATATGCGCAATTCTCTTTGGGTCTTGCTTCTTCTTTTTTTACCCCAAAGCACAGCATATGTTTTCCTCAAGCAAACCCCAAATGGATAAGCTCAATATACAGACTATTAATAAGAAGCCACAGATCGGAAATGGACCAATGTTTGTTGAGTTTCCACTCATCCACTGTATAAAGAAGCTTTTTATTTATTTTCAGATTCAAAATCTAGCTATACCGATGAAGACAAAAATAGTAATAGTTTTTCACTCGGTGAGGTCTATCAGCGAGAAAACAATCAGAAACATACATTTCCAAGAAACTTAATGAGAAAAAGGGGGGGGGGGGGACATAAAGGAAATTGGGTATGTAGAATTCAAGCTATAAATATGGAAACAAAGATGACAGATTCAGTTCACAATGCAATTAATGACTGGAACCACAGAAAAATATACAACAAGAGGCTAGGCATCCATCTGTCAACATGATTTCATTTCACTGACTCCATCGAAGAGGGATTTGCATGCAATATTCTCAATGGCCACTTCCAGTTCTCTGGCTCTATGAAATGATCAATGTTTTGAGTGGTCTGTCCAACATTTCCAGAAGCTGTTTTCAGGTCCATTCTGTATTGTCTTTTCACTGAGTTCTTGTGTTGTTCTTATGCTAAGAGAGCCAGGGGCAGGTTAAAATATGCTTTTTTTATCGGTGTGTGTGTGTGATCGGGAGGGAGGGAGGGAGGGAGAGGGAGAGGGAGGGAGAGGGAGGGAGGGAGGGAGGGAGGGAGGGAGGGAGGGAGAGAGAGAGAGAGAGAGAGAGAGAGAGAGAGAGATTGAGATTGAGATTGAGATTGAGATTGAGATTGAGATTGAGATTGAAGAATGCCAATATGCTTCATTTGTTCCAGAATGCAGCAGTTATGGGTTGGGTCTCTCAGAGCCCATGGTTTGCTCCACAAACTGCACTGACTTCTGGGTGCAATTCAAGGTGCCGTTATTAGCTGTAAAGCCTTACATGCCATGATTCCAGGGTATTTGTTTCTAAGCATTCCATTATTGCTGGGCAGGAGGAATATGTTGCAGATTCCATCTGCTAGGGATTTTTATTTAGTGGGTCTTAGAAATCATGCCTTTTCCTTGGCTGTTCCTACAACCTGGAACAACAGACTAATAAGATTACTACTAAGACCCCCAGAATCATGCTGAGGAGAAATGGGCAGAAAATAAAATAAAGTAATAAAATAAAATAATAATAAAGGCTAGTCCTGATTCCGCTCACATTTTGGAAAACTCTGAAGACCTAGCTGGTGTTGCTGAATGCTGGTCAACAGAAGAGAATCCCTTGCTTGAAGTTAAGTGGTACGTGGCAGATTGTGGGGAATTCTAGGCCACAGAGGCAATGGGTACAGTTTCTGTGTCGACATATTTAACATTTACATCATTTTTACTATATTCTTATCTTTCCATTTACCTTTACATTTCAATTGCCTTTTAATTCACCTCCTCCCCTATAATTCTGTTTTCTTTCCCAATTTATTCAGTTTTCTATTTGTTTTTGTCTAGATTCATTTTCTATCCAATTGGATATTTTTGTATTGTATTTAAGTTTATTTATATGCCGCCCTTTTCCCTGGGGAGACTCAGGGCGGCTTACAACTTAAAAAGGGGGGGGGAAACAAACTTTTAACATATAGAACAATACATCATTAAAACACAACATTCATACCATTCGGGCGGGTTGCAATCTTTAGCCCCAGGCCTGACGGGATAGCCAGTTTTTAAGGGCTGTGCGGAAGGTCTGGAGGGTGGTGAAGGTACGAATCTCCACGGGGAGATCGTTCCATAGGGTCGGAGCTGCCACCGAGAAGGCTCTCCTCCGCGTGGTTGCCAGTCGACATTGACCGGCGGATGGAACTCGGAGGAGGCCTAATCGGTGAGATCTAATTGGTCGAATGGAGGTGATTGGCAGTAGGAGGTCTCTCAAGTACCCAGATCCACTACCATGAAGGGCTTTATGGGTGACGAGTAGCACCTTGAAGCGTACCCAGAGATCGACAGGTAGCCAGTGCAGCTCGCGGAGGATAGGTGTTATGTGGGTGAAGCGAGGTGCACCCACAATCGCTCGCGCGGCCGCATTCTGGACTAGCTGAAG
Organism: Thamnophis sirtalis; assembly: GCF_051295495.1. NCBI lineage: Eukaryota > Metazoa > Chordata > Lepidosauria > Squamata > Natricidae > Thamnophis > Thamnophis sirtalis. The sequence goes on from NW_028261381.1 coordinate 33,653,684, forward strand.
TCGCCGAATACTCTTCAAGGGCAGCCCCATGTACAGCACATTGCAGTACTCCAGCCTAGAGGTCACAAGGGCACAAGTGACTGTTGTGAGAGCCTCCCGGATAGGATGTAATTGTTTCTCTTTTGTTTAGGGGTGCCTGAGTGTGAGAGACACACCAGCAGACTCAAAGTAGGCATTTTCCAAATTTTCAACATGCCGAGCCCAAAAGTTTCACTGCTGAAGGAATTCAACAAGCAGGACTTGAATACAAAACCTCCCAGTTGCATTTCCAAGCAATTGCTTCTGATACAGCAAGTCACATTGTACTGTAGATATGCTGCTATAGTAATTGCTAGAAGCTATTGATAATCTTATCCTTTTTAAAATTCCCTTTGAAAACCATCCATATTTGTAGCCCCCATTTTATGTATCACATATTGTCTATGTGAAGATATGCCTTCTTTTGTGTATTCTTGGAAAATTGCAGGCTCTATTATTTTGGAACTATTAATTCTTAGCAAAATCTTAATTAATGGGATGCATAGGCTTTATTCAAGTACATCTACATATCTTTGTATGTGACTAAAATAGCAGGCAACTGTGAGAGGGAAGCACCACCTTTTTTTTTTAATGTCTCTGAAGAGGTCATAAAGCATTTCCCATGTGAGATAACAGACAAAGTTCTGAAACTGTATTTGCTTTCTGCATTTTCTACAAATTAGTATTTATGTCATCCGGGATTTTTTTTACCTGATTATAATGGCTGATTGGGCCACAGAAAACAAATGTTTAGATACTATTATATTCTTACCTCACCTTCCCTGTGGAAACTGAAAGCAAGACTCACATAAACAATTCTTAGAGGAATCTTAACTACTGCAAAATACTTCAGTGAATGAATCCAGATCTTCCTGGTGCAAATCCATATTTCACACTGGATGTCAGTAGGTCTTTTAACTGACAAGTCAGAGGAAAAATGGACCCATTAAGCTGGAAGGCACTGTTTTAAAGCCATCAGCAAAGTACAGTATATGGGCTTCCAGCAGCAGACAAGCATTCTTCTGTTCTTTTATTGAAGCAAGACATTTCTGATAGTTGAGATACAAACAGCAAGAAAAGAGTGGTTAGTAACAAACAGACTCCTAAAAGAGAGAGAGGGGGAGGAGGGAGGGAGGAGGGGGGGCAGAGGCTGTCATAGTAACAGAACCTGTTCTTAATTCTCACCTGTCTTCCTTTATTCTTGCCAGCAGGGGCTCCAGCCAACCTGTAGTGCATTCACAGTGTGCATCCAGGAAAGTGATGACCTGGCCTTTAGAAGTGGCAGCACCTCTAAGCCGAGCTCGAATCAGCCCCGACCGTTGTTCCATTCTAATAATTTTTACTGGCACTTGCAAGTTTCTTACATAATTCTCTAATGGAAGCTTCAGAAAATCTGCCAAATGCCATTAAGAAAGAAAATACAACAAAGTTTAAGCTCAACAAAGAGATGAAAAAAACCCACCAATATTCGAAGGAAATGGGAATGAGGTAGGGATAGGGATGGGGATAAGGAGAGGGAAAGGGGGAGGGAGAGGGAGAGGGAAAGGAGAGAATAGAATCTACAAGCTGACTGCTTTCTTCTTTCCATAAAAAATAACCAAAAAGGTAAAACACTTCTGAATACAGAGAAAAACAACAACAAAAAGAGAGAGCTTTTGTTGCTTTATAAAATACAAAAAGGGAAAGAACAATAGGAAGAAGAGGAAAATAGAAAACCAACACCACTCAATTAAACACAACATTCTTTATTTTACAGGATCTTAAGAATACAGTTATCTATATATTATTGCATAAAAATAAAGCACCATTCAGACAAATAAAACACCAACTGCATTGCTGTCTTAACTGTGTATATACATTTTAAAAGATATCCTGCAGCCACCAATCCCCACGCCACTTCATTCCCATATAATTCATGGGTAGGCACTCAATGTGGGTCCACAAAGCATGGAAGATCATTTCATTGCCTACAGAATGTACTCACTTCAGATGGTGGCACAAAGGGAAGGCTTTCTATTTCTGGATTAGGATCAATCATAAGCCCTCTAGAGTATATTTTGCAACCCACTTGAAACAGCAGTCACTACTACTCAGTCTGATTCTAATTTCTCTAGCAATTTAGAAAGAAAATATTCTTCTAGGATACAATGAAATAATGATATAGCAGGGGAAATGAAATAAACAGATTATTGTAAAATGAATTAAAAGATTCTGACTGCTACACTATTTGTATTTTTTTTTTAAAAAAAAAAACCTACCTTAATCCTAAAACATATTTCAGGGAACAAGCTTCATTGAACTTAATGAGATTGCTAAATAAAGTGGTACAGGATTATGCTATAAAATACTCCTCTTAAAAGTCAAATAAACATGTTATTAAGCACAAAATAAAAAGCAGCCCAACCTTAAGAGATAAAAAAGTATCAGAAATGTCATCATCGTACTTTCAAATATTTTCTTAATAATATTTTCAATATGCACCAAAAGGATCCAACTCCATATGGAGGAACACACTTCCTGGGCAGGGAATTCTGAAATTTAGGAGCAATTCCTCAAAATGATTGCAAGCCTGGACAATTTCTATTGGCTTGAGGGACACAGCAGCCTTTGGGTTGGGCCAGAACACATTTTTTGGAAGATCACAGAAGCAATAAAATGGATTCCTTAAGTCTTTGCAAGATTGAAGGCATCCATTTTGTTTTTAGCCCTCAGACCATTCTCTACTAAAATGATTGCCCCTGGTCACTTGTTGTGGCTCTGGTGACAGGATTTTAATGGACCAATGTGGAACCAGGGCCACATTTTTCATAGTCCTTGCTTAATATGATGTGTGAATCCAGCGTCTGCCTCTTATTCAGTAGCAGAGAACTGTATCTCAGCTCCACTGTGAAAATCAAAATCTGACTGAAGACTTTTTCATGCTGTTAGAACGCCACAGGCTGCAAGACTGGAAGGAAGCACCCATTCTTCTTCCTGAGATAATAATCAGTTAGCTGAATTCAGATGCCATTATAAAAAACAGTTTCTCTCTCAGGCAGGGAACTTTTTTATTGTTATGAAGAGAATGAGCCGACGTATGCATTGTGCTCACGTTTTTCTCATCTTGGAAGAATAGCTTCAGAGCACTTTACTTCTGCTATTAATCCTGCCAATTATGGCTTAATCAACACCCCATGATTAAGCAAGCCATGGCTAGGCTGCCACTACATGCTCTGAAATTTTGAAAAAGAAGGGAACTCTTGACATAAGGTCTTAAGAAAGATTTTATAATATTCAATTCATCACAGCTTCTTTCAAAGCAAAGGCAATCCCACTTTTACATGAATAAATGATCAACAAGTGATCTGTTGAAGTGCCCTCAACAGGCACTAAAATCGACTAGATGTCTTGTATTACCACTCCAAAAGTTCTCCAGCTGGGAAAGTAAATTTGGTGGGCTGGGAAGGTTGAATAGGCCAAAGACATCTCTACATTCTGACCAAATGAACAAGATAAAAAAGTGTTTTTAGCATATTGCCCCCATCAATCTGGTCCTCATTTTACTGACCTCAGAAGGATGGAAGGTTGAGTCAATTTTGACCCAGTCAGGATTGAACTCCTGGCTGTGGAGAGAGTTTGTCTTCAATACTGCATTCTGACCACTGTGCCACCATGACTCCTATTGTTTTGTGACTTGTTCTCAGAGAATCCCACGTAATTTCTCCCTTGAGATCAAAATTTAAGAAAAACCTGTTCTGCTCCATCAATACACATTCTTTTTGCTTTTTATAATCATTTGTCTACAATGGTAAAATGGGCTCTAAGTTGTGTTTTCCTCCACACTGCTCTAGCCATTCTCTTCAGAAAAATCCCAGATAGTGTCGTTACAAGATTTGCTAAGTAGTACTAAAGAAAGGATATAAAGAAAGAAAGCTACCCCTTGCCCACAATACTGTTCAAATGTTAATGAGTTTTATTTTTGGACATCCTTACCTCTTTCACTGGCATCATCTACCAAGATGATCTCAGAAAGTAGGTAGTGTGGAGACCGATTGATAACACTGTAAATAGTACGAAGCAAAGTACTCCAAGCTTCATTATGAAACACTATGACTACACTTGTGGTGGGTAGGTCATCAGCGTAGACTTTTGTCTTACATCTGCCAAATGAAAAAAAGAAAGAAAAGAAGCAACAGAAAATGTATTCAGAAATCATGGCACTAAATAACAATGTATAAGTTAATAAAGTTTCATAGACTAGGCCGCAAGGTTCCATACAGAAAGAAAGTGGAATATTAATCTTTGAAATCTGTAACAAAGATACACCTGATAACAAAAAAGGGATAAAGAAGCGAAAGACTGATATTAATTTTAAGGTTTGTGAAAACTACCTCATTAATATGCTTTATTTTTGGTAAATGCTGAATATAAGGATCACTATTTCTAAATGAATTACATGATATGAAATGAAAAACCTTCAGCACTAAATATCTGCCACAGTGGAAGAGAACAAATGGAAATATGTAATTCCTATGCATAATTATTATTTCTTGAAGAAAATGGGCAAACAAAAAATCTGTATATATAAACATATATCTGCCCAAAACAATATGCTTCAGCATTGCTCTCCTACTCTTTTCATCTTCTAAAAACCAATCTTCTCAAAATTTGTCCAATGTGTCTTTGGTTGTTCACAACTGAAGACAATGAGAGAGGCATTGAACCCACAAAAATCAAAGATTAATCAACAGTTACGCAAAATAAATCCTACGATGGAAAGAACATATTCATGCACTATATGTACAAAATTAGATCCTGTATAAATATATACCACATGGTCAGCCACTATGTATGTTGCAATAACACTGTATGGGACTTAGATCCTGTCCTTTTCCAGCTTTATTGGATGAAAAGAAATAATGGAATCAAAAGTCCTGAAATGAATCATTTAGGCCAGCAGTGGTCCATGGACCACTGGTGATCTGTGAGAAAATTTTGGTGGTCCACAGAAACATTATTTGCATTTTTTATACAGCACTAAATCATGGGCCCCTTTGGCCAGATATGTGCAATGCACACTTGTGTTGCTGCAGAAAGTCTCCCCCTTTGGGGTATTTTTGTGGGGGACAGAGGAGGCAGATATTCAGACTTGGGGCCTGCTTCCTGGTGCGGGGCTTTGGGCGAAGGCTGGAGGGAAGCACCGCTGGTGGCAAGGAGCCGGAGGGCCTTGTTGCAATGGGACTGTATCATGGCCTGGAACTGGCTGACCATCTCTGCCTGCTGTGCCTCCAGGCACTAGTACCTGGCCTTGCATTTTTGCAGGTCTTCCCTCTGCTTGGAAAGCCTATGCTTGCAGTCCTCACTGAGGTGTTTCTGCTGAGCCTCCTTCTCAGTCAGATCCAATTTGAACTGAACCAGCTATTTTGCCAACTCTTTCTCATGGTGGCTGCTTGGCTCCAACTGCTTTCTATTGGGGCTCTAAGGAACCAAGGTGAGCAGGCGAAGAGTGGAGTGGAGGGGCGAGTAGAGATCGGCGAGGCACCCCTCGATGTAAATGACATCAAGTTGGTCACACCCATCCAGTTACATGATCACCTCGCCATGCCCACCCAGTCATTAGGCATTAGGCAGATCGTATTAGTGGTCCACGGGATTTAAAATTATTAATGTATTGGTCACTGAGGTCCAAAAGGTTGGGGATCCCTGATTTAGGCCATGAAGTCCAACACCCTGCTCAGTGAGAAACCAAGATTAAAACATCCCAAACTCTGGAACTGTAATTTTAATTAACTTCCTTATGGAAAGCTCCATCAGAGTCAGAAGCCTTTGTTTCTTTTTCATATTGACTGATTTTGATGCCATGTCCAAAACATAGCAGTTTTTCTACAAGATGTAGAGTATGTGGTCTTTGTTGTCTTTATTTCCAAGTTGGTGGCATTTAGGCAACATTATGATAACTTACAAGGTTATTTCTTAGATTAGGGATCTTTGTATAGACTAATAGGATGGACTAATTCAATTAGCCTTTAGAGAAACTTATGGCAAACTGGTCAAAGACAGGTAGAATCCTCACCATTACCCAAGTATGTTCCTCAGTAAGACCGGTAATCTTTTTTATCTTCCTTTTTTACCTACCTTCCTAACAATTGTGATGTGAAAGTCTTAACTGGCCAAAGCCACAATGGCCAGTGGAAGTAAATATCTATGATTTAAATGTGATAGCAACTTTACCATGGGAAATTGAAGAGAATATATAATGAAGAGCATTAATACATAACATGAAAGAAATAAAAATACTTTATTTAAAAAAAATCTAAGAGGGAGATAATATAGTAGATCAAAATGAAGGTGGAGATATCTTGTAGAGTAGAATTGATGAATATATGTAAGAACTGAATAAAAGAGTTAAAATGTACTTCAGAAACGATTAATTGGTGTCATCTAGACTATTGTGGGTGTCTTTAAAAATAGGAACCCATAGGCTGGTGATAATTGCATGTTACACTCTACTGAATGATGATAATGGAAGAATCAGAAAGGACTACTTGGAAAAACTCTGCACTTTCTAAATGAATGAAACCCAGGGGAAAACATTATTTTGCTAAGTGGCATGAATAGATGGATGGATGGATGGGAATGAGACAAGTGAATGCATAAAAAGTGTTTGACACATCAGATCAAATAATGAAAATGTTAAAGTGAAAAAATATTTTTAAAGTCTGTTTTAAGCATAAGCCTACTCATATGTCGCCATAGAAGAGGAAAAAATACAGGTAGTTCTCGACCTACGCCCAGAATTGAGCCCAAAATTTCTGTTGCTAAGCGAGATAGTTGTGAGTTTTGCCCCATTTTACGACCTTTCTTGCCAAGTGAGCAGTTGTGAAGTTAGTAACACGGTTGTTAAATGAATCTGGCTTCCCCATTGATTTTGCTTGTCTGAAAATCACTAAAGGAGATTCACATAACCCCGTGATTCTGCAACCGTCACGAATCACTTGCCAAGTATATGAATTTTGATCATGTGGCTACAAGGATGCTGCAACAGTTATGAGAATTGGTTATAAGTCCCCCCCCCTTTTTTTTACTGCTGTTGTAACTTCGAACAGTCTCTAAATGGGAGCCAGATTCACTTAACAACCAATGATTACCTGTAACTGACAGATTTCACTGTTCATGATGAACAAATGAGATAATTAGTGAAGAAGAAAACAATGATAGATTCTCAATGTTGGACTTTGGGCTAAGGGAAGCCTGATCAGAGTAGGTCCACCCTTACAGCTTCTCTGGTACCAAGGCAACTTCTTCCAACCTCTCTCTGCTGCTCCATTGTTTTAGTTTTTCAACAATGAGGATAGCCAAAAGATTTGTTCTGTGGTGGACTGGGGATCACTTTGGCTTAGCCTTAAATCTTAAAAGTTTTCTTAAATGGGCAAGAACTGTGCCCAGCCAATGGGGAAAGAAAATACAAACTGGCAGCAAGAGAAGGGAGAAAACAGAAAACCTAATAAGAGTAGGATTATGGCAGTGGTTTGTACTCCAAGCTTCTTTCAATTTAGTTTCTGAATGTTTTGTTACCAGACTAGGTAACATCATCATCAGGATTTTCTTATCCTATTCTCCTTAACTTATAAATGTCTTGTGTTCCATTGTGGTCAGTTGGTCATGTGATTGGTTGTTTGTTTGGAGCTCCATCCATCCATCCATCCATCCATCCATCCATCCATCCATCCATCCATCCATCCATCCATCCATCCATCCATCTAACCAACTGACCACAATGGCACACAAGACATTTATAAGTTCAGGGGAATAGGACAAGAAAATCCTGCTGATGATGTTACCTTGTCTGTTAACGAAACGTTCAGAAACTGAATTGAAAGAAGCTTGAAGTGCAAATCACTGTCATAATCTAAGACCTGAGCTACAAATATTTTCTATTATTTCAGAATAAGATTAATAAGACTAATATGAGTATGCTTCCATACCAAACACTGCTTGGAAAGAAAGGCAAACTGTGATATCTTTACATCTGAGATATGTAAAGCCTTCTATAAAGATAGAAGGCTTTAATAGAAATTACAGCTCCCCAATTCAGCAACTGAAAATATCATATATACATACATACATACATACATACATACATACATACATACGTGTGTATGTGTTGTATTTGTGCTGATAAATAAATGATAAATATATATGATATTTTACACACACACACACACACGTGTGTGTGTTGTATTTGTGCTGATAAATAAATAAAGGGAGACTAGTATAGATCTATTTCAAGCTATTTAGCTCTCATCAGCTAGCCATACCCTTACTGGGATTCGAACCTGGGCTGTAACACATATTAGGCAGATGTGTTAACCACTAAGCCACAAGGTTCTCCTCCTTTATCTATGCTATACAGTACCATGATCCTGAATCTCAACGCTATAGTCTTAGATCCTGAAATATTTATTTAGAAAAGCTATATAAAAATACTCCCACAATTTATATTAAAATAGCAGATCTGCGATTTTAAAAAGTGCTCATAAAAGAAAAATGACGTCTATTATAGAAGAAATAACAGGAATGAAAACAAAGAAACATTTCCCCTTTTTGTGGGACATTACATTTTAAACAATACTCCAATAATTGAAATGCTCTCCTATAGAACCTATATATTTGTGAGATATAGATTTATAAATACATATGAAATAACTATTGCTTTTTAAATGCAAAGAAAGCACATTTTCCAAGATCAATAACATGAAATCAGAAGCAGTCTATGTACCTATTTACCATTGTTGCCTTTGGCAATATATAAATTGTATGACCATAAACTCTTCCATTGTGATTTTACTCCTTTCAGAATTGAACAGATGGTTTTACCAATGCAAGAACATCACATCAACAGAAGCCAGGCGATTGGAACAAGGAGAAACCAATGACTACAGGTAATTGTAGTAGCAACAGTTATCGTTTTGGTCAGAAACAAAACAAGCCTTGTTGAAATGTAATGGTTAGTGCTGATTGCACTACATTTGGAAAGTCAGCCATAGTAATCAAAATTATAAGTGTGTGTGCTTATGGGATTCCTTTTGTAGCATCTAATCTGCTATGCTGCCAGCAATGGATTTTTAGAACCTTTAAAAATGTACCATAGTGTTGTCGACTATTTAAGTCTGTTGCCAATATATAATACAGCTAATCTATTATGAGCAAAAGCCACTGAGACTTTTGGTAACTCTGTGGAATAACCTCCCTCTTGAGATTGGACTCACCACAACCCTGTTAGCCTTCAGGAAGGCCTTTAAGATTAAGCTGAACCTTTGGATATGGGACTTAAATATATTAGAGAAGCAAGATGCTATTACCAAGATGTGGGTGTACTCCAACTGTGTGTTTGACTACTATGTTTTACTTTAATTCTGATTTTTGTTGTTGTTGTTGTATGCCACCTAGAGTCATCCTTTTGTGAGCTGGGTAGACTGCAATTTATATAAATAAATCCTATCTAATATTTTCAGGGGTGTGCAGGATTGTTGATGGCGGAGACCATATGATGAAGCCTCATTCCTTTGTATGTGTGACAATGTTTCACACACATAAAATGAATGGGTCTTCAATCACACCCATTATATTGTCTTTTTGCTCCCTCTTATTATGCATTCCTCTTCTTCTTCTCTGCAGTGGCTTGCTTAATTCTGATGTCTATAAGAGTCTCATCTACTCAAATATCAAGGGTTCATGAATGATCCTCCTTCAAATACTGATACAATGAGAGTTAAGGTAGATTTAGCAATTGTTATGATGTTAGAAGAAATGTAAATTTTAAAAAAAGATTGTTAAAGTCAACAAATAATTTATCCACACAGCATTCTTTCCATAGTGGAAAGATACTTCACTTGTTTCCTGAGGAAAACAAACCCTGCATCTCATAAGCATCTTGCTTAGGCTGAAGCTACTGTATTTTACCTTTTGCCCCCCAAAAAGAGGGTGAAAATCTGGGTGCGTCTTATACACTGAATACAGCATTTTTGGCCTCCTGAAACCCTACAACCTTCACAAAAATGAATGTGCAGAGAGTTTGGGAGGCCAGCAAAGTGCTCCTGGGGGCTAGGGAGGGCAAAAAAGAGCAAAGTACAGGCCATTTTTTGCTCATTTTTGCCTCCCCCTCAGTCTCCAGGAGCACTCTACAAGCCTCCTAAAGGCTATTCATGCCCTTTTTGGGGCTTTTTTCTCATTTTTGCTCCCAGCCCACAGGAGCACTTTGCAGGCCTCTCAAACTCTCCGCATTCCCTGTTTTACACAAAAAAATGAGGCATGCAGAGGGTTTCGGTGGTCTTCAGATAAGCTCCCTCCAACCTCTCTTTCAGTGAAAAAAGAGGAGGGGAGGGAACAGGAGAGACATCCTACTTGTGGCACAAACCAGTTTTCTCAATGACAAAGTGAGGAGGGAGGAAGTGAGGAACACCTTCTTCACTTCCCTCCTGCCTCTTGCTAATAATGTCTTGCTTCAAGAACAACCTTGGCAGCTGGGATGCAGCTACCGAGGAGGAGGAGGTAAAAAAAGAGAGTTCCAAGGTGTATATGATTGTCACCTACCACATATTGAACTATGTGTGGGCAGCAACACTATCATTCTTACTGCTGAAGCATGGCAAAAATTAGGCTGTGGGGCCAGCTGATTAAATATCACTTCATTTGATGGGTGGTAAACACATCACGACTGCTACCTGGATGAGCTAAACGAAACAAGGCAGCATCCTCTATAAGAGGTGGGAGGAATATAATGCCCTCAAACATTCCAATTTATTAACTATGATTCAGATTCCATCAAAAATTCATAGGACAGGACATTGCTAATTCCTTCCTTAGCACAAGCTCAGTTGTAAATTCCTTTACAGCAGTTGGCTCTGGCAAAATCACTGCCTCCTCCCTGCAGTTGGGCTTGGCAGATCACTAAGGTCAATGGATAGCTCTGGCAAGGGAAGAGTCAGACAAAGCTGGAAAGCACTGCCTTTCTTCTCACAGCAGAGAATTGCAGAGTCTATGGATGGAAGCCAAGAACCACCTCCATCCTGGGACTTTTTGTTTATTGATCACATGAGTGAGCCATGCAGACAGGGCTATATCACGGTACACTGGAAGTTCATTATTTGCTTACCTGGAGGAGTTGATCATTCCTTTCCAATGCCAAATGTAATGGCATGTGGGAATGACTTTCAGGCACCAAGGAAAAAGATGCTGCCAAGGGAGCAATCAATAAGAAGGATACATAGCTCACAGCTGTATAGTGCATGTGTCGGCAACCTTAAACACTCAAAGAGCCACAAAGGTCCTAACCGGAAGCCACCATTCAATTCTGAAGCTGACCGGAAGTCCCGTTTCCCCCACCATAGAGTCTCCTCTAGTGTGGCATCCTTTTTCCTCTACCATCCTAACCAAAAGCCCTATCAATTGTGGAGCCGACCAGTGATGGGAGCCACAGGAGAGGGATGAAAGAACCATATGCGGCTTCAAAGCCGCAGGTTGCTGACCCCTGATATAATGGATGGAGCAAGAGGTTCAAGAGAAATCTTGCCTAAGTTCTCAGACTGCAAAAGAGACAGCGGAGAACTGTACTTTCAGGATTCTGCTAATGTTACAATAAAGTAGAATTAGTTTGGTTATGTTTCCTATCTGATCTGCTGGTAAGGCTGACACCCAAGGCCAACTCTACCTTCCTTTAGAAATGGAAATGAGAGTGTATAGAAAAAATGAAATATTTGGGATCCTACAGAAAAATGAGAATGGTTTGAATATCTCTTAGAAAAAGGTTGCATGTTTCAAAGGCATAACTTATGCATTGGTCTAGTCATATTTGTGCAAAGTGATATCATTGTTTATGACTGAATATACTACCATACCTCTTATAATACTAGACAACACAGAATCAGCAGTAGAGACCTTCAAGTTTCTAGGTTCTATAATATCTCAAGACTTAAAATGGACACCTAACATCAAAAACGTCAGAATGTTCTTTCTGCGACAACTCAGGAGGCTCAAACTGCCCATAGAGCTGCTGATTCAGTTCTACAGAGGAATTATTGAGTCTGTCATTTGCACTTCTTTAACTCTAGTTTCGCTCTACAACCAAACAAGACAGACATAGATTTCAACGGATAATTGGAACTGCAGAAAAAACAATTGCTACCAACCTGCCTTCCATTGAGGACCTCTATACTGCTCGAGTCAAAAAGACAGCTGTGAAAGTATCTACAGAGCCCTCATATCCTGGACAGAAATTGTTTCAACTTCTACCCTCAAAATGAAGCTATAGGGCTCTGCACACCAGAGCAACTAGACACAAGGACAGTTGTTTTTCCTGAATGCCATCACTTTGCTAAACAACTAATCCCCACAACACTGTCAAACTATTTAGTAAGGCTATATTACTATTATTCTTCTCATCTTTCCTATTACTTATCTCCTTTTCTACTTATGACTATAACTTGTTGCTTGTATTGTTGTGATTTATATTGTTTTAATAAGTTCCTAGTATGATTTATGTTGATTGCATCTTTAGTATCCTATGACTATCCCTAAGTGTTGTATGTTACGATTTATGATGAATGTATTTTTATGATTACTATGATCATGATTTATTACTTATAGCTTTTATGTACACTGAGAGTTTATGCACTGAAGACAGCTTCCTTGTGTGTCCAATCACACTTGGCCAGTAAAGAATTTGAGGCAAATTACTGACTGATACAAGAGTGATGAGACACAATGAACATGGAACAAATCACATTTGGGCAGCGACAAGAGTAGAACTTCAGAAAAAAAATGGGTATGAAACAAAAGGAAAGGACTGAAAGAAATGAGAGAGAAAGCAGAACTGCAGAGTCGAATGAATGCAAATTGGATATAAGTAGTATATAGCATGTGGAATCTGATGAGTGTAGATGGAAAAAAATTAAGTGGTTACAATCAAAGAGCATGAACGCATATGGTTGAATTGTCAGGATCTTGGTGCTTGCTTCTCTTATTGCTGACCTTTCATTGCCAGGTGAGGTAACATTATCAGTGCCCAGGGGAGTGGAGTTGGGTATTTCTATGTGGCAATTTATCTTTCCAGCATTGATTGCTTATAAACATTCAGCTAGATTCACCTCCTAAGCACATCCTTCCCCATCACATCCTTCTTCACATCCAAATAAGCCGGATCCAAAGCCAAACACAAGGAACAATATTAAGAAGGATGTGATGAGGAAGGATGTACTTAATGGGTGAATCTGGCTGAATGGTTTATAGATGAAGCTTTTCTCAATATGGTAATGGTTGATTTGACAGAGTGCTAAGCCTAGGAGAATTCTCTTGCATTTGGGGGATCTGCCTTGATCTAAAATATTTACTGTTTCCCAATTGAAATTGTGTTTGAACTAATCAGTGCATTGTGAAATTAGGTTTTCATCATTGATTTAATTGATGTTTATGTTCATGGCTGCAGTCTGTCAATCTTCCACTCTACGTGTCTGCTCAACCCAATGGTTTTTAGTCTGCAATTGTAAGTTATAAATTATTCCGGCTTTGTCTTATTTGGCTACTACTATTTCCTTAAGATGCTTTGGATAGATTTTGTGGATTTATGGGCTGAATAAAGGATAATATTTGTAGCTCAGGGTTGAAATGAAGGGTCCTTGGTGCTCTCTGAGCTTGGTTGTTTTCTTGCAGATATTTCTTTGCCAAAACTAGGCATCATCATCAAGAAACCAATCAAGCTCAGAGAACACCAAGGCCCCCTCATTTATGGACTACAATGCTTTAGTAGAGTTGTAGTAAAAAGGTTCTGAGGTGTTTTGAGTTATGGCAGACATATCTGGGTTGTGCTGGCTGTGATGTGATTGATTGGATGGAAAAACACTCTTTGATGAAGTTGCCTAGAACTTATTATATAAATAGCTTATTCCTGCTTTTTGGAATTCAAGACTATTGTTATAGGCTTATCTGCAGAGGATTTTTTCTCCACAGGTTCTTTTCTGCTATTATAGTTGAATATTTGATTACTGCAGTGTGGTCACAATTTTGAGCTCAGAAAAAAGTGTTTATGCAACCAATCATAACCAGCACAACTCCACTGGACAGAATGATTATTGCCCAAAATGTGAGGGAGAGGGAGAGGGAGGGAGAGAGAGAGAGAGGGAGAGAGAGAGAGAGAGAGAAAGTTGGGAGAGAGAGGGAGAGAGAGAAAGAAAGAAAAGAAAGAAAGAAAGAATGAATGAATGAAAGAAAGAAAGAAAGACGGGGGAGAGAGAGGGAGGGAGAAAGGGAACAGGAAAGATAAATGCATAAGAGTACAAGCTTTAGCCATGATTAGATGAGAGACAGAGAAACTGCAGAGTGATTTTGATTGAAATAAAATGCTTCACAAGTGGGTAAAAAGGTATATGAAAGTGCTCCAGCTGATGAATGGAATTCAAAACAAAGCAACTTTGCATGAAACTGATTTGAAAAACTGCTGGAAGAAGTATTTTAGAGATAATGATATGTTGAAGAGTAGAACTGGAAAAAATGCTACAGATATTAATATCCAATACCAAATTATTACAATGAAATCATAAACAGTGTGAGAATTTGAAACGTGGTAGATGGTGTAACTGCAGAAACATTAAGATGAGTATGTTTTTCATAAAGTAGAGCTACGCTTTTTTCATGTTGTAATTGTTATGGGTGCATGAAATACATCTGTGCCTGATGAATGGAAGAATGTCATCCATCCATCCTAAAGGAATTGCAATAAGAGTGAGTGCAACTATAGGGAGATTCATCTGTTACATTTGCCTGGGAAAGCATTTGGCAGGATTCTGATTTGAAAGGTAGGAAAAAATGGCCTTAGCAGAATTGAGAGGAAGCAGCGCAGGGCAGCTATGCAGAGCAGAGAGTGGGAAAGCCAGATATTTGCTCTTCAGAAGGAGACTGAGAAATAGCTGAAGGTAAAATTAAGGTCTGAATCTAGAATATTTTAAGTGAATATGGAGCTGCAGGTCGGTTGCTGAAAAGAACGCAACCAGTATATGATGGAAGAAAAGTATATATCAATCTTTTTTAAAGCAGACACCCAAGACAAAACTTTAAAAAGAATCCTTTACAACAGAAGATTCTGCAGTATTTTAATAATTACATTTTGAAATAATGGAGATTTCTTAAGGTGTTTAAACTGCAACTATTAATATTTACTAGCATCATATTACTATTAGCAATAGTAATTTTGTAGGTAGTCACTGCTTACTGACCACAATTGGAAGCAACAACCCCATCACTAAGCAGTGAAATTGATAGAGATATTGTGTAACTGTTACAGGCTTTTGACTTCGCTTTCCCAATGGTAATTATGCCAATCACCAGCAGTTGTTAAGCAAGACACCACATTACAACGGGCAATTTTGCTGGCTTCTCCATTGCCTCTGCTTGTCAAAAGCTAGCTGTGAGGAACACAAATGGCAATCACATGACAAACAATGTGGCAATCATAAATGCCTGCCAGGTGTGAAACACACAAATCTAAATCACATAACTGTGAGGATGTTGCAAGAATCTTGAGAATTGGTCATGAAGTTACTTTTTCAGTACCACTGTTACTTTTTTTGAATGATCACTAAATAGGTCAATTGTTAAACAAAGAGCCCTCAACTTACGACTGCAATTGAGCTCAAAATTTATGTTTCTAAGTGAGAAATTTGTTGTGAGTTTTGTCCCATTTTAGGACTTTTCTTGTCACATTTGTTAAGTGAACCACTGCAGCTGTTAAATTAGTAACACAGTTGTTAAGTGAATTTGGTTTCCCCCATTGACTTTGCTTGTCAGAAGGTTGCAAAATGTGATCAATCACATGACCCCAGGACACGGCAACTGTCATAAATATGAGTCGGTTGTGAAGGATCTGAATCTAAATCACATGAATATGGGGATGCTGCAATGGTTATAAGTGTGAAAAATGGTCATAAGCAGGGGTGAGCTGCTGGGGGTTCACACGGGTTCGGGCAATCCTTTAGCTAGGATTCTGCCCAGTTCAGCGAACCCCCCCCCCAAATGCCACCCCTGGCTGGCCCCTCCCACCCCACCCCTCCCCTCCCAGGAGTCTCCATGCGGGCTGTTCATCATGCGAGCTAAGTACAGGGCCCAGGTGGAAGCTCAGGAAGGGGGGAAAACAGGCCTACCAGAGGTTCCAGAAGTCTGGAAATGGGCCTGTTTCCGGCCTCCAGAGGGCCTCTGGAGCCTGGGGGAAGCAGTTTTCACCCTCCTGGAGGCTTCAGAAAAGCCTCCGGAGCCCGGGGACGGTGAAAAACATGTGTGTGTCTCCCCGCCGTGGTGCAGGAGGCCAACTAGGCCACACCCGCCCACCATGGCCATGCCAGCCCAGCAATGGGGCAGTGAAACCGTTGCTGCAACAGTCACAAAGGGAACTATTGTAACTGAAGGACTATTTGTATTAGTATTTTAGGGGTAGCTAGTTTGTTGTAGCAGTTAAGGCAAGCAGCTGAAAACTAGGATATTAGAGTTCTAGTCTCCTCTTAAGCATAAAGCCAGCTGGGTGACTTTGGACTAATCACTCAGAGTCCTAGGAAGGAGGCAAAGGCAATCCCACTCCCCCCCCCCCCCAAAAAAAACATAGCTAAGAAAACTGCAGAGATTTGTCCAAGCAGCCACTAAGAGTCAATGCTGCTTCCTTTGATATAAACCAAAATTTTCTGCACCCAATCAATTTTTATATTTTGGAGATGATAGATGGGGAAATGTGTCAAGGAAATAGCTCTCTAGTGTTCTATTATGCAGTTTAAATAGATTTGCAGTTTCCAAGAACAAAGATATTTCACTCACACCTTCAGCTGTCACTGTTCATAACGATGACATGCTGCAAATGTGGCTTTGAATATCAAGCTTTCCTTGGGGATTCCGAATTCTAAATACAGCATTCATTTTTTAGAAGTTGTTGTATGTAAAAATTTAATTTACTTAAAAGCTCAAAAAGCTATTGTGCCAGGGTTCGAACAAAGCAAGAGATGAAGGATTATTTCAGATTAAAACTGTATGTTTTAAAAAGCTAATCATTCCTTCCATACCTGAAATAAGAGAAATGGATAATTTGCAAATTCTTGGCACGTTAACCCCAACTAGACTTCTTCATAAAAATAAGAATGATTGCTTAACCTCACAGAGATGCATTCTTTAAAAACCCAAAATTAATGAATAAAAAATGTATTTAATAGGGAGGGAGCATTTTCCCGATCCCTGTCTAGTATTCAACCTGGAAAATTGCTGGGGGGCAGGGGAATGTTTTGAATGTGTTCTGTAATTCCATGATGTTAAGTGAAAAATCATGATGAATGTCCCATCATACTCTTAAAAGGCAATTAATAATACATCCAAATAGAGACCATGATTTGTACATGAAAGAAAATATGTTTCCTATAATGAGAAACTGTGTTGAAGAAGTAAAAAATGCCTTCTCTTAAAGTCATTCATGGCTCCCTAAATTGGAAGATGTCATCATGGTTCTGTCTGTCTCTTTATTTTGAGCAACATAGGAAGGCTATTGCTGAGAATCTATCTAATTTCTTCCTCATGATAGCTCTTCAGAAGGTAAGTGAGTTATTTGTGACAAGGGGTGGGGAGGAGAATCTACGACCTAGTGGGGTGGCAAACAGGCCCAAGGGCTATAGAGACCCCAAGGGGTGGGAAGCAAAGCATGGGGTGCCTCAGGGGGTGGAGGCAGCCATGGGACTTTACAATCACATCAGGAGACCACAAGTGAGGTTAATTAAGCAAGGCAAACACATAGTGACCTCAACAACTGTCATAACTTGTGAATTGTAATGGCAGACTTTATTATAGTCCTGAGTTAAGGCTACCTATATGTTTTTTAAGGAAATTAGTAGAAAGGCTACCTAATGAGACAATTCAGTGACCCAATAATTAATACATTAGTTTTTTTGGGGGGGGGGCTATAATTATAATAATCATGGAGCTGACATGATTCTTTTTTTGTTTGTTGTATCTTTTCTACTTTTATTTGTAAGGTTTTTTTTTAATCTGTTACCTAACTCATTGGGAGCTAGATGACCTAGAAATAATATAAAGAAATCTATTTTAATATTCAGAAATTAAGTTAGCAGGATTTAGTAAAGCAGCAACATTCTATATCATTCTCAGCTTCCTATCTCAGAATTTGCTAATAGGTTTAACATAACCTTCAAGGTTGTATTTCACAAAGGAGGTAACAGGTGTGTTGATTTCATTTTCATCCTAAAATTGGATTTCTGTCAAGAATACCAAAGCAGGAATTAAAATAATAATTCTGTGACAAATCAGATTTTTAAGCTATGAAAAGAAAAGTGATTGCTTATATATCTTTTGCATGTTTTTATTACAAGATGTTGGTATTTACCATCTACTAATTAATGTTGTCAAGTTATACATATGAGTTTTATTCCCTCAACTCTTGAAATAATCTATTCACAATAATTCAAAAATGCCGTAAGACCGCATTTACGATCAACAGGTGCCAACATATCATTATGTTATTTTGGTTGTATTCCAAAAAAGTAAATAATACAGAACAGACCAAAATTACTCTTTTGTATATTTGGGCATATGGGGGGGGGGGGAACTGAATTAAATGATAACCATCACTTACTTTAAATTCTGATCATATATATTGACTTAACTTTTTTTTGGCTTGTGGAATATTTTATTCTGAATATAGTTGTAAACATGAGTGGTTTGCCAAGAACCCAAATTTTGACCACGCGATGATGGGGCCGATAGAGTGACCAATAACTTCAAGAACCAACCATAACTATAATTTGTTGCTGCTGCAGTGCTGTCATAATTTTGAACAGCCACTGAATGAATGATCATTAAGCGAGAACTAGCTGTATTTATCACATTCTTTCTTTGAATCAACAAATGTACAGTAAATTTTCTTTTTTACATCCATAGCTTTCTCAGACAGCTGATGAAAACTAAATTCTAATCTGTACACTCCAGTGCCAGCATATAATTGCACTCAAAATCCAAATTTTGCTCATTTCACCACTAGTACTCTTGCAATGAGAATTCTGCCAAATGCCTTTCAGGCACACTTAACAAACTATCATCTATCAAAATACTTTTCCCTGGGTATTTCATTCAGTCTGAATTTTGCACATTTTTTTCCAAACTTACCTCTGGTTGTTTTATTATTACATTCTATTATTTTCCAGTGGCGAGGTGTCTATCCAGGATTGAAAAGCATTATATTGCAATGTTCTGCCTCCTTAGGACATTTGAGCAATGTTACAATGCATGTACAAAAGGGGTGGTATCACAACAATGCAATGTTGCTCTTGGTGTTTGCTTCCTCCTCCCCTTGTGGATGTGTCTGCATCAACCTGTGGATTCCTACCTTTGCAACAACCAATTCTTTGGCATTCATTTTATTCTGATCCTCACTTCCTCCAATGTGTTCATTAATTGTATTCCACAGTATCATACCTCCTTTTCAGATCTATTATACACAGATGGGCCAGGAAATATTGACCTCTGCTGTCCATTAAGGCTTTGGTTAATCAAGACTTTAACATAATGCTTTTAACAGAAGATATAGACTAAGTTGCTGATCTTACTTATACCCATACCTCACACAACATTTCTTGATAACGACAGCACATTTTCGTCAGTAAACCACAAGAGTACCAATGTCCAGTTTTACCCCAAATGTACTGATGCAATTAGGATCTATAATCTAGTTGTTAACTTGAGTGTAGCATTGCATGCATCAGATCAGCTGGGAGAGCTATGTAATATACTGATATATATCCAAGATGCATATCTTGCACCTCAGGTAATTATTCTAGTTAAAGGCAAATTCATATTCACCACTTTCATTCTGACACCAGTTCCAAGGTAGTGGAAAATGTGTAACTAATCACACCTTTCTGAAGTTTTGAAAAAATAATAGGGAGGCTAAAGAGAAGAGCTTCTGTTATAAAATCACAACTTTTTCTAACATGCCCCAACAACTCTTCCTTCTGAAACTGAGTAGATCGGACTTCTGCTAGAATTATTTGATGTAGAAATGTTTTTTTGTTCTTATTCTATCTATGGCATGTACAAACTGATGCTAGTTTCCTTTTTCTTTCTTGTACAATTCATGGAAGAAACTTCTAAATGTGGTCATCTCGAAATATTAATTTTTGTCCCACCCAGTTAGAGGTTCAATGTACAGAGGTTATGATGAGGGATGAGAGTTAAAATTTATGTTCTTATGAATGTATTGGTGAGGTAGGAAGAAGATGTCAGTCAGTTCAGAACACATAACCAAGATGAAAGTAAAAGAATCAAAGCTACTGAAGGATCTCATTATTATTAGATTTTTATCCCTCCTGTATTATTTTATAAGAGAGTCAAGGTGACGAACATACATAGCTCTCCTACTTCCTCCTCCTATTTTCCCCACAATAACTACACTGTGGAGTGAATTGGCCTGGGAGAGAATGACCTGCCTTTCATACCTAAGTCAGGCCTAGAACTCACTATCTCCTGGTTTCTAGCCAGGTGCCTTAACCATTAGACCAAACTGGCATATTGTGTGTGCCCCATAAAGAATCAATTATGCAAAGAACTACTACACATACGGACGCTATGACAGCATATTATATTTTTCAATTATCTGGATTATTTTAAGTATTAATGTTGTAAATTGTTGTCATGTGACAATTTTTGCAGTTTACCAGAGGCAGTTGAGAAATGCCATAAAACAAATAGCCTTACCTTTTAGATATGACTGACTGATTAGGCTAATGAGTCACTCTGGTGCCCCAATTTTCCCTAATGTCAACTGGGTCTTGAAGTTGCTGCCTTCACTCTTGCTCTTAAGTTTTCTTAGCTGTGGCTGTCCATGCAAACAGAAGCTAAACTACATGAAGAAAGCAATTTCATGGTTGAACAGCCTTGCACCATTAAGTCAGAAAACAGAGTTACACTCATTTCACAAGGTAGACTCTGCTGCCAATGAGGTGCACTAACAACTTTCTCCCAACACACAGGGAGGATTTAAAAAGGGGCGGGGAGGAAATAATGGAAGTGTCTCCTTTTCAAATGCAGTTCTTTAAAAGCACCGTAATAAGGATTGCATGACTTTTATTACAGTCATTAAACTTTTTTTAAAGTCCAATTTTGGAAGGGGAAAACTTAAATGAGTCCTACATCATGCAACAACTTCAAACACTTTATTGGTAAGCCTATGGACTGGTTCCTGGTTGTCACAATCCTAGGCTGGAAATAATCATTATAATTTTAAATGGTGCGTCTGAAAAGTATACAGGTAGCCCTCGACGTACGACCACAACTGAGCCCAGAATTTATGTTGCTAAGTGAGAAATTTGTTAAATGAGTTTTGCCCAATTTTACAAATTTCCTTGCCACATTTGTTAGGTGTATCATTGCAGTTGTTAAACTGGAAAAACAGTTGTTAAGCGAACCTGGCTTCCCCATTGAGTTTGCTTGTAAAAAGGTCACAAAAGGGGATCTCGTGACCCTGGGACACTGTGACCGTCATAAATATGAGTCAGTTGTCGAACATCCAAATGTAAATCATGTGACCATGGGAATGCTGCAACGACACAAGTGTGAAAAATGGTCATAAGTGTTGTGGCCCACCAGCAGAGCAGATTCAGACAGTGAGGAGGTTGGGGAGGAACATGGACCAGTCCTCCAGTCTGGGGAAGGCTCTGATGAGGGCTCTGTGTCGGAGGCAGAGAGGGGGCCAGAGCCATATGCCAGTTATCAGGTGCCTTCAGAGTCAGACATCAGTGAGGCAGAAGAACAGCTGGAGCCTGTTCCCAGTGTGCGCATGCACAGAGTTGCCAGACGAAGGGAACAGCTAAAGAACAGGGGTCGACTTGGGAATAAGGCCACAGGTGGACGATGAATGGCCCCTCCCAGAGGAAATAAAAGAGGACAGTGGAGTTTACAGAAGACAATTAGTTTGATTAATTGGCTCGTGCCTCTTCAAGACTCCTTGCCAAGTTTTGCAGATATTGACCTGACAGCTCTCCAAGCCAGATAAGGTCTGTGACTGTAAATCCTCCCTTGAAAGACTTTGTTGGATGTGAATGAGCAGAACAGTAAATTAATAAAAGGGTTTTTTGTCAGGACAAGGAGTTTGCTTTATACTCATGGGAAGCCTAGGTCAGAACAATGTCACTTTTCTCAGTGCCATTGTAACTTCGAACAGTCACTAAATGAACTGGGTTTTTTTTGAAACAAAGTTTTTATTTTATTTTTTTGTTGCAAATTTTAAATTCTTTTATAAGCAAATTGTTGCCTGGGCTTTTCCCTTTAACATCTTCTCATGTACATAGTTAATTTGCATCATATTTCCATTTCCAATTTCAGCCATGTTATTTCATTTCCATATCCTCCATCAAAAATTTAATTTCTTCTTAATACATAAACAGTATCATCATTGCCCCAAAGGTTAGCCAAATTTATCATTTCATTTCCATCCGTTATTCTATTTTACTATAGATAGTATATATCCTCAAAATCAATTTTTATATAAGCATTTTACTTAGTTATCCACAATTAATAATATTAATATAGTTCCCTCATATCATAATTAGCTACATACCATTAACAATATCAATACATTTCACTTTTTTCTACTAGTAAATCCTTTTCTTTCTCTTCCTCCTTTTCTAACCATTTTCTCTTGGCCTCTCAGAGATTTCACTTCATTTCTCTTCTTTCAACCCATTCACCTAGCGTCTTTTTTTTCTTATTTTTGTAATTCCTGTATTTTTTCTTCCAATCTTTCTCCACTTTGTTGTTGTTGTTTTTTTACTTTTTTGGGGACCATTCCCCCTTGTCTACTTTTTGTGTGCCAACGTAAAGCCCAGTGAAATCATCGAAGTATTTTTCTTTTTCACTCGCTCTTTCTTCCATAATATCTTTTTGTTCATCATTTGGGCTCTCTTCTACTGCCTTTTCTCCTCTCCTGATCTGAGTGCTCCTCCTAAATTTCTAGTTTTCTTTACCATTTTACATGTATTTTTTAACATGTCAAGTAATTCACCATACATCCAAAGTTCCATCATGCTTTTTGGCTAGTTTAACAAGAAAACTTTTTTAAAGTTTTTCTGCTATGTCACTTGTATTAGAACTTATAAACTTATGTTGTAAGTCGAGGACTACCTGTATAAGATAGTTAATTATTCCTATCTTGCAAATGAAGAAGAGGAAATGAAAGTTCCATTGGCAACATTCAGGGCTGGTTATTTCAGAATTTGTCCCTAGGTGAGTAAGCGATAGAAGAATTTCCTTTAATGACGAATGCCATTGCATGGAATAGGGATTGAAACCAATACTTTGCCAGATAGCACATTTCTGGAAAGAAAAAGAAAAACAGTGGCATGGCATTGTGAACTTGATAGCAGATGGCTTTATTTGTTGTTTGCTTTGTTTTATCCAGAAATGACACACACTTGATGTTTAGTTGCCCTTTGGAAATACAACAGCTCTTTTGATACACTTTATAATTAAGTGAATGTTTATTTACATAACATCAGAGATCTTTCCTATAGAAGACAAAGCCTGTATTTCTGCCCTTGAACCTGTCACTACGTAAGAAGATAAGAACATTAAACTGGCACCAGATACTAAGCAAGGAACCCGTTTTACTGTTTTGTGACTTATTGGCTCATTTCTCATAATTTTCCGACCATTTGAATAAACAGAGTCTCAATTGATCTCTCAATTTATGATGACAGAAAGTAGATCCACCCAACATTTGCATGATACAATGTAGTAATAACATGCACATTGTAGAATTTTATATACAGAGCCTTGAGAAGTCCAATTATTTTAAACTTTAAACTTTGCATAATCTTACTATGTTACACAATGAGTTAGTCTGTTTCTCAAGAGTTCCTCCTCATATTCTCATTTAATCTCATTTTATATTTATTTCATATATATTGCATTGTGTGCTTTCTATAGCACCTAAAGAGAATTTCTATTAAAAGAAAGAGATTTATTTATTTATTACATTTATATACTAACTACCCACTCAGGTCAAACTCTGGCTGGATTAAGTAGAAATCTCTTCTTTCCAAACCCAGATCTTTAAAAAAAAACCTTGTATTAAGGATTGTGTAACTTTTATTACATTTAATCTTTATTTAAAAGACTAATTTTGGAGACAAAACCCCCCTGAAAGATGGGATAAAACATTTCAAATAAATAATCTGATGGTGCTAATATAATGTAATGCTATACAACTTACTGTTTGTCTATTTGCAGTGGTTGGCTTCACCTTTCATATTTTATTTTAATCATAATTTGATAGTCAAATCACCATATTATGATGGTGGCCTGGTTCATATATAATATTAAGCCATAAATCAAGATTTGCAATTGTATTCATATATCACATTAAGAGAAAATCAAATAAATTACATTAATATTAGAAGCTGTTTTCAGAACCACTCTGGCGGTGCACAGTTTAAAAAACTGAAAAAGAAAGAAATGTCTGGGGACTTTGAGGAAAGAAATGGTGAACTGAGGAAGGCTCGGATTTTAATGGTGTCGATGACTGAAGCAGAATGAAGAGCTGGACAAGGAGAGGAATAGAGATTTTCCACAAGTGCGCCAGACATGAAGAGACCACAAGACAGCAGTCTGCAACAGGTTTAGAAGTTTAGAACTCTGGAAGACAATCTTTCTGCTCAACCGTAGTTGACATCTTCAAAAGGACACAATTGTTTTCTAACTGCTTTCAGAAATTGCCTGTTAATAGCTGCTTTTCAGCTATTAAGGAACCTTTGAATATGGTAGATAAATTTTGCAGGACTAGGATAGCTTCCTTCAATCCTTACTGAAAGAAATTTTAAATACAACTTTAATGACTTCTTTTGATATAAACAGAAAAAAGGGTGTTTAGAACTTTTGGAAAATTACAAATGAACTAATCCTTCCCATGAAAAAATTGCTTTTCTTTCTATTCTATTTCTATTACACTAAAATGTGTTATGAAGGAGGAACAGGTTTTACTGGATAAAAGTGAGATTGATCTGAAAGCGGATTTAAAAATGACAGGTTACAATGATATAGAAAAACACATCACACTGGACACATAAATGAAATTGGCTGATGTCCAATAATCAAAAGGAATATAGGAAATAATAAACCAAAAGAGTGACTTGAATAACTTTCTATAAGAAAGTTGGAGCACCAGGATTTTAAAGAGGTAAATTTAAAAAAAAGTTTTTGCATTCTGCAGGCCTCCCAAACCCTCTGCACACCTTGTTTTTTGCGTAAAATGGGAAATGCAGGGAGTTTGAGAGGCCTGCAAAGTGCTTCGGGTGGGCTGGAGGGCAAAAATGAGCAAAACATGACTTGTTTTTTGAAAAAATGGGCCCATTTTTTGCAAAAAACAGGGCATGCATAGGCTTTGGGAGGCTTGTAGAGTGCTCTTGGGGGCTGGGGAGGGGGCAAAAACGGGTAAAAAAAATGGTCCATTTTTTGCTTGTTTTTCCCCTCCCCAGCCTCTAGGAGCACTCTACAAGCCTCCCAAAGCCTATGCACGTCCATTTTTGCGAAAAACAGGGTGGGATTTCAAGAGGTCAAAAATGCTGTATTCAATGTATAAGACACACCCAGATTTTCACCCTCTTTTTTAGGGAGAAAGCTGTATCTTATACTCTGAAAAATACGGTACTTTTTCTTTATTATATTCTTATTTTCTCCCTTCTTTTCTATTTTGTTTCTATTTTTTTCTGCATTTTCTATTTTTTCTTTTTAGTTTACATTACTTTATCCTGGTTTTTATCATGTTCAAACTAAAATGTAAAAAGTAACGGCTACTACATGAAAGCAAATTCGCATCAATAGTTACCCCAGGGTAAAGCTGTTTAGAAATGGAATAACTTTGCAGCCCCTTTAAGCAGTTTACAGAGTCAGGATATTGCCCCCAACAATCTGGGTCCACATTTTACCAACCTCGGAAGGATGGAAGGCTGAGTCAATCTTGAGCCTGGTGAGAATCGAATTCCTGAAGTGAGCAGTGAGTTAGCCTGCAGTACTGCATTCTAACAACTGCACCACCATGGCTGAATGAGACAAGGCTATCCGCTATCTCCATTATCATTTATATTAACACTAGAAGTTTTAACTAGAGGCATTAGACAAGATCCAGAAATAAAAGGAATGGAAATCAAAAGAGAAAAATATAAATTTCAGGCATTTGATTTGCAGATGATTTAATTTTTATATTGGAAGATCCACTACAATCTGGTCCTAAATTGATAAAGAAAATTGAGGAATATAGAGAAGTGGCAGGGTTGAAAATAAATAAAGGAAAAACCAAAGTAATAGTAAAAAATTGTACAGATAAACAGAAACAACTATAACTGAGGACTCTGTATTTTTTTTTATTTGCCTGTTAGCTGTTAACAGAACTCGAGAGCTATGGATGTGATTAAGTACTTTGATCTTATATAAGAATATCAGTATGAACAAAGAGTGTTATTGCTTTGCTTGACAGTACTGATACACATGAACTCACCACGTTACATAAATTGGCCTTGGATTTCACATTATATTATTCAAACATATTTTAGTATCTCTGCTGTTCAGCATAACCATATTCTATAAACATTTATGTTCAGTAATGTTTCAGTAATGAATTTCTGTATTTAGCGCAATTACAGTACAAACGCAGGGATCCCACCATTGTAAAAGCAGCAGGAGGAGAAGCAGTATTTCTTAATATCAAAAGCATGGAACTTGCAGCTGTTGTAGTAGTGGCTAATTCTAAATGAAAAGCATCAGCAGAGACAAGGCCATTATGTCAATCATGGGGCTGGAGCAGGCAAAGACTTCAAAACTGAAGACAGTAACCATATTTTTCGGAGTATAAAACGCACCTTTTTCCCTCAAAAAAGAGGCTGAAAATCTGGGTGCATCTTATACATAGCTTGTAGGAGGCTTTCAGAGAGCTCTTGGGGGCTGGGGAGGGCAGAAATGAGCAAAACATGGTCCATTTTTCCTCAATTTTGCCCCCCTAGCCTCCAGGAGCACTCTATAAACTTCCTAATGCCCTTTTTTTTTGACAAAAAACAGGCCCGTTTTCACGAAAAACAGGCCATTTTTTGCTAGTTCCCCCCCCCCAGGAACACCCTCCAACCCCCTAAGGGCTATTCATGCCCCCCCTTTTTTTGAGAAAAAGGGCCCATTTTCATGAAAAACGAACCGTTTTTGGGAGGTTTGCAGAGTGCAAAAACTTTTTTTTAAAAAATTGCCTCTTCAAAACCTTGGTGCGTCTTATACTCCGGTGCATCTGATACTCCAAAAAATATGGTAAATCATTTTTCACAAAGCATCCTTCAAATATCCCAAAGGTATTTTTTCAAGAGGCAAGTGGACTTTCTGGTTTTTCTTTGAAGACATTTCGTTTCTCATCCAAGAAGCTTCTTCAGTTGCTTCTTGAAAAAGCACCTTTGGGACAACCATGACCTGGATGACTGAGAATCTCCACAGACATCCTTCAAATATATAGTAAAACACTGACAGGTCGGTTAATTTTACAGGTATTGTTCGCCTATATCTATTTTCTCTTCCAAATATTCAACAGAGTCTAGGTACTTATCTGTTATTCAATCATTGTGCCAGTGAAGCACCAAGTATAAAGCATACCAACAAGAACCTGTCTCCCTCTGTCCCCTCATCAGTTTAGATAATCAACACACATTCTCATTACCATTTTCAGTTCTGTATACCTGCACTGCACTCCGAATCCATATGAAATATTTACATTCATTTCCATCAATAATTTCCCTACAGGTTTCCTTATCTCCTATAAGACAGCCTGTCTGCCACAATTCTATAAACAACATATACCCCCGAGTTAATCTAGCTTTTATACCTGCATATAGATGCATTTTCTAAGCAACTTCATTCCTATGCCTAATGCTTGCTTTTCCCCCAGACATACTAACATTTTCTATCTGGCAATCTAGTATTTGGATTCAGGATTCATTCAGGGCTCCTTTTGTTTCTTGTGGCACAAGATTCAAACCAGGCTTTGATGCCCAGCTCATGTCATTCTCCACCTATCTATACATCATGATTCATACATGGTAAGATGCCAGTATCACAACTATGAAGTTCAAGGCATTTATGTACCATTTCACAGCATGATTGCCCAGAATTCCCAGTGAGCTCAAATGGATTGATTTCTGTACAGTATAACCCACATATGGAAATATAAACAAAGCATTTAAATGCCAAGATATATATATATATATCAACTCACCCTTCTAATCTTACATCAGGCAAACTTCGGTTGAATGCAATCATGTCACTAGCCATAAGATTAAATTGGTTGATTTTAAAAAGTTCTTTCATTTTTTCCTGATCATCTTTGGGAATGAGAACTGCTTTTCCCATCTCTCCTGGTCCTTCTTGGCTTCTTGACATAACAGCTGCAAAAGAAGATATTAAAAAAATACGTGTTTTTAATCATTCTGCATGGTTCTCATCACTTCTGTTACATTTTTGGGAATCTGGAATCCATAAGCTACATGGCATTTTTTTAACTTTTGCTTGTGGATTCTGACTTTCAAGCCTACATTTCATGAAAAGTTGGAATTAGTAGTTGATCTGAAGATCAGAATTTGAGAAATACCCAGCTTTTGGGAAATCATGCCAAACAATTTATAACAGTTCATTCTCACTTTACATTCCATGATTTAAATATTATCCTTGCCATAATCATGCAGACACATATTAGAGTCATAAGTAAGATTAAAGGTGACACTTCTATCCTTCACACAAACCTACCAGCTCTCACCTAACATTTGTCTGAAAGAGAATGCTTGCAGATAGAGTTCTTCAGGAATCATATCTGCTCTAAGGGTCCTAATCAAACAGCGATCAAAGTTATATAATGTAAGACCAGCAGAGGGAATCTCCACATAGCTGAAATGGAATGCACTAAAAGAAATGGATGAAACTTTATTTTAGTAATGATTGACACATGCTTATTGGCACAATTTAGTTCTTCATATTCCTGAGATATGATGCAGTCAAACTTTTTGGAGATTTTGGAGAGTCAAGACTTCTTGTTGTTTGCTGATTTTATTTTATTAAAACACCCAAGGAATATATGCTGGTGGAGAGGTCTTAAATTATCAGTTGCACAACCTCAATGACTATCTAAAATAATCAGAGTGATCATTGGAGATCATGAGAAAATTAGCTATATCTAGGTAACAACAAATTAGGAGAAGCTGTTCTGAATGAACCTGTCATCTGAGCTTAACTATCACCATTATACCATCGCTAACACATTGTTGAAATTGTCTATTTTGGACTCCATTTTTAACTGGTTCAAATTTTCCACTTCTGAAGCTGAAACCAAAGTGTATTCTGTATTATGCTGTACCGACTATCTCACAATTCTATCCAGCTTCCTTCTTCTTCTTTTTTTTTTTTAGAGAGAGAGAGAGGAATGAAACTTTCTTTCCAGATTATCCTAAGGCCGGGGACTACCCATATGATTGTGATATACAATTTATAAAAAGAGGTGGTAGGGAAATAGACCTTTAAGGGGAAAAATGGGCAGAGAGAATCAGAAACCAACAGATCAGTAAAATGGATTGTTCTGTCAAGCCTTTAGCAATTTCTTGCAGCCCAAAAGGTTAGATTCTCATAGAGATTTATAAGGCAGTTTAATTGAAAGGAAAAACAGGACTCGGTTATAAAATCTTAGAAATGGTTTACACATACTTTTGCAACCCATTTACCAGTTAAGTTTACATGGGCTGAGATTCCTCAATCCGCTTGCAAACTGCAGCAGTGGAGAAGATGCTGCTAATTTTCTTGATGTTCTAATCCTTAATATTTTGCAAACTGCCATCCTGTTTCCTGGATCTTGAGAAGTCCCTTACATATACATCGTGGGCATAGAATCAATTATTTGAGAGAAAGAGATGGAATATGCTGTGGGCTTGCTGGAACTTCAAACAGAAACCGCCCACATTTCAATACTTTGGTGCAGCTCGAATATGTTCAATAACAGAGATGTAGACAAAGCATAGTATGCTACTGCAGCAAATATTTCTTGCCCTGATTCCGGTACAACTGTGGAATGAAATGGGCACATTTTTTAATTCTACCCAAAACAATAGGAAAAGAGTATATGAAAGGAAGGAAATAGAAAAAGCCATATAAAATCTGTGTGTGTATGCGAGTGTGTGCGCGTGTGCGTGCCAGTGGTGGGATTCCAGTTTTTTTACTACTGGTTCTGTGGGCGTGGCTTGGTGGGCATGGCAGGGGAAGGGTACTGTAAAATCTCCATTCCCTCCCAATCAGCTGGGACTCTGGAGGCAGAGAATAGATGGGGGTGGGGCCAGCCAGAGGTGGTATTTATCGGTTCTCTGAACTATGCAAAGTTTCCACTACCGGGTCTCCAGGACTGGTCAGAACCTGCTCAATACCACCTCTGATGTATGCCCATCTTTGTTGACTCTTGGCAACTGCCTGGACTGGAACAAGCAGTTTTCTTATCAATGTTTTTCAGAAGTGATTTGCCACTGTCTGTTACCTGGAGCTAAGAGTGAGTGGCTGGCCCAAGGTCATACAGCTGGCTTCATGCCTATGGCAGGACTAGAACTCACAAATCCCTGGTTTTTAGCTCAGTGTCTTA